>NC_047084.1:90420956-91020956 GCF_902459505.1 Geotrypetes seraphini | reverse complement strand
GCAGCTATAGAGCGCTGCTAGCATAGAGATTTTTCAGGTGATAACTATCCCTGGAAAGAACTGAGGTCTTTTCTCCGTTAATGGTAGGAAATTATCTCTATGTACCTCTAAGGCAGTGAGGTTTTTGGAATATATTTTGTGTGGTGAAGTTAAAAAAAAAAAATCTTAGTAAATCCAAAAATTTAAGTTACGCCATAAAAAATATTTTTGCATGATATTGTTCTTACACTAATGATTTTTCGACTATATCATTGATCTGATGTTTAGTTGGTTTGATATGATGTATTCGTTTCGGCCCTAATCTATTCCATTTTTGTTGATGCACAGTCATTAGTTGTCTCAGAATACAGTCATTGACTTCCAGGATTCGTTTCAAGCTCAGGTTTTCATTTGATACTTTCGCTTAGTATTTCATATTGGAGCCTTGGCATTAGCCCTAAATTCAATACCTCCTTAAATGCTGCCGCAAAGAACTCCCATCTAAACAGAATGTCTTACAGCGTGCAGAAATGAGAATCAATTTGTCTCTAATGAAATACTAAATCTATATATATAAATCGGAGGTATGTATGTGTGTATGTATGTGTGTGTGTGTGTATGTGCCGCGATCACGCAAAAACGGCTTGACCTATTTGAACGAAACTTGGTATGCTGATTCCTCACTACCTGGGGTGATATGTTCTGGGGGTCTCGCGGCCCACCTGCACACGTGGGCGGAGCTACAAACAGAAAGTCAGATTTCACCCATTCATGTCAATGGAAAAAATGTAAAAAGCTGCCATTCTCACAGTAATTCAAAACCGGCTTGACCTATTTGAACGAAACTTGGAATGCTGATCACTCACTACCTGGGCTGATATGTTCTGGGGGTCTCGCGGCCTACCTGCACACGTGGGTGGAGCTACAAACAGAAAATCAGATTTCACCCATTCATGTCAATGGATAAAATGTAAAAAGCTGCCATTCTCACAGTAATTCAAAACCGGCTTGACCGATTTTAACGAAACTTGGTATGCAGATCCCTCACTACCTGGGCTGATATGTTCTGGGGGTCTCGCGGACCACCTGCACACATGGGCAGAGCTACAAACAGGTAAGCAGATATCACCCATTCATGTCAATGGAAAAATTGTAAAAAGCTGCCATTCTCACAGTAATTCAAAAACGGCTTGACCGATTTGAACGAAACTTGGTATGCAGGTCCCTCACTACCTGGGGTGATATGTTCTGGGGGTCTCTCGGCCCACAACTCTATGTTGCTTGCTCAAGGGTGGGTTCACCCAACAATTTATATGTTCTTGCTCCTGGAGGTGAAACTAAAAATGTTGTTTATAATCACGTTTTACGTTAGTTGTATTGTATTCATTTTGTCAAATATTTCACATTATAATTTGAATATTGTACTTTTTATTAAGCTGTAAAACAATAATTTCATTCACCACTATAAAGTATCTTTATTTGAATCCATTTACAGTGTTATTGCTATAATTAAATACCCGTGCAACGCCGGGGCATCAGCTAGTAAAAAATATAATTGTGGCATTTAACCAGCTTGGAACATGAGGACGCTACTGGCCTGACTTTACGGTAGATATCCTGCAAACAACGGGATGGTTGGATAGGTTGGAGTAAGCTTGGACAGCAACTTCAGCAGTTGGAACCTAAGATATTACCAGGTGGACTTTAGTTTATGGCCCAGAAATATCAAAGAAGAGACAAGTTAACTTAATCATGTATTTTTAATGGGAATAACTAATGGGCAGACTGGATGGACCATTCAGGTCTTTATCTGCTGTCATTTTACTATGTTACCTGGCAGAAACCCAAAGAGTAGCAACATTCCAGAGCTGAGATTTGTGATGTCATAATGCCTCATTCCACCAATACCTAAGAGCCAATCTCAGCAGTGATGTCACAATGGTTTGATTAGATGGCAACTTCAGCAGTTGGAATCTAAGATATTACCAGGTGGACTTTAGTTTATGGCCCAGAAATATCAAAGAAGAGACAAGTTAACTTAATCATGTATTTTTAATGGGAATAACTAATGGGCAGACTGGATGGACCATTCAGGTCTTTATCTGCTGTCATTTACTATGTTACCTGGCAGAAACCCAAAGAGTAGCAACATTCCAGAGCTGAGATTGTGATGTCATAATGCCTCATTCCACCAATACCTAAGAGCCAATCTCAGCAGTGATGTCACAATGGTTTGATTAGATGGCAACTTCAGCAGTTGGAACCTAGAATATTACCAGGTGGACTTTAGTCTGTGGCCCTGAAATATCAAAGAAGAGACAAGTTAACTTAATCATGTATTTCTAATGAGAATAACTAATGAGCAGACTGGATGGACTGTTCAGGTCTTTATCTGCCATCTTGTACTATGTTACTATGTTTTCGAAGTTTGAACTAGGCGTTGACTAAGACAGTACAGATCCTATTCTTGCTAATGTGCTATACTCTTTCATTAATAAGAGTTATTTTTAGCTTTCTGGTGGAAATGAATGTCACATTTTTAAATGGTAGTAATATTCAAGTATCATTTAAGCTTAACTTCACCTGCTGAGTTGCCATAATTTCAGATTTTTCCATTCAGGACTTTGGCCTGATAATTTATTCATATCACAGCTTTTAAGTGATGAAGGCAAGTATGCAAAGGATAATATTTCATGTTGTACTATGGAAACTTTTTTATGCAACTCAGGATTCATTATTCAGAAGGTTTCAACTTTGGCATGCTGTAGGTTGATTCATATGTGTTCTTTCATATTGCCAGATGAGGGTATGCTATTGGAAGGGAAGTGAAAAAAGTCCTTGAATGGTTCAGATTAGAGAATGACACGGTGGCTGTTACCCCCGGGTAACCCACCAAAATGGTGAGGAAAAACCTGTGTTCACTGTGGCTATGGGGACAAGGCCATGCACCGTCCCCTGGAGCAATGAATGGCCTTGTCCCCGCAGTTAAGGGAGGGAACGCGTGCGCTCACCTATCGCGCTTCCTCCTTACTGCCGCCCTCCTTACTGCCGCTGCTGAGTTGAAACAGCTCCCTTTCTCCCTCCCTGCCCCTTACCCTCGAGGCCGCGAGTCTAAATTGCCTTCTTACAGCAGCCAGAGCGTTGAAGCTGTGTATGGTTGCCGTAAAGGTCATCTCTGACGCAGCCATATGCAACTACAATGCTCCGGCTGCTGTAAGAAGGCAGTTCAGACATCGCCAGCCACAGGTAAAAGGCAGGGAGGTTTGTCGGACCGGGCCTGTTGTCCGGGAGGAGGGGGTGAAAGCGCCATGAAGGTAAGGGGCAGGGAGGAGGAAATGTGGAGTGGAGAGGAAAAGATGCTGAAGGGAAAGGGTAAAACAGAGTGGGGAAAAGGACGCTAAAAGCACATGGGGAAGACAGAGGGGGGGAGAAGGACGCTGAAAACACATGGGGAAGACAGAGAGGGGGATAAGGACGCTGAAAGCACATGGGGAAGACAGAGGGGGAGGACGCTGAAAGAACATTGGGAAGTCAGAGGGGGGAGAAGGACACTGACAGGACATGGGGAAGACAGAGGGGGGAGAAGGATGCTGAAAGCACATGGGGAAGACAGAGGAGGGGGAGAAGGATGCTGAAAGGACATGGGGAAGACAGAGGGGGGAGAAGGATGCTGAAAGCACATGGGGAAGACAGAGGAGGGGGAGAAGGATGCTGAAAGGACATGGGGAAGACAGAGGGGGGAGAAGGATGCTGAAAGCACATGGGGAAGACAGAGAGGGGAGAAGGACACTAACAGGACATGGGGAAGACAGAGGGGGGAGAAGGATGATGAAAGCACATGAGGAAGATAGAGGGGGTGAAGGACACTGACAGGACATGGGGAAGACAGAGGGGGGAGAAGGATGCTGAAAGCACAAGGGGAAGACAGAGGAGGGGGAGAAGGATGCTGAAAGGACATGGGGAAGACAGAGGGGGGAGAAGGATGCTGAAAGCACATGGGGAAGACAGGGGGGGAGAAGGACGCTGAAAGGACATGGGGAAGACAGAGGGGGGAGAAGGATGCTGAAAGCACCTGGGGAAGACAGAGAGGGGAGAAGGACACTGACAAGACACGGGGAAGACAGAGGGGGGAGAAAGATGCTGAAAGCACATGGAAAAGACAGAGTGGGAGAAGACGCTGAAAGCACATGGGGAAGACAGAGAGGGGAGAAGGACACTGAAAGGACATGGGGAAGACAGAGTGGGAGAAGATGCTGGCAGGGATTGAAGACAGAGATGCCAGACTAGACCAATTTGGAAGGGAGGAGAAAGGGAGAGGCACAGTAACAGAGCAAATGGAAGATGCAGAGAGAAGACAGACAGTGGATGGAAGGAATTGAATGAGAAGATGAGGAAAGCAGAAACCAGACAACATAGGTAGAAAAAAAAATTCTATTTCTTTTTTTCTTCAGGATAAAGTAGTATATTAGTTGTGCTGATAAAAATTTATAAACAAAGCCCTGCCAGCTGAACATCTCTTTCTCCAGTTCAGCAGCCAGAACTTTGATTTATAAGGAAGGAATAAGCTAAATATTGCAGTACTGAGGCTTGTATGGATGTTGCGGGGACGGTAACGGGGCAGTGAATGGGATAGCAGTGACGGTGACGGGGTGGTGAAGGGAATGGCGGTGACGGGGTGGTGAAGGGGACGGTGGGCCGGGAACGGTGCAGTGACGGGGACAGATTTTTTTCCCCGTGTCATTCTCTAGTTCAGATCTTATTTTTCTGACAGGTTTTCCACCGTACATTTCAATAACTCAATCTCTAACTCTTTTAATTCCAACTTTGGCATTCCACAAGGTTCCATATTATCCCCCCTTACTTTTTAATATCTACCTGGCTCCCCTCTTAACTCTTTGTCAATCGATCGGATTTACTGTTTATGCTTACGCCGATGATCTTCAACTTTTGCATACCATCGACCCCACTAGCCAAAATGATATCTCTATCATTGATCTCAAACTAGCCAAAATTCACAATTGGCTGAATGCTAATTTGCTTTCTTTAAGCATTTCTAAAACTAGCACTGTGCTTTTCCCATGGAAAGAAGGTTTACAGTTAATTGCTCCAGTTTCCATCAACAATGTTCCTCTTAAACTAACTACTACAATCAAAATACTAGGCGTTCTTATTGATAACAAACTCTCATTCCATCCTCAAATTAGTGCGCTGGTGAAAAACTGTTTTTACAAACCCAGGATGATTAGATTTTTGGTCCCCCCCCTCCTTGACGCAAATTCCCTTAACGTGTTAACTCATTCTCTTGTAATATCTAAAATAGATTACTGTAATTCATTATTACATAAGAACATAAGAACTGCCATCTCTGGATCAGACCCTAGGTCCATCAAGTCCGGTGATCTGCTCACGCGGAGGCCCGGCCAGGTGTAACCTGGCAAAAACTTAGTCACCCGTATCCTTCTATATATTTTTTGAGGAGATGTGCATCTAACTTGTCCTTAAATCCTAGAACGGTGGGTTCTACAGCAATCCCCACCGGGAGAGCATTCCAGGTGTCCACCACCCGCTGTGTGAAGCAGAACTTCCTGGCATTTGCTTCCTGGGATATGCTTAAAAGATATAAAACGTCTTCAACTTATACAAAACACAGCTATCAAAATTATTTCGGGTTCAAATAAGTTTGATCACGCCACCCCACTGTTACAAAAAGCCCACTAATGTAATCCTATGTTTATATGTAATCCTATGTTTATATGTAATCCTATGTTCTACATAGGATTACATATAAAATTGCCCTCTTGACCTTTAAAACTATGCAAACTAATGCCCCGGCTTTCATAGACAGACTCTTGATCTCCTATGACCTTCCCAAAGCCTTAAGGTCAACCTCACAGCATTCCCTTAATATCCCATCCTTAAAGATAATTGGCACTCGTCGTACCCTTATTTTTTCAGTTACTTCCCCTTTGATCTGGAACTCTCTCCCTCTATACCTAAGAGCCGAACGAAACTTGAAAAAATTCAAAAGCAGTCTAAAGTGTTTGCTCTTTAAAGATGCCTATAACTGATAATTATACACGTGTTTACTCCAGCAATTTTTAACTTTTTCCCATTTCTACTCCAGCAATTTTAACTTTTTCCCATCTCCTATTGTATTTTCCTTCTATGTATTCTTTTTATAAAGACTGTGGTTCTCCCCCCACTTTTCCCATTGTTCATGTATGTTCAATAATTAGTTTATGTCTAATAAGTTGAAATGTTTATCTTCCAGCTAGTTTTAAATATTTTGTACAACGCTTTGTACTCTTGGATAAGGGTTTAATCAAAAACTTAAATAAAGATAAAGATAAAAAGGAATGGAGTAAAAACAAAACCTGATGAGACATGGAACAAAAAAGAGTAGAGGCAAGAGAAACTTTTCAGAAAACATTATACATTTCTTTACTTTCTTTTTAGTCTGCTTTTAGAATTGTCAACAGAATGTCATCTTAAGTCTTCAGGAAGAGTAGACCAAACAAACCATATAAAAAACAGAGACAAAAAGAAAAACAAACATAATTCGAGCATAATTCGTTCCAGAAGCATGCTTGTAATCCAAAGCACTCAAAGCGAATTTCCCCATAGGAAATAATGTAAACTCAGATGATTCGTTCCACAACCCAAAAACTTTAATACAAAATACTATATGTACTTGTATTGCAAAACCTCACTTGTTTAGAACAGTTACTACACACCTGCAGCATCAGAGAAAGAGCCATCGGCTCAGTTGTAATGATGTGACACGTGTATACGTTATGTACTCGTATTGCAAGACCTCACTCGTTTAGAACAGTCACTACACTCCTGCAACGTCAGAGAGAGAAGAACCATCGGCTCAGTTGTGATGTGTGTATACAGTATGTACTTGTATTGCAAGACATTGCTTGTTTAGAACAGTCACTACACTCCCGCAGCGTCAAAGAGAAAAGAACCATCGGCTCAGTTGTGATGTGTGTATACAGTATGTACTTGTATTGCAAGACATTGCTTGTTTAGAACAGTCACTACACTCCCGCAGCGTCAAAGAGAAAAGAACCATCGGCTCAGTTGTGATGATGTGACGCGTGTATACTGTATGTACTCGTATTGCAAGACTTTGCTTCTTTAGAACAGTCACTACACTCTTGCAATGTCAGAGAGAGAAAAACCATCGGCTCAGTTGTGATGTGTGTATACGGTATGTACTTGTATTGCAAGACATTACTTGTATATCAGCGGTTTTGTAAAAGGGGAGGGGGTTAATTATTCAATTAGGCTTACCGTATTTTCACACATATAACGCGCATACATGTATAACACGCATACACGTATAGCGCGCAGGTCCAAACCATTTGTGTAAAAAAAATTTTATATAGCAAGCACACGCGTATACCGCGTATGCTGCTATAACCTCCTCCCGCCACTCCCGCTTACTCCATCTTCTGGCCTGCGGACCGGCATCCTCCCCCCCCCCGCTCGCGTCACCCCCCCCTCCCCCGCGATCCTACATCCCCCCCAGCACCGCAAAGACATCGGTCGCTTACCCGTTGGGCACCGGCACCAGCACCAATGCACAGGACGTTCCAGTGCCAGTGCCCGAAGATCCTCCCTCGTTGGGCTGGGCTGGGCTGGGCTGGGCAGTGCAAGGGAGATCCTCCCTCTTCCCTGTGCCGGGCTGGACTGGGCTTTGAGCATTTGCGCATGCTCAAAGCCTTCTGGTCTCGCTCTCTCCGAGATTCTCAGATTCAGAATCTCGGAGAGAGCGAGACCAGAAGGCTTTGAGCATGCGCAAATGCTCAAAGCCCAGTCCAGCCCGGCACAGGGAAGAGGGAGGATCTCCCTTGCACCGCCCAGCCCAGCCCAACGAGGGAGGATCTTCGGGCACTGGCACTGGCACTGGCACGTCCTGTGCATTGGTGCTGGTGCTGGTGCCGGTGCCCAATCGGGTAAGCGATCGATGTCTGCGGTGCTGGGGGATCGCGGGGGAAGGGGGTGACGCGAGCGGGGGGGAGGATGCCGGTTCGCAGGGGGGATGCTGGATCGCACTGAAAAAAAAATGTATATAACGCGCTCACACATATAACGCGCATGGTTATACTCGGTTTGTAAAATCGTGTATAACGCGCGCATTATATGCGTGAAAATACGGTAATCGGTGCTGTTATTTGAAAAGCACCAATAAAAATAAATTTAAAAAATTCTTAGCTGGTAGGCGTCTAACTTGATAGGTGCATTTCATTTCAAGGTAGGCTCCTACTCCGAGGTGTACTTAGGGGCGGATTTGGGGCATGTAGGGATCATATGATTTTTAAGAAACTTGTAAAAACACAACTATTTGTAGATGCTTTCTTAAAAAAAATTTAATGCGATTTGATTTTACAGATATGGGTGGTTTTCGATCTTAAAGAGTAGAGTAAGATTGAGGATGAATGATTTGAATTTATGATAGCAGAAACATTTCGATAAAACACCAATTTAAATACGTCTGTATTTTGGTAACTACGTGTTATTGCGTTGTTTATTTTCACAATCACGTACGTTAAGTATGTACGCCGCTTAGATTTAGGGCCTCTTTTACAAAGGCGCACTAAGCGTTGTAGCGCAGATGTCGCGTGCGCTCAATCAACGCGTGCGCTAACCGCTAACGCGTCCATAGGATAGCATGCACGCGTTAGCGTTTAGCACGTGTTAATATTTAGCGCACGCTAAAAAGCTTAGCGCACCTTTGTAAAAGAGGGGGTTAAAGCGGTCTATAAATTTTAAAAATAAATAGGTGCTGGTAGGTGCTAACTAGTTATAGTACTGGCCGTGCCCAAATTCTACTCCCAGTCTATCCCGGCACTAACTGCACAGTGCCAAGGCAGTCCGAGTGATATCATTCATGCTAACTTCTAGCTCCAAATGTGCTAAATTCTCTGTACATGCTATGCAATAAAGCAGAAGTAGATGAGACGCTTTACAGGAGTTGGCGATTCTTGGCACATTGGACCTTTTGGTTTATGATTTTTTATTCCATATTTTTTGTGGCATATTTTTCAAACCTTTTTGCATATTGGACCCCTGACGAAGGTTTGTCCGAAACACGGACCGTGTCGGGTCCCTTGTTTGGGAAAAAGGTTTTTATAAATTTATATTTGTCACAATAAATTCTGCCTGCATCTTGTACACATCTGCAGTTGGTTTTTGTTTGTTCCTGGTTGTTTTTTTCTGCAGATAAGGTTGGACCCCTCCTTCCTTTTTTGTTGCTCCATGCTATGCAATAAAGCAGAAGTAGATGATAAAAAGGACTTTTCATCTTAGTTCACTTTACTCATGTGAATGACGGATGTATTGCTGCGATGAGTGGCATATATAGTAGGATGTCAGAACCTTTGCATGAGTATAAATATGTCCTTGCAGAGAGTCCTGCAGGGTAGATGCTGCAGAGATAGATCCATTAGGCAGGACAGACGAAGCTCCATTTGTTGTTCTGTGTTGACGCATTGAATACTGTTATCGGAGGGTCAACTTATGAAAGAACTGGAAAGGTAGATTATTGAATTTTCTGATTAAGGGAAAGGCCTGCTTTGTCATCTGAGGAGCAAGCGTTGCATCTTTATGGGAAAAAATGCAGTTAATGAATTAAAGAGAAGGTACGGGGCTGACAAGGACAAAGTCAGTGTTTTGGTTAAGGGTATTTATTTATTTATTTAGATTTATTACATGCCCCATCTTACAAAAACTCAAGGTGACTTACAGTACTACACGCTGGCTTTCGGTGACTGCAGTTTATCATCACTTTTCTGAGGCATTGCAGAGTTTCTTTATACTTTTCTATGTGCTCCAAAATACTGCTTTTCCTATCTCCTTTGTCCCATTTTTTGCTTCTGCTCCTCTGTGAACCAAGGGTATGTGTTCCAGAGCATATTTAAACGAGGTCTAGCAAATTGTTGGCATGTCGATGACCATTCTTGGATTCTTACCCTTAAAGTGTACTCCTGTGCTATTAGCATATACTGCAGCCCAGACTCTTTAAACAGTGTCTGAAGTTTTTTTTGGGGGGGGTCAAAATTGGTTTAAAAAGATATACTGAAAAATGGGCATTATAAAAACAAGATAGATGTTTTGTGGTTTTGAAAATGGGTATGTTTGGTACTGGATTTTTTTGTGTGTGTGTTTCGCAAAACGACTAAACTCAGATTTAGACATCATATCAAAAATGCTCCGCCACATCAAGTACGCAAGATTGAAATGAATGCATTTATAGGATTTGAAGAGCATTTCACCCAACCGTTTGAAGGCCACAATGGAGGACTTCAGGAGCCACATGTGGCCCTGTGTTGGAGACCACTGCAGTAATGCATCTTTTCATGGAAGGCATTAGTAGCCTTAGTTCTCTTTTTTTAACTTTATTTAGTTTTTAATACCAACAAAAAGTGCAATACAATTTACATACAAATAATAATAATCAAATAACCACTTATAAACAATCAGAATCTATACAAAAGATAAAAATTCCCTCCCCCACCCATCATTACCATCAGGAATAATACCAAAACAAAAGATATGCCCCCCTCCCGCTCCCATCCCCTCTATATGTGTCCTTCATCATCCTTTGCAGACCACCAAAGTTGCTCAAGTGACACTAAAAAAAGGTCAGTCTATCAGTGGTGTAAGAAGGGGGTGTGGTGGGTGGACCACCCTGGGTGCCATCTTGGGTGGGGCACTGGCACCTCTCCTCCTCTCTGTCCCCACAACTCCTTCCCACCCCTCCCGTGTGTGTGAATGCCTTCACTCCCCTGGTACCTCTAGCTCTTTGCTTGCTGCTCACACCAGCCTTGGCTCTCCTTCTGTCATCAATGCCTGGTTGCTAAATTCCTATGAGCGTTAGAGCAGCATCAGAGCGTTTAGCACCCTGGGCCACGGTAGAAACTTCTACCGCAGCTTAGTAAAAGAGGGCCTGTCTTCAACTAATTCTAGACAACTGGGATGATGCAACGAAAATCATTTTGACTGGTTACCTAGTGATGTGCCACTTTCAAAGAGGGAACAGAAAATAGAGACATAGAGAGGATCCCCAACCACCCATCTGGAGTACACAGGGATAAATGACTGCATAAGGAGCCCACTTCTCTTTCTCTGAAATGGGTTTAAAACAAAAATAACTGGGAGCTAAAGGAGTTTATTCAAAACAGGGAACCTATGACTTCTCTATATTGGGGCCCCGAGAGCTAGGTGAAGGAAGTCTGCTGGATGTGGTGCACTTAGATTTCAGCAAATTCTTTGACACAATTCTACAAAAGTGACTTTTAAATAAACTGAGCCCCTTGGTATGACCCAAAAAATGAACAAGCCCTAACCTCCCATCCACGGTGAACCAACACTACTTGAGGCCGCCTGGGACACAAACCTTATAAACCACTTATGGTCTTCCTGACCCACTCTTGGCCTTGTTGGCAAGGCCACCAGTGACACATTGTGTACCTGCCACCTACTGTCTCCCTGTCCAGTGTTTGCCTTGTTGTCAGATGTCTCCAATTGAAACTACTGTGTATATGTTTATGTAACCCATTCTGGGTTCCTGGGGAGAACGGGATATAAAACTAACTAGCTAACTAAATAAAACTGGTTGAGAGTAGGGGAGAAATAGAGAATGACACAGTGACTGTTACCCACGGCTAGTCGCGGGTAACCCGCCGAAACGGGGACATTAAAAAAATGGTCACCGCGGGTAAGGGGACAAGGCCATTCACCGCCCTGTGGAGTGGTGAATGGCCTTTTCCCCGCAGTTAGCTGAGGAAACGCGCACAAAATCCCTCCTTCCTCCCAATCGCGGTCCGGGCATCTCCCTCCCTCCTTTCCCTTCTCTGACTTCTTTTAATTTTCTCTTAACAAGCAGCCGGAGCCTTGAAGTCGCGTGCAGCTGCCGGAAAGTCCTCCTCTGATGCAACTTCCTGTTTACGGTTACGTCAGAGGAGGACTTTCCGGCAGCCGCACGCAACTTCAAGGCTCCAGCTGCTTGTTAAGAGAAATTAAAAGAATCCAGTGAAGGGAAGGGAAAGGGAGGGAGGGAGATGCTCAGACTGCAGCGAGCGAGCGGGTGGGCGGGAGGTAAGGAGGGAGCTGCTGGACCGCGCAAACAGTTGTGTGGATGGGATAGGATCAGATGGTTTGTGGGGGTAGGGATGGGGACCGGCTCACGGGACAGGGACCAAGCTTGCGAGGACGGGACGGGGATGAGCTGACATGGATGGGGTGGAGATTGGAACAAATTTTTTCACATGTCATTCTCTAGTGAGAAAGGGAAGTGATAAATGGTGTTTATTCTAACGATAAGGGTGTTACTAATGGTGTGAAATGGGAATTAGTCATTGGTTCAGTTTTTATTTACATTTTTGTGAGTGATATTACAAAGGATTGTCAGGTAAGGTTTGCCCCTGAGTACAGGTCTTGCCTATCTTGGGGGGAGGGGAAGACATCTTATAGGGTAACTTAGAAAGTAAAATGAATAGTTACTAGATTGTTGGTTCAACATTGCCTTGGTAATGAATGTGACTGTTGGACAGACTGGATGGATCATGTCATCATTTAGGTTTAAACAATTTTTATTGATGCAAACAACATCAAATACAGTTGAAGACACAAATGCTAAATACAATAATGATGCATCAAATATAATAATATAACAAACACATATAAATACTCTGTACATCCCCTCCCCAACCCCCCCTTCCTTTCACCACCCAATGGTACTCTCTACCCCATCTCGTCAAAACACCAATCCTAATAAATAAAAATCCAATTAGGATACCCAACTTAATACTGCACTTCGACCTATAGGATGTAATGTTTGTAAATATGGATCCCAGATCTGCAAAAACAGCATTTTTCGCTTCCTAGCCCTTCCAGCATCTCTAGCTTCCCAGATGGCCAACTGATGTAACTGGTTCCTCCAATGCCAAAACTTTTCCGGGTCAGGGATCGTCCAATATTGAAGAATACATTTTTTTGCCAATAAACTCATCTTCCTACACAGCATCTTATGCCCCTTAGGTAAGTGTCCAAAAGCGTCTTGTAAATCCAAAATAAAATGGGTCGGAGAATATTGCAAGGATCTTCCAATTAATTCTGACATATAAGATATTACTCGCTTCCAGAAGTTCTGAATAAAGAGACAAAACCAAAATGCATGTCCCAAAGTATGACTTCCCATCCCACATTTATGACACAGTGGAGTTGAAAGACCTCCACTATAAAACAACTGTACACGAGTAAAATAGGCACATAAAGTTACCCTATAATATGTTTCTCTTAACCATGCACATGATGTCACCCCAGGTGTCGCCCTTAAAGTACATTCCATTGTTCCAAATTAAGCAGTAATTCTCTTTCCCATTTATTCCGAATATACTGGTAGTCTTTTTCTGGTTGTAATCTTTGTAAGCTAGAATGAATATTAGACACTGAAAGAGACACCTCCTCATCTCTAGTAAACATCTCTCCCAATCTAGCCCCCAAATGCCTACTCAATTGTGCTCTGTCAAGGGATCTCACATAGTGTTCCACTTAAAAACACGCAAACTGCACTCCCCAGGATACCCCTACCTTAGCTAATAATTCTGCTCGGGTCAGCAATTCCCCTTCAGCCCCCAAAACATGTTCTAAACTTGAAACTCCTCTCGCTTCCCATAGTCTAAACTCTCTAGAATCCCGTCCCGGAAGAAAGGCCAGATTACCTTGCAAAGGCAAGATATCCGTAACCATCGGATTCCCTCCCAAGATTTGCACAAACCAACGCCATACTACCTGTAATGTGTTAAATAATACGCTTGAACGAATAAAAGAGGGCAATGTCCTCTGGGTACTATGTAATAATGCAAATACATCATATGGAGCATAAAACTCCCGTTCCATTTGAATTGGGGTATAAATGCTGGTCATATTTATCCAATCTCCTAAATGACGAAGGAGACACGCATAATTATAGATCCTCATATCTGGTAATCCTAACCCCCCCCCCATTGTGTCAATTTTATTTTAGGTTTCTTGAACACCCAACAAAAACGAGTAACTTTTTTTTATAAAAGATACATAAATCTTTCTTTAGTAAACACAATGGCAAAGTCTGCAACATATATAACCATTTGGGAAAAATAAACAACTTAACTAAACAAATGCGACCCATCAAAGAAAGGGGCAATATCCGCCAGGTATCTAGCAAAAGCTCCATCTCTTGCTGAAGCTTATCCACATTAAGGCGATATAATTTGGAAGTCAACATAGTCATTATTATCCCCAAGTATCTAAACTGCCCTTGTGCCCAAGTCAACGGAAACTCTGAACCCCATAAAGCCTGAACCTCCACAGAGGACGCTAATGCTTCTGATTTATCTAAATTTAAACAAAAGCCTGCGTAATCGCCATATTCTTTAATCAAATCTAATAATGCCATCAAGGAATGCAAAGGATCCGAAAGGTGTACTAAAATATCATCTGCAAAAGCCGATAACTTAAAGTTATTACCTCCGATGTCAATCCCTCGAATAGATGGCATTGCATATATATCCCGAATTAGGGGGTCCAGAGTAAGTACAAATAACAATGGTGATAAGGGACAACCCTGTCTCATCCCCATGAAAATAGGGAACTTATCCGTTTCAAAATCCTTTAACACCAATTTAGCCTGTGGAAAAGCATATAATGCTCGCACTGCAGATACAAAAAAAACCATCAAAACCATAAGCTGTTAATGTATCATATAGAAAATCCCACCTTACTTTATCAAACGCCTTTTCAGCGTCAAAGCTAACCAGCACAGAAAATATATTATACATCTCCCGCTGTTCCAGAGATAACAACAATTTTCTTACATTTTTAGCTATTACCCTTCCCTTCACAAAACCAACCTGAGCATCATGAATAAGGGAGGGCAGAACAACAGTCATCCTATTTGCCATAATCTTTGCTAACATTTTAACCTCCGTATTCAATAAAGAATTAGGACGATATGAATCTACTTTTTCAGGGTCTTTATTTTGCTTTGGCAACACCAGAATTCGAGCCATTATTCGTACCCTCCGATAAAGCCTCTGCACTAATCATAATGTTAAACATCTTAGCAAGTGGATGAATAATTTCCTCTCTTAAAAGTTTATAAAATTCAATACGCATTCCATCCTCACCTGGCGCCTTCATCAGAGGCCCTATTCCCTCATGTCATCATTTATTATGGTGCTGTGTTTCCCAAGTCGGTCCTGGAGTACCCCCTTGCAAGTCAGATGTTCAGGATGTCCACAGTTAGTTGCTCCTGTATAATATGAGACCTCCCCAAAAAAACATCGTGCTCTGCAGAATCATTTTTCTTATGGCACAGCAAGGTCATTTCTGTTATAAGATGTCCACGTTAAGACTGAATTAACTTGCTTTTCTAAAAACAATTCTGTGGAATTAAGGGAATTGTCCTTCTTGTGAGACATGGGGGAAGCCACTGCTTGCCCTGGATCGGTAGCATGGAATGTTGCTACTTCTTGGGTTTCGTCCAGGTACTGGTGACCTGAATTGGCCACCGTAAGCACGGGCTACTGGGCTAGATGGACCATTAGCCTGACCTAGTTACACTATTCTTATGTTCTTACATGAACCAAGCATAGGACAATTAAGCCATTGTAACATCACTGATGAGGCTGGCTCTCAGGCACTGTGGGATGAGGCATTATGACATCACAATCTCAGCTCTGGAATGTTGCTCTCATTGGGGTTCCAGAATCTTGCTATTCTTTGAGATGCTGGAATGTTGCTACTCTTTGGGTTTGGGGCAAGTACTAAGGATCTGGTTTGGCCACCGTGAGAATGGGCTACTGGACTTGATGGGCCATTGGTCTCACCCAGTAAGGCTATTCTTATGGTCTTATGCCTGAAAAATGATTTAGAAGGAGAGAGAAGGCGTCTTGGCTTTAAAGAAACGCCCGTACAGGGAAATACTAAAATGCCCCAGTCACATGTTAAATTATTTTCTTTCAGTAAAAAAGCACTTCAAATGTTCTATATCTGTGGTTGGCAGATCAGTTAGATTTAATACAAACAGGTCTAACGCTAAGACGTTTTAAAAATTATTGTCTCCTACTTTGCTGACTGCTTGCCTTTTTATTTTTGGCTCTGAACCAGCAAAGGACGGGAGGAGGGAGGCCTGGCCACGGGAGAGGGATATGATGAACGGCCAAAATTGAGGGCGTTATTTTTGTAGCCCTGCTGCAGCGGCACGCATACAGTCATTGAGAAATCATGTAAATGGAGCCTAATGTGTTTATGAATCGAGTTCTTGAAGATTTAAACCTGAGGGGAAAGGCTTTTTATACGATAGCACTCTGACACTCTGTGCCACACAACGAGTTTATTGCTTCACTGCACAGCTATTTCCTTAAGAATTTATTGTTTTGGCCTGGGGAGTGGAAGCAGAACAGTAGTGCAAAGCCAAAGGATGACTGCCTCTGTTTAGCTGACTGCTCTCTCAGCACCAACACTATAACTCTGAAGAAAATAGGTACACACAGTGCACCTCAAATTTATAAATCTCAATTTATTTTACGGGGGAAGGGCTATTGATTTTTTTTTTTTATTGTCTTTCTCTCTCGCTCTCCTTTCCCTCTCCCTCTCTCTCTCTCTTTCTGCCTCGCCAGCCGCCTCACCTGGATTGAACGGGTTTGATTTAGGGCGAGCATTTCAGGTCAAGAGTTTCTTTCGTGTTGAATTAGAGGATCTCTGGCGCACCAATCAAACCCAGAAGAGGTGCTTACCCGGAGTTCTAATCAATCATCAACAAATATGGCATCTGGAAGGCGACTGGATCATTTAAGCTAGGAGCGGGGGGCAAATGAGGGCTTCCAGTGCCACCCAACTGCTCGTAACAGCAGCACTCCGTCCATCACTTTTATAATACGTTATGGCTTCTACCAACCAGGTAAAGCCAGGCCTCAGTTTCATGACATCAGAAATCATACAGGACGAACCAAAGAGTGGATACTTTCTCATATTGAGTAGCACTACTCTTCTCTCTGTCAGTTTGGTGACATGGAGCTTCTAATCCATATGTTTTTCTGGGAGGGAATCTATTGGTAAGTGGTTAACATCAGTATTGCTTTTCTAGATTGCTTTTCTTTGTACTTGTCCATATAATGGATGATAGCACAGTGAATGCCACTGACGATGGGCCTATTTATTTATTTATTTAAAAAATGTATGCCCCGCTTCACACTGATCCCCTACAAAGCACTGAAAATTTGCGCCTGCAAATTTGGTCGCAGACCCAAATTGCTAATTGACTAGCACAAGCAATTACTGATGTTAATTAGAATCAATTAACAAGTTATCCCCCTCTTTTACAAAAGCCGGCAGCACGGGCCGGCGCAATAAATGCTCTGATGCCCATAGGAATCGAATGGGTGTCGGAGCGTACAAGGCTGCAAGGCTTTGTAAAAGGAGGTTTATGTGCGTAAACTTTACACGCAAGTCCATAAAGGGAGCGTGGTTAGGAGCGGATATGGACGAATCAGGGGGCGTTCCTTTAAGTTATATGCATAAATTAAGGTTCGAGCATTTGAACCACATTTTCGTTGCTTCAAATGGCCGCACCTGAAGATAGGCGCGGTTCCCAGGTATAAGCGTCTAACTTTAAAGCACTGTCTATAGAATAGCACTTTCTTCAGCATCAGTTTTTGGGACACCATATATAGAAATTACCCCTAAGCATATATAGAAATTACCCCTAAGCTTGGAATAAAAATGACAAACAGAAATTACAAATAAGCAAAAAATAAATTCACATCCACATATAAATCGAAAGAGTCTCAAATAGGAACCTCCTAGTTTGCTAATCACAATCATTCAAGAGGAAGGGAAGGCCTGCAAAAACAGATGAGTCTTTAAAATCTTTTTAAATTATTCCAATGTAGCACAAAAGTGAATATGGCCAAGAATTGTATTCCTTAATACTGGGCCGGCCATGGAAATAGCACATGCTTATATATCTACCATAATGGGTTGTATTTAAAGCTGATACATAAAGATAGAAACATTAAGGCAGATAAAGGTCAAATGGCCCGTCTAGTCTGCCCTTCCAGAATATCTACTATCTCCTATTCTCCCTAAGGGATCTCTTGTGCCTATCCAATGCTTTCTTGAATTCAGACACACTCTTTGTCTCCACTGCCTCTACTATTCTATGCATCTACCACCCTTTCTCTTTATAAGTATTTCCTTAGATTACTCCTAAGTCTATCACCACTTAACTGAATCCTAGGCCCTCTCATTCCAGAGCTTCCTTTCAAATGAAAGACTCGCCTCATGCACATTTCTGCCACCTAGGTATTTGAACATCTCTATCATATCTCCCCTCTTCCACTTTTCCTCCAAAGTATACATATTGAGATCTTTAAGTCTGTCCCCTTACGCCTTATGATGAAGACTACATACCATTTTAGTAGCCTTCCTCTAGACTGACTCCATCCTTTTTATATCTTTTTGAAAGTGCGGCCTCCAGAATTGTACACAATATTCTAAATGAGGTCTCACCATAGTTTTATGCAGGGGCACCAATACCTCCTTTTTCCTACTGGCCATACCTCTCCCTAACATCCTTCTAGCTTTCATTGTCGCCTTTTCAACCTGTTTTGTCACCTTAAGGTCATCACATACTATCACACCCAAGTCCCGCTCCTTTTTCATCCACAGAAGTTCTTCACCCCCTAAACTGTACCATTCCATCAGGGTTTTGCAGCCCAAATGCATAACCTTGCATTTTTTAGCATTAAATCTTAGTTGTAAAATTTCAGACCATTCTTCAAACTTCACCAGGTTTTTCCTCATGTTATTCACATCATCAGGGGTGTCTACTCTATTGCAGATTTTGATATCATCCACAAAGAGGAAAATCTTACCAATTAGCCCTTCAGCAATATCGCTTACAAATATGTTAAAAAGAACAGGCCCAAAAACAGAACCTTGAGGCACACTAGTAGTAACAGCCCTTCCCTCAGAGTGATCTCCATTGACCACTACGCTCTGTCGCCTTCCACTCAACTAGTTCTTGACCCAGCCGTCACTTTGGGACCCATCCCAAGGGCACCCCATTTATTTATTAGATGCTTGTGTGGAACACTGTCGAAGGCTTTGCTAAAATCTAAATATACCACATCTAGCGCACTCCCTCTATCCAGTTCTCTGGTCACCCAGTCAAAGAAATTGATCAGATTTGTCTGACAAGACCTGCCTCTAGAGAATCCATGTTGCCTCAGGTCCTGTAATCTACTGGATTCCAGAAATATCACTATTCTCTATTTTAAAAGCATTTCAGTCAGTAGAAACAGGAAAAATACCACATGTTTTAAGGTGTTCGTGCGGTAGCCTGTTTTTGCACGCTAAGGTCCAGATTCTATAAATGATACCTATGAGATGTAAGGGTATATTCTTTATAAGCTTATTTTGCTATGCAAGAAATCACACAAAAACATTGTCTCTTTTTGTTTTCTGTAACTATGACTACTGGCTGTGGAATTTCCCTTCCCCCTCCCTGTTTTCATGAGAAACGAAACTTATCTTTCCTCATAAGCTACACCCATTATTTGCTAGTGACTGGGCATATACAAAGGGGGTGGGACTATAAATATGTGTTGTTGTTCTGAATAAAGACACATCTCTTTTGCCATGTAATAGTCTGCATGTGTGTTCTTTTCTTCCTAATGAGATGCCCTCTCCCCCTTTTTTTGTATCGGTACCAGAGATGACAGAGTATGTGTGTAAGGAAGTATTAGGATCTGAACCTTTTCATGAGGAGTCGCTGAAAAGTTCTTAGCCCAAACAAAGAGTACCAGGAAAAGTGTGGAATAACTTGTAAGTTTCATGGCTCCACATAATTCTCTTCTTAGTTGGGCTGAGAACCTTTCAGCGGCCCCTCGTATTGTGATGTCATAATGCCTCATTCCATCAATGCCTACGAGCCAACCTCATCAGTGATGTCACAATGGCTTGGTTTCCCTATACTTGTGCCTATTTACTAGATGCACTTGCCTCATTGAAATGAAAAGTATCAAGAAAAGTGTGGAATAAGTTGTAAGTTTCATGGTTCCACGTCATTCTCTTCTTGGTTGGGTTAAGAACTTTTCAGTGGCCTTTTGTAAAGTCAGGAGCCTAGATCAGCGTGCCTAGCCAATCTAGGCAACTAACTCAAGCCTCCTTTTTACAAAGCTGTGGTAGCAATATCTATTGCAGGCTGGTGAGGAAAATGCTTTGACTCTCATAGGAATGCTATGAGTGTTGGAGTATTTACCATGCCGGCCCATGGTGGTAACATCTACCATGGCTTTGTAAAAGCCGCCGTTAATTATTTTAAAAGCTTAATTGATGCTGATTATTTCCATTTAATGACTTGTAATTTGTGTTAATTGCACTTAATTGATTAGTAGGTGCCTAACTTGGTAGGTGCCTAGTCCCTTGTGCCTACCTGAAAGTAGTTATGGTTAGGGGTGGATTATGGGTGTGTTTAACTTGGCGCCTATTTTGGACTTAGGCAATAGATTTAGGCCAAGAAAACCCTAGCATAAATATGGTGTGCTTAAGGTTAAGTACAAAGGAAACAATTATGGAACCGATGATCTTTATTCAGAAGATTTTGGTATACAAGGTGCAGTTCAAAAATCCAATACAAAAATACACAGTAGATCAGTTGTGGCATAGACCTGACACGGTCCATGTTTCGGTCATGACTGACCTTCTTCTGGGGTCCAGTGCGCTATGAACCACAAAGGATGATATGCTGATAAGCAAGACAAAGTACTGTGTATTGATGAACGTTGCTGATTAAGCAAAACCACCTAGTTTGGATCAAGATCATCGGATCCACAATTGTTTTCTTTGTACCTGCCTTCCTGCTTTTCCTGTGGAATTCTTCTGGTGGATTTTGTTGGTTATGATTGTCTTATTTTGGTCATACTGTCAGAAGAGAAAGATCATTGCAGAAGGACGTCATGTGTGGGAAGATCGAAGGAACAAGGCGAAGAAGGCGACCTGCAACCAGATGGCTGGACATGTTGAAAACAACCATGGGATGATGCTGGAGGACCTTATTGGACTAGCACAAATCAAATGTATTTTTTGGATCTGCAATTCATCAAGTCGCTTGGACTTAAAAACAAGATGATGGCACCTAACCTAAAGGTTAGGATGCCTAAAACCACTTTAGATGCCGCTAGGCATGATTCTACAAGTAAGCGCCATACTACTTGACACCACAATGGTTCTTAGTGCAATTCTACAAGGTACACATACCTTTTACAGAATTGTGCTTAGCATCTGTGCGCATCACCTAACTTAGGCACACCATTTAGGCCTGTTGGAAGCAGGATAGTGGGCTAGATGGATCATTGGTCTGACCCATATGACTATTCTTATGTTCTTATGTATAATTGCTAAAAACAAAGCTGCACGTATTACCACCTCAGGAGGAAATGCTAAGTACTGCAGTGCTATCAGCAGTATGGTAGCATGGCCATAGACCAAGTACTGGAGGCGTGTGTCTTCCCTTGCCTTCCACTCTGACATTCTCAATCACAACTCTACAAGCCCCTTGACACCCCTAACACCAATCATGAATTCCCTTCATACCCCCAATAGCAATCATAAAGCACTTGAAATCACTGGATTGCATTAGTTGCCAAACCTCTCCCAGAACCCAAGCTTTGCCCACATGTATAAATGGACACCCTCCCTCCAGTCTTAGCATGCAATTGTAGATGTATAAAATGACTTCGAAAGAGGTTACATAGAAACATAGAAAAATTACGGCAGATAAGGGCCATAGCCCATCAAGTCTGCCCACTTCACAGACCCACCTCCCCTGAGTCTGCTCTCCTGGAGATCCCTCTCCTAATGACCCATCCTTAACTCTACCCTCTTAAGAATCCCACATGGGCATCCCATTTACCCTTAAAATCTGGCACGCTGTTGGCCTCAATTACCTGTATTGGAAGCTTGTTCCAATGATCAACCACTCTTTCGGTGAAGAAATACTTTCTGGTGTCCCCATGAAATTTCCCGCCCCTGAGTTTAAGCGGATGCCCTCTTGTGGCTGAGGGTCCCTGGAGAAGGAAAATATCTTCTTCCACCTCGATACGTCCGGAGATGTATTTAAATGTCTCAATCATGTCTCCCCTCTCCCTACATTCCTCGAGAGAGTAGAGCCGCAGCTTGTTCAGCCTCTCTTCGTATGAGAGATCCTTGAGCCCCGAGACCATCCTGGTGGTTTCTGGAAAGAGGTATGCCAGCATTATAAGAAAAATCATAAGGTGTCCTGGCTCTGAGCATAGAGCGACATATGAGGGCAAGAACTCGAAAGATATATACGTATGTCAGGACCAAAAGTGTATTTAAAGTTACACATCTCACAGATGCACAGTGGAGGATAGCACAAAACAACTCTTACTCGATCTCCTTTTGTGTTGTGTCTCACTGGATGACCCCGAGATAAAGTAGGACACGTCAATTTTAGGGGTAGATGTTTGTTAAACTTTGAAAACTACTAGTGACCAAGTTATGCAATGTTGCATGCTGAATCTAATTCTATCTTCAGAAACTGCTTTAAGCAAGTCTTACCGGATCAATTCTGGTCTCAAACTTTGACAGACCTTGCTTCAATGTACCTTACCTCAGAGCACTTAGGCCTGCTAACCAGTTCTTCTACCAGTCACTGCAGATATGTTAATACCCATTCGTGACTCTATGATTTATTTTCTTAGATTCTGCAAAGCATGTGTTCTTAGTCATATTTAAGAGTGCTGTTTTTTTAAACTGTACTATCTATGCGTGTTATTATGGAAACCGTATAGGTAATATACAGTATATAAATTTTTAAATAAATAAGTTATTGATTCTATAGCTTTGTGTTTTGATCCTATAGCACGTTACAGACTCTGTAATGTACGTGTATCTCTGTTCCTGAAAACTTTGTGTATGTATCCTTGCAACCCCTTCTGGACTCCTGGTGAGGATGGGCTATAAAAATGAATAAATTACTACTGCTACTACTATTTATTATTTCTATAGCGCTGAAAGGCATAAGCAGCACTGTACATTTTAACATACAATAGAAAGTCCCTTCTCCGAAGAGCTTACAATCTAATTTAGACAGGATATTTCAGGGTTAGGGAGGTTATAATGGGTCTGGGTATCTGACAGCAGTGAGGGGGAGTTGAAAGCAGTTTAAAAAAAAGTGGACCTTAATAATATTAAATATCGAACTAAGGCCAGTACTGGGCAGACTTGCACGGTCTGTGTCTGTGTATGGCCGTTTGGGGGAGGATGGGCTGGAGAGAGCTTCAATGGCTGGGAGAGTGTAGATGGGCTGGAGTAGGTTTTGACGGAGATTTCGGCAGTAGGAACCCAAGCACAGTACTGGGTAGAGCTTTGGATTCTTGCCCAGAAATAGCTAAGAAGAAAAAATTTAAATGGAATCAGGTTGGGCAGACTGGATGGACCATTCGGGTCTTTATCTGCCGTCATCTACTATGCTACTATGTTAACACTGCCAGGGACAGAGCACAACGTATGTATGTAGAAATTAAGCAATATTTATCTGGACATACAAATAATTTGAACTACATCTGTAGCTGCATAATTGTCTTTAATGTGTCATTTATGCAGTTTGTTTAATATTATTTAACAAATCTAGCAAAGAGACCAAAACTTGTTTGCTTCTGTTTCAGGTCATGAGTCTCCTTCTCAACCATCTGACCCCTAATATAAAGAAGGGGATCACTAACAGATCGGAGAAGGTTATCATGCCGCTGTACCGGGCCACGGTGCGCCCTAACCTTGAGTACTGCGTACAGCACTGGTCGCCGTACATGAAGAAGGACTACTCGAGAGGGTCCAGAGAAGAGCGACTAAGATGGTTAAGGGGTTGGAGGAGCCGCCTTACAGCGAAAGATTAGAGAAACTGGGCCTCTTCTCCCTCGAACAGAGGAGATTGAGAGGGGACATGATCAAAACATTCAAGGTACTGAAGGGGATAGACTTAGTAGATAAAGACAGATTGTTCACCCTCTCAAGAGAGAACGAGAGGGCACTCTCTAAAGTTGAAAGGGGATAGATTCCGTACAAACGTAAGGAAGTTCTTCTTCACCCAGAGAGTGGTGGGAAACTGGAACGCTCTCCTGGAGGCTGTCATAGGGGAAAACACCCTCCAGGGATTCAAGACAAAGTTAGACAAGTTCCTACTGAACAAGGACTTACGCTGGTAGGGCCAGTCTCAGTTAGGGTGCTGGTCTTTGACCAAAAGGGCCGCCGTGTGAGCGGACTGCTGGGCATGATGGACCACTGGTCTGACCCAGCAGCGGCATCTCTTATGTTCTTATTCCCCCCTCTCCTAATTGCACACATGACCAGAATCCTCAGTTGTCATTTTTACACACCTTTCTATGGACTGGGTGCATGATGGCCAGTCTGGAACCACCATGGGCTTGCTCAGAAATTTCTTCATCTCTGCTGTTATCATGGTACAGGTAAGAGGAGGCTCAGAGACTCAGGAGCTCCAGTCAAGAGATTAGGTGAGTGTAGCTGCCTCAGTGTTGATGTTTGGTGTGGTAAGAGCGGATAGCGTAACTGGTTTTAAGAAAGGTTTGGATAATTTCCTGGAGGAAAAGTTCATAGTCTGTTATTGAGAGAGACATGGGGGAAGCCACTGCTTGCCCTGGATCGGTAGCATGGAATAAGCCTACTGTTTGGGGTTTCGGAATCTGTTGTTACTCTTTGGGATTCCAGAATCTTGCTATTCTTTTAGGATTCTGAATGGAATGTTGCTACTCTTTGGGTTTTGGCCAAGTACTAGAGACCTGGATTGGCCACCGTGAGAACGGGCTACTGGGCTTAATGGACCATTGGTCTGACCCAGTAAGGCTATTCTTATGTTCTCACCCTACTGTCCATGCTGGTAGCCCTATAGAAATGATAAGTAGTAGTAGTCTTCAAGCTGTGTCTTCTCATCCCTTTGTCATTATCTTCTCCATTTCATCTCTTCTCTCCTGTTCCTCATCATTGCATAATATAGCTTGCAACACTTGCAATAACCGTACCAAGCTGACCTCACTTTAGGCATGAGTACCATCCTTACCTGTTTACACTGTTCTATTAATAGTTGTAGATGAAAGAGGGGATGCCCAGGACCTTATGTCCAATTGCTACCTATTTTTATATTCAACTAGTTTACTATATAAAATCCACAACAGAACTTTACAATCATTCTTAAGTTTTTCAGGTTAGGCTTGGAAATCCATATTCTCATGAACCTAAGAGAAGAGAATTACACGGGGACAAATTTTTTCCCCATCCCTGCAGGAACTCAATTTCCCCGGCCTGTCCCTGTGAATTTTGTCGCTGTCCTTGTCCCTGCCCCACTCCTGTAAGCTCTGCCTTAACTACACAAGCCTTGAATGCTTGATTTTAAAGTGTTTGAGGCTTGTGCAGACGAGGACGGAGCTTAGGCATTGGTGGAATGAGGCATTATGACATCACAATCTGAGCTCTAGAATGTTGCTACTTATGATTTTAAAGTGTTTGAGGCTTGTGCAGACGAGGACAGAGCTTAGGCATTGGTGGAATGAGGCATTATGACATCACAATCTGAGCTCTAGAATGTTGCTACTTATGATTTTACAGTTTTTGAGGCTTATACAGATGAGGACAGAGCTTGCAGGGATGAGGCAGGGACAGGAAAATAATTTACTGGGACAGGACAGGAAAATGAGTTCCCACTAGGACGAGGAAAATTTTGTTCCCATGGTCATTCTCTACCTTAGAGCTATTGTAAACCATTTGTTATGTGACACAGATTCTGTTTCCAACAGAGCCAGATCCTTCGGCAAGATGCCTTTTCTAATGGTACTTCCAATTCTATACAGATACAAGAGTTGTGAGACAAAGATGTCAAAACATACAGCAGTAGATGATCCAAAGCAAACTTTATATAGTCAGCAGCATAGACTCAACACTGACAGTGTTTCGGCATTTCTGCTTTTGTCAAGACTCTAATCTCTCAGCACAATATATGTGTACATCCTAGGGTGCTGAAGGAACTTAGGTAAGTTCTGGTAGCTCTACTGACTGACCTTTTTAACAGGTCTCTAGAATAGGAGGCCTGTTGAAAGTAAACTCTGCAATGAGAGGGCATAGGATGGATTTAAGATGTGATAGGCTCCGGAGTAATCTAAGGAAATACTTTTTTACGGAAGGGGTGGTAGATTCATGGAACAGTCTCCCGGAAGAAGTGGTGGAAACAGAGACTGTGTTTGAATTCAAGAGGGCCTGGGATAGGCACGTGGGATCTCTCGGAGAGAGAAAGAGATAATGGTTACTGTGGATGGGCAGACTAGATGGGCCATTTGGCCTTTATCTGCCTTCATGTTTCTGTTTAAATGCTTTTTAAATGCGGTCTGCACTAATTGGATGGCACACTAATGCTGGCGCTAATTGCCTTTTCTGCCAGCGTTAGATTTTGAGCATTGGCCCATTTGAGTGACTTTAATAGAAGAGCGCTTAATGTGTATTTAGTCGGCATCAATTTTTCAGCGCTATTTATAGAATTCAGTTCACTCATGCCTTAATATGTAAAATTATTTGAATATTTTTACTGCTTTAAGGGCTGATTCTATAAAGAATGCCTATGTTAGACACCTCTAGGTTCCCTAATCATGGCTGCCTAATGACACCTAACTTTGGGGCAATGGAGGGATTAAGTGACTTGCCCAGGGTCACAAGGAGCAGTGCGGGTTTGAACCCACAACCGCAAGGTACTGAGGCTGTAGCTTTAATCACTGCACCACTCTAGAAATCAAAATATAGTTAAAGTGAGCCATGTAAAGGACAATGAAGCCATTGTGACGTCACTGATGAGGTTGGCTCTTAGGCATTGGTGGAATGAGGCATTGTGATGTCACAATACCAGCTCTGGTTAGCAGAGGCTGAAACTTTTCACACTATTAACTTATTCAATTTTCGATACTGTTCTCCCAGGGGAGCTCAGAATGGTTTACATGAAATTATTCAGGTGCCGAAGCATTTCCCCCTCTCTGTCTAATGCACCTGGGGCCATGGGGAGTTAAATGACTTGCCAGGGTCAAAGAGTAGTGTGGGTTTGAACCCACAACCTCAGGGTGCTGAGGCTGTAGGTTTAACCATTGCACCACCCTCTCCCCTAGTAACAGTATAGCAGCTTTCAATAAACAATTATCAGTTACTGAACAATGTTCCTTGTTGAGATTCTGCAAACTGCAAGTGCAAAATCCATAGTGCACAACTGAAAGGGGAATGCAGAGCTGAGAGGGGCATTGAAGAGTCAGGGGCATGCCTAGCACTTATATGTGCAGAATACTCATCAATGTCCATACAGTACTTCACCAAAAGCGTATTTCCTAGAATAAATTAAACAAATGTCTTATCACTGAAACTTACTTATCGCACAGGGGTGTCTTGGAAGGAAAAACCTCAGAAGCTAGAAAAAATAACTGCCTTGACCAAGCTTTCAATCATCCATAAATAGGAATGGAAATCAGATTCATGCCTGGAATTTCCCTGAACCAGTGATCTAGAGATCGTGAAACCCAAGCCTATGATGGGAGTGGAATCACAGCGTGAAAGAATGAATGGAGCCCCATTGAGCACAAGTTTTTGATGATTTGATGTTACACTGCTACGTATATTTAAAAAATGAGGATGCCTAAAGAAAGGTGGTTTTTATTGCCAATGATTGAAAGCTTGGTCAAGTCAAAGTTATTTTTTTTTAGCTTCTAAGGCTTTTCCTTCCTAGACACCCTTATGTGATAAGTAAGTTTCAGTGATAAGACGTGTCAAACCGGAACCAATTTTTCTAGGCACCATTAGGTGCCCATACCTCAGTTTAAAAATGCCATCTAAATGTTGTTTTTAACTGAGATTTGAGGCACCAGAATCATGCCAACACAGGCGTTGGCCGAGCGGTATCACCTGTCACATATCATCCCCAGGTACCTCAAAAAACAAAAACAACATGGTCAAAACATTTCTAAATCCTTTATTCGCTCTTGACCAGATCCTTCCCCAAGCCCCCCCCCCCCTCGGGCTCCATAGACCTTCCAACTTTTCCAGGTCCAATCCCAACCCCTCATTGGCCCTCCAGGTCTTCCAGCAGCTCTCAGTACCATCATTGGTCTCTCTACCAGTCACCACTAGTCCCACTGGTTGCTTGCCATACCCCTTCTGCCTTGGACCTTGACTGTCCTGGCTGCTTCTTGTGGGGCAAGCGCCAGTCCCTATGCTCCCCAGCCTTTAGGTCTCCAATTTTCTGGAAACTTCACAGGACCCACCACCAGTCATCAAACCTGAGCCCCACCTGGGCTCCAGGCTCTACCAGACCCTCCGGCTACTTCTTATTCTAGGCCTCTCACAGACACTCAGTCATCTTATCCTGAACGCATGCACTGAGGACTCCTCTGATCTTCCAGCCAGTCTCTTGCTATGGCCTCTTCCTGAGAACTTCCTGTCCCTCAGTCACTGTGAGGACTCTCCTGTCATGCCTAGTCTTCCCTGACCACCACCGGGCTCTCTGCCAGTCATCAATCCTGGAGTACCTACCTGGTCACTCCCATGGTCTACCAGGAAGGCTGGTCTACAGGCTTACTGAGGGTTAGGTCCTCCCCTCAAGGGTCACCTTTATCCCAAAGGAGCTTTTGCTTTTCTCAGCTCTCAACTTGGGAACTGTCCTTTTCAGCACCACTGCTCCCTCAGGGTGAGTGGACAGCTCCCAGCATTTAAATGCAGACTTATGCAAGTATTCTATAATTGCAATTTTGCACTCTCATAGAATTCATACTTAGCGCACATTATCCTGGCACCTGTATTTAGGTAATCTATAGAGAATTATCCACTAAGGACTCAGTTCTATATATGATACCAAAAAGCGAGCACAGATATATAAACACAATAAGCGCTATTCTATAAATGACACTCAAAGTTAGGCACTGTTTATAGAATAGCACTTCGTGCCATATACCGGACCCTTTTTGCACACCATTTGTTAAGAAACAGATACTTGAACCCAATTTAGGAGGGTATGCTATTTTTGAAAATCATTCTTTTCTTTTACTGAAGTATTATAACTGTGCATTGTGCTAGGATGTCCGACCAATCAAACCATTACCACATTTATAAGAGGTCCCATAGATCCATGTGATCATAATTGATGCTAATTGGCATTAATTTGAAGTTATGTACACAACTGTGTAGGCGCATTCTCTAAAGTGGTGTGCATCACTTCTAGTGTGCGAATCTCAAAAAGAGATATGGCCAAGGGAGAAGCATGGCTGGGCATTCCTAAAAATTAGGCACAGTGTTACAGAATACACCTGGAACTAGAAACAGAGATAAGGAATGCTGACCTTGACATAGTAGCTATATCCGAGACCTGGTTCACAGACTCGCATGGGTGGGATATGGTTATACCAGGCTACAATCTACTTCGTCGGGACAGAGAGGGCAAATTAGGAGGGGGGTAGCACTTTACACTAAGGATAATATCAAAACTACCAGGATCACAGAGGTTAAATACACAGGGGAATCACTTTGGGTAAACCTGGCCAGAGGGAATGAAAAATGCCTTTACCTCGGTGTGGTATACAGGCCTCCAAGACAACAGGAGACAAAGACAAAGAATTGATTGAGGACATAGAGAACATCACTTTGCGCGGTGACACAGTACTGTTAGGCGACTTCAACATGCCAGATGCAGACTGGAACACCCTCACAGCAACTACGAGTGGTAGCAGAAGAATATTAACCTCCATTAAGGGTGCTCAACTCAAACAAATGGTATTAGAGCCCACCAGGGAAAAAGCAATACTAGACCTGGTACTCACAAATGGAGACAGTGTCTCGGAAGTATCAGTGGGAGACACGCTGGCCTCCAGTGACCACAACATGGTATGGCTTAATCTCAGGAAAGGCTTCTCTAAATCAAACACAGCAACGAGGGTCCTCAACTTTAGGGGCGCAGATTTCGACCACATGAGAGACTTTGTCCATCAGGAGCTACAAAACCATGCAGAAACTGACAATCCGGAAACTATGTGGTCAAATCTAAAATCCATCCTGAACGAAGCATCTAGCCGCTACATAAATAAGGTAAGCAAACGCCGAAGAAACAAAAAACCACAATGGTTCAACAAGGAAATTTCGGACCTCATTAAAAAGAAAAAAGAAGCATTTATCGCCTACAAACATCTTGGGAAAAAGGAGGCAAAAGAAGACTATCTGGCCAGATCTAAGGCTGTAAAGCAGGCAGTCAGGGAAGCCAAACTTCGAACAGAGGAAGATCTAGCACGGAACATTAAAAAAGGGGACAAATCCTTTTTCAGGTACATTAGCGACAGGAAGAGAAACAAAAATGGGATAGAACGCCTTAGGCAATCAGATGGAAACTACGCAGATTCTGATACTACCAAGGCAGAACTGCTAAACGAATACTTCTGCTCAGTATTCACCTGTGAAGCACCGGGAGCTGGTCCACAACTACAGATAAGAGACAGCCAAAATGATCTGTTTCATGATTACGAGTTTACACCCAGTAGCGTCTACCACGAACTTTCAAGACTCAAAGTAGACAAAGCCATGGGACCAGACAATCTACACCCCAGGGTACTCAGAGAGCTGAGTGAAGTTTTGGCTGAACCATTATCCGTGCTCTTCAATCTTTCCATGCGCACGGGAAAAGTACCCCTAGACTGGAAAACAGCTAATATAATTCCACTCCACAAAAAGGGCTGCAGAACAGAGACAGAAAATTACAGACCGGTGAGTCTTACATCCATAGTGTGCAAACTCATGGAAACACTGATCAAACAGAATCTTGACAAAATTCTAGACGAAGAAAATTTACGTGATCCACACCAACACGGATTTACCAGGGGAAGGTCCTGCCAAACTAATCTGATTGACTTCTTTGACTGGGTGACCAGTCATCTGGATGCTGGGGAGTCCCTGGACGTGATATATTTGGACTTTAGCAAAGCTTTTGATAGCGTCCCACACCGCAGGCTGTTGAACAAACTAAAATCAATGGGATTAGGGGATACATTCACTAAATGGGTAAGGGATTGGCTAGATGGTAGGCTTCAGAGGGTGATGGTGAACGGTACCCCCTCCAAAACGTCAGCAGTGACGAGTGGAGTACCTCAGGGCTCCGTCTTAGGGCCGATTCTATTCAATTTATTCATAGGAGATTTGACCCAAGGGCTTAGAGGAAAGGTATCACTGTTTGCCGATGACGCCAAACTATGCAACATAGTAGACAAAAGCAGTGTGCCTGACTTTATGACGCAGGACCTACGACAGCTAGAACAGTGGTCATCAACTTGGCAGTTAGGCTTCAATGCTAAAAAATGTAAAGTAATGCACCTAGGCAAAAAAAATCCACACAGAACTTACACACTAAATGGTGAAACCTTGTCCAGGACCACGGTGGAACGTGATTTAGGAGTGATCATTAGCAATGATATGAAGGCTGCCAATCATGTGGAGAAGGCTTCGTCCAAGGCAAGACAAATGATGGGTTGCATCCGTAGGGGTTTTGTCAGCAGAAAACCTGAAGTTATAATGCCACTATACAGATCCATGGTGAGACCTCATCTCGAGTATTGTGTTCAATTCTGGAGACCACACTACCGGAAAGATGTGTTGAGAGTTGAGTCGGTTCAACGAATGGCTACCAGGATGGTCTTGGGACTCAGGGATCTCACGTATGAAGAAAGGTTAAAAAAACTGCGGATGTACTCACTGGAGGAGTGAAGAGAGAGGGGGGACATGATTGAGACCTTTAAATATATCACGGGGCGTATAGAGGTGAAAGATGATATCTTCAGCCTTACAGGGCCCACAGTAACCAGAGGGCACTCGCTGAAAATCAGGGGAGGGAAATTTCAAGGTGATGCTAGGAAGTACTTCTTCACCGAAAGGGTGGTCGATCATTGGAACGAGCTGCCTCAGCAGGTGATTGAGGCCAGCAGCGTGTCAGATTTTAAGAGAAAATGGGATATTCATGTGGGATCTATAGGGGAGTAAGAATCAGGGAGTAGGTCATTGGTATGGGCAGACTCGATGGGCTATGGCCCTTTTCTGCCGTCAATTTCTATGTTTCTATATTTATTTATTTCGTTTTATAGCGCTTCTTCCCCAGGAGTCCAGAATGGGTTTCAGTGATATATTCACATTGTTTTGGAGACATATGAATAGGGTACATTCATATTATACTGAAGAATTTGATAAGGGATATAGTGGCATATCCACAATATAATTGAGGCAGAGAAATGGGGGTAACATCTACAAAATCCTAGGGACTTGGGGCAGAGTTACAGATGTAGGTTCATAATTACGTAGGTGACTTTGGGATAACAGGTTAGTGGCAAGTTTTGGAGTAGTACAAGTTATAGTGGAGTCTTTGAATGATTAGGAGGCATAGGAGGATATGTTCACAATGTATTGTACTCGTCATATACTCAAATTTAGGTATATAGAGATGCAAACATAGTGTATTGGAGGCATTTGAATTAGAGTAATTTCTTCACATATTCGAGTCCAGCTGAACTGGAGACAAGGGACCATGAGGTGTTAGAAAGGTACCCATAGAGAACAGTATTCCGCCATCAGCAATGTATTTTAGATCTGCACACAACTTAGGCACAGGTATTTAGGCCTGGTTTTCCTTGGTCTAAATGGGTGGACTTAAATGTTATGCCGCGTACAACAATTAAATGTGATTCTATATATAGTGAGATCCTTTTATAGAATCATGCTAAGCGCCATTCTAATCAGTGCCGGTTTTAAAGGCACCATATACAGTATAGAATTTGGGAGGGAGTGAAAAATATAGTTTCTCCTATTTGTTCTAATTGTACTACTTTGTATCTTCATGGAGCGTCCTCTAGTTTTTGTACATTTTAAAGCGTAAACAATTGATTTACAAGTTCAAGTTTCAAGTTTATTGCATTTGATATACCGCCTAAATAAATTCTAAGTGGTTTACATCAAAAATAAACTTTTCTATGACGGTATAATTAAAAGGGGGGACATACATTGACTACAACACTAATGGATGGCAATGGACATAGATGGGAAAATGGTAAAGGGATACATCATGTAAAATAAAGGCTAAGGGAAGGAAGCAAACAAGAAGGGTGGGAAAAATGTGAAACAGAAGAGAGAAAACATTTTAAGGCAGGAGAACTGCTTTTAGGCCTGGTTTAAACTTGGATGCACATTGTTCTTGTCTCAAGTTGATAGGGAATTCCATAGGGATGGTGCTACAACAGAAATGATAGTTTTATGGGTAGAGTCCATCAAGCCCAGTAGCTCGTTCTCACGGTGGCCAAACCAAACCCCAAGGAGTAGCAACATTCCATGCTTGCCCTGGATCGGTAGCATGGAATGTTGATACTCTTTGGGTTTTGGCCAGGTACTAGGGACCTGGATTGGCCACCGTGACAACGGGCTACTTGGCTCGATAGACCATTGGTTTGACCCAGTAGAGCTAATCTTATGTTCTTATGTACTATTGGGCGCATGGAGGAAATTGTAAGATGAGACTGTTGCGTCGATCGAAGCATCCACTCAGAATTTTATAGACCTCAATCTTATCTCCCCTCTTTCATCTCTTCTCCAAGCTGTAGAGCCTTAACCTCCTTAGGCTTCCTTTATAAGAGAATCCTTCCATCCCCTTATTCATTTTGGTTGCCCCTTTTATGTACCTTTTCCAGTTCCAGTATATCTTTTTCCAGTTTCCAGTATATCTTTTTGCAAAGGGCTATATTTTAAACATCTTGGATCCCTGAGAAAGGCGTCTTGGGTCCTTCAATGACAAATGTGGACAGTGTTTTTAATAAGGATTTACTGAATAAAAGAAGGTCCAAGAACATTGTGTTTCCACAGTTTCGTTTGTTTGGAATTGCTCTTCTTTTCCTGTGGAAATTTGGGTCTTCTGTTTTTGCAACTATTTTACTTCAAAGGTCCCACTCAAGCTGTTAAAGATTTACCCCCATGTAACATGTCCCCAGGTCACACACACCGAGACAGTGGAAGCATAGGATTTAAGACTTTCACTTTCCAGGATTTTGCAGCTAACCACGAAGGCCAACAGATTAGGGTCCCTACACTGCTGCATTTAGCTCAGTCTTCCTTATTATATTTATTTAAAAAATGAAAACATATTAAGCGAGCTTTCCAAAACCATTTACGCTGATTGACCTTATTTTCTGCCACTTTCTGCTGAGCCCGTTAAGCTTTACTTGATTTTTCCATCAAAAGAAGACAGTGAAAATTGGAGTGTTCCATAACACAGCCTCATCGGAGCTTCATTAATTTATAACTCAGTTGCACTATACAAATGTAACTAATAACGAGAAGGAAGAACATTTCTGTTGCTGTAAAACAAATCTTTGTTTTGCATTTGTGGCAAAATGATGTGATGGAGTAATCAAATCATATCAGGTTAACAACTGGTGCTTTATAGATCTGGCATTCCGCAGACATAAAAACTGCTGTTCTCTGATTGGCTTGGAAACATTTAACGACAGCAATTACATACCTATACTTTGGGCTTTGTACGAAAAATATCCAAAACGCTTTTCCCGCAGGTGGCAAGAATGCACAGACATAATAATTTCTTTGACCCCAGCCACACGAGTTTCTGAAAAGAACAAAACAATATCATTTCACGGCATTTATAGTTTAAACCTTTCCTATTCAAGTTTCTAACAAAAAAAAAAAAAGCCAACAACCCATTCTGGCCATGATTAAAATTCATAGGCTTGCTGCAAAGAGCAGATGCAGAAGCAATTTTAGGCCAGTCATATCCCAGCTCTGCAAAATTAATTTGACAGGTTTGCATTAAAGCACTGATCAATATCCACTTTAGAGAAGCAGAGGCTAACTGAGAAAAAAAATAAGTGACCGGAGTGTTACTAGACGAGAAAAAATGAATCTTTGAGACTTTTTTTTCCCTCTAAGCTTGCACCTACATCAGAAGTCCTGACCTCAATCCATTGATCGGCTGCAGTTAACATGACAAAAGGCCTGGCGGATATATCAGAGCTATACCTACCAGCAAACAATCAACCCTGATACACTAAATGTTTGACAGAGTGACTAGACTGCTGAATTAGTATTTGCTTTCTGAAGTCTAGCATCTACCTGTCCCTCTCTTATGGTAGTAGGCTTCTGGAAAAGGATGATGCCAGCTTCATAAATACACAAAACTTTATGGACAGCCTCCGTCAAGGAGCAACATTATCCATTCCACATCTGATTATGTGTATTTTTTATTCATTGCATGTGATGAATCGCCTGAATTTTGGACTAGCCAAGTCTCGGCGACGTGCAACACTAAGGGCTCCTTTTACTAAGGTGCGCTAGCGTTTTTAGCGCGTGCTACCTTGCCGCACGCGCTAACCCCGCGCTACGCGTCAAAAACTAATGCCAGCTCAATGGAGGCGTTAGCGTCTAGCACGCGCGCTAAAACCGCTAGCACAGCTTAGTAAAAGGAGCCATAAAAATATATTTAAAAAATTAAAAAGAAGAGAACTCCATTTAAAAAAAAAAAACAGAAAAGAGACTTCACTCAGTCAAAGTAGGAAATTATAGCAGAGAATTAAGGAAGGGGTAAGGGGGCAGAACAGAAAGAAAATAATAAGATGCAGCACTCTCTTTGGCCTTTTATCACCCAGCACTAAAGTTAGGCCAGATTAAATGCCACTGAAAACAAATGTGCATCAAAATGTAATGTAATTTATTTCTTATATACCGCTAAACTCCGTTAGGATTCTAAGCGGTTTACAGAAAAATAGACAATAGGGTGCATTAAAATTATAAGTAAAATAGGTACTTAGAAATTCCCTTACTGTCCCGAAGGCTCACAATCTAACTAAAGTACCTGGAAAAATGACAATTAGTAGAGTAATGAAGAAATAAAATAGAGATAGATGAGAAAAATAAGAAAATAAACATTCTAATAAGACTACAATGATCTAAAGGACTTTGAAAGGTTGAAAAAAAGAGGGGAGATAGGAAATAGAAGCAGAAGGGAGAATCGTTGAAACTATAGAATTCTGGGGAAATTTAAATAAAATTAAAATAATAAAGTAGGAAACAAAAACCAAGTGGCAAAACAATGAATGAGATTTAAAAATAAAATATCATAAACTAAAAAAGAAAGTGAAAAAATAAAAAACAAAACAGTCAAGACTGAAGTCCAGCTTGAAATGACTTCACTGCTTTGGCTGCGAAACTTCTCCAGATGTCATCCGATCCTTGTCAGCAAACCGGAAGCCCCAGATCCAGTGTCTCCGGTCATCAACTCGTCTAAGACATTCACTCTCTCCTCCTGCATGTCAAATTCGTGTGTTAATGTGTGTTAAATTTCGCACATGAGTTTTTGGAGCAAAGTTTCCAGGGCAAACCATTCCACAGAGCAGGAGCTATGAAAAAGAGAGCACTGTCTCTTGTGGACTCATGGAGGGGCATTATCAAAACATATACAGTATGTCTAAGTCCAATTTGGGTGCATGGTGCTAGACGCCCAAAGTTGGCAGTGGGAAAATGCCCATTTTCAAATATGTCTAGAATTTTTTTTTTTTTTTTTTTTTAATCGTCTATCTGGACATCCAGGCTATTGTTCATCCCGACCGCCAGTACCTCTATCTCTATACCACATTTTCGACCAAAATTTAGTTCACATCCCAAATGCCCAGAACAAGACCATTTGGACATTGTTGGGCCAACCTTGTAATGGACATGGCAACAGAGTGCTGGGGCACCATACAGGGCACTGCGGTGAACTTCACAAAAAAGGGTACCAGATAAACATCTCACCAGAAATCCCTTACAGGTTATGGTGAGCTCCCCATAACCCACTATACCCACCTATCTACAATCCCAATAGCCCTTATGGCTATAGGTGACACCTATATGGCAGTAGAGTAGGGTTTCAGGAGGTTTTGGTGAGCGCACATATTCCACCATAAATGTAGTGGTTAGAGTGGCTTATGGGTCTGAGTCCTCCTCTCTATGGATCACTAGCTATTTAAGACACCTGTGTGCAGCTCTACTAGGCTTTCCTATCACAGGTACTGATGTTCTGGAGACAGGTATGTACTTTTTTATTCTGATCTTTTTTGAGGGGGAGGGAACCAGTGAACACTGGGGGAGTGTGTGGGAGTCTCTACTTTGTCTCTGCAGTGGTTATCTGGATACCTTTTTGGCACTTATACCTGTTTTTAAATTGTCTAACTCAGTGGTTCCCAACCCTGTCCTAGAGGACCACCAGGCCAATCGGGTTTTCAGGCTAGCCCTAATGAATATGCATGAGAGAGATTTGCATATAAGGGAAGTGAGAGGCATGCAAATCTGCTCTATTAGAGTTATCCTGAAAACACGATTGGCCTGGTGGTCCTCCAGGACAGAGTTGGGAACCACTGGTCTAACTCATAACGTTTAAGTTTCATCCTGATTGTTTAGTAAAACATTTGATTATCCCTGCAGGACAACTAAGTCTAGATCGGCCCACATCCCACCCACATACTGCCCTAACCACTCCTCCAGATATACCCCCTTCAGCTCTGAGAGCACAGCGGCATTCAGAGGCATAAAAAGTCCCGCAACACGTCCAAAAAGCCAGTTTGATTATCGGGACTTGGACAACCTGTCTTTTAGGTCGTCCATGTACCGACTTGGGTGGGTGTTTAGATGTGTTTAAGTTTTGATTATGAGCCCCATAGTATGCGCAAGAATTAGGAGGAGAAGCCATCAAATAATCATTTAATGATCATAAAAATCTTAAAGGAATATAGGGTGTAGTGTTTGCCAAATATTCTGGGATGCCCTCTCAGAATGCTCTAAAATCAAGAACAAGAGGGAAGGTTCAAAAGCTGTTACACAACATCATGCAATTAAGAGGAAAACATTTCTGCCATCAGACATACAACAATAAAACAGGGGAAACAATTCCACAAAAATCAAACAGGCAAGAGCAAAGTGGAAATGACCAATCAGAATGGTGCACAAAAGTGTCTTTCAACTCATCTGATAAATCCAATGGTCTTTATTCATCCAAAATAACTCATACATCCAAAGAAACTCAAAGACTCGACATGATCATGTTTCGGCCATCCGGCCTGCATCAGGAGTCTTAGGAGTCTCTGGGTAACAAGTAGTCTTTGGGTATCAAATGGTTTGAAGCAAAACGATCATACCATATCTCCGAATCTGTGGCGCCTTTGCAAGGCCACGTTGTTTTTATAGCGCCACAGATTCGGAGATATGGTATGATCGTTTTGCTTCAAACCATTTGATACCCAAAGACTACTTGTTACCCAGAGACTCCTAAGACTCCTGATGCAGGCCGGATGGCCGAAACATGATCATGTCGAGTCATTGAGTTTCTTTGGATGTATGAGTTATTTTAGATGAATAAAGACCATTGGATTTATCAGATGAGTTGAAAGACACTTTTGTGCACCATTCTGATTGGTCATTTCCACTTTGCTCTTGCCTGCCATCAGACATAACCATTGCCCACAACACTGGTGCCAAAATTTAATTTGCGTTTGATTGTTGAAGAAACTATTTCAAACAGTTTGAGTTTCCATCCAGCAAAGTAACATTCATTTTGACAATTACACTAAGGCTACATTAAAACATAGCCTAGATATTTATGCAAGGTATGGTACCAGAAATTCAGTATTTGGTGTCTAGGTCAGAAACAGATGTTATGGTCTATGCATTCAAAAATATTACCTTATAAAAGACTCAAGGAATGCAGAGACTTTTAAAAAAATATAGAGAGCATTGAAAGCAGTACATCCACATAGATCTCATGCGTATTCATTGGGGAAATCCCAAAAACCTGACTGGATTCGGCCCTCGAGGAGGGACTTTGGTGACCCCTGACCTAGATGGTTACAAGTAACTGGAAAAGTTATGATCGACTGAATTACACTTTCTGGTGGGCAAACTTGTGTTCCAGTTACAAGTATGAAAGAATGAACGCAGAATGTTTGGGATATAGTAACGCATTTAAATTGGTGTGGAGTCCATTGATTGCATTTATTGAATCACAATAAATGTCATGTACTTTTCCCTTTATTTGACTTCCTTACACATCCAGGGTGGGTGAGTGGGGGGAGGGGAATGTGTTCGGGTTTGCTATACTAAATTATCTATATTATTGAAATTAAATATGTACTTCTTGTATTAGGGGGGAGGGGGGAAGAAAATGATTGTTTTCTGAATTATTTGTAAATTTAAGGGCTCCTTTTACAAAGCCGCGTTAGCGGCTTTAGTGTGTGTGACTTTTCATCACACGCTACTCTCTGCGCTAGCCGGAAAACTACCGCCTGCTCAAGAGGAGGCGGTAGCGGCTAGCGTGGCCGGCGGTTTAGTGCGCACTATTACATGCGTTAAACCGCTTACGCACCTTCGTAAAAGGAGCCCTAAGTGCATTCTGTGTAGTGTTTATGTTTAAATTAATTGTATTACACTGTTAATGTTTGAAAATCAATAAAGATTTACAAAAAATAAAAAATAAAAGAAAACCTATTACCCAGGAACAAAAAAAAATCCCACAAAATTGTTACATAGTACTATTTTTATTGTAAACCACTTTAAAACCTTGGTATAAGGAGGTATATCAAGTAAATACTTTCAATTCAATCCAATCCAATTTCCATTATTTTTTTACTATAAAGGTCAGACTAACCAGTTTGTAATTCCCAGCCTCCTTCTTCCACTTCTATGAAGTAGAACATTATCCACTTGTCTCCAGTCCTGCAGGTTTACATTATATTATTACATTATCCAGTATTTCTGTTCTGTCTATATCAATTGCAGTTTAGGATGGATTACACAATAAAAAGACTGAAGTAATCTTTCCAGGAATTACAGAAACCACAAATCACAAATTAAAACCCATCTTTAAAAGTTTGCTTAATATGGAACTAAAAAAACAACTTAGGTTCAATCATTCACATAACACGTTTCCTAAACAACAAAGGGGGTCCTTTTACTAACCTCCTGTTTTACTAAGGTGCGCTATGCATTTTAGCAAGTGCTAACCACTAATGCATCTATAAACTAACATGCACGCGTTAGCGTGTAGCATGCGCTAATATTTAACGCGTGCTAAAACACTTAGCGCACCTTTGTCAAAGGAGCCCTAAGGTGCGCTAGACATTTTAGCGCTCGCTAAATGCTAACATGTCCATTATAGTCTATGGATGCATTAGAGTTTAGTGTATGCTAAAACGGCTAGCGTGCCTTAGTAAAAGGACCTTAATAACAGACAGAAAAATATTATAATTTGTTGTCTTAGATAAGGAAAGCTTCTTGAACCCCTGTTTGTTTTTATGTCTTTAAAAGAAGGAAATGCCAATTTTAACCTATTCCGAGTTCCATATTTTGAATATAATCTTTTGAATGATCCTGACATATAAGGTGGAGCTAAACCACGAATTATCTTAAAGAGAAGGCAATATAATGTTGAATTAATTCTAGCTTCTGTTGGCAGTCAAGGCAACTCAGTGTAATATGGTATGAACCTACCAAACTTGTCAAGGGAACAAATCAGCCAAACAGCTGTGTTTGCAGTTTTCTTAGCAAGTATTTAGAACAACTCGCACGGTATTGCAATAGTCTAATTTAGATAGTAATAATGCATGAACAACAATTTGAAGTTTATCCAACTGAAAATATTTCCTGACCTTTTGGAGATTACGCATAACCCAGAAAAAGCTTTTCACAAGATTATTCATCTGAGGTACCAAAATTTTCAATGAGGCTCTTAACATATAGCTCGTTATTTTATTTAAAAAAAAAAAAAAAAAAAAGAAGTATCATATACGCAGGGCTGCCCAAGTCCGGTCCTTGAGATCTACTGCCAGGCCACGTTTTCAGGATATCCACAATGAATATGCATGAGAGAGATATTTGCCTACCAAGAAGGCAGTGCAGGCAAATCTCTCTCATGCATATTCATTGTGGATATCCTGAAAACCTGGCCTGCCAGTAGATCTCGAGGACTGGACTTGGGCAGCCCTGATATACAGTATATTGTCTTTTCTATTTCTAATCAGAAGAAATTTAGTTTCATTGTTATTTAGTTTCAAATGATGAGTAATCATCCAATCAGAAATAATGGAAAAGCAATACTCTTAATGCCATGGAAACCTTTGAGCATCAGGGCCTCAGTCATGATAAATTGAGTCTCTCTTAAGAAGTTAAGATTGGGCTCCTTTTACTAAACCACAGTAGAGCTTTTCACCACAGGCCGGCGAGGTAAATGATCTGATGCTCATTCAATTCTTATGAATGTCGGAACATTTACCTCATCGGTCCACGATAAGATTCTCTTCCATAGTTTAGTAGAAGCCAGTGATTGACAATATGTTTATTTTTGCTTAAAATTATTTTAAAGAAGTACAGTATTTTTCTTTCCATAAGACATACTTTCCCCCCCAAAAAAGTGGGTGGAAAGTGGGTGCATCTTATAGAGTGAATACAATTTTTTAAACACCTTCCCCCGGTACCTTTTTATAAATGGCGGTGGTCCAGCGCGGTCTCCCCTCCCTCACTGAACAGCTGCCTTCTATCTTGCTGCAGAGCAGCACATAAGACTGGAGTGCAAGTGTTTTGCTTCCTGCCTGGTCCTGCGCCGCTCCCTGAATGGCTGCCGTCAGTTCTCGCACGCTCCTGCCTTATGTGCTGCTTTGCAGCAAGAAAGGAGGCAGCCCTTCAGTGAAGGAGGGGAGACCACACTGGGCCAGTGGCATTTTATAAAAGGTACCGTGGGACTGCAGGCTGCCTACCACCAGATATACCAGACCACCAGACAAACCTAAGTGTAGAGGAGGAAAAAAACAAAAAAAAAAATCCTGAACCAAATTTTATTTTCTTGTTTTTTTTTCTCCTCTACGTGTAGATGCGTCTTATGGTCAGGTGTGTCTTAGAGATAAAAAAATATGGTAAATTGCAATGACTTAGATAGTTATCACACTTCTCTGATAACATCAGCAATGAATGCTCTTTTAGTACCATTGGAGTAAACTGTAAATATCTGCCTGATATTCAGACCATGGGAGAGAAATGTCCGTCTTCTGCAGTTCGCACAAAAACCAGAAATTCAATGCCTATCAGCTACTGGCAAAGAATTTCCAGTTTACATTTGTCCGGCTGATTCATAGCCAACTAAGCCGATATTCATTGGCTGGCTAGCTAAGTCCTAGCGGCCATAGATTGACCTGCTTTGTAAACAGGTCTAACTAAACATACAAGGGGGTGTTGAAAAGTTCTCAGCCCAACCAAGAAGAGAATGAGGTGGATATGGTTTAATCAATGATCTGAAACAATGTCAAAACAGAATTTTGTTTTGACAAATTGGTACTTAACAAAATAAGATAACACTCTTTTCAGCTACAGTAGCAAAATAACACTCTACATTTAGGAAATTGGTTGGTTGGTCTAAGAAAATTTCAGCATCTCCTTGCATTTAATAAAAGTGAGCCAAATATAGGACAATCAAGCCATTGTGACATCACTGATGAGTTTGACTCTTATTGGTGGAATGAGGCATTATGACATCACAATCTCATCTCCGGTTACCAGACAATGAAACTCTTCAGACTACAAGAGTGTGCTGAAAAGTTATCAACCCAACCAAGAAAAGAATGAGGTGGATATAGTTTAGTCAGTGATCTGAAACAATGTCATAACATAGAATTTTGTTTCTACAGATTGGCACTTAATGAACTAAGATAACACTCTTTTCAGCTACAGTGGCAAAATAATGCTCAGAATTTAGAAAGTTGATTGGTTAGGCTGAGAACTTTTCAGCACCCCCTTGTAAGAATATATGAACAACCATACTGGGTCAGACCAAAGGTCCATCTAATCCAGTTTCCTGTTTCCACTAGTGACCAATCTAGGTCACAGTATCTGGCAGAAACCCAAATAATAGCAATAATAATGGGTGATTTCAATTAACCCGATATTGACTGGAATAAGATGACTTAAATATGAGGAAAGGTTAAAGCAGCTAGGGCTCTTCAGTCTGGAGAAGAGATGACTCAGCAGAGATATTATAGAAGTCTATAAAATACTGAGTGGAAGGGGTTATATGTGAATCGCTTGTGTACTCTTTACAAAAATCCTAGGGCTAGGGGGCATGCAATGAAGCTTCAAAGTGATAGATTTAAAACAAGCTGGAGAAAATATTTATTCACTCAATGTGTAATCAAACTCTGGATGTAGTGAGAGCAGTTAGCTTAGCAGGGTTTTAAAAAGGTTTGGATCATTTCCTAAAAGAAAAGTCCATAATTATGATGGACTTGGGAAAATCCACTGCTTATTTATAGGATACGCAGTATAAAATCTGTTGTACTCTTTCAAATCTTGCCAGGTTTTTGTAACCTGGGTTGGCCACTTTTGGAAACAGGGGACTGGGCTTGATCGGTAGCGTGGTTTCTTACAACTATTTGGAATTCTGCCAGGTACTTGTGGCCTGGACTGGCCACTGTTGGAAGCAGGATACTGGGCTAGAGGGACCCTCTGTCTGACCCAGTCTGGCCTATCCTGATGGGTGACGGGACTAAATAGCGTGAGACAACGGCGCGCCGACAACTGAGCGCAGACAACTGAGCGCAAGGTTGACGGCGCGCTGAAGAACAGCACTATTTTAAAGGGCTCCGACAGGGGGGGTGTGGGGGGAACCCCCCCACTTTACTTAACAGACATTGCGCTGGCGTTGTGGGGGGTTGTAACCCCCTTATTATACTTAAAACTGAACTTTTTCCCTAAAAAACAGGCAAAAAGTTCGGTTTCAAGTATAATGAGGGGGGTTACAACCCCCCAAACCCCCCACAACGCCAGCGCGATGTCTGTTAAGTAAAATAGGGGGGTTCCCCACCAACACCCCCCGTCGGAACCCTTTAAAATAGTGCTTTTCTTCGGCGCACCATCAACCTTGCGCTCAGTTGTCGGCGCGCCGTTGTCTCGCGCGATTTTGTCTATGAACCATCCTGATGTTCTTATGAGACTTTGTTTAGCAAATAAAAATACTGTCCCTTTGTCAGGGTTTGGAAATACATTTGAGGCGTTATATTTTATAGCCCTTCTGATGACCTTGCAGTTTAGAAACAGCAAGATTCATTTTTTATTCCCAATGGTAGAAGTGAATCATAGCTCAGAATAGTGAATGCCCTTTGATAAAAGCACAGGCAAACAGCACTATTATACAAACAAGTGCACTATGACATATGGCACATTTGAAAACAGAGATGCTAACTGAGCTACAAAGTCAGTATTATTCCTACCATTGTGAGAGGCACAAAGAAAAAAAAAAGTGAATAGGATGAATGGCCTAAAGTCTAATATATGTAGTTCTTGTTTTCATTTTATTATGCTGGGCAAATGGTATTTTTATAGTATCGTAGACCATTATTTTATGAGTTTGCTCTCATTTTATATAATGCACTGTACCTTTCATTCAGTTTAGACAAAGACAGACCGGCTGCTGCCTGGTTTACATCTTGTTTCGGCATAGGATGTCCTTTCTTGGATCCGTGTCGAGCTTCCCAAGCTGCATCCAGTTGGGATCAAATCAAACTCCTCAATAGGTTAGCAATCAATTTACATAGTAATTTTAGTAGCAGATTTCCCCCCAAGTTTTCCATAAGTGAAACTATGCACTTCTTGGGTTTGAAAATAAACCTACATTTCAAAAAAAAAAAAAAAAAAAAAGAAGAGAATTCTTTACATGATATAAGATTCACAAGATATCCAAAACTCTGCAGATTTTCCATAATTAGAACAGAATTTAGAAATTATTCTGAAACACAGAGCCATATAGCACCTATATCAACTGGATTATTAGAGAGTAAGTTTTTAACAGGGTACCTAGGTATTGGCAGGAAGTAGGCACATAAGAGTATTTAGGCCCCATTTTATAAAGAGCATAGAAGCCTATGACACTTATTTTCAAGCTTATGGACATCTCTAAATGCCCAAATGGACATCTGTGTGCTTGGAGGCCCCGATTCTACAAACTGCGCCTAACTTTAGGCGTGCTTTAGACGTCTTCGCCACGCATGTCACGCTCAGCGTCACTTAGGCGTCGGATGCACATCTCCAATAATCAAATTTTTTCTCTTCTAGATGCCAGGTAGACATCCATACAATGTATTTAGTTTTATGTAACAATGTGTTTATTTCTGATTCTTTTTCATTATTTCAGGATTGTAAGTTTTAACATAACAAAAATACAGTATACCATCTTTAAAAGGATATTTATAATATATTATTTTTAGTGAGAGTTGAACTGGGAACATCAGTGTGAATCTTAAGAATGGCTGAATAAATGTGACATGCTTACACGTTAACCTTCATTCTAATCCGCTGTGCTAGACAATGAGCCATACAATAATAGCAATTTTGGTTTTATTATACTGTTCCGTATAGGCGTCATGGCAGTTAATTCTGCTAGGATAGATGCTAGGAGACAACACAAGGTGGATCTCACTGCCCTGTCATATTCTTTGTCTTCATTATTTCAGGATTGTAAGCTTTAACATAATAAAAACAAAAAAAGTAACACACTATGCCATTTTTAAAAGGATATTTATATTTTATTTTCAGTGAGAGGTACTGACTTGGAGTTGAACTGGGAACATCAGTGTAGAAGGGTGTAACTTTAACCTGTGTGCTACATAGGGCTACATAGTAGTTGTAAAATTAGCTCCTACAAGCAGTGTAAAGAATAGGTGTTTGAGCATTGTTTAGGCTTTAGACAAACATGGTTTGGGCTTCAGAAAGACCTTGGATAGATGTGATTTAGGCAGCCCTGTAGGTCACCCGTTGAGCATTGTTTAGGCTTTAGATCAGTGATTCCCAACCCTGTCCTGGAGGAACACCAGGCCAATCGGGTTTTCAGGCTAGCCCTAATGAATATGCATGAGAGAGATTTGCATATGATGGAAGTGATAGGCATGCAAATTTGCTTCATGCATATTCATTAGGGCTAGCCTGAAAACCCGATTGGCCTGGTGTTCCTCCAGGACAGGGTTGGGAACCACTGCTTTAGATAGATGATTCTCTGAATGGGATTTAGGCAGGTTTTGGATGTTTCCAAAGTGATCTAAATACAGTTCAGGGATTTTATTCTGTGATTCAGCCACCACATAAACAGGACACATCCATACAAGCATATTGGATTTAAAACTTACTCTTTTCCTGGCTAAAGAAGCAATGTTATTAGCTAATTACAGCATATGAATATCACAGCTTTAGGTTTCTTGCTCCAAATAACACTTTCTTTCTCACTAAACATTGCTCCAATCAGCTCATTCTTCAAAGCAAAAAAAGCCCATAACTTCATTTGGCAAAGCTTGAAAACAGAATAAAATACATAACAGGCCTGAATGCGGCTTCTAGTTCATCGCAAATGGAGGTATGCAGTTGCACAATGCTGATCTCATTGTGAGATCATCAAGGTGCACTTGCAAGTTACAATGCCACCGTTAAAAGATGAGCTGGGAATTGAACTCACAACCTTTGCAAGATCAGCACAGAGCTTTTACACATTGAGCTACACCACCTTCCACTCTAGTTTCTCTGACTCTCCTGTCATATCATAGCTTAGTGATCTGCTAAGGTATCATCTGCCTAGCTATCATATCACAGTTAGCTGAGCCAAAAGACTGTTAGCTCAATGGCTTAAAGCACTGCTTTTATTGTCCCAAAATCCAGAATCTAAAGTATGGTTGAATAAATGTAACATGGAGTCAAATACTGCTGTTTATATCAATTGCAAACTTGGAATTTTTTGCTTCTAGTATTGCTAATATTGTGCTGTTTGAGATGAAAATTATATTTGATTTGTTTGTAGCTTGTCATTTTTATTAAAATGAGTATTGTGTCAGCTGAAGTCCATGAGGGAGTTGAACCCACATCAGGCTCACACGCTAACCTTCATTCTAACTGCTGCGCTAAACAATGAGCCTTAAAATAATAGAAATCCAGGTTTTATTATACTGTTCCATATAGGAATCATTATGGCTGTAGAGACAGCGTTCTTGTGGTGCCATAGCGGAGCGCAAGAAGCACGTCTAAACGGCTGCAGTTAAGCATAACCTAAGCTGTCAGGATAGGAAACTTCTCCCCTGATTGAAAAGCCATTTCTGGCTCACCAAGTTAAGGCACCTTGTTCATCCTTTCCAGCTCTCATATAATGCCATTTTCTCAAATATGCTGTTTGCAGGCTGTGAGGCAGGAGACATGCCAGCCCATGCACCCCCCTGAAACATAGCACAGCTACCCTGTTTGCCACCCCCTAAGGGCCACCCCACTTCTCTACTTTTCAGCCTGGGCTTCATGGAGCACAAGATAAGACAAAGGTCAATGTGACGAAGTAGCTGAATTTAAAGTGGTGCTTATTAAGGAAACACTAATGCCTGGATGCTACTCAGTGATTTGTCCCCCATATCACACAGTGTTAGGGTTATCGCACTATTGTATCTGAATGGGCCCTGGCCTTCCTTTTGTAAGTAAGCACAAGGTCAAAATGGTTTAAAATTATTATTGTAGAACGTCATGTTACTTCCTAGATACTCCAATCTAGAATCCTTGCACAGTCCAGGAAAGCAGCATGCAAGTATAACATCATGCAACTGTAGTTCAATGAGATGGATGACAGGTATGCAGAGTAAGCCACGCCTAGGTCCAACTTTGGTTGATGGATTGAGACAAATTAAGAGTATATTGGTGACTTTTAGGCTCTCTTTTACAAAGGTGCGCTAAATAAACACATGTGCTAACTGCTAACGCGTCCATAGGATAACATGCACGCGGTAACATTTAGCACACGCTAATGGTGCCCTAAATGGCAACATGTGGAGTGCATGCTAAATGTTAATGTGTATATGTTATCCTATGGACGCGTTAGTAGTTAGCGCATGTGTTTATTTAGCGCACCTTTGTAAAAGAGAGCCTAAAAGTCGCCAATATACTCTTAATTTGTCTCAATCCATCAACCAAAGTTGGACTAAATATTTAAGCCACCTGTAAGCCTGAAGGCTTTTGAAATGGTGTCCATTTAGGTACTCGCGAGTATAAAATAAGAGTTCCTTTTATTAAACTCCAGTATATCTTCTTATTGCGGGCCGGAGAGGTAAATGTTCCGACGCTCATTCAATTCCTATGAGCGTAAGAGCATTTACCTCACCAGCCCATTGTAAGAAGCTCTACCGCGGTTTAGTAAAAGCCAACGTAAATGAGCTAAAGTGGGATTTTTAAGAATTTAGGGAATTTTAAAGATTTTTTTTTCCTATTTGTAAAGCTCTATCTATAATATTTGATGAAGAGTTTAGTCAACTGCTCAACAGGGGATAAGCACCAACAATATCATCACTAATCACATAGCAGTAATATTTTTTTGTGTCGGACGGTGTATCAAATCTTTTAAATGATAAATAAATTAGGGATCCTTTTACTAAGGCATGCTAACCAATTTAGGCATTCTACATGCTAACACGTCCATAGAATATAATGGCATGTTAGCATTTAGCGCGTGCTAAATCAGTTAGCGTGCCTTAGTAAAAGGACCCCTAAATGACTCAGAATACTTTCTTTAAATACAGTGTTTAAATTATCAATAAATACTGGGAGATTGACATCACCATTAAGAACATAAGAACATAAGCAATGGCTCCACTGGATCAGACCTGAGGTCCATCGTGCCCAGCAGTCTGCTCACGCGGCGGTCCAACAGGTCCAGGACCTGTGCAGTAATCCTCTATCTATACCCCTCTATCCCTTTTTCCAGCAGGAAATTGTCCAATCCTTTCTTGAACCCCAGTACTGTACTCTGCCCTATTACGCCCTCTGGAAGCACATACCAGGTGTCCACCACACGTTGGGTAAAGAAGAACTTCCTAGCATTCGTTTTGAATCTGTCCCCTTTCAACTTTTCCAAATGCCCTCTTGTTCTTTTATTTTTCGAAAGTTTGAAGAATCTGTCCCTCTCTACTCTCTCTATACCCTTCATGATCTTGTAAGTCTCTATCTTATCCCCTCTAAGTCTCCTCTTCTCCAGGGGAAAAGAGTCCCAGTTTCTCCAATCTCTCAGCATATGAAAGGTTTTCCATACCTTTTATCAGACGTGTCGCTCTCCTCTGAACCCTCTCGAGTAACGCCATATCCTTCTTAAGGTACGGCGGCCAATATTGGATGCAGTATTCCAGGTGCGGGCGCACCATCGCCCGATACAACGGCAGGATAACTTATTTCATTCTGGTAGTAATACCCATCTTGATTATACCTAGCATTCTATTCATTCTCTTTGTGGCCGCTGCGCATTGTGCCATCGGCTTCATTGTCATGTCCACCATTACCCCCAAGTCTCTTTCTTGGATACTCTCCTTCAATAACATCCCTCCCATCGTATAGCTGTACCTCGAGTTTCTGCTTCCCACATGTAGTACTTTACATTTCTCAATGTTGAACTTCATCTGCCATCTCGTCGCCCAATCCCCTAGTTTGTTCAAGTCCCTTTGCAATTCTTCGCAGTCCTCTTTTGTCCGAGCTCCACTAAATAGTTTGGTGTCGTCCGCAAATTTTATTATCTCACACTTCGTCCCTGTTTCTAGATCATTTATAAATATATTAAATAGCAGTGGCCTAAGCACCGAACACTCGTGACCCTCCTCCAGTCCGAGTAGTGGCCCTTCACTCCTACCCTCTGTTTCCTACCCACCATTGCATCCATGACATACAGTATATGTTGTATCTTTTGTCAGGTAATGAGAGACGTCAGAAAAATATTTTAAAAGAATGTATAGCTCTGAATGGATGAAAGTAGTCCGTAGTAGAAGTTTCTAAGGTGGTGGAAGTTAAGAGAGGTGTACCTCAGGGCTCGGCTCTTTCTGCCATACTTTTCAATATTTATACGTCAACATTGGGAACTGTATTCCAACAGCTGGGGGTTACAGTATAGGTTGTATGCTGACGACATATTATTTCCCCCCCCCCCCCCCAATTTGTGGTGGTGTTCTAATGGCGGAGCGGTGTCTGTAGGGTTATATGGAAAAGGTTGGAGAATGGATGGACAATCATGATCTTAAACCAACCCCCTCTTTTACTAAGGTGCGCTAACCAATTAGCGCACGCTAAACGCTAACACATCCATAGACTAAAATGCATGCGTTAGCGTTTAGTGTGCGCTAATTGGTTAGCGCACCTTAGTAAAAGAGGGCCAAAATGTGAATAAAACAGAGGTGAAGGTTGTAAAAAAATAAAAAATTAAAATCAATGGCATAGTTTTGATGTAGAAGATGGGAGAGTGATTGGTGATTAAAAAGGAGATGAATGTGTTAGGGCAGGGGTAGGGAATTCCGGTCCTTGAGAGCCGTATTCCATAGTAACATAGTAAAATAGTAGATGACGGCAGATAAACGAATGGTCCATCCGGTCTGCTCAACCTGATTCAACTTAATTTTTTTTTTTTTTTCTTCTTAGCTATTTCTGGGCAAGAATCCAAAGCTTTACCCGGTACTGTGCTTGGGTTCCAACTGCCGAAATCTCTGTTAAGACTTACTCCAGCCCATCTATACCCTCCCAGCCATTGAAGCCCTCCCCAGCCCATCCTCCACCAAACGGCCATACACAGACACAGACCGTGCAAGTCTGCCCAATACTGGCCTTAGTTCAATATTTAATATTATTTTCTGATTCTAAATCCTCTGTGTTCATCCCACGCTTCTTTGAACTCAGTCACAGTTTTACTCTCCACCACCTCTCTCGGGAGCGCATTCTAGGCATCCACCACCCTCTCTGTAAAGTAGAATTTCCTAACATTGCCCCTGAATCTACCACCCCTCAACCTCAAATTATGTCCTCTGGTTTTACCATTTTCCTTTCTCTGGAAAAGATTTTGTTCTACGTTAATACCCTTCAAGTATTTGAACGTCTGAATCATATCTCCCCTGTCTCTCCTTTCCTCTAGGGTATATATATTCAGGGCTTCCAGTCTCTCCTCATACGTCTTCTGGCGCAAGCCTCCTATCATTTTCGTCGCCCTCCTCTGGACCGCCTCAAGTCTTCTTACGTATTTCGCCAGATACGGTCTCCAAAACTGAACGCAATACTCAAAGTGGGGCCTTACCAATGACCTGTACAGGGGCATCAACACCTTCTTCCTTCTACTGACTACGCCTCTGTTTATATAGCCCAGCATCCTTCTGGAAGCAGCCACTGCCTTGTCACACTGTTTTTTCTCCTTTAGATCTTCAGACACTATAACCCCAAGGTCCATCTCCCCATCCATGCATATCAGCTTCTCTCCTCCCAGCATATACGGTTCCTTCCTATTATTAATACCCAAATGCATTACTCTGCATTTCTTTGCATTGAATTTTAGTTGCCAGACATTAGACCATTCCTCTAACTTTTGCAGATCCTTTTTCATATTTTCCACTCCCTCTTCAGAGTCTACTCTGTTATAAATCTTGGTATCATCTGCAAAAAGGCACACTTTTCCTTCTAACCCTTTAGCAATGTCACTCACAAACATATTGAACAGGATTGGCCCCAGCACCGAACCCTGAGGGACTCCACTAGTCACCTTTCCTTCCTTCGAGCGACTTCCATTAACCACCACCCTCTGGCGTCTGTCCGACAGCCAGTTTCTGACCCAGTTCACCACTTTGGGTCCTAACTTCAGCCCTTCAAGTTTGTTCAACAGCCTCCTATGAGGAACTGTATCAAAGGCTTTGCTGAAATCCAAGTAAATTACATCTAGCATATGTCCTCGATCCAGCCCTCTGGTCACCCAATCAAAAAATTCAATCAGTCGTGTTTTCAGGATTTCCCCAATGAATATGCATGAGATTTATTTGCATGCATTTCTTTCAATGCATATTCATTGGGGAAATCTTGAAAACCTGACTGGAATACGGCTCTCGAGGACCGGAGTTCCCTACCCCTGTGTTCGGGGTATGTTTGGATAGTGCCTTGACTATGGAGAAACAAATATTGATGATAACCCAGGCAGGATATTTGTAGTTGCAAATGTTATACAGATTAAAGCCAATGCTATTGAATTATGATGTCCGTACTATGGTACAGGTGTTGATTTTGAGCAGGGTAGACTATTGCAATGTTTTGCATTTGGGAATTGCAAAAGTGAAGATGAGGGCACTGCAGGTGCTAATACACTCTGCAGTAAGGTTAATCATGGGTACCCCCAGAATGAGACACAACACCAGTTCTAAGACAGTTAGCACAGGTTGTCAATCCAATAAAGAGTGCACTTTAAAATTTTGTCGATAGCACCTCAGATATTGTATCTCACATCGCCTACTGTTTTGCCAGTGTTTTGTGGGGGATCACAATTGCTTTCAGATGTGTCTGTCTTCCTTACTTCCATTGTTTTCAGTGCATTCTCACTAAGGGGCAATGGGAGTCTTTTACTAAGGCGTGCTCGCCGATTTAGCGCACGCTAAATTCTAACATGTCCATTACATACTTTCTTATATACCGCAACCTTACAGTTCAGGGCAGTTCACAAATTAAGAAATACTAACATTTTGCAGATTTTATTCCAGATAGTTCCAACGAAACATTAACGTTATAACATGTTTATAAAATTTTAGTCTAAGTATTTCCTAAAAAGATATGTTTTCAACTTTTTCCTAAAAGCTGAGTAAGAGGTGGAAAAAGAGATATACGAGATACTAACTTGTTTTTCCCAAAGGGCTGCCTGATATGCCAGTATTTTACAAAAAAAAAAAAAAAAAATCGTTTGTAAATACTTCCCTTAACTAATGGAAAATGAAAAAAAATGTACTAACCATAAATGGTTCCTATTCGCAAATTTCAAGGAAATAATTTGGCAGTAATCCATGCAATATTTTAAAACATACGCAACCAAGCTTAAAAACTACTCCAGCCTCAACAGTCAGCCAATGCAATCGATGATAGGTATTGTAATACATGGTCAAATCACTTTAACTCAAAAATCAACCTTACAGATTATCCAAAATGCCTCTATTAAGCTCATCATGAATGCTAAGAAATACGACCATGTTTCACCTCTTCTCAAAAAAAGCTCATTGGCTTCCGGTAGCTCATCGCATAACCTATAAAATATGTCTGCTAACTTTGAAATCTCTTCTTTTTAAAACTCCAGCGTTTATCGATAGACTCTTGGTTCCCTCTCTTAAAATCATTAGTACACGTTGACAGTATATTTTTTCCGTCCCAGCACCACAAACGTGGAATTCCTTGCCCATCTATCTAAGACAGGGGTAGGGAACTCCGGTCCTCGAGAGCCGTATTCCAGTCGGGTTTTCTGGATTTCCCCAATGAATATGCATTGAAAGCAGTGCATGCAAATAGATCTCATGCATATTCGTTGGGGAAATCCTGAAAACCCAACTGGAATACGGCTCTTGAGGACCGGAGTTCCCTACCCCTTATCTAAGAGAAGAACGTCTTATAAGTAGACTTAAGAGCAAGTTAAAGTGCTTTCTTTTTAAAGATGCCTTTGACTGACTAGTTTCTTAGATTTGGTCTGCTCCTTTGGATTTTATGCTCTGTTATTTTTATTTATCCCTTATTTGCTTCTTTTTTTAATTAATTATTGTATTTCATACCCTTTTCCCCTTTTGTAGTGTATGTCATGCTCGTTGAGTATTGTTTGCATGTATGTTCCCCCTGAAAGTTGTAAAGCTTTTTTTTAATAATGTACATTGCTTTGAAGTATGATTAAGTCTTCGACTACAGACTACAAAGCCTTCAGGAGAGATATTAAAACCATACTCTTCAAAAAACACATAAAACCTATCCAGCACAACCAATCCCAACCCAATATCCAACACTCTATTTACCCTTAGATCTCTCTAATACTCTTTTATCTACCAAACATTATCTAAAACCCATAATTTCACCCTATTCTTATCTCCTAAAGACCTCCACTTCCCTTTGGTAACTCTTTACCCAATATATATTACCTTAAAAATTCTATGTCATCGCTTATTCTATTCCTTCAAATTTTGAATGTAATTTTATGTTTTAGTTTGGATGTAATCCGCCTTGAACCGCAAGGTAATGGCGGAATACAAATCACTAATGTAATGTAATGGAATTAAGCGATTAATCAAATTCTAAATAAAACTTGGAAACTTGTTTTGAATAGTCTGCATTATATTCTATTGACGCATTAGCATTTAGCATGCGCTAAATTGGCTAACGCACCTTAGTACACGACCCCCATTGTCCCTTAGTGTATTTCTTAGCAGGGCGCGGATATTCTGAAACTTCAGACTGGCCCAACTCTTTATAACTGTCCTTTATGGTTGTCCTGTTAAACAGCTTGTTCTCTCTTATTAAAGAGAAAAGGGCTCTCAGCACAGCGTCATCTATTTGCTTTACACCTGAAGGGTAAAATGAGTGAAAAAGGACTTAATTCAAAGAATCCTTTAGGCACACGATAATGTCTTGCAACCAGTAAGACCCAGCTAGAAATGAAGAGAAGGACATCGATAAATAATCAGCGGTCTCAGATTTTTAAATGAGAATCTGAGCATTGCAACCTAGAGGTAAATTGAATCTTTTCCACTATCTTCCTAACAGGTACTCATGCATGTGCAGACTATAAAACTATGCCTCATTGTAAATGTAGCCTGACCTTCCTACGCACAGTTTTGCATAAAAATGGGAACGGAAGCCTGGGCTTAATGCTGCCTTTCGTATTATAATGCCGTTGCATTGCTCTGTGGTACAGCATTTCTGGTCACCGTATCTCAAAAACGATGTAGCGGAATTAGAAGAGGTACAGAGAAGGGCAACATACAATGATAAAAAGTTTGTGATGACTTTCCTATGAGGAAAGGCTAAAGTGGCCAGGGCTCTTCAGCTTGGAGAAGAGACGGCTCAGGGTCTATAGAATACTGGGTGGAGTGGAAAGGGGAGATGTGTTCAAGTTTCAAGTTTAATACAGATTTGATTAATCGCTTCATCTAAATTCGAAGCGATGTACATAATGATAAAATTACAATATAAAAACAAAATCATAAAAGATAATACTAACAAGGTTAATGACAAATTTGACAAAACTGGAAACAAAAGGAAAATATAGGGAAGAAGTTACAATTTAAGTAAAGGTTAAATAAACATATAGGGAAGGCACATAAGGGGAGGGTAATGATAATAATTTTAATAAGATAAAATTTAAAAGGAAGATAAGAATTGAAAGTGAGACTTGAAAGAATAACTTTAAGAGATTCTCATGATTGTTAAAAGGTCACTTAGAATCTAGTTAGTTTATGAAGGCATCATTAAAAAGGAAAGTTTTTAATTTACTTTTAAAATACTAGGGGGCATGCAGGTGGTGGACACCTGGAACGCGCTTCCAGGAGAGGTGATAGGACAGAGTACAATACTGGGGTTCAAAAAGGGACTGGATGACTTCTTGGAAGCGAAGGGGATTGCAGGGTACAGATAGAGGGTTACTTACAGGACATTAGGCGAATAGGGTTTTAGGTTAGAAGCACTTACAGGCCATGAACCTGGGGGGCCGCCATGGGAGCGGACTGCCGGGCACGATAGACCCCTGATCTGACCCGGCAGGGGCAATGCTTATGTTCTTATGAAGCTACTAAAGCCCTCTTTTACTAAGGTGCGCTAACCGATTAGCAAGCGCTAATCGATTTTTTTAGTCTATGGATACGTTAGTGTTTAGCACACGCTAATTCGATTAGCGTGTGCTAATCGATTAGCGCACCTTAGTAAAAGAGGGGGTAAGTAGTAGATTTAAAACAAACTGGAGAAAATATTTTCTTCACACAATGTGTAAACTCTGAAATTCATTGCTGGAGAATGTGATGAAATCAGTTAGCTTGGCGGGGTTTTAAAAAAGTGTGGATAATTTCCTAAAAGAGGAAGTCTATAGGCCATTATTGAGATAGCTTGAGGAAATCCATTGCTTATTCCTAGGATAAGCAGCATAAAATCTGTTGTACTACTTGGGATCTAGCTAGGTACTTGGGACCTGGGTTGGCCACCGTTGAAAACAGGATACTGGGCTTGATGGACCTTCGGTCTGTCCCAGTATGGCAATTCTTAGGTTCTTATGTGAGTCAAGTATACAATAATCTAGCCATTGTGACATCACTGCTGAGGTTGGCTCTTAGGCATTGGTGGAATGAGGCATTATGACATCACAATCTCAGCTTTGGAATGTTACTATTATTTGGGTTTCTGCCAGGTATTTGGGACCTGGGTTGGCTACTGTTGGAAACAGGATGCTGGGCATGATGGATCTTTGGTCTGTTCCAGTATGGCAATTCTTATGTTCTTATGTGAGTCAAGTATAGAATAACCAAGCCATTGTGACATCACTGATGAGGCTGGCTCTTAGGCATTGGTGGAATGAGGCATTATGACATCACAGTCTCAGCTCTGGATTGTTGCTACTCTCTGGATACTTGGGACCTGGGTTGGCCACTGTTGGAAACAGGATACTGGGCTTGATGGACCTTTGGTCTGTTCCAGTATGGCAATTCTAATGTTTTTATTTCCATTTCTTCATGAAACTTTGGCTAATGAATTGCTGAAACCCACTTAAACACGACTTCTGTGGCAATCAGAGGAAAGAGAAGAGTACAGCTCACTATTCAGATGACCAATAAATTGGGAGGGGGGCGCAAATGAATGGTATAAATTGAAGAACGAAGGCCAGTACTGGGCAAACTTGCATGATGACCTGTGCAATGTACATGACAATTTGGTTTAGGATGGACTGCGGAGGGCTTTGAAAGGAACTCAAGTAATTTGGAACATGAGAACGATGTTGGGTAGACTTTTGCTGTCTATATCCCACAAATGTCAAGATGGATTCAATAGACTGGAGTGAGCTTTGACGGCAACTCCAGGAGTTGGAACCTACAGATAGTACTGGGTGGACTTATACATTCTACCAATACCTGTCTTATCATAAGAACATAAGATTTGCTGCTGCTGGGTCAGACAAGTGGAACATCGTGTCCAGCAGTCCGCTCATGCAGTGGCCCTTATGTCAAAGACCAGTGCCCTATTTGAGTCTAGCCTTATCTGCGTATGTTTTGTTCCAGTAGGAACTCATCCAACCCTTTCTTGAATCCCTGAAGGGTGTTTTCCTCTATAACAGCCTCCGGAAGAGCGTTCCAGATTTCTACCACTCTCTGGGTGAAGAAGAACTTCCTTACGTTTGTACGGAATCTATCCCTTTAAACTTTAGAGAGTGCCCTCTCGTTCTCTCCACCTTGGAGAGGGTGAACAACCTATCTTTATCTACTTTGTCTTGAGTCCCTGGAGGGTGTTTTCCCCTATAACAGCCTCCGGAAGAGTGTTCCAGATTTCTACCACTCTCTGGGTGAAGAAGAACTTCCTTACGTTTGTACGGAATCTATCCCCTTTTAACTTTAGAGAGTGCCCTCTCGTTCTCTTCACTTTGGAGAGGGTGAACAGTCTCTCTTTCTCCACTAAGTCAATTCCCTTCAATATCTCTCTAATTCCCCCACCTGAGAACCGTGTATTGATGCATCTTCTTGTCCAGTTTGTCTGTCTTGACTAGATTGTAAGTTCTTTTGAGCAGGGACTGTCTCTTCTATGTTTTAATGTACAGCACTATAAAAAAGATAAGTAGTAGTAGTATATTGTGAAATGCAAAATAACTGTAGGAAAAAACCAAAATGTATCATATTTAAATTAATATTGAAATAGGTGTCATGAGATGTACATTTAGAATTTTCTCTACAGAGGGATAAGAACATAAGAACATAAGCAGTGCCTCTGCCGGGTCAGACCATAGGTCCATCCTGCCCAGCAGTCCGCTCCCGCGGCGGCCCAAACAGATCACGTCCTGTCTGAATCATCTGAAGGGGCTCCCCTGCCACCTTGGCCTCCCAATTTGGTCCTGCCTTCCCATCGAAGTCCCAGCCCTCCGGTCCTGCACATGCACGACCTGGTTGGTTTATACTCATTACCTGACAAACTTTCTATACTTTTGTTCCATCCCAGCTCCTCCCTCAGTATCCCATGATCCCTTTATCCCTCAGGAATCCGTCCAATCCTTGTTTGAATCCTTGGACCGTACCCTGCCTGATCACTTCCTCCGGTAGCGCATTCCAAGTGTCCACGACCCTCTGGGTGAAAAAGAACTTCCTTGCATTTGTTCTGAACCTATCTCCCTTCAGTTTCTCAGAATGCCCCCTTGTATTTGCTGTCCCCTTCAGTCTGAAGAATCTGTCCCTATCCACCCTCTCTATGCCCCTCATGATCTTGAAGGTCTCTATCATATCTCCCCTGAGCCTCCTTTTTTCCAGAGAGAAGAGCCCCAGCCTATCCAGCCTCTCGGCGTATGAGCAGTGTTCCAGTCCTTTTACCATTTTCGTTGCTCTCCTTTGGACTCTCTCAAGTACCGCCATGTCCTTCTTGAGGTGCGGCGACCAGTACTGAACGCAGTATTCTAGATGCGGACGCACCATTGCTCGATACAATGGCATGATGACTTCCCGTATTCTGGTTGTTATGCCCTTTTTTATGATGCCCAGCATCCTGTTGGCTTTTTTCGAGGCTGCCGCGCACTGTGCAGATGGCTTCAGTGATGCATCCACCAGCACACCCAAGTCTCTCTCGAGTCTGCTGTCTCCCATCAATACCCCCCCCAATTTGTAGCTGAACAACGGGTTCTTTTTCCCTATATGCATGACCTTGCATTTGTCCACGTTGAAGCGCATTTGCCATTTGTTTGCCCAGTCTTCCAGTTTGTCCAGGTCTCTTTGTAGGTCCTCACACTCCTCCCTGGTCCTAACTCTGCCGCACAGTTTGGTATCGTCTGCGAATTTTATAACCTCACACTTTGCCTCCTTTTCCAGGTCATTGATGAATATGTTAAAGAGTAACGGCCCCAGCACCGATCCCTGTGGCACACCGCTCGTGACTCCCCGCCAGTCAGAGTATTGACCCTTTACTCCAACCCTCTGCAGTCTACCCGACAACCAGTGCTCGATCCATCTGTGCACATCCCCTCCCACCCCGTGGTTCCAAAGCTTCTTAAGTAGCCTTTCATGTGGCACCTTGTCGAAAGCCTTCTGAAAATCGAGGTAAATGATGTCTATGGGCTCCCCTTTGTCCATGCGACTGCTTATTCCCTCAAAGAAGTACAGCAGGTTCGTTAGGCACGACCTCCCCTTACAGAATCCGTGCTGGCTTGTTCTCAGTAGGCCATTCCTCTCAATGTGCTCGCAAATGCCGTCCTTGATCATAGCTTCCACCATCTTCCCTATAATTGAAGTCAGGCTCACCGGCCTGTAGTTCCCGGGGTCACCCCTCGATCCCTTCTTGAAGATGGGTGTGACATTTGCCAATTTCCAGTCCTCTGGTACCTCACCCGTTTTCAAGGATAGGTTGCAAACATGTTGGATTGTGCCCGCTATTTCCTGTCTTAGTTCCTTCAGAACCCTTGGGTGGATCCCGTCCGGGCCCGGTGATTTGCCGCATTTTAACCTGTCTATCTGTTTGAGGACATCCTCCTTACTTACCTCTATGTGTTCTAATTTCTCAGCCTGTTCCCCACTCATGAGGTCCTCTGAGTCCGGTATATTAGAAGTGTCTTCGCTCGTGAAAACCGACGAGAAGAACGTGTTCAACCTCTCAGCTACCTCTTTATCCTCCTTAATCACTCCCTTCCTGTCCCCATCGTCCAACGGCCCCACCTCCTCTCTCGCTGGTCGCTTCCCCTTAACGTAACTGAAGAATGCCTTGAAGTTTTTCGCCTCCCTGGCCAGCCCCTCTTCGTATTTCCCTTTTGCTTTTTTAACCTCCCGGTGGCATTCCTTTTGGCATTTCCTGTGCGCCTGACGGTTTTCCTCTGTTGGGTCCTTTTTCCAACTCTGGAAAGATACTTTTTTGTCTTTTATCGCCCTCTTTACTTCTATTGACATCCAAACCGGGTCCTTTGATCGCTTGTTCTTGCAGCCTTTCCTGAAACTGGGGACGTACATTCTTTGCGCTTCCTGCAGGGTGTCCCTGAATAGGGTCCAGGCGCTTCCCACAGTCTCCATCCTAAAGATGTTTCTGAGCTTCCTCCCCACCATTTCCCTCATAGCAACATAGTTCCCTTTCTTGAAGTTCAGCGCAGTTGTTGCGATCCTCCTAACTATGGGTGTCCCTCTTTCTAATGTGAATCTGATCGTGTTGTGATCACTGTTTCCTAGCGGTCCTCCCACTTCTACCCCTCTTGCAGGCCCCCCTAAACCGTTTAGGATGAGGTCAAGAGTAGTACCCCCTCGCGTCGGTTCTTTGACTAGTTGCTCCATGAAGCAGTCCTTCACAGCTTCTACAAATCCTGTCTCCCTCGTGCAGTTGGAGTGACCCGTACTCCAGTCTATCCCTGGGTAGTTGAAGTCCCCCATCACTGTTACACTTCCAGTCCTGCACTCCTGTTTCAGTTCTGCTTCCAAGTCGTATCCGACTCCCTCTGGTGTACCAGGTGGTCGATAGTAAAGCCCCAGTTTTATGCCCGCACCCTTGTTTCCCGGTAATTTGACCCATAGCGATTCCAGCTCCTCTGCCTTTGTTGCCATATCCATCCTGATCGAGTGGATAGAGTCCTTTATATATAGTGCTATGCCTCCCCCCTTTTTGTGGGTCCTGTCCCTCCTGTAGAGCTTGTACCCCGGCAGCGCTACATCCCATTGATTTTCCTCTGTCCACCAGGTTTCTACAATCCCGATTATATCCAGGTCCTCCTCTTTGGCCACGACTTCTAGTTCACCCATCTTGGCCGTGAGGCTTCTTGCATTTGCATATAAGCCCCGCAGGTCCCGTCGTTTTTCTTCCACCTTTGCATTTACCTGGGCCACTTGCCCTTGGATTTCTGGCAATTTTCCCGCTCTCTGTGTTTCTGCTTTGCCCTCAGCCTTTACCCTCTTGGCTTCCTGCTTCCCCACATTCCTGCCACCCCACGTCTCCGCTTTTCCTCTGGGATTCCTAGCCCTACCGTCCCCCTCCTGGGCTATCATCCCTTGAGCCTCTGTTTGATCCCCTTCGCCCTGTGGTACCTCTATATTACCCTCGGCTTTCGCCCTCATGCCACCCAGCCCCGTGTCCCTGTGCCCCTTAGTCTTCTCCCAGCAAGCTCCCTTTACCTGTTGTTTCCCTCGCTGTCTGATTTTGAGATCTTCCGGTCCCTCTGTTTCCTCCCTGCAGTCAGCTCGTTCAGCATCTGTTCTGGATACTGTTTTCCGAAGCGTCAACATCAGATCAGCTGTCGGCTTTCCCCCTCTCCTCAGTTTAAAGCCCTCTCGATCTCCTTCCTCACATTGGCTGCCAGTAGTCTGGTTCCCGCTGTGCTCAGGTGCAGGCCGTCCCGCCGGTAGAGCTTGTTCTTTCTCCAGAAGGACGTCCAGTTCCTCACAAAGCGGAAGCCCTCCTCCTGGCACCATCTCCTCAACCATGCATTCACAGCTTGGATGTCTGACTGCCTCTTTGCATCTGCTCTCGGTACAGGCAGGATCTCCGAGAATGCTATCCTCCGTGTGCTCCGCTTCAGCTTTCGTCCCAGGACCCTGAACTGGTCAGTCAGTGCGTCCATGCTGAAGTTCCTCCGGCTCACATCGTTTGTTCCGACGTGGATTATTACCGCAGTCTCCTCTGTCTCTGCTCCGTCTAGGATCCTTTCAATCCTATCAGTGATGTCTCGTGTCTTGGCCCCTGGGAGACAAGTCACTAGCCGGTCCTCCCTTCCTCCAGCTACGTGACTGTCTACCTCTCTCAAGATCGAGTCTCCCACCACAATAGCAGACTTCCCTTTCCTCAGCCACCTCCTCTGTCTCAGGTCCGTGTCCTCGGTGTAGTGTGGTGTCTCTTCCTCGGGGTCCTGGTGAGTCGCGGTCTCCTCCTCTTGCGTGGTTCCTCCACTAGGTCCTTCCCCGGTGTCCCCTTGTAGATCCTGGGTCTCGTCTGCCGACATCCGTCTGTGCAGCTGCTGGTCCTGTTCCTCCACCTTCCTCCTATAGGCCTCCTCGATGAATCTCTCGAGGTCCCTCACCTGATCCACAATGGGGCCTGCTCCGTCTGTGTCTTCGGTTGACCAGCTCGTCTCCTCTGTGTTGCGCAGTCCCTCTAGTCCCTCCAGTTCCTGGACCCTGACCCTCAATCTTCCGACCTCCATCCTCAGGCTTTCCAGTTCCTGACACCGACTGCATATGTACTCCCGCCTTCCCAAGGGGAGGTAGTCGTACATATTACAGATCAATTGGTTTCACAAACCATTCAATAGACTGTCCCATAAAAAATATTTCTACTCTTAGAAAGCACTAATAATTGAAAACTTTTATAAAAGTACCCCCCTCATTTACTAAGCCCCTCTTTTACAAAGGTGCACTATGCTTTTTAGCATGCACTAAATATTATCTCACGCTAAACACGTGCTAAACACTTAACGTGTGCATGTTATCCTATGGACGCATTAGCGGTTAGCGCTCGCATTGATTCAGCGTGCGCTAAATCTGCGCTAAAATGCTTAATGCACCTTTGTAAAAAAGGCCCTAAGGTGCGCTAACCGATTAGCGCACGGTAAATACTAACGTATCCATAGACTAACATGCACACATTAGCGTTTAGCACGCGCTAAATCGATTAGCGCTTGCTAATCAGTTAGCGCACCTTAGTAAAAGAGGGCTTAATCCCCTATTTTACAAAGGTGCGCTAAGCTTTTTAGCTCGTGCTAAATATTAGTGCACGCTAAACGTGCGCTAAATGCTAATGCGTGTATGTTTTTCCTATGGATGCGATAGCGGTTAGTGCACGCATTGATTTAGCGTGCGCTAAATCCACACTACAACGCTTAGCGCACCTAAGTGTTAGAGAAAATGTCCAATAGGATTAAATATATAATAGTGGTTTTCATTTCCAACTGATAACTACGCAAAATTCACTTATGGTGCGGTGACACTTAGCCCCCACCCCCCTCCCCTGTTTTACAAAATCGTGAAAACAGTTTTTCGTGCCAGCTGGCATGCTGAATGCTGAACGCAGCTCTGACGTTCGTGGGAACTCTATGCGTGTTGGAACAGCGCACAGCATTCAGTGTTTGAGGCTTGTGCTGATGAGGACAGAGCTTAGGCATTGGTGGAATGAGGCATTATGACATCACAATCTGAGCTCTAGAATGTTGCCACTTATGATTTTAAAGTGTTTGAGGCTTGTGCAGATGAGGACAGAGTTTGCCGGAATGGGGCTGGCACTCACGGGGATGGAACGGGGAAATGAGTTCCCGCAGGGATGGGGAAAAATTTGTCCCTTATTAACTCAAAACAAGCCCCACACGGACAAACGATACCCACAGTACAAGGCCTTAAACATACAACCAACAGCATTCACACTCCCCAAAAGAAAAAGGGAAAAAGAAAAGAGTGGAGAAAAAGGCCTCAGTTCAGCTTCATCTGGCCAAAAAAACTCCACTCCTATAGAAGCTGTTTATCTGTAAATGCTGAAAAATAGTCCCAAAACAAGGCAACTAAAGTAGCCTGCCAGGTGGTATTAAACATTCGGGCCCTAATCCTTGAGTACTAATTTCTAGTGGGAAAAATTTGTCCCCCATGTCATTCTCTACTTATGACGTTAGCACACACTAAGCTCATTGCATCAGTAGACATACCCCATGTGTAAATCACAGCATGCGACCTTCCTGAATCCTTTATAACCCGCCACAGTCACAACAAAAGGTTCTGACATAGCATTCCAAACTGATACTTAGGCAGGAAGAAACCCAACATTTTCAGGTATCAAGCAGCCGCCTGCTTTTATCATTTAAGTAAATTGCTGTTACTTTGCATAGTCTCATCCCTGAAACATTCAGTGGAAGGAAAAATGTGTTTGCCGTTTATAAAAGAAAAGTGAATTCATCTGCCTCGCTTTCCTAGTGGGAGTCTTGGCCTGGGCCCAGAATGTATGCAAATGTGGAACTAATGTATATGAGAGACTTTGAAAGGAGCTGGGTTATTCACCGTCTATTACTTTCCTTTGTTGCTCAGTGTTTTGTAAATCCCTCTGGTTATGGAGACGTTTTTATTAGCATATGCAGGGTTTTTTTATTTATTTATGTTTGGGGGGAAAATATAGTCCAGTGGAAAATGAAATTTTTGATGTGCTTGTGTCTCTGTATTGATTTTTTTTTTTCTATTTGCAATAACCCAGAACAGCGTATCTTGTTTTATATCAAGAGGATAAAATGTCCCTAACACAGTGATCTCCATTCTATGGTAATGGATAAAAAAGCTGTTTATGAGGTGTCATTTATTCCACCATAGACAGTAAATAAAAGCCATTTCAAGCTTCGGTTAAATCAAAGCTTGTTCGGGATTTCAGTAGATTTGCAAATTACCTCTGGGACCTCTGTCTGGATTCCGTTGTTTTCTAGCACACTGTATTGACTACCCAGGTTTTACTGTCAAATGCTATTCAGGCATTTTTTTATTTTTTTTTTGCCATTCTATAAGTTTTGAACTAAGCTGTGATAAAAAGTAGCTTTAGTGCACCCTTATGTGGATCTTTTTTTTTTTACCCAGAGAATAGTTAAGCTATAGAACGCATTGCCAGAGGTTATGGTAAGAGCGGATAGCGTAGCTGGTTTTTAAGAAAGGTTTGGACAAGTTCCTGGAGGAAAAGTCTATAGTCTGTTATTGAGAAAGAAGCCACTGCTTGTCCTGGATCAGTAGCATGGAATGTTGCTACTCTTTGGGGTTCCAGAATCTTGCTATTCTTTAGGATTCTGAATGGAATGTTGCTACTCCTTGGGTTTTGGACAGGTACTAGTGACCTGGATTGGCCACCATGAGAATGGGCTACTGGGCTTGATGGAAACATTGGTCTGACCCAATAAGGCTATTCTTATGTTCTTGTGTTCTGTACACTATGGCCATTTTTACAATAACTGTAAAAATGCTGTAAATATATATATATATATATATATATATATATATATTGCATTACTGACCATGCACTAATGTTAATTCAGGGACATATTAGCAGTGCATTAAACATTGACAAAACCAATGAAAAAAATATGCAAATGTTTACTTAAAGCAAACTGGTAATGATCCCTACACTTCTGTTGCAATCTTGTTTGGGCCTACTTTTTGGGGAACAATGGATTTTCTCCCTTACAGTGCAGTGTTAAAGCTAGGAAGGGGGGGTTTTTCACCACTGTTTCTTTTTTGCAGGTTGAAACCTGTGATAGCACTTGAACTCCACTAAGGATGGTTAATGTGAAGTATACTGACATCCTGGAGTTTTGAGGTTTCTTCTTGTAAAAGCTGTTGCATGTGGAGGGGTAGTTTTGATATTATGTCCAAATCCGAGTTTGTATGTTTTACAGAACACACACAAAAATCCGGTCGTGAACATGCCCATTTTCGAAACAGAAAAACATCTAAGAACATAAGAACATAAGCAGTGCCTTCGCCGGGTCAGACCATAGGTCCATCCTGCCCAGCAGTCCGCTCCTGCGGCGGCCCAAACAGGTCACGATCTGTCTGAATCACCAGAAGGGGCCCCCTTGCCACCTTGGTTTCCCATTGAGTTCTATCTTCCCATCAAAGTCCTAACCCTGCGGTCTTGCACATGCACGACCTGGTTGGGTTTCTATACTTATTACCTGGTTAGCTTTCTATACCTGTGTTACATCCCAGCACCTCTCTCAGTATCCCACGATCCCTTTATCCCTCAGGAATCCGTCCAATCCCTGTTTGAATCCCTGTACCGTACTCTGCCTGATCACTTCCTCCGGTAGCGCATTCCAGGTGTCCACGACCCTTTGGGTGAAAAAAAACTTCCTTGCATTTGTTTTGAACCTATCTCCCTTCAGTTTCTCCGAATGCCCCCTCGTACCTGTTGTCCCCTTCAGCCTGAAGAATCTGTCCCTATCCACCCTCTCTATGCCCCTCATGATCCTGAAGGTCTCTATCATATCTCCCCTGAGCCTCCTTTTTTCCAGAGAGAAGAGCCCCAGCCTATCCAACCTCTTGGCGTATGGGCAGTGTTCCAGCCCTCTTACCAGTTTCGTTGCTCTCCTTTGGACTCTCTCAAGTACTGCCATGTCCTTCTTGAGGTACGGCGACCAATATTGAACGCAGTATTCCAGATGTGGACGCACCATCGCTCGATACAATGGCATGATGACTTCCCGCGTCCTGGTTATTATGCCCCTCTCCCGCGTCCTGGTTGTTATGCCCCTCTTTATGATGCCCAGCATCCTGTTGGCTTTTTTCGAGGCTGCTGTGCACTGCGCAGATGGCTTCAGTGATGCATCCACCAGCACACCCAAGTCTCTCTCTAGACTGCTGTCTCCCAGCAATGCCCCCCCCCCCCCCAATTTGTAGTTGAACAACGGGTTCTTTTTCCCTATATGCATGACCTTGCATTTTTCCACGTTAAAGCGCATTTGCCATTTGTTTGCCCAGTCTTCCAGCTTGTCCAGGTCCCTTTGCAGGTCCTCACACTCCTCCCTGGATCTAACTCTGCCGCACAGTTTGGTATCTATCTTTTTGTTTCAAAAATGGCCATTTCTTAGATGTGCTTGTCCTCAGTGCATCTATCTTTTTGAATCATTTTTGCGGGGGAAAAAAAAAAATCCAAAATAAAAAGACACAAAACAAGCCTGTAACTGCACAAGCAGGGTTTGGGGATAGGCCTGTGCACAAACAGCCAGACACAAGTACAAAAGGTAAAGAAAAACTCTTTATTAACTCAAACAACCTGAATCCTGTTACTTCACAGGACTAGGCATACAAGGAACAGTCTCTTTGCAAAAATCCTGAGATGGGCTTGTGGCTTGTGACTGCCACACCCCAAACACAGTCTGCAAAAGTCTTCCTTGAGCCAGGTCGCAAGGTCTGGTCCCAGCCAGACCGCAGAACAAGATTTGTAGGTGTTCAGCGACAGAAAGCTTGGCTTACTTCAGCCAAGCAGAGTATCTAGTGGTTGTAGTCAAGGTGTATCACGTCCGCCTTCTCTCCCTGAGCCTCTCTAACCCAGCTCTGGCCCTGTGTCTCATACTTCCTGGAAGCTGCTTCCTGACTCCACCCTTCCCGGGTCACTCTCCCTTTGGGAGGAGCTACACATATTAAGATGTCTCAGACACTGTGAGGTAGTATCCAGCAGGAGGAGTGGTAGCGTCCTATAGACTCCCTCACAAAACCATTGGAATATAGGGGGCCAGCATTTTAAGTAGATTGGCCACACAAACATCCCAGCAGGGGGCACTGCAGTGAACTTCATATAAAAAGGCCCAGGTAACACATCTCACCATAACCTCTTTATATTGTTTGGTGAGCTCTGCAAAACCTACCCAAAACCTACTGGACCCAACTGGCTAGCAAAGTTACACCTGAGAATGGAGTGCATACTGCACCGTTCATGGAAGAAAGTGTTTGTGAACAACTTGAAAATTTGAAGGTGGACAAAACTATGGGACCAGATGGGATCCATCCTAAAATATTGAGGGAACTCTGAGAGGTTCTGGAAGGTCCTCTTAAAGATTTGTTTAATAAATCCTTAGAGACAGGAAAGGTTCTGCTGAACTGGAGAAGAGCGAATGTGGTCCCTCTTCACAAAAGTGGACGCAGAGATAAAGCGGGAAATTACAGGCCAGTAAGCCTCACTTCGATTATTGGAAAAATAATGGAGATGTGGCTGAAGGAAAGGATAGTGAAATTCTTAGAATCTAATGGATTATAAGATCCAAGACAGCATGGGTTTTACTATAGGTAAATTGTGCCAAATGAATCTGAATGAATTCTTTGACTGGGCAACCAGAAAATTGAATTGAGGACATGTGCTAGAAGTAATTTACTTAGATTTCAGCAAAGCCTTTGACATGGTTCCTCATAGGAGGCTCTTAAATAAACTTAATGGGCTGAAGTTAGGGCCCAAAGTGGTGAACTGAATTAGAAACTGGTTGATGGACAGACACCAGAGGGTGGTGTTTAATGGAATTTGCTCAGAGGAGGGAAAGGTAAGTAATAAAGTGCTTCAAGGTTCAGTGCTGGAACCGATTCTGTTCAATATGTTTGTGAGCGACATTGCCGAAGAGTTAGAAGATAAGGTTAGCCTTTTTGTGGATGATACCATGATTTGTAACAGAGTGGACACCCCAGAGGGAGTGGAAAACATGAAAAAGAATCTGCAAAAGTTAGACGAATGGTCTAATGTCTGGCAACTAAAATTCAGTGCAAAGAAGTGCCCGATCCTATTCAACATCTTTATAAGAGACATGGCAGAAGGGCTACGAGGTAAAATAACATTATTCGCTGATGACGCTAAAATAAGTAATGTAGTGGGCAAAAGCACAACAGACATAAATTCAATGTCCAACAACATGATGCACGACCTACTCCTACTGGAGCGCTGGTCTAGGTCCTGGCAACTCAGCTTCAATGCCAAAAATTGCAAAGTCATGCACCTGGGCAGCCAAAATCCATGCAAGACTTACACCCTTAATGGCGAGATCCTAACAAGAATTGAAGCAGAACGAGACTTAGGGGTGATCGTCAGTGAGAACATGAAGACTGCCAATCAAGTGGAGCAAGCTTCATCCAAGGCAAGGCAAATCATAGGTTGCATACGCAGGAGTTTCATCAGCCGTAAGCCTGAAGTCATTATGCCGTTGTATAGATCCATGGTGAGGCCCCACCTGGAATACTGTGTGCAATTCTGGAGGCCGCATTACCGTAAGGATGTGCTGAGACTGGAGTCGGTCCAGAGAATGGCCACCCGGATGGTCTCGGGACTCAAGGATCTCCCGTACGAGGAACGGCTGGATAAGTTGCAACTGTACTCACTCGAGGAACGCAGAGAGAGGGGTGACATGATCGAGACATTCAAGTATCTCACGGGCCGCATCGAGGTGGAAGAAGATATCTTCTTTTTCAAGGGTCCCGCGGCAACAAGGGAGCATCCGTGGAAAATCAGGGGCGGGAAACTGCACGGGGACACCAGGAAATTCTTTTTCACTGAAAGGGTGGTTGATCGCTGGAATAGTCTTCCACTTCAGGTGATTGAGGCCAGCAGCGTGCCTGATTTTAAGGTCAAATGGGATAGACACGTGGGATCTATTCACAGAGAAAGGTAGGGGAGGGTCATTGGGGTGGGCAGACTAGATGGGCCGTGGCCCTTATCTGCCGTCTATTTCTATGTTTCTATGTTTCATTTGCGGGGTAGAAATCCAAGGTGAGAGGCTGATATGTACAGACAGGGAGATCATGTCAAAACTGTGTGATAAGGCAGTATCTGTAGCCAGAAAGATGCTAGGCTGTATAGAAAAAGGAGTAACCCAGCAGAAGGGAGGTGTTGACACCCCTGTAGAGGTCTTTGGTGAAGCCACAAGTAGAGTATTGTGTTCAATTTTGGAGGTCCTACCTGGTGAAGGATATAAGTATGGGGGTTGAAGCAATGTTTTGAGGCCTAGACTTATTACAACTGGTAAATGAGACAACTCATAAGGCAAGAAATGTGCTTGATCTTGTTTTCTTGTCTGCTGTGTTATGTGAGCGATTGTGATATGTGAGGGAAATTCCATGGTCGGATCACTTCTAACTCTTTTTTACCCTGTCTAGTTTTGTGACAAGGAAAAATCCAGCCTCTACTGTATAATTTCAGCGAAGCAAAATTTTGAGATTATTGAGTTGGAAAAGAGCTGGTTGCCTTATCTTGTGGTAGATGCTAACAGACATATTGACGAGGATGTTCAGATCTGGAATTCTGTGTTAAAAAACGCGTTAGATGTAATTGCTCCCGAGAAACAAGTGATTGCCAGAAATAAACATGCTTTACAGCTGTGGAGAAAGGAGATTCCAAGTTTCAAGTTTATTAAGGTCCTCTTTTACTAAGGTATGCTAACTGATTAGCATGCACTAAACCAGGGCAGCCCAAGTCCGGTCCTCGAGATCTACTGACAGGCCAGGTTTTCAGGATATCCACAATGAATATGCATGAGAGAGATTGGCCTGCACTGCCTTCTTGGTATGCAAATCTCTCTCATGCATATTCATTGTGGATATCCTGAAAACCTGGCCAGCTAGTAGATCTCGAGGACCGGACTTGGGCAGCCCTGCACTAAACGCTAATGCGTTCATGTTAGTCTATGGGCGCATTAGCGTTTAGCACGTGCTAATTCAATTAGCGCGTGCTAATTCAATTAGTGCACCTTAGTAAAAGAGGGGATTAGTCTTGATATACCGCTTTTGAATCCAAAGCAGTTTACAATTATACAAAGATTATTTTTTAAAAAAGGTAATTAAAAAACATAAAATGGGGAAAAACAGACTACAATGAACATTACGGACAAAAACTTACTACAAGGGGAAGTGGATAGGATACATTGCATGAAATTTAAAAAAAAGGGGAAAAGAAAAAAACGAAAGGGATAAAGGGAGTCTTTAATGTATGGCCAAGGTAGAGAGAACGAGAGGGCACTCTCTAAAGTTAAAAGGGGATCAATTCCATACAAACCTAAGGAAGTTCTTCTTCACCTAGAGAGTGGTAGAAAACTGAAACATTCTTCCAGAGGCTGTTATAGGGGAAAGCACCCCCCAGGGATTCAAAACAAGGTTAGACAAGTTCCTGCTGAACCAGAACATACACAGGTAAGGCTAGACTCAAATAGGGCACTGGTCTTTGACCTAAGGGCCGCTGCGTGAGCGGACTGCTGGGCACGGTGGACCGCTGGTCTGAACCAGCAGCGGCAATTCTTATGTTCTTATGTCCTTAATTGTCTGAGTTTCATGAACAGTGGGTCCTAGGAACAGGAACAGGAACATGGATGTTAAACGGGAATTGAGGAGGCTTGAGAGGAAATGGAGGAAGCATAAGGATGGAGGGGTATGTGGCGCAGTGGTTGGCGCTACAGCCTCAGCACCCTGGGGTTGTGGGTTCAAACCCCGCGCTGCTCCTTGTGACCCTGGGCAAGTCACTCAGTCCTCCATAGCCCCAGGTACATTAAATAGATTGTAAGCCCTCCGGGACAGATAGGGAAAATGCTTGAGTACCTGATTGTAGAACTGCTTAGATAACCTTGATAGGCGGTATATTAAAAAAACAAAAAAACCTAATAATATTGAAGAGCATGAGAATTATATGATTCGTTTATCTGAATATAAATCACTTTGTGAAAATGTTTGTAATCGCTTTTTCAAGGACCATATTAGTAAAGCGCTGAATCATCCAAAAGAGTTATTCCATATAGTGAGATAATCTTACAGACGGAGGGGAGACCCCTCCAGAGGGAGGGTTTTCTGAAGTAGATCAATATGCATGCTATCTAGATAATAGGATTAATGTGGAATCGGGAAATATTATCACTCCGGAAGTATGGTGGTCCCAGTTAATGGAATAAAACAATGGGGAGGTGTGTAATGTTATTAAGAAATTGACACCTATGAGGTCCTTGCATGACCCCTGTAATACTCAAGTTGTGCAGTCGATGGCTAAGGGGGGTTGCGTCATTTGTGACTTCAATTGTGAATAAATCGTTTTGGGATATGTAAAGAAGAAACAGTGACACCAATACTGAAGAAGAAAGGTTTCGAATGGACGATGTTCATTTTGCTTGATCTCCCTTGGTGTATCTGTAGCTTTTGATACCGTTAATCTTGCAGTAATGCTTGCTAAATTGAAGAACTTAGGCATAGAAGGAACAGTTTTGGAATGGTTTACATCCTATTTGACTGGTAGGTCATTCCGTGTGAAGGAGGGACAGAGGGTCTCTGAGAAGAAAAGAATTAGTAGATGTGTGCCCCAGGAGTCGGCCCTGTCAGCGTTATTGTTTAATATATATATATGGCATCTCTTGGGCAGGTTTTCTGGGATCTGGGAGTCCATTATACCATTTATGCGGATGACATTCTCTTTTTCTTTCCTATTGAAGGTGATGTCGAGATAAGATTGAATGAATGTATGATCGAGGTTTGTGGATGGATGTCTCAACATGGTTTGAAGTTGAATGTGAACAAAACAGAACTTATGATAGTAGAGAGGAAGGATGAAGCTAATGGAAGAGAGAATGTTCATATTATGGGAGAAGAGATAAAGGTAAAAAAGTATGTTACAGTGCTGGGTGTCTGCAAATTGAGTGTATTATTCAGAAAGGGTATGCCCAACTTCGTGTGTTGTATAGGCTAAAACCATTTCTGAATAAGTATGATTTTCAAACTGTGGCCCAATCTTTGCTTTTGACAAGATTGGACTACTGTACTTCCTTGTTCTTGGGCCTGCCTAAAACGAAATTGAATGTTCTGCAGGTGCTTATAAATTCTGTAGCTAGGGTCATTAGTGGGGTGATGAGGACAGACCATATAACCAGTGGCATACCTAGGGTATGTGGCACCCGGGGCCCATCATTTTTTGACCCTCCCCCCCCATGTAAAAAAATATTTTTTGTAATAACCATGAAACGGAATAAATGGTCAGAATAGAAACAGGCAGTGAAAATTTTCTTATATTCCAAACATAACATAACATAAATTATGTCTGAATTGTCATGACATCAGAAGTACATGTGGAGTAGTTGCAGGTGATGCTTGGGACAGTTCTGATTGTGTTAGTTCGGTTTTATGTGTTTTTTGAATAGAAGGGTTTTTATTTCTTTTTGAAGGTTTTGCAGTCTGTGGTTGATATCAATTGGTTGTAGAGTTGGGGGTCGAGTGTTGCAGCTCGAATGGCTAGGAGGTTGTCGAACAGTTTTTTTCTTTTGACGTTTTTGGTTGGAGGGTGTGTGAATGGTGCATGAGTTCTCCTATGTCTGTTTGAGGTGGATTGAATTATTTAGCTGAAGAAATTAGTTACCCCCTCATCCCACACACATTAATTCTCTTCCATTTTTGTTCCCATTATAAAAAACACTGATAAGTTCCCAGAAAAAAAATACATTAAAATAAGTGAAAACAAAGGCCCCTACAGATGAGAACATAACATAAGAATAGCCTAACTGGGTCAGACCAATGGTCCATCATGCCCAGTAGCTCATTCTCATGGTAGCTAATCCAGGTCACTAGTACCTGGTCAAAACCCAAAGAGTAGCAACATTCCATGCTACCAATCCAGGGCAAGCAGATGCTTCCCCCATGTCTTAACAACAGACTATGGACTTTTCCTCCAGGAATTTGTCCAAACCTTTTTTAAAACCAGCTATCCTATCTGCTTTTACCATAACTTCTGGCCACTTCATTTTTAACCTTAGATCTTTCCTTCCAAACAGAGACCTTGCTAGATGTCATATACAGCACAAGGTAACTTCACACGGACTTAGCTATGCAGGAAATGTGAATCTCCTCATACACCCACCATATAGTGCAAAAATGTGCAAAGGTCTGGTTTTTTCTTTCAATCACTACATAGCCTGTTACGAACATATTCTGAATATCAATGCTAAGGTTAACAAAGTTTCCTTCCTTGGACCACAAGGAGATACTGACAAACCTTTGGAAGAGATCTCAAAACAACTACCCAGGAACAACACCCACTCAGTGTGTGAACCAGTTGAGTGGAGTGGACTAACTGGGGGGTAGAAATGGACCCGGAGTTTGCTCAGCAGAATTTCCCAGACTACCTCTTCCTCTCAACACATTGACACGCTGCCACCACCACCACCACTAGGAACACCTCACCGGGTAGGCGAGCAATGCTTATAAACTTTATAAACCACTAACTTTTATCTGTAATCTTTTCAAATCTCTAATCTTATGAAGCTTTATGGTGCCCGCTCACATGATGCGGCATCATATATACTGCTAAGAGATTATTACTATGCAGCCTATTACCAACATAAACTTCAATATATAAGTTTATGTATATAGATTCATCTTTTTATTTGTATGGACCTTCGGATGCTACCTGGGCCTTTGATTGTGCCCAGCTATCTCTTGTCTTCATCAGTCCACTTTATTGTTTATTTTAATCAAAACTCTAAAATTCACTTTAATTTCATGATCGTATTCCTAATTATTTATTCTCTTATTCTTCATGACTATTTCTTCATTTCATCATTTTCATTTCTTATTTAATCTTATTTAATTAGCTACTTAGCTTCGAAGTTAGCTTTCAAAGTTCATCAATGCCACCTCTCCCGACATGCATGTTTCAAACAAAGTTTTTCTTCAGAGTTGAGGGGAACGGTCGAGGGTGCAGTCATTTGGTTAGTATTTATCAAGTAATATAAACTTTATAAAACACATTATTATATTTTCTTATAAAACACATATTTTAGCTCTGACATCCTCAAACATAGAAGGAAGAAAAGTCCACATTTCCTGCTGTCTCATGTCCCCGGCCTATACAATATTTTTCTTCTGCAGACCATTCAAAAGTCTGACCAAATCCTCGTTTCACTTGCATTATAAAGTACTGAGGATGCCATCTCTCCCCAATCCCAGGTCTTAAAGTCTAATACAGTAGCGCAAACTAGTGCTGCCCGATTCAGGAAAAAAAATTTCAATTCGATTCAGCTTATTGAATTGGTTTTTCGATTAAATTTTCCTGCCCAATTGGGTGTTTTTTTCAAACATCCTGGTGGATTTATTTTATAGCTTTTTCACCCCCCTTTGGCTTCTCCTAACCACACTGGCGCTGTGGTGTAAATAAAATAAAGAAACAAAAAGGACTTTTCCTCTCTCTGTTAAATCTTAGCTCACATTTGCGGTCTAACACCAGCTCTGGCAGGATACACTTTTCAAATCTGACATATTGTAATCACAAAACAGAAAATAAAATTAGTTTTTCTACCTGTTTTTGTCTGGTCATTATTCAAATCTTGTTGGTCCCAGGCTCTGGTTGTCTTGCTTGCCAGGGTCTCCTGAGGCCTATGGCAACCTGCAAGGATCGCTAAAGTACCAGCGATCCTTTCTGCAGGCTGCTCTCTGCCGCAATCAGGTAAAGGGAGGCGCGGGAGGCACTTCCCGACTGACCGTCCCCCCCCTCACCCTCTAAAGCAAGAGGCTGAGCTGCCGATCCTGCTTTAGGGGGCGAGGGGGGGAGGGTCAGATGGTGAATCGGGAGGTCGATTTTGGGGGGATTCAAATCGATTCACCCGAAATGAATCGGTGAATCGATTTGAATCGGACAGCACTAGCGCAAACTCCACAAAACACCACCAATAGCGAACAGAGCAGCTCAGCAGCAATACTTACCTTCGGTTAAGCTGAAAAACTGCTACGTCGCACACGGCTCCCTTTCCTGCTTCTGCCTCTGCCACGATCCACCCAGGCGGAAACAGGAAGTTGCGTCATTTGCAGATGCGAAATGCAAGAAGGGCAGCCGGGTGATGAAAGCACGCCAACATTAGAGTGCAAGACAAAAGTTTAAAGAAGCTCCGACAGGGGGTGTGGGGGAACGGAATGGAAGGTAATGAGAGAAGGCTGGACCACAGTCGGGGACTACCAAAAGCCTTGGGGTCGGGCCATGAGAAGGGAAGTTTCCGAGCCATGATTCCAAGGCCGGGAGCACCCCCCTCATGGCTTGCACACAGGGGCGTATCGCGCCCACCCTTGGTATACCACTGCATATAACCCCCACCATTGAAAAGTTTGCACTGGCTACCGATTGAGCAAAGAATTCAATTCAAAGTATTGTCACTGGTACATCAAATAGAATATTTGATGTATCTCTAATCCTAAGTATCCTAGACTACTGCAACATCCTCTACCTCCCCTGCCCTGCAATAATGATTAAACAATTACAGACAATTCAGAATACAGCTCTGAGACTCGTCTACTCACTGAAGAAACATGACCACATTACTGAGGCTTTCATCAACTCACATTGGCTTCCAATCCAGGAAAGAATACAATTTAAATTCTACTGTATACTATTTAAAACTATAAATGGAGACAGCCCAATCTACCTGAACGACCGCCTCATCCAAACTACCTCTACCAGGCATAGAAAAACACACACCCCATTCACTTACCCCCCAATCAAAGAAGTAAAACGGAAAAAACTATACGACGGCCTACTAGCCACTCAAGCTGCAAAAATAGATAACCAAATCTCCAACCTATTGATAACTACCCCAGACTACAAGATGTTCAGAAAGGAAATAAAAACTATACTCTTCAAGAAATCCCTTAATAAAGCTTAATACCATGAATACCCCTTCTTACCTTCCCTTCCCCAACCCCTGATCCTTCTTTATCCCTCTCTTGGAAACGATCTCTGATCTAACTTTGTAACCCTTCTTCCATATCTCTTTTTGTAATCCGCTTTGAACCGAAAGGTAATGGCGGAATAGAAATCTGTAATGTAATGTAATGTAATATCACTTTGTACCACTTTGGTTTCGATCTCTCTGGCAGATTTACAAACCTCCAAGGGCATTGAGGGGAAAATGAAATTGGTAGAACTGACAGTGATATGTGGCAACTCGACTTCAAATGTTTGCCATTGCTGGAATGTCATATTGGAACAACTAAGATTATGTGTGATCACTACAGCTTTAAGGGGATGTTGAAAACCAAGCTGTTTGTAGACGTATACTTTTGATCTGTCTTTCCTAACGTTTGGGCTTTTTTGTAACATCTTTTTTAATACATTACTGAAGAATTTGTAGGTCTTGTTTTCATATGTGTTAATATTATTTTGAAGAATGTTTTGTATTGATTTTGTTTTTGCTTTAGGTATGTTTATTTGGAAACCGCTGTGACTCCAGATGACATATTAAGTTTTAAAATCAATAATAAATCAATTAAAAAAAAGACTTGGGGCTCCTTTTACGAAGCCGCGTTAGCGGTTTAACGCGGGTAATAGCGCACGCTAATTTGCCGGCCGCACTAGCTGCTACCGCCTCCTCTTGAGCAGGTGGTAGTTTTTCGGCTAGCACAGGGATTAGCGCGCGCTATAAATGTGCATGCGATAAAAGCCCTTGAAGTGGTCCGGAGGAAGGCGACAAAAATGGTAAGGGATTTGAGCCAAAAGAAGTCTGAGAAGAGACTGAAAGACCTAGATATGTATACTCTGGAGAAAGAAGGGACAGGGGAGATATGATACATAACATAATATTTGTATACCGCATTTCCCTTCAGGTATTAATATAGAATCAAATCTTTTCCAGAGAAGGGAAAATGGTATTATTTAAGGCATAAATTGAAGTTGCGGGGAGGAAGACTTTGGAGTAATGTTAGGAAATTATTTTTCATGGAGTGGGTGGGGGATGCCTGGAATGCCTTCCCAGGGGAAGTGATAGAGAGGAAAACAGTGATGACGTGGGATATACACAGAGGATCTCTACTTAGAAAATTAATGGTATAAATTAAAGAACTAAGGCTGGTACTAGGCAGACTTGAACAGTCTGTGTCCCATACGAGGTCTATGGTGATTCGGTATAGGATGAGCTGGAGAGGGCATCAATGGGAACTCCAGTAACTTGGAACATGACGACGTTATTGGCCAAACTTTTACGATAGGTATCCTGCAAATAACGGGATGGTTGGATAGGCTGGAGTGAGCTTGGGTGGCAACTCCAGCAGTTGGAACCTAGGACAGTACCAGGTGGACTTTATGGTCTATGGCCCAGAAAGAAAAATGCCAAATTAATTTAATCGTGAATCTATAATGTGTATAACTAAAGGGCAAACTAGATGGACCATTCAGGTCGTTATCTGCCGTCATTTACTATGTTACTATACGTCACACCAATAGCTCTGCTCTAATGCTTGCAGTTGTCACCTATATGTAGGTACAGTGGGATTCGAGTGGGTTTGGGAAAGCTCACCTAATCCATCATAACATTAGCATTCACATTTCGTCATCTTCAGTCAACCCTTAAGACATTTACTCTAATAAATCACAGACACTGTTTTACTGGAAAATGTTTGGCCGCAGCTTTTTTTTTTTTTTTTTTTTTTTTTAATTTTTATTGAAGGATCAATGCATACGAGAAGATATAAAGTGTGACCAAACGAGAAAAACATCAAGTACAAAATTCAAGGGTTCATGTAAAGAACAGACAAAATAAACAAATCCCCAACTATTAGAACCCCCAACTTTAACATTTCAACAATTAATTCTTATATTGGTAACATTTCACGACAGTAAACTCGGCTGTACCAGAAACCTCTCTTTCCCCCCCTCCCCCCATGAGCCATTCGGTGACAAAACTAGCTCATCCCCTCAGGCAACTCCTTGCCACTTTACCCCATAGCATGACCCACGGTTTCGTCAGGTCACACACACCCCAACTCATGGCGGTGACGCCCATGAGTAATTCCTTTATTTCCCCCATCACATGTATTCAATTCCCCTTTCAGCCACATCAAACAATATCCCCCATGTTTTATGCACATTTCCCTTTTTTCAGCTGCGACTGCCCCACCCCCCACCACATCACTCCCTCCCCACCCCTTTACCCTATCCAAAATCAGCAGCTAACCCAGACCATCACAGGGAGGGAGGGCGGGAAACACTCCTTCCACCCTCCTCCCTCACATCCGCCCTCTCCTACCAAAACCCGAAAATGAATTAAACCGCCAAAAACCTTTTACCTCAAGATTCCAATCTCTACCCCTATTAACCAATCCCTATGCTTCATTCCACTGTCTCCCTTTCCTAACAACTATTTCCACCAATCCCACACCTCGCCTATCTTTCCTATTAGTTCACCCTCCACCCTCCTTCCCCCCTAACCATACCCTTTCCTTCTCTTACTCAGTTCAGCTAATGTTATGACCCTGCCAGCTAAATCCGGCAGGGTACTCTAAATGTAGTAGTTAGCATGAGATATGGGCTTGGGTCCCCATCTCTATGGTTCACTACTCCAGGAACCTGTTTGCTGATCTGCTTTGCCATGACATCTGAAGCTATCATATAGGCATGTACTGTTTCATTCACATCTTTTTTTGGGGGGGAGTGGGGGGGTGGAAGGAGGTCAGTGACCACTGGAGGAGTGTAGGGATTCACCTGTTCTTTTCTCCTGTGGTCTTCAGGTCAGTTTGGGCACTTTTGGGCACTTATTCATTGTTAAAACAGGTCTAGCCCCCAAACATCTAGATTGTGCCCTGGACATTTTTCACAATGATTGATTATTCCAGAAAAACATCCAAATCATAAGCCCACCCTAGTTCCGCTCAAACCATGCCACCACATGCCCCCTTTGAATCTAGACACACTGCAGAAACCACCATAGAAATCTGTCTAGAAAATGGGTTTTGAAAAGAGTGAATTGGAAGGGTTTGGTGGAAAAACATCCATCTGTCCTTTTATGGATGTTTTTCTTTTTTGAAAATGAGTCCCATAGTGGTGCAGGGGTCATTAGCAGCCAGCTTTAAGTAAACATTACTACTTGAGCACTTACCACCACCCATTTGTAGGCAGTAAGGGTTGGCTCCTGCAGTATCCATGCACTAACCACTAGAGCACGGAAATTTAGATGCTGTACCTCAGGCGTGTCCAAGAAAGATAGAGCGGAACTAGAAAAGGTTCAAAGAAGATCACTTTTTTTTAGTCCGTCAAAAGTTGCAAAGGCTAGGGGACACTCAAATGAAGTTACAGGGAAATACTTTTAAAACCAATAGGAGGAAATATATTTTCACTCAGAGAATAATTAATTTCTGGAATGTGTTGCTAGAGGTTGTGGTAAGAGTGGTTAAAGTAGCTAGTTTTAAGAAAGGTTTGGACAATTTCCTGGAGGAAAAGTCCATAGTCTGTTATTGAGACAGACATGTTGGAAGTCACTGCTTGCCCTAGATTGGTAGCATAGAATGTAGTGCTACTTTTGGGGGGTTTTGCCAGGTACTAGTGACCTGGATTGGCAACTGTGAGGATGGGATACTGGGCTAGATAGACTATTGGACTGACCCAGTAAGGCTATTCTTAAGTTGTCATGTTTTATTCTCCCCCAAGCCTTATGGGTATTCACTGAGGACCCTTTGTCTCAGAGGTCAGTCACTCATCACCTTCCATCTGAAACACATGTGGCTCTATCCCCTGCAAGCAAATGGCCAGCCTTTTTACCTGAAGCTATCCAACCGCATACATGAATAAGTCAACATTCACTGTCTAACTATTCTCTCACGTCTGACACATAACTTCTATTCTTCAAATCTCCTTCACCCCAGCTGCAATATTCAGAGAGCTGATGTGAGTACATCTACTATATTTATTCAAAAAAGTATACAGTGCTACCTTGGAATCTGAACTTAATCCATTCTAGAACCCCGTTCGAGTTCCAAAGCGTTTGAGTTCCAAGACAATTTTTCCCGTTGAAAATAACAGAAACTGGATTAATCCGTTTCTGGGTCCCACAAACTCAAATTTTAACAGTAAATACACTGGATTTTAAGGTAAAATATTAACAAATATTCCAAAGCAGCATTCAGATTCTGGGGCACAAACACACACATACAATGTGCAGGGTATTCGGATTCCAAAGCAGAGTTCGGATTCTGGGGCAAAATTTGCTTGAATTTTTAGTTCAGATTCCAAGTTGTTCGAGTACTGGGGCGTTCGGATTCCAAGGTATCACTGTATTTCAGAAAATCATAAGGACTTCCTATGTGTGCATTGGTGTGCTAAGGTTTAGCTTTCTGTAGAATATAGCACTTGTCTGCATAGAGAGTCCTGAACTGAGGCAGCAAGCTATATGAGAACATAACTATCAACTAGGAAAAAGAACTTACTAGATGAAAAAAAATCTAGGGAACAAAGAGGATGAGAAGGAGTATATGGGATTATGAAAGAGGAAGGTATACTTGTATGTAGAGTTTTATGTCCAAGGAGAATTTTAAACTTAATCTGAGATTTTATCAGGAGCTAATGAAGTTCTTTAAGCAAAGGAGTAATACGATCAGATTTCTTGGCATAAAAAAGTAAACAATCTGCTATGTTTTGCAGATTTTGTAAATGACACAGTTAAGATAGAGGGAGACCATTGTAAGCCATGTTACAATAGTCAAAGCATGATATGATAAACCTCCTGTTTTACTAAGGTGCGCTAACTGATTAGCACGCGTTAATCGAATTAGCATGCGCTAAACGCTAACGCGTCCAAAGACTAACATGCACGCGTTAGTGTTTAGCGCACACTAATCAGTTAGCACACCTTAGTAAAACCGGGCCAAAGAGTATGAAGAGCTTTGGGATCTAAGTAACAGCTAATAACAGCTATTTGCTTTTTAGATTACAAAGATGTCCATAAGCAACAGCACGGGAATGTGGGGCTACCGATGACATCCACAGAAGTAGTTTCTGAGGTATTGCAGTTAGGTGCATCGCTTTCTAGATGATCCTCCTTTGTTATACACTACATTCAGAATCCCACAAACGAGAAACTTGAAATGGCTGACTTACGATGATATTTAATAAATAATACAAGGTAATGTGAATCTATACAGCATAAGAATGGCAAGGCAACAGAAGTCTATTTTGTCAAGTCACCCATATAATAAATTTGGACCCTAAATTCAAAGCCCCTCCCCCTGTTGCAAACTTAGGCTTGGGGATGTATAGGCAAGGTATGTATGTGTATATAGGAATGTTTGTGTTGGGGTCAATGTCCAGGAAGAATCTTGTGAACTCTCAGCAAGGCTAAGTGGGGTATAATTTCAGTATATCAAATTTACTGCTAATAGGGGAGAGTGTGGCACAGTGGTTAAAGCTACAGCCTTGGCACCCTGGGGTTGTGGGTTCAAACCCACGCTGCTCCTTGTGACCCTGGGCAAGTCACTTAATCCCCCTATTGCCCAAGGTACATTAGGAAGACAGGGGAAAATGCTCGAGTACCTGAATAAACTCATGTAGACCATTCTGAGCTCTCCTGGGAGAATGGGATAGAAAATTGAATGAATAAATAAATAGTTAAAGCAGCAGTACATTTTGGGCTCCTTTTATGAAGCCACGTTAGCGGCTTTATCGCACGGCAACTTTTTATCACGCGCCAAACCCCGTGCTAGCCGAAAAACTGCCGCCTTCTCAAGAGGAGGCGGTAGCGGCTAGCACGGCCGGCGAATTAGCGCACGCTATTAAGCGCGTTAAACCGCTAGCGCGGCTTTGTAAAAGGAACCCTTTGTGTTGGGCAAGTTATATATTATTAAGTAACATCTTATGGTTTATTGTTTATTATAATTTAATATACCTTCATTCCTGAAGAGAGAACAAAGCAATGAAAAATAGACAATAAGTGGCTGATTCACATTAGGGTTTTTTTTAATCACTATCCGCTGTGGTAAAAGCACTGACACTCATAGGAATTCTATGATTTAAAAAAAAAAAAAAAAACCTAGCACAGCTTGAAAAAAGGGGACCTTAATTAGGCTCAATAATTGGAAAAAAAGAATTGTGCGATAGGTACCTATTGCATGGCGCTTAGTGGTACCTAACACCAAAGTGGGCATTTCTATGGGCAGAGAGTGACTTAGGCACCGCTATGCGTCATTCTCCCAAAATTTGACGCCTGAAATGTAGGCCTTTAAAACCCTCGCCTGCATTTCAGGTGCCTAAGATTTTTACATAGGCAACGCTAGCCATGATTATGTAAAACGGTGCCTCAGTGTGACTGCCACGCAGCCGGCGCCTTTTTTTTTTTTTTTTTTAGGCGCTGGCTGATTTCGGTGCCGTTTATAGAACAAGCCCCTAAATCTAAATCTGAGAGGAAAGAATTCCAGTTGTTAAATGGAAGGAAAAAAATTGAAGGAAAGGGTAGGAAAAGTAATGGGGCTAGTAATATATTACTGGCAACCTATCACTGGTAATATATTATCTTTAAAAAGTAACGAGTAACCAGTGTTGGGTAAGTTACTTTCCAAAAGTAATATAAAACAGTTACTAGTTTCATCAGGAATTAGGAATATTTTACAATTACTAGTCTAGGTAGGTTACTATGAAAAATAAAGTATTGCTTTTAAGTAATATATACAAGTGCGTATATATATATATATATATATATATATATATAAGTAATATATTATGTTCAACTCTGATATTATCTCATCTTTATCTGCAAGGGTCTACTTCATTGTTGTTAATCTTTAACTTGACGATTCCTCTGATACAATTCTGAAAAATATCTACACTGCTGGTCACCTTCCTCAACAGAGCAGATAAATCAGTGGTATTAAGAACATATTTCAAGAGGGGATATGATCGAGACCTTCAAAATACTGAAAGGAATCGACAAAATAGAGCAGGAAAAGAAATTATTTAGAATGTCCAATTTGACACGGACAAGAGGACACGGAATGAAGCTAAAGGGGGACAAGTCCAGGACAAATATCAGGAAGTTCTGCTTCACGGAAAGAGTGGTTGACACCTAGAATGCTCTCCCAGAGGAGGTTATTGCGGAATCCACCGTTCTAGGATTTAAAAGCAAACTAGATGCACATCTCCTTACGAGAGGCATAGAGGGATATGGGTGACTAAAAATTACACCAGGTGTACACCTGGCTGGGCCTCCGCATATGCGGATCGCCGGACTTGATGGACCGAAGGTCTGATCCGGAGATAGCGCTTCTTATGTTCTTATGTTGAAAGACAATTCAAGTCTTTCCAGATGTGTCTAGGGTTATCCAGAGGAAGGCTTTTCTAGCTTTGGAAAGCTGTGGGTTAGCTAAGGAGGTTCCTTTTTTTTACTCTCCCCCCCCCCCCCCCCATTTCCTTTGTAAATGCATAATCACTTATCAGGGTAAGCAGTATTTTTTATTTATTTCTTTGCTCCCTGCAACAGGAAAATTTCATAACTGGTGGATTCTGAAATAGGTTCGGATGTTTTTGAAATAGGAGTTATTTAGGGGGAATTCATCAAGGGTTGTTATGATTTTAATGCGCATTAATGGAATTAGCACAAGATAAATGTTAGATGTCCAGAGGTATAGAATGGCATCCAAATGAAATTAAAGGCTTCAAAAACCAAATTACTTTGGATTGGACCTAGATTAGAAATTCTTCCTGCTGTTATTTCACTGAAGTCAGGTATCGCATTACAACTAGATTTCTTCTCCAGAGTTTTGGGCATTATATTGGACTCCTCCCTTACTTTTAACAATCAGATAAATTCCTTGGCAAAAAAATGTTTGTTTGTTTTTCAGTTTACGTATGTTGAGGAAAGTTAGGTCATTATTCTATCAGGAACACTATACATTATTGGTACAGTCCACTGTGGTTGCTCAGCTGGATTACTGTAATTCTGTATATTTGAGTATTAAACAGGGCAGCCTAGATCGACTACAGCTAGTACAGAATACAGCGGCCAAATATATCTTTGGAAAGAGAAAGTATGATCATGTGTCCCCCATTGTTGAGAAAGCTTCATTGGCTCCCAGTTTGTTATAGGATACAGTTTAAGAGTGTATGTGTCGTTTTTAAATTTCTTTATGGAATATTTGATCCTTCAATCCCTCTATGCTGGAATGCTATTAGATCCTGTCATTCAAGGATTACAACAATTTATAAATTATCATTTCCATCTTCTAGAACCTTAGCAAAACTTTATCATTTAAATTGGTGGAAATTTGGAATAAACTGCCAGATTCTTTAAGACTGTTAGATCAGTTTTGGAAAGATCTAAAAACTTGGTTGTTTACGCAATAGTTATTTAAACCAGTTCCTCCAACTATTTAAATATCTATCTAATCTTGGTCACCATACTTGAAGAAGGACACAGTACTACTTGAAAGGGTCCAGAAAAGAGCGACTAAAATGGTTAAGGGGCTGGAGGAGTTGTCATAAGTGAGAGATTAGAGAAACTGGGCCTCTTCTCCCTTGAAAAGATCAAAATGTTCAAGATAATGAAGGGAATAGACTTAATAGATAAAGACAGGTTGTTCACCCTCTCCAAGGTAGGGAGAATGAGAGGGCACTCTCTAAAGTTAAAAGGGGATAGATTCCGTATAAACGTAAGGAAGTTCTTCCTCACCCAGAGAGTGGTGGAAAACTGGAACACTCTTCTGGAGGCTATTATAGGGGAAAACACCCTCCATGGATTCAAGACAAAGTTAGATCTTTCTATTGAACTGGAACGTATGCAGGTAAGGCTAGACTCAGTTAGGGCACTGGTCTCTGATCTAAAAGCTGCCGCATGATGGACCAAATCGAGTTCCTTCAGGAAAGGATTTGGTATATAAATTGAAGTCTAGATTAGATTAGAGCATGCTAATTCCATTAACATGTGTTAAAGCCATAATGACCCTTGATTAATTCCCTCCTTAATTTGTTAAAGCCTAAGTAGTAACAAGACCTTTTGTTAGATCTTGTCTGATTGATGTATTATAATTCACAGTTTCAGCATTCATGATTTCGATTATTCACGGTTTTTAGCTTGCTGGCTCCTCCCCCAAATTACATCAGCTTGTGTAGAGAAATCGCTGATTCCAAGGATTTACAGAAAAAAAATAGCTGATTCCCAGCACTTTCTTCATCGTGTTTTGCCTCTCCTTCAGAAACAGGCCAGGTCTCCCACCATGTTATTCACGGTTTCACCATATTCACGATGGTTTTTAATAGAAAACAGCAAATAACATATGAAAAAGTTATTCATGGTTTTTCTGTATTTGCAGTTCTGTTAATCCCTATCACAGCGAATACGGAGGGAGAAGTTTCCTTCTATGTAAAATCTCCTTCTGCCTAGATGTGGGCTTAATGTAAATGTTAGAAACATAGGGCTAGATTCACTAAGGCCACAGATCAGATTCGATGTGCATACATCTTCCTTGATCTCTTCTCTTCCTCCTTCTCTTCTACTTTGTTCTCCTCAGCTTCTAAACTTCCCTATTATCTGCTTTGCTGTCTTTGATTCACCAAGTCATTGACCAAGGAGTCAAGGGTTGATTTGTACAGCAGTCATTCATCCTCTGGTCCTTGCCAGTCAGGGAGGGGGATTTCAGCTGCTCCCTACTGCCAGGTTGCCACTTTTTTCAGGTGGTATCACTTGAGCTTCCCACTATCCTTCCTACTCTGCTAGCTGCTGGGCCATAGGCTAGGCTAGGCTAAACCTAGGCTCACCTCCACCATGCCACCTCCACTATCCTACCTACTCTACTTGCTGCTGGGCCATAGGCTAGGCTAGGCTAGGCTAGGCCTAGGCTCACCTACACCATGCCACACTGAATCTACCACTGGACCTCCCCTTCTTTGGGTTGCAGGACTTGGGCTCTTCAGCACTCAGCTGCTACCTCCATTATCAAGCCACTCTTGATATTTTTTTTGGGGGGGGGAGTGGCAGGGCTTAGGTCTCCATCACCCTACCTCTTCAATCACTGATAGATAATTGCTTCATATTATGGTGAGACCTGGTCTCACTGCTACTTTGACGCTTCCTTTCTTGCTCTGTGAGTCCAACCTGCATATGGATGGACGTATACAAAGACCTCCGCTATAGTGAAACTATGACTACCACATACTGATAATTCCTTTATTTTATTGATTTAGGTATTTATATACCGCCTATCAAGGTTATCTAAGCGGTTTACAATCAGGTATTCAAGTATTTTTCCTATCTGTCCTGGTGGGCTCACAATCTATCTTTAGACTTTCAAATTCCTTGCCCCTCTCGTAATTCAACAATAGTAAGATTAGAAGTAATATCTCATAGGCTATGAACAAACAGGCAATTAATTTGTGAGAGGGGTCATGAGGGTGAGGGGCGAGATTGGGTAATTGGGAGACTGTTGCATATTATGTTACACTGCATGCATTGTTATCAAAACTTAATAAAAATGATGTATTCCTTTAAAAATGGTAACAAACTGTTGAGGTCGTTCTCCTCAGAGTGAAAAAGTACAGACTCCTCTCAAACAGTGTTTTCCCTCAAGTCACTTCCAGTTCCTCAGAATAATTCTGTCTGGACAGGGGAACTGGTAATGGCATCTACATAGACTACATACACACAGATCATAAGTGCATAAATGAACTGCTGAGGTCCTTTTCTAAGCAGTCAAAGCCAGACTGCAAATGACAAGATGTTTGAGCCATTGGGTTTTTAGTACTTCTATCTGTAAAATGCAAGTGCTTTTTTCTAGCATAATCCTGGGGCTCTGGACAAATCGTTTCCTTCTTTATGGCTAGAAAACGATTTAAATAAGTTTCCCCCAAGGATAAATTCACGATGTTGGTCTTCACAGCCGCTAGAAAGGGTCTAGCAGCATATTGGTATAAACTGGAAGTGCCTGCCATACAGAAGGCGGAAGATACGCTGGGATACATCTGTGAATGAGATAGATTATAGACTTAACCGCACTGAAAACAAACAAAATGAAGCAATATCACTAAATAGAAACATGACGGCAGATAAAGGCCAAATGGCCCATCTAGTCTTCCCATCCACAGTCTCTGTTTCCACCACCTCTTCCGGGAGACTGTTCCATGCATCTACCACCCTTTCCGGAACAGGGTAAGAGAGGGGGAGGGAAAGAGGGAGGTAGGGAATTAAAGGGGGGGGAAGAGCTAAGATTTTTCCTAGAGTATTGATATTTATCACCATTCTTGAGCACTGGATAAGCAGGAGGGATCCAAAAACCATCAGATGTAATGTGGAGAAGCATTTTCGATATGACGTCTTAAGTACGAGTTTAGATGTTTTATGAAAAACATCCAATAATCCGTTAGAGAAAAAGACCATTTTTGAAGCAGAAACACATCTATCTTTTTCTATGGCTGTATGTGTGCCCTGAGTGCATATATCTTTTTTTAACCATTTTCAGGGGAAAAAAAAGTCCAAATGAAAAATGCACAAAAAAAAAAACCAAATGTTGGGCTGTAGGAAGGCTGGCTGGCTACACATACATCCCAGCAGAGCAGTGGGGCATTAAAGGGGGGGATGGAAGAGCTGTGATTTGCCCTACAGTATTGATATGCTTCACCATACTCGAGTACTGGATAAATAAGAGAGATCCAAAAAGCATCAAATGTAATGTGGAGGAGCATTTTCGATATGACATCTTAAGTACGAGTTTAGATGTTTTATGAAAAACATCCAAAACTCCGATAGAGAAAAAGACCATTTCTAGATATGTTTGCCCTCAGGAGAAAAAAAAAGTCCATATGAAAAATGCAGAAAAACAGCACATTGGGACGTAGGAGGGGGGCCAGTATTCGTAGCAGACTATCTCAGCAAAGCAGTGGGTCACCCTAGGGGGCACTACAGTGAACTTCACATAAAATGTCCCATTACATTACATTACATTAGTGATTTCTATTCCGCTTGTGCCTTGCGGTTCTAAGCGGATTACAAGTTAGAAGACTGGACATTTCCAGTAGCATTGCAGTACATATAATCAAGAATGCGTTAAGTTACAATTGTTGTTCTGGACTTTTCCAGGATAAATTGGTAGTAGATATTAGATAGTGATAGGTTGTTTAGACGAATAGAGATAATATTGTCCGGATTCTGCTGTTTAGACGATTAGAGATAATACTGTCCGGATTCGGGTGTTGCTGGTGGTGGTGTTAGGGTAGTCATGAGAGCATTTTCTAATACTTTTGTGAGGTTATGATGATGTGAAATGTTTTTTGAAGAGATGAGTTTTGATTTCTTTTCGGAATGCTTTAATGTCTTTTGATTTGGTCAGTAGATTGGTGATGGTAGTATCGATCTTTGCTGCCTGTGTCGCTAAAAGGCTGTCATATAGTTTCTTTCGTCGTGTTCCTTTGAGAGGGGGGTGAGTGAATAGGCTCTGAGTTCTCCTTAATCTGTGTGAGAGGTTACGGTGTAGTCTGTTGTTTAGGTAGCTGGGTGCTGTTCCATGTATTACTTTGTATAGTAGACAGTAGAATTTGAACTGGGATCTTGCTTTTATTGGTAGCCAGTGTGAATCTAGGTATGCTTTGGTGATGTGGTCATATTTGCCTAGTGAGTAGATGATTCTGAGGGCTGTGTTCTGAACTGTCTGTAATTGTTTTATCATGTAATTTGGGCATGATAGGTATAGGCTGTTACAGTAATCTACAATACTCAGTACTAGGGATTGTACTAATATCTTGTATTGATCTTTGTTGAAGAATTTTCTTATTTTTCTTAGGTTACGTATTGTGAAGAATGCTCTTTGGATGATTTTGTGGATTTGAGACTGCATTGTGCAGTTTCTGTCTAGTTGAATTCCCAGGATCTTGAGTGTGCTTTGCATTGGGTACTTGATTGTATTTACTTCTAGTTCTGTGAGAGAAGGTTTTTTTTCCCTTTCCAGTAGTAGGAATTTAGTTTTTTCCGAGTTCAGTTTTAGTTTATGACTTGACATCCATTTTTCTACCGTTTCCATTATCATTTTCAGGTGGTTTGTGGATAAGGGGTCTTGAATATTAAAGGGTAGGAGGATAGTTATATCATCTGCGTAGCTGAATGATACTGTGTTTAGGGCGTCTAGGGTTATGCCTAGGGATGCTATGAAGAGGTTAAATAATATGGGTGATAATGGTGATCCTTGTGGTACTCCACATGGGTTTGACCATGGTTCGGATATGTGCTCTTTTGATTTGACTTTGTATGTTCGTGTTTTGAGGAAGCTTTGGAACCATTTGTGAACATTACCTGAGATTCCTATTGCGTCTAATATCTGGAGTAGTGTGTGATGGTCAACTAGGTCGAATGCCGCAGAAAGATCGAGTTGAATGAGAAGCAGCTTGTTTCCTTTGCTGAGGTGTTGTCGTGCAATGTCTAATAGTGATACCAGTAGAGTTTCTGTGCTATGGTTGGATCTGAATCCAGATTGTGATGGATGTAGTATGTGATGGTCTTCAAGGTAGTTGGAGAGGTGTTGTGCGACAAGGCCTTCTGTTATTTTAATGTATAGAGGGATTGAAGCGATTGGTCTATAGTTTGCAGGATTATCTATAGGACCTTTGGGATCTTTTAGGATAGGTGTAATTATGATTTCTCCTAATTCCGGTGGGAAATGACCTTCACTTAGTGTTGTTTGAAGCCATAGTGTGAGGCTAGCTTTAAATTTGGTGGAAGCTGTTGCTAGTAAGTATGAGGGACAGTTGTTCAAGTCACATGAGGATTTGCTGTATTTTTTGTAAAGCCTGTTCAAGTCTGACCATTGTATCTTTGGGAAGTTTGTCCATATCCTGTCTGCTGGTATTGCTTCATCTGTTTTGGGATTGATTCGTATTTCTTCTATGTTGGTTCTTGAATTGTTGAATGTGGATCTGGTTGTGATGATTTTGTGTTTGAAGTGATCCGCTAATTGGGTGGCTGTGGGAGTTTGGTTTCCTTGGGTGGCGAGAAATGGTTTGGTATCGGTGAGATTTCTTAAGATGTCAAAAAGTATTCTTGTGTCTGGTTTTTCGGTGCAGATGAGTTTGGAGTAGTAGTTTTTTTGTTTTTCCTTCAGTTTGGTATTGTATTGTTTGATTAGGATTTTCCATTCATCTTTGATGTGGTTGTGTTTTTGTTTTTTCCATGACCTTTCTAATTGTCTGCATTTTCTTTTTAGTTGTAGAAGTTCGTCGTCGAACCATTTATTAGATGGTCTGTCTATTTTGTTTTTGTTTTTTATTGGAGCAAGTTCGTTTAGTGTGGATTCACTGAGGGTCCGCCAGCTGTTTATGAATTCTTTGGGGTTGTTGGGGTCGATTTCGGGGTCAACTGTGTTCCAGAATGTGTGAGGTTCGATTTTCGGTCTGAATTTGATGAGTGTTTTCTTTGGGATGGGTTTGTTGTTATTTTGAGCCCAATTGATGGTGAATGAATATTTGAAATGGTCTGACCATAGAGTAGGGTGCCAGGACCCGTTTGAGATGTAGATGTTTTGTGTGTTTTGATTTGGAGATGAGTAAGCTGCTATATCAAGTTGATGACCTTTTTCGTGTGTGGGTTCTGGGTTGAGAATTTGATAGGATAAAGTGTTGAGGTATGAGAGTATATCTGTTGTTTGTTTGGATGATTGATCTTCTAAGTGGAGATTTAAGTCTCCGAGGATCAGGTTATGTGTGGAGGAGAGTGAGTTCTGGAAGATGAATTCTTCAAGTTCTTGTTTTGAAGTGTTCCATTTACCTGGTGTAATGTAGCAAATAAGACAGTTCAGGTTTCCATTGAGTGATTTGTCAGATATTTGGCAGGCTAGCAGATCAAGATAAGGGGTGGAGTGCTTGGTCAGTACGTCGATGTTGAGATTGTTTTTTGTTATGATTGCTAGACCTCCTCCTCTTCTGTTTTCTCGACATACTACTTCAAGTTTATATCCTTTGGGGCAGAATTCTGTGATGCTTGGATCTGACTCAGAGGTGAGCCATGTTTCGGTTAGGAAGAGACAGCCTAGATTGTCTTTGGTCAGCCAATCTTTGATTAGTTCTGCCTTTGGGCTGACGGATCTGATGTTCATATATGCGCAAGCAATTGTAGTGTATTTTGTGGTTGGTGTAGTGGTTGTATTGATGATAGTTCTTTGTGAGGTTTGATATTTTTGTGTGTTTGAGTTAGGTTTTGGTGGGGGTCTTTTTCCCCAGATGGTGGGGATGCTGGCTTGGCTGGATAGTGGGCATGGAGTTAGCGTTCTAGTGGTATGCAGTTTTCTGGTATGTTGAACAGGTCTGTGTGTTGTTGTTAGTATAGGGATGGTTTGTATTTGGTAGCCTGTGGTTTTCCATTTTGCTATAAATGTGGCAATTAGTATGAGGGCAAGAATGAGGTTGTGTGTACGCAGTGCCATTTTTTTTTTTTTTTTTTTTTATATTTGTGAAGATTGCGGTTTGGTAGTTATTTGAGTTGGTTGTGAGAGTGGTTGTATGGGTTGTGTTCAGAGTTCACTGGAGAGGTGGCTGGAGAGGCAGGGGCTCGGCGTTCGGCGGTCCGCGGTTGCTGGAGTAGCAGGGGCTCTGATAGAGAGCAGAGACCTCCTGCTTGCACGGCGTCGGGCGGAGGAAGGAGGGACAAGATGGCAGAAACTTCCTCCTTCCTCTGCCTAGGAAGTCGCTGGGGGGGGGGGGGGAAGCTTTCGGTGGCCCTCAAGGGCTGAAGAAAAATCCGACTCAAAAGTCGGGTTGCGTCGGTGATCCCCGGTGGCTGGAACGGCAGGGGCTCTATGAGAGAGCAGAGTCCTCCTGCTTGCACGGCGTCGGGCGGAGGAAGGAGGGACAAGATGGCAGAAACTTCCTCCTTCCTCTGCCTAACCCCCTTACATTATATGGTGAGCCCTTCAAAATTCACCCAACAGTATACCATTCCAATAGACTTTATACCTGCAGGTATCACCTATATGTCATTACAGTAGGTTTTTGGTGGGTTCTGATGGGCTCACACTATCCACCACAAGTTTACTAGTTACAGTGGGATGTGGGCCTGGGTCTCATAAGAACATAAGAATTGCCGCTGCTGGGTCAGACCAGTGGTCCATCATGCCCAGCAGTCTGCTCATGCTGCGGCCCCAGGGTCAAAGACCAGCACCCTAACCGAGACTAGCCCTACCTGCGTACATTCCAGTTTATCAGGAACTTGTCTAACTTTGTCTTGAATCCCTGGAGGGTGTTTTCCCCCTATGACAGACTCCGGAAGAGAATTCCAGTTTTCTACCACTCTCTGGGTGAAGAAGAACTTCCTTACGTTTGTTTGGAATCTATCCCCTTTCAATTTTAGAGAGTGCCCTCTCATTCTCCCTACCTTGGAGAGGGTGAACAACCTGTCCTTATCTACTAAGTCTATTCCCTTCAGTACCTTGAACGTTTCGATCACGTTCCCTCTTAATCTCCTCTGTTCAAGGGAGAAGAGGCCCAGTTTCTCTAATCTTTCACTGTACGGCAACTCTTCCAGCCCCTTAATCATCTTAGTCGCTCTTCTCTGGACCCTTTCGAGTAGTACTGTGTCCGTCTTCAAGTACAACGACCAGTGCTGGACGCAGTACTCCAGGTGAGGGCGCACCATGGCCCAGTACAGCGGCTTGATAACCTTCTTTGATCTGTTTGTGATCCCCTTCTTTATCATTCCTAGCATTCTGTTTGCCCTTCTCGCCGCGGCCGCACATTGCGCAGACGGCTTCATTGACTTGTCGATCAGAACTCGCAAGTCTCTTTCCTGGGAGGTCTCTCCAAGTACCGCCCCAGACATCCTGTATTCGTGCATGAGATTTTTGTTACCGACATGCATCACTTTACATTTATCTACATTGAACCTCATCTGCCATGTCGATACCCATTTCTCAAGCCTGATTATGTCACGTTGCAGATCTTTGCAATCCCCCTGCGTCTTCACTACTCTGAATAACTTCATATCGTCCGCAAATTTAATCACCTCACTCGTCGTACCTATGTCCAGATCATTTATAAAGATGTTGAAGAGCATGGGTCCAAGCACTGAGCCCTGCGGCACCCCACTGGTGACGCTCTTCCAGTCCGAGTACTATCCATTTACACACATACACACCCCCCACTCTCTGTTTCCTATGGTCCAGCCAGTCTCCTATGCAGTCTACTGCACTGATACCAGTCTACTCCAGAAACCTGCTTGCTGCCTTACTTGGACTGACCATAACATCTGAAGCTGTCTGGTCAGTTTAGGTACCTTTTTGGCACTTATTTGTTGTTAAAACAGGTCAGGCCCCAAACGTCCAAAGTATGCCCTGGACATTTTCTAAAATGTTTGATTATTGCAGAAAAATATTCAAATCATAAGCCTGCCCTAGTCCCACCCACCCCATGCCTCCAACACTACCCCCCCCCCTTGAAATTTAGATGAACAGCATAGAACTCCATCTATAAAATAGGTCTAAAAATGACAATTTGGACATTTTAGCAAATAAAACGTCCCAATGCCATTTTTTGGATGCTTTTCTCTTTTTGAAAATGAGCCCCATATTGTATTACTTTTCCTTTTTTCACTCTAATATTTGTTCAAATTTTTATGGTGAAGTGTAGTGGATCATTGGAACAGACTCCCACGCCAGGTGATAAAGGCCAGCAACGTGACGGATTTTAAGAGAAAATGGGATACTCACATGGGATCTTTAAGGGAATAAATTCAGGGGAGGGGATACTTGGAATGGGCAGACTTGGTGGGCTATAGTCCTTTTCTGCTGCTTTTTTCTATGTTTCTATGTTTCTAAGGTCCCCATAAGAACAGTGTGTGAACATCTGAGAACAATTGGAAATTGCTGTTGGACCTCTGTATTGAAATGTTGTTTGGCTCAGTTGAGCATTGTCCTGACTAATATTGAATAAATAAACTTTATGAAATAAAACCATCACGTGTCCAGAGCTGCATGGTCAAAAAATAACCATATCTTCAGTGCCTCTATCTGGTGCTGAATATCCAGATAAGGTGCTTAGCACTGGAATTTATCCAGATATTGACAATATTCTATCTGCTATCCAGATAACTTATCTGGAGGAATAGCCTAATGGGCAGTAGAGTGGCCTGAGAACCTCAGGGACTGGGCTCAATTCCCACTGCAGCTCCTTGTGACCCTGGGCAACTCACTTAACCCTCCATTGTTCCAGGTACAAAATTAATATCTGTATATAATATGTAAAACCACTTTGATTTTAACCATAGAAAGGCGGTATATCAAGTCCCATCCCCCTAAACTGCCTTTCATATCCAATTTTTGATATTATTTTAAGAATGTATTTACTGTGCCTTGCCTTGAACTGTTTAAAGCAGGTGAAATAACCCCCCCAAAAAATGAAATGAGATTCCCCCCTCCGCTCGGAAACGGAGAAACGCCTATGCATCCCCCTGGGAAGGTCTCTCCTGTCAGAAACTGCCCGCAAACGCTCCTACAGCCACTTCATCCCCCAACTCTGGAACCAGCTCCCCCCGCAACTCAGATCACAGAACTCATTGATGACCTTCCGGACAGCGGTTAAGACCCTCCTCTTCAACTAAAATGACAACTGCAATCCACCCTTAAACTCCCCCTTCCTTCTCCCCTCCTCCCCCCTTCCTGAACCCTACTTAAATTACTGTATAGTCCATTCTTAAGCTGTATTGTCCATTTATTTATTTCAATTTTTATCCCGTTCTCCCAGCAGCTCAGAACGGCCTACAAGCAAACATTCACAGTGGAGTATATTTGGACAGTACAAAGATTATACAGTAGTTCAAGTACGGGGAAATTAAGCAAATTAAGTCCATTCTTAACCTGTACTTAATTTGCTGTATAATCCCCGTACTTGAACTACTGTATAATCTTTGTACTGTCCAAATATACTCCACTGTGAATGTTTGCTTGTAGGCCGTTCTGAGCTTCTGGGAGAACGGGATAAAAATCGAAATAAATAAATTCCCCCGCTCAATCCAGGAGGAATTTAGAGATCTGGGAACAAAAAAAAAAATACATCCCCAATACTACCAGGACAGGAGCAAGAGGAAATGGGACATCCACTGACTTTTGCTGCGAGGACACTCTCGTTGATCTAGCCATGGTTTTCTCATTCTGCATATCCCGAGTTTATTTCAAGAAGAAAAGATGGGCCACAAGAACATTTATAAGCTCTATTCTTATCTACTCTTCTGACATGATAAACAGAAACAGCAGTCTCAAAATACATAGCTGAATCACATTCAGATTAGAAGCTACAGGGCATACTGTTTAATTCTCAGGCCATTTGTATGAAGTCCTTGTCACTGTCATGAGATAAATATATGATGAAACATTACACTTAGTTATTATTTAAATGATTATAAATAGTGTAATATGATGGCCTGGTTAATACAGAGTTCTTTACCTCACCGTCGTGTTTTTGAGCCATAAATATTCCACAGACATGTGAGAAATGTGACAGCAATAAAACAACCTTCCTGCAGTGTCACTCGAGAATATTCAAGCAATCAGCATCACGTTCTAGGCTGCTTAATATAATCTTCTAGGAATCAACGTGCATCTTGGTTATAAAGGTTTGTGAGTAATGAGGAATAGTCTTTCTGTAGAATATTCAACGGAGCAAGTGAACATTATACAGTAGAGCTCTCCCTTGTTTTTACCAGTAGATTTGTTTCCTCCGGTAATTCAGTTGACTGTTCTTCCAGATGTGAATTATTGTAATGCTTTGAAATAGAGAATGATACGGGGACAAATTTTTCCCAGTCCCTGCAGGAACTCATTTTCCTGCCCCATCCCCTGGGCCGGATTTTCCTATAGGCTAACTAGGCTTCAGCCTAGGGCTTCAAGATCAAGAGGGGCCTACATTCAAATTGTTAGCAAAATTTAAATTACACTATTCTAAACACAGTGAACACTAAAACACTGAACCGAAAATAAGGAGAAATTCTACGCTTCAGGATCGGAACCGTCTCCGGCCGCAATGGGCCGCCGACTCGGCTTCTCCCTTTCTTTTTCTCGCCCTGGGAGGAGGATCGGGAAGGGAAAGACGTCAGGCCGGAAACAGCTGGGCAAAGCCCAGCCCCGCGGGGAGAGAGGCAAAACGTGGATCTGTCAGGACAGGGCGGCCCAGACTGGCATCGGGGGTGGGGTGGGGTGGGGGTTTCAGTGGAAGGGGGATGGGAGGCAGGCAGGCTGGCATCGGAGGGGGGGTGGGGGGGTTTAATGGAAGGCAGGCAGGCAGGATGGCATGGGGGGTTGTTCAATGGAAGGGGGATGGGAGGCAGGCGGGCATCGGAGGGGGGGTGAGGTGAGGAAGGACGCACTGGGGGCACTATGGACATAGGAAGGGGCAATGTTGTGTGTTATGTTTGATTAGTTATTGTTACAAGTACTATATATGGTGCTGAGAATAAATGTCCAAATAAGTGTTCTCGACTTTTTTTTATTTATTATCCGTCACATTTTTTATAAAGGTTAGTACCAATAACAACATGTTTCATTTAACATATTGATATATATCACAGTAATGATGTATTTTATTATCTCTCGTGTAATTTACAAACTTAAAAATGGGAGGTGAAAGGGCCTCATAAGTGGAATAGCCTAGGAGGGCCTCTTTTCATCTAAATCCGGCCCTGCCCATCCCCACCCATTCCTCTGCCCCATGCCTGCAAGCTCCATCCTCATCTGCACAAGCCTCAAACACTTTAAAATAATCATAAGTGTTCAAGGCTTGTGCGGTTAAGGCAGAGCTTACAGAACTGGGGCAAAGACAGGGGACAGGGACAGGGACAGCGACAAAACTTGCGGGGACAGGATGGGGATATTGAGTTCCTGTGGGAACAGTAACATATCTGTCCCCGTGTCATTTTCTACTTTGAAACTGGAACTTCCTAGACCAGGGGAGAGGGGGGCAAAACCTCAAGGGCCAAAACCCATTTGGGTTTTCATGATTTCCACAATGTATATAATATACATTGGGGAAATATTGTGCATAAATGAATTAGTTCGCCATCTCAGGGGACCTAGAATATAATAGTACATCACTTCTCTAAGATGCCTCAATTGCTCTTTATTGGAGGAGCTACATTGGTTCAAGGGCTCCATTTAAAGTTTATGCCTATTCTTTCAGGGTTTGCTTAAAGAAGGTCCATCATATCCGTCCCGAAGGTTGGTGTGTTACACTCTTATTCGCTCCATTCATTCTAGTTGGGATGAAGAAGGAGGTTAGATGGTCTGTCCTTGTGGTATATTAGAAATTCTCATCTGAAATATAGAATTTTTTTCTGTTGTTGTCCCCAAGTTGATGAATAAATTGCCTCGAGAGCTCTGCAATGTAGATCATTATGGGAGATTTAGGAAAGCTTTAAAAATCTGGTTATTTCAAGGTTGTTTGAGGCAGTGGCGTACCTAGCATATGTGACACCCGGGGCCCATCATTTTTTGACTCCTCCCCCCCATCTGTATGAAAAAACATGATTTTTAGTAACAATCCACACGTCACACATGAATACCTAGGAAAAGGCAGCATCTTACATACTGCAGTGAGCAGTACATCAATACACCCATTGTAAAACTAAACAAGCCAGACTAGTACAGATCAATCCTACACAGTCAATCCTAACAGAAAACACCTTTGCCTAGTATGTGTAATCACAAACTAACCCCTCCCCCTTTTACAAAACTGTAGTATGGTTTTAAGCCACGGTGGTAACAGCTCAGATGCCAACGCTAAAATACGCTCTACAGTTTTGTAAATAGGGGAGATCGAATAAAAATACATAGACAAAGGTTAAACTGAAGCACCAAGAATCTGGACTCTGCATACAATGCAACATCACAGAAACAGCGATGCGTCTCACCTAAAGCAAAACATAAATAAATAAATTTTTTTTTTTTTCTACCTTGTCTTCTCTGGTTTCTGCTTTCCTCATCTTTTTGTCACTCTATTCCTTTCATCAACTGTCTACCCTCTCTCTGCCCCTTAAAAGGGGGAGGAGCCAACGGCGCACAGCCGTTTGGCGTGCGATGAAGGCGAGCGACTAAGGCGCTCGCCTTAGCGAGCTCGCCTTTGTGAAGGAGCCGGGAAACTCGGACACCAGCAAAGTAACACCAACAAACTCACACCAAGTGGGAAGGTAGGTACAAATCCTAGATTCTAGCTACCTACACAACAGGGCACACTCCCTCACATACCACACACCTAGAGGGGAAACGAGTACTCACTGACTCCATCACTGACTCCAACAATGTAACACAAGCAGACTCTGAACAATAATAAGCCAGCAGACTCACAACAAGCAGGAAGGCAGCCACAAGACCCAGTCTTTAGCTAGTTACTCAGCAGGGCACACACTCCCTCACATACCACACACCTAGAGGGGAAACAAGCACTCACAGACACTAACACAGTCACAAGGCCCAGTCTTTAGCTAGTTACACAGCAGGGGGCACACTCCCTTGCATACCACACACCTAGAGGGGAAACAAGCACTCACAGACACCATACACGGACAACTACTCAGACACAGGAGGGGACGACCACAAAGCATATAAGAGAGACAACACAGGAGCAGAAAAGGATACCGTGAAAGAACCAAGGGAGACTTTCTAAGCTTAAAGAGTCCAAGAAGGTAACACACAGGGAACTCAAATGTATGTATATGAACGCTAGAAGTTTGAGAAACAAAATGGGAGAATTAGAAGCAATAGTAAAGAACGACGAACTGGAAATCATTGGCATAACAGAAACCTGGTGGAATGACGAAAACAAATGGGATACAGTACTACAAGGATACAAACTGTATAGAAGAGATAGAGTGGGGCAGAAAGGTGGAGGTATTGCCCTATATGTTCGTGAAGAAATAGAATCTGTGAGAGTGGCTATGATGGAAGAGAAAGAGAAGCTGGAATTCCTCTGGATAAAGATTCCCAGACACAACAATGCTGACACAAAGATTGGCCTTTACTACCGACCGCCAGGACAGGGGGAGAAAACAGACTCGGAAATGATAGAGGAAATTAAACACGAATGTAAGACAGGTAATGTTGTAATCTTGGAGGATTTCAATTTTCTGGGATAGACTAGGACCTGGGAACCTCAAATTGTGGCAAGGAGGCAATGTTCCTGGAAGTGCTAGGGGACTGCTTCCTGGAACAATTGGTGGGAGAGCCAACAAGAGAAAACGTCACCTTGGACTTGGTCCTAAACAGCATTATGGGGCCGGCTAAGGAAGTAGAAGTCACAGTCCCGCTGGGGACGAGCGATCACAACAGGATCAACTTCAAACTCGATATCGGGAAGGCGAAAGGTACTAAAACCTCAACCACGACTTTAAACTTTAAAAGGGGAAGATACGATAGCATGAGAACCATGATGAAACAACGGATCAAGAAAAAAATGGGCGAAGTCAAAACGGTAGAACAGGCATGGTCCCTTCTGAAAAATACTATCATGGAAGCACAAAGCCTCTAAATTCCGCGGATGTCCAAAGCAAAGAAAACCAAAGGCAAAAGAGAGCCGGCGTGGCTTACTAAAGAGGTCAAGGAAGCCATAAGAAAAGAAGGACACCTTTAAAGCATGGAAATGCACGAAAACAACCGAAACTTGGAACAAACACAAGGATGATCAGAAGAAGTGTCACAACTTGAAAAACTGAAGGTGGACAAAGTGATGGGACCAGATGGGATCTCAGAGAGGTTCTGGCGGGTCCTATTAAAGACTTGTTCAACAAATCTCTGGAGATGGGAGTGGTTCCTGGGGTTTGGAGAAGAGCGGATGTGGTCCTTATTCACAAAATTAGGCACAGAAATGAAGCGGGAAACTACAGGTCAGTAAGCCTCACTTCAATTGTTGAAAAAATAATGGAAGTGTTGCTGAAAGAAAGGATAGTGAATTTCCTAGAATCTAATGGGTTACAGGATCTGAGGCAACATGGCTTTACTATAGGTAAATCGTGCCAAATAATCCTGATTGAATATTTTGATTGGGTGACCAGAGAACTGGATCGAGGACATATGCTAGATGTAATTTACTAAGATTTCAGCAAAGCCTTTGACATGGTTCCTCATAGGAGGCTCTTGAACAAATTTGAAAGGCTGAAGTTAGGACCCAAAGTGGTGAACTGGATTAGAAACTGGTTGTCGGACAGACGCCAGAGGGTGGTGACTAATGGAAGTTGCTCGGAGGAAGGAAAGGTGAATAGTGGAGTCCCTCAGGGTTCAGAGCTGGGGCTGATCCTGCTCAATATGTTTGTGAGTGGCATTGCTGAAGGGTTAGAAGGAAAGGTTTGCCTTTTTGCTGATGATAGCTAGATTTGTAACAGAGTAGACACTGAGGAGGGAGTGAAAAACATGAAAAAGGATCTGCAAAAGTTAGAGGAATGGTCTAATATCTAGGAACTAAAATTCAATGCAAATAAATGCAGAGTTATGCATTTGGGGATTAATAATTAGAAGGAACCGTATATGCTGAGAGGTGAGAGGCTGATATGCACAGATGGGGAGAGGGACCTTGGGGTGACAGTGTCCGAAGATCTAAAGGTAAAAAAACAGTGTGACAAGGCGGTGGCTGCTGCCAGAAGGATGCTGGGCTATATAAAGAGAGGAGTAGTCAGTGGAAGAAAGAAGGTGCTGATGCCCCTGTACAGGTCATTGGTGAGGCCCCATTTGGAGCATTGTGTTCAGTTTTGGAGATAGTACCTGGCGAAGGACATAAGAAGATGTGAAGAGGTCCAGAGGAGGGCGACGTAAATGATAGGAGGTTTGTGCCAAAAGATGTATGAGGAGAAACTGGAAGCCCTGAATATGTATACCCTAGAGGAGGGGAGATATGATTCAGATGTTCAAATACTTGAAAGGTATTAACGTAGATCAAAATCTTTTCCAGAGAAAGGAAAATGGTAAAACCAGAGGACATGATTTGAGGTTGAGGGATGGTAGACTCAAGAGCAATGTAAGGAAATTCTTCTTTACAGAGAGGGTGGTGGATGTCTGGAATGCGCTCCCGAGAGAATGATGGAGAGGAAAATGGTGGTAGAGTTCAAAAAAGCATGGGATGAACACAGAGGATCTAGAATCAGAAAATAATAGTAAATATTGAAGAACTATGGCCGGTAGTGGGCAGAATTACACGGCCTGTGTCTGTATATGGCCTTTTGGTTGAGAATGATAAGAGGAGGGCTTCAGTGGCTGGGATGGTGTAGAAGGGCTGGAGTGAGCTTTGATGGAGACTTCAGTAGTTGGAACCTAACCACAGTACTGGGCAGAGCTTTGGATTCTTGCCCAGAAATAGCTAAGAAGAAAAAAATTGTTTTAATTGAATCAGGTTGGACAGACTGGATGGACCATTATCTGTCGTCATCTACTATGATACTATGTACTTATGACACCTTTTATATGAAGTTCACAGCAGTGACCTCTAAGGTGCCTCATTACTCTGTTGGCATTTCTGTTTGGCTAGTCTATTACAATGCTGGCCCCTACCACATCTAAATGGTCTGGATTTGGATGTTTTTGTGGTCTAATGTCTAAGTAGACAATTAAAAAATAAAATAAAATATATGGATGTCTAGTGGTTTTTCTGTTTGAAAATGGACATTTCTTTGGATGTTTTCTGCAAAACGTCCAAGTGAGACTTAGACGTCCTTTTCAAAAATGACACTCTATATTTTCTAGATCGATTCCTGTGGTGGTTGATTTTTGCTGTTGTTCGGATCTCTCCGCATCTGGGTAGCTAGAACCAATGTTTCAGTCATTATGCTGTGGCTTTCTTCAGGGATGAAATGTTGGTTTTACCTACCTAGACTTGGCAAGACTCGAACAATTGTGACAATCGTGATGCCAGCTGTAAAAGCCTAAGAGATTCTATGGTGGTTGCTTGCAATATGTCTAATTCTGAAGGGGGCATGTTGGAGGCATGTACCTAAATATAGGTGACACCTGCAGGCATTAAGGGATATTGGTATGAGGTACAGTTGGGTCCAATAGGTTTTGGATGGGTTTTGGAGGGCTCACCATACATTATAAGGGGGTGATTGTGAAATGTGTACCTGAGTCTTTTTATATGAAGTTCACTTCAGTGCTCCCTAGGGTGCCCCATCGCTCTGCTCTGTGTGGCCTGTCTACTAAAATGCTGTCCCCTCCTATATCCCAATGGCTTGTTATGTGCATTTTTTTATTAGCAACAAGAAAGTTGATCTTGATCTCTCCACAAAAAGAGACAAAAACAAAAAACTTGTGGAGAATAGATGCCCAAGATGAAGACTTTATTAGAAAAATGTCTAGGGTCTGAACCACTGATACCGAGTACAGCTCACCAGTGCAGAGGTTACAGTTTTTATTATTTAATCCACAAGACTGCATATAGGACCTACAGGGACCCCTGAAGAAGACAATAGTGTCGAAACACGGACCGTGTTAGGTCCAATTCTTTCCAGTGGTTCAGGCCCTAGACATTTTTCTAATAAAGTCTTCATCTTGGACAAGTAGTCTCCACAAGTTTTTTATTTTTGTTTTTTGCATTTTTCTTTTGGACATGTTTTTTATTCCAAAATGGTTCAAAAAGTTAGATGGACCGAGGACACGCACATCAAAGAAATGGCCATTTTCTAAACAAAATGATCAGACATTTTTCTGTTTCAAAAATTGTCATGGTCGTTCCTGGATTTCTATGCTTGTTCCACAAAACATCCAAACTAGAATTTGAAGTTATACTGAAAATGCCACTCCAGATCTGCCAGCTGGGCCCCACCCAGTCCCACTTTCCATCACTAGCAATTGAATCCGTGGGAATAAAAAAAGTCCCTCACTATTTCCTAAAATGTTTTCTGAAACACGTATTTCCTGAAATACGTGTTTAAGAAAACATCTCCAAAGGGAGCCTATTTCATTGAGCGGGGACTGTTACTAAAATGCTGTTATTCCATCGTCATAATTTGTTACTACTAGGAGAAAATCCTTACACTGTGGCCATATGAAACACCTATATCTATAGGAAAAGTCAACTCAAATGAAACAAATTAGAAAAACAACAGCAGCGTATTCACTCCATAGAATTTCAGTTTAATAAAGAGATATCTTGTTGGGCAAAATAATTGCATATATGTGTTTGATTACACTTTGTAGCTGATCAAAAAGCCTCATATTTTTGAGCTTGTTCCAGAGTCCTGGGACAGGAGGCAGGTTAAGATGAATAAATATACTGAGCGAAAGTGCAATGTGAGTTAAAGAGCAGGAGCCATTTAACTTCCCCAGATGCCATTAGCGGTAACACTCTCCATAAAACGAATCTGCAGATTTCCATTTTCATTGAAACTTCAAGATGTTTAGTAATCCAGAAGCTTTATTTAAGGACCGGCCTTTGGCCTGGCCTGTCATTCCGATTGCAAGTGGTTGATGGCCACTGGGAATTGATGGCCAGAATGAAGGTCACTTCCTAGAGAAACTGCGGCCATCAAAGTGTCACTTTCAATGAAGTATTATAACAAAGCAGAAGAAAAGGCTATTGGGATCCGCAGAGGGGAGAGCTTTCTCATGAACTGCTGCCTCTATTTTTTAAACTCTGTTGAGATTTTAAATAAAACGATGCTAAATGGCGTCTATTTGCACAACCAGGATTTGGTAAACTGATAATAATTTATAACCTGCATGCACTGGAATGCAGGCCATATTTGCAACACCTTTTCTCAAAGTAATTTTATTTGGGTTTTGTGCAGGCGGGTGGGCGACCGTCATACCCAAAACAGTTTATACATCACAATACCACAGTACACTAGCACGTACTGCCTGGCAAATAACAAGTTGAGCACTTATTAATATCAGCACGTTAACAACAGAGTTTAAAAATGACAGCCAATTGTTCTGTTTACTGATATAAGGAAGAAGGGGAACACATTTTTATTCCATGTTATCTATTCTCAACCACACCACTTAATATTTATTTAAAAATTTATATACCACATAATAACTACCCCCCCTCTTTTACAAAGGCGCGCTATGCTTTTTAGCGTGCGGTAAATATTAGCACGTGCTAATCACGCGCTAAACATGCGTGCATGTTATCCTATGGACGTGTTAATGGTTAACGCATGCGTTGATTTAGCGCATGCTAAACAGCGTGCTAAAACACTTATAGCGCACCTTTGTAAAAGAGGGCCTATGCGGTTTACAAAATTACATGCGTGTTAAACATGTTTCAGCAAGACAAACACAAGAAGACATTAACTAACGGTAGCATTATTAAAATCTTCTTTTAAATTCATCCTACAAGATGGAAACACAAGATCTCATAAAATCATTTACAGGACAGGAAGTCATGAACAGAGTAGGGTTAGCACAGGAAGGCATCGACATATAATTGCGTTTTCAACATTTTCCCAAAGTTCAATCTCCCATCACAGAATCGCAGAATACCAGGCAGCGCATTCCAGAGCTTGGCGCCAGCCACAGACAGCATAGTTGCTCCAATCTTAACATGAGAGACTAACATCTTACCCTCCAAACTCAGTTTCATACTATTTTCAGATCTCAGACATTTTCTGGGTTGATAGATTTCAAAATAACCCTTTAGTACCATTAGAGAAACGTGATATAATATTTGCTGTATGATTGAGAGAATCTTAAACTGTACTCTCTGCTGCATAGGTAACCAATGAAATTGTTTCAACACTGGGGTTATACGAGTCATTCTTGAAACCATCTTACAGCAGAGTTAATTAACATCTGCAGTGCCCTCATCTTCACTTTAATAACTCCCAAAATAAAGAGAATTGCAATAGTCCACTCTTCTAATAAGTGGGTATGTGATATTTTACATGTTATATACCCCTCTCCCCCCCCCCCTTTACAAAATCGCAGAAGCAGTTTTTAGTGCAGGCTGGCACTCTGAAAGTTCTACGCTGCTCCCAACGCTCATAGGAACTCTATGAGTGTCGGGAGCAGCGCACCAGCCGGTGCTAAAAACCGCTTTCACGGTTTTGTAAAAGGGAGGGGAGGGGGGAATAATGTGAAGAAGTAAATGATATAATGAAATGTCTTTATGATTGTTCAACGTCTCATCTAGTGTTTCAGCCTGGGTTTGAATATTGCCAGATACAGAGTCTGGCGTATCGAGCCAGGCAGGTTGTTTCAGGCATGTGGCACAGCAAGGTAGAAGGGAAGGAGCTGGGAATTGACAGTAGAGGAGAAGGGTCCCAACAGGAGAGACATGTCTGATGAATGAAGTTCATGGGGGGGGGAGGGGGAGGGAGTAAAGGGAGTAACAAGATACTGAAGAGCTGCAGAGCAAGTACACTCGAATGTCAGTTAAGGGAGTTTGAATTGTAAAGCAACATAAGGAGAGGATTAATATGGGTATAACGACCTTGGCAGAATACGAGGCGCCCAGCGGCGTTTTGAACAGACTGAAGGGGAGAGATATGGCTTAACGGAAAACCCACGCGGAGCACATTGCAGTAATCCAGGCGCGAGGTGGCGAGTAGGGTTACCAGACGCCAGGATTTCCCCGGACATGTCCTTCTTTTCGAGGACACGTCCGGGGCTCCGGACGGCTTTTCAAAAACCCGGCACTTTGTCCGGGTTTTGAAAAGCTTTCCTCCACATCGCGTTGAGCGGCAGGGCATCCGTGCATGCGCGGATGCCACGCAATGACATCACACGCACGTGACATTATCACGTTGCATCCGCGCATGCTTGAACATCTTGCCCAGTGGGGTTGGGGGGGGATTGGGTCGTGATGGGCGGGGATGGGAGGAACTGGTGGGACTGGGGGCGGGTCTAGGGGGGTCCGCATTTTCCAAACAGAAAATCTGGCAACCCTAGTGACGAGAGCATGGCTGCGTGCGATCCAAACTGTTCTTGCCACAGGACAGCGGATAAGAAGCTAAGATTTTGAACTTTTCTTTGGGCTGTAATGCAGATATTCCTCTAGAGAAAGGACTCACTGCGACTGACAATATTGGGTGTTTTTTTTTCCTTTTAATGAGGATTAGGGGCTGCGAGGGAAATACCCAGCCCTGAAGAAATTTGGAGTTTTGTCATTTTATTTTATTTTTTTGGTTGAAATAAAAAGTGAGAGATATTGGTCTTCTTTTACTAAGGTGCGCTAGCGTTTTTAACACGCGCTAACCACACGCTAACCAAAAAATACTAACGCAAGCTCTATCGAGGCGTTAGCGTTTAGCATGCGCTCTAAAACCGCTAGCACGCTTTTGTAAAAGGAGCCCTTTGTTGCTACAACGTTGAGTTGGACTTCTTACAGCGAGTGGCTATCTTTAGCCATTACGATTTAGCTTGCTAGCTGCTGAATATTGGCCCGGCAAAAAATATTGGCCCGGCAAAAAATAAGTCCGAGCCGGCAAAAAATAGACCAGAAATCCAATGATGGTCGCTGAATTTGGTGCCAGCTTTGAATTTCCAGTTTCGCTGTGGACCACGGGAGATCACCAGCAATCTCCCGCCGTCTGAATATCAGGGTTTATAAGTTATATGTGGATCTCTGACATTTAAGGAAGAGCATATACTCCTAGTTGTACTATCTAACATTCCTATACTGTTGAAAGGCATATTCAGCACTGTACAACAAACCTATTTAAGAGATGGTCCCTGCTCGATAGAGCTTACAATCTAAATTAACAGACAACAGGAGAAGTAGGGTGCTTAGGGAGTTTCTCGGGGTGCTTAGGGTTAGAGGGTTAGAAGTTAAATGCATTCTCCAAGAGGTGGGCTTTTACTGCGGATTTGAATAATTCCATGGACGGAGCTTGACGTACTGATTCAAGCAGTTTGTTCCAGGCATACTGTGCAGCAGGATATACTTTACATCATCTCTATATGACTAGGCTCATGCTCATACATATATTATAGCTGCATAGTTCACAGTTATGCTGGTATTGTATATAGGAAAGGGAAGGGATTTGTAGCTCAAGTAAAAGTACATTCAGGTGCAGTATTTTCCTCTCCCCAGAGGGCTTGTGGCTTGCATTCTGTACCTGAGCCAACAGAGGGTTGTCTTGCCCAAGATCACGAGAAGCCAGAGTGGATGTCAAGGAACAGCCACTGCTGGAAACTGGATATTGGCCTAGATTTATTTATGTATGTCTAATATTTCTAGGCCACCTAAAACTAAGCAGTTAACAATTGAAAACCATTCACAATACAGTGGAACTTTGGTTTACGAGCATAATTCGTTCCAGAAGCATGCTCGTAAACCAAATTGCTCGTATATCAAAGCGAGTTTCCCCATAGGAAGTAAGGGAAATTCGCTTGATTGGTTCCACCTTCTCCCCCCCCCTGAGATCACCGGCGCTGCTCCACCACCCCCACCCCTGCTCAAACCGGCATCGCTCCCCCCCCACAAACGCCCCCCGAGAACCGGCATCGCTCCTGCCCACGAACGCCCACTGAGAACCGGCATCGCACCCCCTACTCGAAACGGCATCGCTCCCGCCTGAGAACGCCCCTCCCCCCCCAAGAACTGGCATTGCACCCCCGTGCTGGAAGCAGCATCCCCCATCCGCCCAAACAAGCCCCTTTCACTAACCCACAGGACGTGCCGGTGCCAGTCAACGAAGATCGGGGGGCATTCGCAGGTGGGTGCAATGCCGTTTCAAGCAGGGGGGGAGGTGATGCTGGTTCTCGAGGGGGCGTTCGCAGGCCGGGGGAGCGATGCCGGTACGAGCAGGGGAGGGTGCTCAAGACCGAGTCAATGCTCGGTTTGCGCATCACGAGTTGCGAGAATGTTTTGCTCGTCTTGCAAAACACTCGCAAACCGCGTTACTCGCAAACCGAGGTTTGACTGTAATTCATACACAATTCATTTACAAAATACATTCATATAACATTACAATTACATGGCAATCTCATCCCCTAAAAATAATTTCCAGAGCTCAAAGAATTTACACATTAGCCATCACTGTATATAAAATGCAATAACCGCAGCTTAGAATTCTTAAGATAAATCTACCAAGTAGTTAAAAAAAAAAAAAAAAAAAAAAGCCTCCACAAAACAGTTGTCTCGTCAACATCTGACCCATTGGGGCACCTTTTAAGATCTTATGTTCAATTTAGAAGCAACTTTTAAAAAAAAACTTTCTTGAAGCGATTTTAAACACCACAGAAGTAAAGGCAATCGCCCCCTTGGAAGGCTTGCAAATCTTGCTGATAGCCTGCCTCAGAGCATGTGCACCAATGGCAACATTTAAAATACTTTTCTGGCCCCCAGCCCAAGCCCGTGACTTTTTCCCCTTTGGAAAACATGTGTAATGCAGATCTACCTGTGTAAATAGTGCCTTTCTAAACCAATCAGGCGTGTGAAAAGTGTGCACCGCATTCTAAAAATTGTCACCACCCCCCCCCCCCTTGCATGAAGAACTGTGATCATAATAGCCATGCAAATTCACCTCCGGTGCACTTAGCCTTGTTTATACTGACAGCTTTCATCAACCCAAATGATTTCACGAAATTGCCAACTGCAGAAAGCAAAAGCATATGTGGAGAACCTTTCCCCCCCCCCCTCCCTTTCTCTGCTCAGGATGCTGCCAAGTGCCGAAGCCCGGCTCCTTTCAGAGCTGGAGGTCTCTCGCTAGAGCCCCCGAGAACCAGCCAGAGTTTCAGTGCAATAAAAACGACAGAGGGGAAAAAGAGCTGAGAGTAATTAAGTGAGTGGCGGGCACAGAAGAAGCCGTTGCAAAGGATTGCCTAAATTGCTCATTCATTAGGTGCGCGGCATGGAAGGAGAATTACAAATAGACAATGGAGCCTGCAGTAATTCAATCTAACCTTGTACTTACAGAAAACAATGAGATAATGAACAGAAAAATTACCAGGCACATATTGCATTTTGTTAAAGGGGAGGGGGGAGGGAAGGGTGCTGGGGGGAGAGGCTTGGCACACGCCATGCTAATGGCATCGTTCAAGCTGAGCAAAAACGTTTCCACAACCGCAATCATAGTTCTCAGTCGAAGGGCCTCTGGGGAGGCGAGATGAGGCAAGATCGGGAACAACACACACAAAAAATGTAATTTATAACGCATCTGCGGAATAGGAATTTATCATTGGATCCGCTCGCCGCCGCTCAATTGATATGTAGTTGATTTCAAACAACACCCCCCGGGCGCCCACAGGGAACATTTTTTAGATTTTACGCTTGGATCTATCTGTTTAACTCGCCCTTTGCCAAAACAATGGCCGATGACAGCACAAACAAGTCACTCTTGGAACAACGGCAAAAAAATAAAAAAAATAAAAAACCCTTAGCCCCAGATACCTACTGGGAATTTGTAAAGCAAGAGGGGAAAAAATATATAAAGCTAAAGCAGAAGAACTACTTCTCAGAGGTTTTATCATGGTATTTTTTTTCTCAAAGCGGATTTTTCTATGGATTTCTTTCAAGTTCCCTTTTTTCCTTGCCTTCTTGCAAGAAATCTGAATTTTTATTAACAGTCCTTCCCCTCCCCCCCCCTCTCACCATCAGTCTTCAGCTTTTTCAGGTCATGTCTAGAACTAATCGTTTTGGGGGGTTTTTTAGACGATAGGGTAGGGCAGGGGTAGGCAATTCCGGTCCTCGAGAGCCGGAGCCAGGTCAGGTTTTCAGGATATCCACCATGAATATGTACGAGATGGATTTGCATGCACTGCCTCCTTGAGATGCAAATCAATCTCATGCATATTTACTGTGGATATCCTGAAAACCTGACCTGGCTCCGGCTCTCGAGGACCGGAATTCCCTACCCCTGGGGTAGGGGAGGCTGCTTTCTATCACCAATATTTCGGATTACCAGGCAGCTCCATGTAATGCAAAAAAAGGCTAAACCAGTCATAATATCCATGGAAAATTGGAAACTACATGATTCAAAGGGTCTAAATCCAGGACAGGTTTAGTGTATCCTCCCTGACCTATAAGATTAAACAAATATATATTACTATTGATAATGATTAGCTATGCAAAACATAAATGTTGAGGTATTGAAGGAGCACTGCTGAATATGGGCTCTGACTGGCCCAAAAAGGTGATCTGCTCAGGGGCAAGCCAGTGGGTGGTGCTGGGGAGGAGCTGGGGACTGGGTGAATTTGTCATCTTTTTTTTTTTTTTTTATCACATCTGCCCCCCTCCCCCCCCATGCCTCATCTCTCACCATTCCCCTGCCAGTATCCCAAGAGAAATGAATTACAGAATGACACGGGGACAAATTTTTCTCTGTCCCCGCGGGAACTCATTTTCCCGTCCCGTCCCTGTGAGTTCTTTTCCAGTCCCTGCCCCATTCCTGCCAGCTCTGTCCTCATCCGCACAAGCCTCAAACACTTTAAAATCATAAGTAGCAACATTCTAGAGCTTAGATTGTGAATGATGTCATAATGCCTCATTCCACCAATGCCTAAGCTCCGTCCTCATCCGCACAAGCCTCAAACACTTTAAAATCATAAGTAGCAACATTCTAGAGCTTAGATTGTGAATGATGTCATAATGCCTTATTCCACCAATGCCTAAGCTCCGTCCTCATCCGCACAAGCCTCAAACACTTTAAAATCATAAGTAGCAACATTCTAGAGCTTAGATTGTGAATGATGTCATAATGCCTCATTCCACCAATGCCTAAGCTCCGTCCTCATCTGCACAAGCCTCAAACACTTTAAAATCATAAGTGTTCAAGGCTTGTGCGGTTAAGGCACAGCTTACAGGAATGGGGCAGGAACAGGGACAGTGACAAAATCTGTGGGGACAGGGAAACTGAGTTCCTGCCAGGACGGGGAAAAATTTGACCCCTTGTCATTCTCTAAAATAAATCTCTTTAACAAGGATTCTACTCACCCAAGTCCTTGATGCAGTTTTCTAAATGAAACCTGCAGTAGTGGCCATTTTTAGGGGAGCAACCTTTTGTTGTCTCTCCAAAGTATAACAGGCTCATCTGGGGTTTTTTTTCCCAGTGGCAGTTGTAAACGTTTTTTCAGTGTGTTCTGTGATTAGCAGTAAAACAGCAAGCAGCAAAGACAGCACAGAAAAGCAGCCCAGTAACTTATAAATAGTGACTTTTTATTGATATGGACATTTCTTCATATACTTTTGAATTGAGTGCTATATGTGATTTATAAAATTCAAAAGTGTGCTTGCTTTGCTTCTTGTTGAGATTAGCCCTATGAATAAGGAAACACTGTTCACCTTAAAGAGACCCAGCATTGTTGTATGTTTAGGTAAGTTTTTGTTGAGGGGGGGGGGGGGTAATCTGAGGGCATCTCACAAAACGTATGTTTACTTACTGATTAATATTTTTTGCAGTACCAGTAGCTTCTAGTTTCTGGTTTTGTTTAGGTAGTTGACTTTTGCCAGAACATTTTTGATTTTTATTATTATTGTTGTACACAGAAAAGGGACAGGGAGAGACTAAGAGATGTTGGAGAGGGAAAGAGATAGATGCTGGACATGAAAGAGAGAAAGAGAAAGATGCAGGGGTGGAAGGGATAAAGAGAGAGAGATGGGGATGCTGATGAAAGGGAGAGAGAGCAAGGCAGGGAAGTCTTTAGGTGGAGGAGAATGGGGAGATTCTGGACAGAGGCGAGCGATGCTGGACATAGGGGAAGATCCTGAAAGGAGAGAGATGGGGAATGATAGCTAGGATGGTGGCTCTTGTGGAGCCTAAAATTTAAATGCAATGAGATCATTTGCAACACGTTTGAAAGTGGCAGAGCAATTTCAGAGTTGTTTGTTGTTAAAGCACATGCATTCGTGTTTTTAAGTGAGCAGCACGATTAAGAAGTGACAACTTGCCATGATTTGGGATTGAGTTCTTTATAAGTAAAGCTCATGCATGAGTGCTTGTTGAGAGAGCAGCTCCATTATGAAATGACAGCCTGCTGTGATTGGGATTGAGTTCTGTATATGTAAGCCTCTGTTCTATTTCTTTCTTGACGTACTTTTGTATCTTTATTGTCATATAGTTAAAGTTTTTTCTGCTACAGCAATTATGCTGAACTGCCTTATATTTAGTAGATCCCTGATGAAGTTGGGTTCTCCAGTGAAATGGGTTCAGACGAGCACGCAACAAAAAAAACCTGGATAAAATTGATTGAAAATATGGTTAAGTATTATGGGAGTGTTTTGGATTGATGAAAGAAAATGGGACCCTGTATCACAGACACCATATGAAACAGGTTGTTGTGTTGGTGGTTTCTGAGATCCTTTTCTAGCTTGTTTACTCTTTCCAAAAATAATGCATGCAAAGAAGCTACTAAGTAGTAGATTTAAAACAAACCAGGAAGAAAAGATCATATTAAAGCCACACAATTGCAGGATCTGCAGGGCAAGGAAAGGCACTGTGGATTGATTTGGAAAGAGGGAATGGTGAATATATTTACATTGGTGTGGTATACAGGCCTCTTTCACAGACGGAAGAAGCAGATAGAGATTTAATAGTAGACATTCAGAATATATCTAAAAAAAAGGGGAAGTCTTGCTAATAGGTGATTTTAACATGCCGGATGTTGATTGGGGTATCCTTATTGCGGGGTCTTCTAGAAGTAGGGAGATCCTGGATTCTTTACAAGGAGAACTGTTCCATCAGTTGATAATGGAACCCACACGGGAAGGGGTAATAATGGACTAAGGGCTAGATTCACAAAGCAAACCGATTGTGTACCGATCGGTGTGCGACCCCTTTGTGACCAGATTTCCCTCGGGCCCCATTCACTAACCTCTCCTGCGATCCGCTTCGAATCCGTGCATGCAAATGAGGAGAAACGCATGCAAAGTAGGCAGGGACCCGATTCACAACACAAATTGCACGATCTGACTGGGCTGGCCGATCAACGCAAGAAGCGACTGCTGGGGACCAGTCGAAAACGTCTATCCGACTCTCCTGCTCTGCCCTGATTTGTCTCCTGCCTGCTCACCCCGAATGCCGCTCTGCTCTGCCCCATTCTTCTTGTCTCCTGCCTGTAGAGAGCTACTATCTAAAATTAGGGTGATATTTTCCGCTTCTACTTTAAAATCAGTGCTGCTCTTGAGTGAAGCCTCGATCGAGCTTTCTGGCTTCTTCCAGTCTTCAGGTTTCTTCTAACCCCCTTATTTTGTTCATATCCCAGGCTCGCGGGCAATAAATCCCGACTCTGATCTCGTGTTGCTCCTTCGGTCAGGAGCCTGCTGTCCCCCCTCTCGCTTTCCTTTGAAGTTCCATTAGATGTTTGCTAATTTGAAACCATCTCGCAGCCCAGACTGATCTCTGCTGCCTTCCCTGCAGTGCGAGCCCACGGGTTTAAAGCGGGGCATGCACGCCGCAGTAATTTTAAAGATTTTGGAAAACTTGATGTGGTTTACATGGCACCTGAACAATTTGCAGCGGATGCTGTTGTCTTTCCATTTGGGACTGGAGTAGCTATTTCATTCTGGTCTACAACACTTTTCTCACTGTTGCACACTATCAACTACAGCAAAACAAAAAAAACAAAACTAGTCTGTTAGGCTCTGACTACTAGTACTGCCCGATTCACGATTCACCGATTCATTTCGGGTGAATCGATTCGAATCGATTTACCCCGCCAAAAAATCGGCCTCCCGATTCATTCCTGAATCGGGCAGCACTACTGACTATTTCTTTCATCTTCTTTTCTACTTAGCCCAAATTCCTGAGTCCGAGAGGTTAAAGATTATGACTTCTTTTAAGTGGAAAAGCTCAGATTCCACCGCTGCCATCAGATGTGATAGCATGAATCTTCACAGATACAGTCAGACAAGATACAAATGTTAAAAAAAGAAATATTATGAAATTGATTACTTCACAAGTACAGCAAAGTAAAATATAAGTCTCCTGGGATTCAAATACAAACATTATGCATCCCTATTGCCGACCAGCCCCAAAGCCACATTGCTTACAGCCTATATGCAGTGTTTTTGTGTTTTTTTTTAAACTTTATTGATTTTCATACTTTAATAGTGCTATACATGAAAATATAACATATCAAAATATAAGCACCTTCAACTTACAATTATACTTAAGCACCCAACCCCCCTCCCACCCATTCAATAATTATACCATAAAACATAGCAACATAGAGTTCCCCAATAATCTTACCCTAATCAAATTAATAAATCCTCCCATCCTACTACCCACCCCGAGTGTAAATACTCTAAGATCAAATCAGGACAAAGATATCTCTCCCCCACCCCCGTCCTTGGATGTGTATGAAAATAAACAAAAAGTGACTTATGCAAGGCCTGCTATGATAAAATAACATAAGATGCCAATGGACCCCAAACTAATTTTAAAAAATTACTGTGCCCCAAATTATCTGCATTCATTTTTTCATATCTATAGCCTAGATGAAGTGTTACAAAATTCTGGCCTGGCTCCAGCTAGGCCTCACGAAATAGGATCCTCACAAGAATCAAGCTAAAGCTTGGCCTACATTAGCCAAGTTTCTGATAGCTTACACATTTGTAGTGAAGGCATTTGCTATAGGACTGTTTCTCCCTTCCCTGGGCATTTCTGGCTTGACTCTGCTCTGAGTTTTATTCTGGCTACCTGAACCTCACCTTTCCCTGTCCTAATCTGACTAAACCATGCCCTCCCTGATCTGTACTGCAATACCTGGCTTCTTAATGTGATTCTGTGAGGGAGGGTTGTAGAATCCACCACATTTATAAGGTTATATATGTAGCAGAAAGGCAATTTTATAAAAACCTATTTCTGCTTACAAAATTATATTATGCCCATGCAGTGACATAACTAGTATATCTGACACCTGGGGCCAATAATTTTTAACACCCTCACCTCTGTATAAAAAAATATATTTTTAGTAATAATCCAAGAGTCACACAGCAAGGGTACACCTAGGAAAAGGCAGCATCTTAAACACTGCAGTGAGCACTGAAACATCAATACACCCATTGTAAAACTAAACAAGCCAGATTACCGGTAATACAGATCAATCCTGCACAGTCAATGCTATCAGAAAACAATGCTATTTTCATACATTCAGAACACAGACGCACCCTTGCCCAGTATGGAATAAGTAATCAAAAACTAAAACCAGAAATACAGTATGTAGACAAAAGTTAAACTGAACCACCATGAAGCCCGACTCTGCATATAGTGAAACACCTCAGAAACAGTGACACATGGCCCCTGATACTGTGCAAAATATAAAAATAGCAGATGTAAATTTGAAAAAATAAGAAAATGCCATTTTATTGGTCTAATCCCTTTTTTAATTAGCTTTCAGAGGCCAAAACCTCCTTCTTCTGGTTAGTACAGTATACTGCTGTTATGGTATCCTGTCCTGACCTGAGGAAGGGGGTTTGGTCTCTGAAAGTTAGAAAAAAAATGTATTAAAATTAGTCCAATAAAAAGATTACCTTATTTCTATTTATAAACTTTTATCAATGCAGAATGGCTTCATTGTTCTATACTTCGCTCACTTCTACTACATTTTGATTTCTAGAGTGATGCAGTGGGAATTTAGGTAGGTTGGGCTGGAAGATGTTAATTACCTGTTTACTCTGTCCAAAATACTAGGACTAGGGGACATGCAATGAAGCTACTAAGTGGTGGAAATAAAACAACCCCGAGAAAATATTTCTTCACTCAACATGTCATTAAAAATTCTGGAATTTGTTACTGGAGGATGTGGTGAAATCAGTTAGCTTAGCAGGATTTAAAAAAGGCTTGGCTAATTTCCTAAAACAAAAGTCCATAAGCCATTATTGAAATGGCTTGGGGAAATTCACTGCTTATTCCTAGAATATGCAGCATAAAATCTGTTTTACTCCTTGGGATCTTGCCAGGTGCTAGCGACCTGGATTGGCCACTGTTGGGAACTGGGCTTGATGGACCTTCGATCTGCCCTAGTGTGGCAATTCTTATGGTCTTATATTCTTATTATCCAGGATTGGATAGAGATCCGTGATGACAGAGTTTGGTGGTTTCAGCTGTGAGCTATAGTATCAGGGGGTTTTGGTTATTTTGGTTTTTTTTAGGATGGTTCTATAGCAGATTGTTCCTGAGTATTTGTTTGGTCTGTTAATCTATTTTCTCAGTTTATTGGGTGAGTAGGGTAAGGTAATCTCAAAAATGTTTGTTGTAGTTTTGCCAGATGGGTGTCTTCTGAGAGAGGTCAGAACACATGCAGTTGTACCATAGTGTTTCACTATAGACAATGGACATAGTGATAGGTGGAAGCTGGAAGCATGTATGGAAGTCAGTGGGTTTTTCCAATATAATGTGTTGTCATATTTCCCTCATCATATAATTGCACAATTGTATCTAGAAAGTGAACCTGCTTCATGTACTAGGTGAATTTCATTAAGACTTCAAGTCCATCCAGGTGATGGGTCCAGATGATGAAGATATCAGTGCATCTCTGGGAAATTAGAAGCTTCTGGGTGTAGTTGAGAAAGCATTGCTTTACATTATCTCCTAAAGTCACTTCATTGGCTTCCCATTCAAACTCCTCTTACTGACCTACAAATGCACTCACTCAGCTGCCCCTCACTATCTCTCTTCACTTATCTCCCCCTATGATCTCCCGGATGAGCTCTGCTCAGCTGGTAAGTCCCTCCTATCTGTGCCCTTCTCTTCAACTGCCAACTCCAGACTCCATCCCTTCTGCGTTGCTGCACCATATATTTGGAACAACTTGCACGAATCCCTACTGCGGGCTCCATCTCTGGCAGTATTCAAGGCCCAGTTAAAAGCTCACCTCTTTGAGAGTGCATTCGACTCCTAACTCCTCTCACCTTGGGTTCTGCATCCCCAACCCTATATGTCATGTCTGTCTGTCCAAGGTAGATTGTATGCTCTTCGGAGCAGGGACCGTCTCTAAATGTCAAAATGTACAGCACTGTGTATGCCCTTCAGCACTATATAAGTGATAAGTAGTAGTAGTAATCAAAACTCACAACCTAGTTAACAAGGTTTCTCTGCCATTAGCCTGCTCTCATCTTTGAATAATCTTTGTAAGGAGAAAACCCACCTCTAATCTACCCATCCTTTACCTGTGCACAATCAAATGGTCTGCTTTTGGATTCTATGCATTTACATGAATGAACAAATAAGGCCATTGCTAACTGAAATCTTAAGAGATTAAGACGTAAGATTGGGCGATCCATCTTCTGGTCATGTCTCTAGACTATTTTGAGAAGTAGCTGGAACGGTCCAGAATGTGCCTCGTGCATATAGGTGCCGTAAGGCTGTCTTCCTACTAATGGACCGAGGACCAGGCTTTGGAACAGCTGGTCCCACTTTGATGAGAGAACGCTCTTAAAACAGCAATTGCAAAGCTGGGCCAATTTAATCATTTATGCTTCCGTTGCGATGTAGCCGTAAAGTGCAAGTGGGGACCAGTTTAGCAAGATTATTTTTGTTTTTATTTTATTACTGCTTGATTACACGCTTCATGAAGTACAAGTCTGGAGTGAGAAGAACAAAAAGAGGGGTTGAAATTCAGCAGTCAGCATTTTGCTGCCAATGATATGCCTGGAGCAGGGCTGCCCAAGTCCGGTCCTCGAGATCTACTGGCAGGCCAGGTTTTCAGGATATCCACTATGAATATGCATGAGAGAGATTTGCCTGCACTGCCTTCTTGGTATGCAAATCTCTCTCAAGCATGTTCATTCTAGATATCCTGAAAACCTGGTCTGCCAGTGGATCTCGAGGACCGGACTTGGGCAGCCCTGGCCTGGAGTTTTAATGCCAGGCCATATCCAGGCTCTAGTATCCCAGGTTTTGGGAGCCAGCTAAACCATAGCCAATTACCTTAGTTTTCACGCTATAAGACACACCTACATGTGGAGGAGGAAAAAACAAGAAAAAAAAAATTCTGAACCAAATGGTGTACCCTGTCCCCCTCCCCCTCCCCCCCTCTGGTGGTCTAGTGGTAGGCTGGGACAGGGTACAGGGCAAAAAGAAGAAAGGAAGGAAGGGAGCATAAACTTGGGACACAGAACGGAGGGAGGAAGGGGAGCATGAACTTGGGACATAGGATAGAAGAATGGAGAGAGTGAGAGAAAGAGATGCTGAGGTGGGAGAGGGAATAGAAAGGGAGAATTGTTGAGCATGGATGTGTACAGGATCCAAGTTACATACAAATTCAACTTAAGAACGCTTTAATAAACAGAACTTGTTCTTAACCTGAGGACTGTCTGTAATGCATATTTTTGAACCCTTCCTTCCTCCTCCTCACTCTCATCCCACATTTCACCTCGGCCTCTCTCAAATATCTACAATTCCAGTCAGTTTCTCCTCCTTTACCGCCCACATCCTACTACTATTAATTATTTCTATAGCGCTGTACAGAGTCACAAAGAATACGAAAACAGTCCCTGCTCGAAAGAGCTTACAATCTAAACAGGCGAGACAGACAAACAGGATGTCATGGATACAGATCAGGGGAACGGTTAATCTGCTGGCTGGGTTGGAGGGCAAAGGGGAGTACAGGACAATCAAGCCATTGTGACATCACTAATGAGGTTGGCTCTTATTGGTGGAAGGAGGCATTATGACATCACAATCTCAGCTCTGCTTCCCAAAGATAAACAGGATGTCATGGATACAGTTAAGGGGGACGGTTAATCATCAGTTCTCTTATTTCCTGTATCTGAATTCAAGAAAGTATGGGACAAGTGCATAGGATCTCAAAGGTAGAGGAAGAGAAAGTAGATGGAATGGATGGGCAGACCGGTTATGCTACACAAGTTCTTTTTCTGTCTTCCTGTTCCATAGTTCTATGTTTCTGATTCCTTTTAAAGATATTTTTGAACAGCCATGTCGCAAGATACAGAATTATAGTTTAATATGAAGAATAGAAAACTAAAAGCAACTTATAATGTAATTTATATCTGGTTGTGAGTCATTTCCTGTCATAATAAATCTCTGAGGTAAATCAAGATAATCTAATAAGTCTTACCACCAGTGGCATAGCAATGTGGGGCCTCAGGGGCTCATGCCACCTCACTTTTGGCTTGGGCCACCTCTGCTTTAATGACTGGTGGGGATGCCCCTATATAAGACTATTGTGAGACCCCATGTAGAATACTATGTACAATCCTGGAGATTGCATCTTCAAAATATATGAACAGTCGGTCTAGAGGGTGACTACTAAAATGGTCAGTGGTCTTCATCATGTAGCATAAGGGGGACAGACAAAGATCTCAACATGGATTTTTTTTGGAAGAAAGATGGGCAAGGGGAGATAATCAGAAATGTTTAAATACATCCATGGCATAAATGCACAGGAAGCGAGTCTCTTTCAGTTAAAAGGAAGCTCCGATTGCCTGATTTGTTATTGCCACCGTGATTGTCGGCCCGAGATGAAATTCAAGAGACTGGACTTTACAAGTTTTGGTTTGATTTGTTTTTTTGGGTTTTTTCCTTTGCAAATGTGGACTTGTTGATTTGCATTTTAGCTTCTTTATGGACTTATGCAACGTTAGTTTATGCTTTGCCTGATTGCACCTTTTAGGTGCCACAGGGGAAAAAAAAGAAACTTGTTATGCATTTTCATCCTATTTGCACCGTTCTAAGTCTGAAATACTATACCTTGCAGTTGAAAAGTTTTTTTTAATTTATTCTTCTATAGGGGTAGCTGCCTAACTGGATACAGCCATTAATTGTCAAATGTACAACCAATGTAAGAATTTTTCAGGTATTTCTATGCTTAATGTTTTTTGTTTATTTCCTCTTGCTTTTATGTATTATTGTTATGCACATTTTGTTTTACATGGTTTATTCTGATATCATGAGTCATATTGAAGCTGGTGTCATATTAGATTAGGGGTGGTAGCGACAGTTGTCTTCCTAATGTTACCAAGCTTGATTCCTGAGTAATGGCCCTCCTCCTGGATGTGGACGACTTCGTGGATGCAGCGACAGACCTTGTCTTTACCCTGAAATAGAGGAGTGAAGCCTCTATCAGGCTTCAAGAGGGGAATTTTCCTTACAGCCAATGAAAAGCAGAATCCAAAAAGAGGGGAATTTCTGAGGTGAATTAGGAGAATCCAGATATGACCTGCATGAAAATGTAGGCAGAGAGACCCCTGAGACCTGGGGAAGAATCCGGACTACGACCTGCATATATTGTAGGCGGAACAGCCTTGAAACAGCTTTACTGGCTTCCAGTAAGACAGAGAGTACAGCACAAAAAGTCCTTACAATAGTCCTCCAGGTTTTGTGTAGGTTGGCACCGGCCTGTTTTGGTGCATTGCATTGTGGGAGCTATATAAGCCAGGAAGGACATTAAGCTCGGAAGGAGGGATGAAATTAACAGCAGTAAAGGAAAAGGGAGTGTGTTATGTGACCTCTAAAATGAAAATGTTTCCTTATCGTGGGTGTGAACCTGTGGAACAGTCTACCTGGTCATCTGAGATTGTGCACAGAATGTGTCAACTCTTTTTTTTTTTTTTTAATTAATCTTTATTGATTTTCAAACTTTGACAGTGCAATACAATTAATTGAACATAAAATACTGCATTAAACACACTATTAACTACACAAGTAATACATAAAACAATCATTTTTCGCATCCTCTTCCCAATTATTAATACAATAAGACATATGATGTGATTACAATATTATAATTAAGTAATTTAAATCCTCAAAATACATTTCGCTCCCCCTACCGACCCTGGATGTGTAAGGAAATCTAAGAAAAGGAAAGATAAATGACCCTTATTGCGAGGTAACAAATGTATTCAATGGAGAATGTGTCAACTCTAAGAAATTATCAAAGACCTAACTACCGTATTTGTCGATGCCTATATGTAGGTAATAGAAACAATTCTTGTGCCATGTTGGACATGCTGTTGTCCTACACATGCAAATCATGAATATTGCCTATGTTTTATGTTTCTTACAGATATGTAGATAATGAATATTGTTTTGTCAATGATTTTATGAATTTGTTTAATGAATGTCCTCGATATTGGAAACCGCCTAGATTCTAGGCGATATATAAATGTGTTAAATAAATAAATAAAATGACATCTTACTAGGGTTGCCAGATTTTACTATAGTAAAATCCAGAACCCCCTCCCCTAGGCCCGCCCCTAGGCCCGCCCAGTTTCACCCATCCTCACCCTGTTACGCCCTTGTCCTGCCCTAGCCCCGCCCCCCTCTGCCTACCCGACAAGATTTAGAGTAAGCTTTTCAAAACCCGGACAAAGTGCCGGGTTTTGAAAAGCCATCCGGACCCCTCGTCATGTCCTCAAAACGAAGGATATGTCCGGGAAAATCCATACGTCTGGTAACCCATGTCTTACATTCTTTCGCGAGCTTTTCATTCCCTTCAGGAATATCGCCTTGTGATTATCTCCGGCATAGCACATTTTACTGCATTGTGCCAAAGTTATGGAATGATTTCCTTCCGTCTCCCCAGGCAGAACCCTTATATCTTCAATTCAGAAGTGCAGCAAAAACACTTTTTATCAAGTTTCAAGTTTAGTAAGATTTGTTATCTACGCAGTATCATATATTTCACTGCGTATAACAATTTTCCAATGCATAAAAAATAAAAAAAAAGGGTGGACAAAATATGGCATTACATACAAATCATATAAGTTCTAATACAAAAAGGGTAAATAGGATGGACTACAGTAGTCTTTAATTAAAAAAAAATAAAAAGAAACATTTGGGGAGGAACATATAGGATGGGATCACATAAAATCTATTAGGGTCTGAAGAGTTTATATTTGGGAGGTTAATCTGTCTATGTATTGAATGCATCCTTATACAGGTGCTTTTTAAGGAGCACTTGAATTTTTCTAAGGATGGTTCATTACGTAGATACAGTGGTAAATTGCTCCACAGCTGAGGAGCTATGACTGAGAAAATGGTAGATCTCCTGGTCCCTATTATTTTATGTTTAATTTCTTTATTCATTTTTTCATATTACAACAAGTGTATCAGAAAAATACATATAATCTTATAAACACACACTTGATTTTCCTTCATGAATACTTTAAGTACAATATATCATATTTATATTCAAATTTTTATAATGTTTTAGATAATATGTAAATCATTTAATATGTCTGACAAATATAAATAAAATAACCCCCCCCAAGCCCTCCCTTCCTATTTCAGAAACTCTAACCTAATACTTCAAAATGCATTAATTAATTCATACATTCTATTATTTTTAGAGAAGGAATAGTTAGTAAATTTTGTTGTATTGATCTGAGAGCCCTAAATGGAGAGTACGGTATCAAAAGTTGATCCCAAAATATCGGCGCGTGTGATTGTTGAATTTTAAAGGTGAGCAATATGATTTTAAAAGTTATTCTATGTGTGATTGGTAGCCAATGTTCAGCTTGTAAAAGTGGTGTAACGTGGTCATATTTTTTTGAATTTGTAATAATTTTTATTACTGTATTTTGTATTATCTGTAGCCTTCTTATTTCTTTATTGGTTATGCCATGGTATAAAGTATTTCAATAATCTTGCCTAGAAATGATTGATGAGTGGATTGAAATGTTGAGAGCTTCAGGTTTTAAAATTTTGGTAATGATCTGATGAGACGTTACTTATAAAAGCAATTTTTAACTACTGAACTAATTTGATTATGATAGGAGAATTCCTGGCCCAATCTTACTCCCAATATTTTTGTTGTAGTTACTATTTGGAGAGGGATGTTATTTATCACGTTAGCCTTTCCAAGCATGGCAGGATAATTGTATGGCTGGTCCGTGTTCCTGGTGGACTCTTTCTTTGCTCTCTTCTGTATCATACTTTGATCTTTTCTCTGCCTTTCTCTGACCTTTCTCCGATTCCCTCTGTCCTATTCATTATGAAATTCTTTTCTGTTTCCATATGGAGTTTTCTTTGATTATTTTTAGAAAGGTTGCCCATCGAGTACATAATTTAAAAAAAACAAACAAAGCCATGAATATAAATAAAACAATAAAATAAAAATGACTTCCATGCACACCCCTTGTTTTCATATTGGATTACAGTATTCTCGTGGAAGTAGAAGCAAAAACTTAGGGCTCCTTTTATCAAGCCGCACATTTCATCACGCGCTAACCCCCGCGGCCGGCTAAAAAACTAATGCCTGCTCAATGCAGGTGTTAGCGGCTAGCATGTTAAACCCGCTACCGCAGCTTGATAAAAGGACCCCTTAGTATTTTACATTGCTGCTTGTAATAAAATCCACAGAATATTCCAGGTTTGTACTCTGGACACATCAATGGAAAAATTTCAATCTTTGGGCTTGCAGTCTCATTTATGAAACCACCCTTGGCATCTCTGTCTTATCATTGGTGTTATCTGCCTCAAAACATCTGATTTAATGTCCTTTGGTACACTGCACATTTAAAATGGCGTTTTAAGACAGATAACACCCACCGTTAAATCAGCCATCAGTATGTCTTAACAGCAGGTTTATATGCGGGTTGGTACGTTGAGATTACAAATATAATGTTCACATAATAAGTACTACCTTTACAACAAATTCAACTTTAAGGCTTTAGAACTATTTATGTATCCTGTTTTGTCAATTCGTGTAATGTTTAATTTTGCTTCCTATGTGGATCAGGGCCCGCCGCCCATCAATACCATTAATACTTGTTGATCACATAAATTGATCATCATCGATCAAGCTAAAAATTTGCAATGGAAATTTGCAGTTGCTATCTTGGGAACTCAAGGCAAAAAAGTAAAATATTCCTGGTTAACTATATTGATTGACCTTCTGAGTGCGGCAAATAGAGCAGTAATGCATAAATTTACAATTTAATGTTATGTTCTACAGGGGACAATGACTTTGGTCTATTATTCATTCATATTGTTCTTTAGCAGGTCCAACATGAAATATCATGACAGTGTTTCTGTTTTAGTGATATAGTAATGAGTGCCCTCTAGTGGTAAAATAAAACCCATTTATAGCAGAGATACGCTGCTTGGTCAAGTATGGGAAGGTTGCATCCCAATGACAACTAATTGATACAGCTGCTTTAATCTGAGCCAAAGAGGCTTCAGATTAAAGCTGAGATTCGTTTTCATAATGCGAGTGCCTTATTTTTGTGAGTCATAGTTCTGTAGATATGGGGGGGGGGTTGTTTGTTTTTTAATTCTTTATTCTTTTTTTTTTAATCTTTATTGATTTTCAAACTTCGATAGTGCAATACAAATGGTAAATCAGAAAAACTGCACAAAACACACTATTCACTATACAATTATTACATTTTCCTGATTATGACAGGAATAGCTGTTCAATTGATTACACAGAAAAATCATGATAGGATCAATTTCACTTTTTGGTGGGTAAATGTGTGTCCCACATATAAATATGAAAGGATGATGGCAGAACATTTGGGGACTAGTAAATCCTTTAATGATGTATGGAGTCCATTGACTAATTTTATTCCATTATAATAAGGGTCATGTTTCTTTCTTTATCATTAGATTTCCTTAAACATCCAGGGAGGTGGGGGGAGAATGTATTTTGAATAGTTAAATTATTTATTTATAATTTGTAATCACATCATATGTATTATTATATTAAGAATGAAGCTGAGGATGGGAGAAAATGATTGTTTAATGTAATAATTGTCTTTATTCATTTTTAAAACTATGATTGTGCAAAAGGGATGATGCATGTACATAAAATATTAATATTACAGCACAATAAACTTGATAGAAGCAATGACAAGACTTATTCCCCCACCCTTTTTCTCAATTGAACAACAATTCATAAAAATACCTATAAACAGCCTATCTATACCTCTTAATCAGTGCCAAAACATATCCCCCTCCCCCCCCCCACCCCGGATGTATATGATTTCCTCATTTATATAAATAAATCAATCCTTACAATATTTAGTTAATGGTTCCCAAACTTCCATACATTTTTTATAATATCCCTTCTGAATGGCCATAAACTTTTCCATTTTAGAGACATAACATAGGGATTCCCACCAGAATGAATAATTCAATCTGTCCCAATTTTTCCAATTCTTTAAGATATGTTTTTGTTAGCAAAGGATTCCCCAACATGCTCATTTTTATAACATAACATAACTTTATTCTTCTATACCGCCACAATCAAACGATTTCTAGGCGGTTTACACTGAAGAGAGCTGGACAGTCAGCAAAGTACAAAATACAAATAGCAAGAGTACAAGATATTTCCTAAAAATAGTTAATTGTTATTAATATATTTCTATTTAGGAAATGAATTTATCAAACAGTACAGTCTTAATTTCTTGCTGAAATGCGCCGTAGGACAGTCTTGTTCCACTGATATAATTACCCAACCAGGACTGCTGCTTACTTGCTTGAAACATAAAACATATCCAGAAAGGACCTGTATTTACAGCCAGTAATTTTTGGATAGGCAAATAAATTACAATTTCTGGTTATCCTCGTAGGGCTGTATAGCACGAAATGAGACAAAAGAGAGGTAGGGGCCAATCCCCAAACCAGCTTAAAGCAAATGCAAGAGAATTTAAATATTACTCGTGCCTCCACCGACAGCCAGTGCAACAGCAGGGACTAACATGCTTCTGTCCGTGAAAGATGTAGGTGTCCTTAAAAATCTCAGGCTCCTCCATATGTTGCTGCTTCAAGTTTCATTAAAACTTGATTGAACAGTTATTAGTATTTCTAAGCGATATACAAATATAAAGGGGACATAGTACTATAAATATGTAGTCTCACATATGCAAAAAGCAAAACAATTAACTAACTAAAAACATGAGAATAAAGGGAGGAACAGAGAGTATAAAAGGTAAGACCATCAGGGCAGGAAAAAAATATGCACAATGTTTAAAATCATAAAATCCCGGCTGATTAAACTAAGATAGAGTCGAAAGCTGCCAAAGAAAGTAGTTAGTTTGTTTGGTTTTATCACCATAAGCGACCCTGAAAAGGAAACTCTTCAGAAAACTTTTAAATCTTTCTAATGATGTTTCCTCTCATAAATAGGTAGGTTCACATGTTATAACTAGCATAATTGTAAGAGCATGTGTGAGATAACTGCATCTCCCTCCATAAACCTCAATATTACTCTACGCTTTTATCCTATCCCAAGTAGACTACTGTAACACTCTACTAGTGTGCCTGCCTACCAAAACTCTCTCCCGTCTCCAAAGGGTACAAAACGCTGCAATCCGCCTTCTGAAAAACCTATGCATCTGTGACCATGTTACCACTGCATTAGCTTCCATGCACTAGTTGCCCCATTCATAAAACGCTGCACCTTCAAGGCCCTGGTCCTCACTTTCAAAACCTTCCAAGAAACGATTCTGTACTACATGAAAACTAAACTACAAATCTACTTTCCAAAGCGACCACTGAGGTCCCAAGGAGAAAAACGACTGACCATACCTCCTGGCCGCTCCTTCAAAACTGAAACAGCCCGCAAACGCTCCTACTCACATTTCATACCCAGACTTTGGCACACCATCCCCCCCATCTGTTAGACCTTGGACTCTGGAGCTTCAGGAAGACCGTGAAAACCTTCCTCGTTTCAAACCCAGGGCCTTAAAGTCATTCACCCAGAAATGCCACTCAGGCAACACACCTACGCCACCTAATCTCACCAGATGCTGCTTAGTGCATATGTTTTATTGTCATGTCTATATTGTAATTTATGTAAATTATGTCATCTCTGTCCTCTCTCGATTATTATGGATTTACAGTGGTACCTCGGTTTACGAGTGCACCGGTTTGCGAGTGTTTTGCAAGACGAGCAAAACATTTGCAAAATTGGCGCCTCGGAAACCGAGCGCGCCTCGATTTGCGAGCGCTCCCCCGCTAACCGGCACCCTCCCCCCCGCGATCTGGCACCCCCACCCTGCGGCGAGGGGGTGCCCGATGGCGGCGGGGAGGGGGTGCCGGATCGTGGGGGGGAGGGTGCCGGTTAGCGGGGGGGCCTTCGGGGGGAGCAATGCTGCTGGCCTCAGGGGGGGTGGAGGGTGGGAACCTATCAAAGCGAGTTTCAATTATTTCCTATGGGGAAACTCGCTTTGATAAATGAGCATTTTGGATTACGAGCATGCTCCTGGAACGGATTATGCTCATAATCTAAGGTACTACTGTACTTTGTAACCCGTTCTGGGCTCCTTTGGGAGGATGGGCTAAAAAGTTGAATAAATAAATAAAATTTTCAGTGCTAATTCTGTAGTACAGAGGCTTCTTTTGAAGGTAAACAGGTAAGGTTGCCCAAAACATCCACAACAGAGCTGTAGAAGCGTACACCACCTTGGGTGGATCTGTTCATAAAGGCAGTTAATAAATCCCAATAAATAAATATGGGGCCCTTTTACTAAGGGGTGTGCCTAAAATGCGTGATTCTGTAAAAGTTAGGCGCACTTTATACAATCGTGCTTAGGTGTCGCTAGGCGTTCTAATTTTAGGCATACCCTATTTATGCCAGGGTTTTCTTTGGCTAAATACAGTACCAAGGGCAGGATTAACCAATACGCCAAGTAGACATGTGCCTAGGGCCAGAAATGGTCAGGGAGGCCCGATGAAGGAGGGCATCAACATTGTTTTTTCCAAACGGCGATGGACCCCTCCAGCATCGATCGGCAACGCGCCCCCCCCCCCCCGATCAGCAACGCGGGCCCCACCCCGATCAGCAACGCGGCCCCCCCATCGACAGAAAGTAAGACAAGCAAGCAACGCGAGTAAGAAAGGCAACGGGAACTGTAATTGTACAAGCGGTGCTGCTTGCTCAAAGCTTCCCTCTGACGCAACTTCCTGCTTCCGCCTGGGCGCATGGTGGGGTGGAGCAGGGCAGGGGGGCCCAGTGTACTCGTGTGCCTAGGGGCCCCCGACGAATTAATCCTGCCCTGACAGTACCTGCACATAAGTTAGATGCCTAACGGTGTCTAATTTACAAAGAGGTGCCATGATCTGCCCCTAACCATATCCACTTTAGGCAGGTGCTTTATAATATTCTCATTCTTTATTCATGTTATACCGCCTTTTCTAACTGGCAGGTCAAAGCGGGTTATAACATTAAAACATCAAATGAATGGGCTAGAGCAGACATGGGCAACTCCGGTCCTCGAGGGCTGGAATCCAATCAGTGTTTCAGGATTTCCCCAATGAATAAGCATTGAAAGCAGTGCATGCAAATAGATCTCATGCATATTCATTGAGGAAATCCTGAAAACCCGATTGAATTCCGGCCCTCGAGGACCAAAGTTGCCCATGTCTGGGCTAGAGGGATCATTTTTGTTTGCTGGGTTTATTATTTCTGTATAAAATCCAGTTCCTGTTTGCTTTTCTGTAGAACTGTAATTGAAAAATTATTAAGAAAAACAAAACATCAAATGACGTTAAGAAAAGAACTACAATTTTGTGACAGAAAAGATGCATTCTCACATAAAATAAGTTTATTTCTTTTTTTTATTGAAATTTTATAAATACAATAGTATAAGATAAAACAAAACAATAAGCTGCAGATATCAAAATATACATAATAAAATGCAAAATATAGGGCTCCTCTTACTAAGGTGCCTTAATGCGCGGAATAGCGCATGCTAAATTGCCGCGTGCGCTAAACCTTAATGCCAGCATTGAGCTGGCATTATTCTAGAAGCGTACCATGCGGTTTAGCGCGTGGTAATTTCGTGCGTGCGCTAAAAACGCTAGCGCACCGTAGTAAAAGGAGCCCATAGTATAGTTAATATACAAAGTAAAGTTAATATGGATTTACATGAGTCCTTACGTATTCATCAAGAGGGGTCTACATTTTTGTGAATCTGGCTATGTTATTTTGTTTGAATGTTATTATTTCCTCAGACTTTCTGATGACACAAAGGTGATTCCACCATTCGTAAAAATTAAGCCTAGAATTGTCTTTCCTTTTTTTTTTTTTTTTTTTTTCAGTTAAAAATATGCATCTTTAAAAAGGAAAGTTTTACAATCCAATTTAAACTTCTCAAAAAAAGTCTGACGATGTACTGTAGAGTAGTGGGCAGGGAGTTCCAGAGGGCAGATATGCTCATGAATAACTTCACGATAGGTTGAGATGATGAACTGTTTTTGGTCAGCAGATCTTAGTGCCTGTGGGGAGTTTATCTTTACACTGTGCAGCTTTGAAAGAATAGCTGGAACGAGAAAAGAGTGTTTGAAAGGCGCTAAGCTGGAGGTTTGCTCAGGTTTGGGCTTTTCTTTTCTCGTTCCCTCCTTTCTCTCTGAGAAGGAAACGAGGAAGAGGCGGGAGCTGATCTGAGAGCACCTGAGTCGGGTTATTACGTCTCCACCCTCCTCCCCCCCACCTGTCTTTAGGGGATTCGAAGAGTCACGAAAGCGGCAACTGGCGTGATATCAACGAAGGCAGCTCACCGCGCCCTGAAATATTCATGGCCTCGGCTCCTCTAACGTGATCAGCCGCAGCAGCGCTTCTCTCCCCCCCCCTTCCTTTCTCTTTGCAGCTGGGGCTCCGCTTCTTTCTATTGTCTGGAGGAGGGGGCGAGTGAAGGCTTCCGAGCGATCCATTGGTCCCGGAGGAGGCGCTCAATATGGTGGGTAGCTAAGGCATTCATGAAATCAAATATTTTTTTTATATAACGATGGCATTGATATATCTGGATTATAGGAACACAATATGATTGATTTATATGACATGGGCAACTCATTAATTAATATTCATGTTTAAAACTGAGCAAATGTCTGACCAGTAAACTTGTAAGTTAGGGCATTCATATAAGAGGTGTTTTAGAGTCCCAGGTTGCTGTTGGCATGACCAACAGAGCTGTGAAGTCGCATGTAACACTTTAGCCATTTTAGCAGGGGTCCAGGAAGCTTTATGCATAATGAAAAATGTGCCGACATAGTAGGTCTAGCTGAGAAGGCCCAGAAGGATTTCCAATCTATTACTCTTGGATTTTCATTTAGGTCTGTTGCCCACATATTATCGAAGCAAATATCTTTTTTCCCTCACAGTCTCTTAAGATTTTATATAGTTTTGATGATCTTTTGTTTCCTGATAATAAAGGGCCTAGAGTCTTTGAGAAATTAGTTAGACCAGAGTCCTTGTACTTAGATAATAAAGACTTAAGTGGATCCAAGATCCTCTGCCATAAATTGGTATCTATATTGTGATCATCTAGAATATGTTCAAGTTCATCTATTGAAATTAGTCTCCCATTGCTGATAAGATGTGAGAGAGTCCATCTTTTGATTGACCTATTTAAATAAGTTTATTTCTTAAAAAGTCAACTAAGGGGAGAAGGTTTGGGATGGATTTCCAGTGAAATTCCAAAAGATGACCACGATCTTTGTGGGGAGTGTTTGGCACAATGGTTAGAGCTACAGCCTTGGCATCCTGAGATTGTGGGTTCAAATCCCATACTGCTCCTTGTGACCCTGGGCAAGCTACTTAATCCCCCATTACCTCAGGTACATTAGATAGTGTGTGAGCTAACCAGGACAGATAGAGAAAAAATGTTTGAGTACCTGAATGTAAACCACGTGGAGGGGCATAATCAAAAGGAACGTCTAAGTCGTCCAAAGTAAAAAACAGCCTAGGACACATTTTCAAAAAATACGTCCAAAATTTTTTTCTTTCAAAAATTGTCTAACTATATGTCCTGCCGATCTGATCATCCAAGTCGCTAAATCGTCCATCTTTATAACACATTTTCGTCCAACTTTTCATCCAAGTCAAAAACGCCTAGAACAAGCCCTATTGGACGTGGGAGGGGTCTGCAAACTGATGGACTGAACACCTAAATAGTGGGGTATCTTACAGGGCACTGCTGTGAACTTCACAAAAAGGGTGCCATGTCTTCTTCTCACTACAGCTCCCTTATAGGTCATGGTGAGCCCCCCAAACCACCTCCAGAATCCCCTAGACCCACTTATCAACCTTCCCAATAGCCCTTATGGCTGCAGGAGCCACTTATGTGCCAGTACAAAAGGGTTTTGGGGGTGTATAAAGGAGTGCACATGTTTAAGTATCAATGCAGTGATTATAGGGGCTTATGGGCATGGGTTCTCCTCTCCATGAGTCCCTAACCCACCCCCAAGACGGCTTAAGCCGCCTCTGTGCTGGACAACTAGGCTTTCCTATGCCAGGCTGCCAGGTGATGATGGTCAGGAGGCTGAATTTTAAAGGTGTAATTACGATTTTATGGGGTGGGGGGGGGGGGTCGGTGATCACTGGGATAGTATGTGGGGGTCTGTTTTATGTTTGCAGTGCTTATCTGGTGACTTTAGGTGGGTTTTTGTGACTTAGACCATGTTTTAAATGGTCTAAAGTCACAATGTCCAAGTTCCGTCGATCCTGGGCTGTATAACTTTCGATTATACATGCAGTATGACTAAGTCTAAGCCAACCCACGTCTCACCCAACTCCCGCCCTCGACACTCCTCCTGAAACGCCCTGTTTAGCTTTGGTCATTCAGCGGCAATATGAAGGCCTAGGTCGTTTAGAAATACGTCCAAAACCTGTTTTTATTATCGGCACTTGGACGTATTTGGACAATGTTTGTCCAAGTGCCGACTTAGGCCGTTTTTTGGATGTTTTTCTCTTTCAATTATGAGTCCCTTAGGCTATAAGTGGTATATCAATCTATATATATAAAATCGGAGGTATGTATGTGTGTATGTGCCGCGATCACGCAAAAACGGCTTGACCGATTTGACCGAAACTTGGTATGCAGATCCCTCACTACCTGGGGTGATATGTTCTGGGGGTCTCGCGGCCCACCTGCACACGTGGGCGGAGCTACTAACAGAACATCAGATTTCACCCATTCATGTCAATGGAAAAAATGTAAACAGCTGCCATTCTCACAGTAAATCTAAAACGGCTTGACCGATTTGAACGAAACTTGGTATGCAGATCCCTCACTAACTGGGGTGATATGTTCTGGGGGTCTCTTCACCCAAGAATTTATATGTTCTTGCTCCTGGAGGTGAAACTAAAAATGTTGTTTATAATCAAGTTTTGTGTTAGTTGTATTGTATTCATTTTGTCAAATATTTCACATTATAATTTGAATATTGTACTTTTTATAAAGCTGTAAAAAAAATAATTTCATTCACCACTATAAAGTATCTTTATTTGAATCCATTTACAGTGTTATTGCTATAATTAAATACCCGTGCAACGCCGGGGCATCAGCTAGTGTATAAATAAAATAAAACCTTATTGTTAAACATTTTTATTGAACATTTGAAAGAATGCAACCATATAATAATAATAATAATAATTTTATTCTTATATACCGCCAAAGCCATGGAAGTTCGAGGCGGTTTACAGCAAGAAGCGCTGGACAATCAACGAAGAGGTTACAATCAAAGTCAACAGTACAACCTTATATAATGAAAGAATTGGAAAGCTATATAGTTCTTAGCAGAGCTGTGTAGATTCTTAGTTTACAAATCGATTGAACAAACTCGTTTTTACCAATTTTCTGAAACTGAAGTAGGATGAGGAGAGCGTGATAAAGTTACTAAGCCAATTGTTCCATTTGCCTGCCTGGAAGGCAACAATTCTGTCCAAGAATCTTTTGTAGTGGCAGGCTTTTATTGTCGGATAGGTGAACAGATGTATTCTTCGTGTGGGCCTAAAAGAACTTGCCAGATTAAAATGGGAAACTAGGTAAGTGGAGGCCAGACCAAATATTGGTTTATAACACAGACAAGCACATAAGCATTGCCTCTGCCGAGTCAGACCATAGGTCCATCATGCCCAGCAGTCCGCTCCCGTGGCGGCCCCCCCCAGGTCAATGACTTGTAGTGATCTATTACTCTAAAGCATTTTGTACTGTATAGCAACCCTCTAATTGTACCCCTGGATCCCCTTTTCCTTCAGGAACTCGTCCAGTCCCTTTTTGAAACCCAAAGTCGTACTCTGTTCTACCACCTCCTCTGGAAGCACATTCCAGGTGTCCACCACCCTCTGAGTGAAGAAGACCTTCCTAGTATTTGTTCTGAACCTATCTCGCTTCAATTTTTTAGAGTGCCCTCTAGTTTTTGTTGCCCCTGCCAGTCTGAAGAATCTATCCCTCTCTACCTTCGCTATAACCTTCATGATCGTATAAGTTTCTATCATATCCCCTCTAAGTCTCCGCTTTTCCAGGGAAAAGAGCCCCAGCTTCTTCAGCCTCTCAGCATATGAAAGGTTTTCCATGCCCTTTATCATTTTTTTTGCTCTTCTTTGGACCCTCTCGAGTATCGCCATATCCTTCTTAAGGTACGGCAACCAGTACTGAACGCAGTACTCCAGATGCGGTCACACCATCACCCTATACAGTGGGAGGATAACTTCCTTGGTTCTGGTAGTGATACCTTTTTTGATAATGTCCAACATTCTGTTCGCCTCTTTTGAGAACTTAAAGAGGATTCGCGCTTCCAGGGGCAGCCAATGGAGTTTTTGATAGTAGGGGCTTATGTGTTCCCATTTCTTCAGCCCAAAAATCAGTCGAACTGCCGAATTTTGAATGACTCTGAGTCTTAGAATGTTTTTTTTGAAGGATCCCAAGTAAATGATGTTGCAATAATCGAGCAAGCTTAGGATGGAATATTGAACCAGTAAGCGGAAGGATGTTGCATCAAAGTATTTTCTAATGGTTCTGAGTTTCCATAGTACCGAAAAGCATTTTGTAACAACTAAATCTGTGTGAGCATTTAGAGTGAGGTGGCGGTCCAGGGTGACTCCCAGCATTTTAATGGAGTTGTCAATAGGGAAGTCCTGACCATTCAAGGAGATCGATATGTCTTTGATTTTGTCGTTAGGGCTTGCAAGGAAAAATTTGGTTTTGTCAGTGTTGAGCTTCAATTTGAATTCGGTCATCCATAGTTCAATTTGCTTTAGAATAGATGATAGATGAATCTTAGTCTCGAGGGTCAGAGTAGTAAGGGGAATAACAATGGTGATATTATCAGCATAGATATAAAATTTAACTTTTAAGCTTTGTAGTAAATTCCCCAATGAGGCAAGGTAGATGTTGAACAATGTAGGGGAAAGAGGAGAGCCTTGTGGGACTCCACAAGAGTTTTCCCAACTAAAGGATTTTTTATTGTCACTATAGACTTGATTTGACCGTTTGCTCAAAAAACCCCAAAACCATTTTAACACATTACCTGAAAGACCAATTGATAGTCAATCAGAATAGCATGGTCAACCAGATCGAAGGCACTAATTAGGTCTAGTTGCAGAATTAGAGCACTGGTACCCTGACTGAATAAGGTATATCACAGTAAGGTACAACATCTCCAACCCCAAGAGAGCATAAATTATAGCCAAGTTCCCCTACAAGTTATGCATTTGCCAAATAATAAGAATCTTAACAAGTTCCAAGTTTATCAAAAATGCTGCAGTCGACCATGCTTTACTGCGATTCTCCTGAGGCAACTGTACCAAAGCCCATAGTAAAAAGGGCCACTTAGAGAGGTATGCTCACTTGGCTTCTTTGTTTTACCTCCTAAAATTGAATTTTCAGCTGAAAACTTATGCGTATAAGTTTGGATGAAAATAGGCATACGTTTAGGAGCATATCTTAGGACCGTAAATTTAGGAATTCGGGCCTGGATTCCCTATACACGGCACTGCAATGCCGCCATTTATGGAATCACAGCTTTGGGAGAGGAAGGCACTGGAAATGTAGGCCAGGGATTTGAAGGATTTGAATTGTGCCTATGGAGGAGCTTTACGATGCCTAATGCCGCTTCTGTCAATAGCCACTCCCACAGTGGCATTAGATGTCGTAAAGTGCCTCCATAGGTGTGCTGCAGGTGCCTTTTTTTAGGCGCTTGTAGGCACCTTGAATTTTGTTTTACGACCATTTGTAATGACGTTTTGCCCTTAACTTAGGCACCGGTAGGATGCTTGCTGGCGCCTAAGTTAATGCGCCGTTTATAGAGTATGGACTCCAGCTTTTTTTGAATATCAGGACACTAGAGTCCTTGTTTTCCATCAAATAAAGGGGTCCTTTTATTAAGCTGCACTAAAACGTGGCTATCACTCGCACCAGCCCCTCCCTTTTACAAAAACGTAGCGTAGTTTTTAGCACTGGCCCCGGCGGTAACAGCTCTGATACTCATAGAATTCCTACGAGCATCAGAGCTGCTACTGCTGCGGCCAGTGTTAAAAACACTAGTGAGGTTTAGCATGGGACAGCCTTGTGTGCTGAGGCCACTTTTAGAGCAGCTGTAAATTGGCCGGATTTCCCATTTCCTAAATTAATGGCTATGCACTAATTTCCGAAACCAAGAGTCATGAGGAAGAGATGTCAACAACGCGGATATTTTCTAACAGGTCTTTATTGGGTCTCGTACCAGTCTGGACTCGGCACGGCCAGTGTTTTAGCAACACGTCCCTTGTTCGAGAGTCAGCCATATTTGTCTCTTGGGCCATAAGTGAATCTGCGCACTCTCAAGCGTAATAAGTGATAAGTATATAGGGCAGCGCATGAAATCAGAATCCAGCCCGAAAACACTGAACTGCTGAGAAAGACGTCAGGCCTCGAAACACTGGCCATGTCGACTCCAGACTGTGACGAGACCTAATAAAGGACCTGTCGTTGGAAAATATCCCGGTTGTTGACACCTCTTCCTTTGGATTTTCGTTCCCATCGTCGAGGCGCTCGTCTGGTTTCACTCTGGCGATTCTAAATATGCACCAATTTCCCCATTAGCGCGCGAGCACTTACCAACACCCATTTTCTAGGTAGTAAGAGCTCCCGCGTTAATCTTGTGCTAATTGGTGGTTGGAGCGTGCAGCGTAGCTGCGCTAACCCGTTAGCACAGAACTCACCTGCTCTCCTCCACAAAACACATGCCCAGCGCTAAAAAAAAATTTAAAAAAGTAGATTTTAGCACGTGGGAAGCATGTGCGGATGCCAAAACTACACGGCATGCCTGGGCGCAACTCGCAGTAGTGGTTTCTAACCTGCAGTAAGCATGTATTATTTATTAATTTATTTATTAGAATTTATATACTACTTATAACCTAAGTGGTGTCCATTCAGGTGCTCAACCATTTTTCCCTATCTATTCTAGAAGGCTCACGCTCTATCTAATGTACCTGGGGGCAATGGGGGGATTAAGTGACTTGCCTAGGGTCACAAGGAACAAGGGTGCTGAGGCTGTGGCTCTAACCACTACACCACATAGGGCCACAAAATTATGTCACTGGAGATGAATTTCTCTATATATTTGTTCTTTACGGTTTTAATCCTGGCCGTAGTATTGAAGAGCAGTAAAAATAAGGCTGAAAATAATGCCGCAGCTCTTATTTTCTTATAGATCGGACCATAGTTAAGCAATTTGTCAACCAGCCCCTAAAACACATTCATTTTCTTCTCACCTGAATGCAAGCGATTTAAAAACTATATATTATGGACGGCATCTTTGCCAAAGGAGAAATAGTAAAGGGATCAGGTTTGCTATGCATAAGAGGCAAAGTAGGGCAGTGTATTAGAGAAGTAAATAGTTCATGGTGTGTTGTTGTAGGAAATACAGAATAAATGTGTCAAGAGTTATTTATGGCTAATTATAAGTATACACTCCTGAAAGAGTATGCTGGGGCAGGCCGCCATTGTAAATGAGCTCCAGCTCAACAGTTTTCTAGCCTCAAACAAAATTTTGAAAAGAGGACAAAGCGAGAATTTGTGGCTATTAGCATTTCACAGTACCAGAAGGGGCCTCTAACAGGCAAAACAGCAAACAACGGAACAGCATGAAGATGCTTCCATGGAACACTGAGGCACAGCAAACATCACCTCATAACTTACCTCCAGATTCTACATACGGTACCCAAAGTGGTGCGTAAAATTCCTTGTGTGGTTTCCATGCATGCGCATTTTCTGAATAGGTTAATTGGCTCTTAATTGGATCTAAGGATCAATTGACCTTAGCAAGCGTTAGTTAGAGCCAATTAGTAGTTACTTAGGGCTAGATTCTATCACTGGCACCTAAAAAAGACGATCACCTAAAGTTAGGTGCTTAGGACCAAATTCTATAAACGGCGTCCCGATCGCCTACCGCTGTCTAAGCAGAAACTAGGGAAGCATGTAGGTGTCTGTCTTGGTAGAAAGAGACACCTAACGACGCTTAAGCTCACCAAATGCTGGGTATGGGTGTAGTTTCATCCGGAAGTAGCCTTAGGCAAGCTTATGTGGCCCTAGGCTTCTCCCTAGGGCTGCGATCGGCACCTAAAATGTAGGCCAGCAAAATGCCCACTCCTTCCACCCAACATTCACGGTGGGAGGGATGCCCACTCCCTCTTGCCGGCACCCCTTCCAATATCCCTGGCAGGAAGGATGCCTACTCCCTCCTGCTGGCACCCCCCGAACACTTGACTCCCCCATCCCCCCAGACCTCCCTGGACCTTTATAAGCAAAACATGGCTAGAGGGATGCCTAATCCCTCCGGCTGGCAGGCCCACCTCTTCAGAATGGCGGGCCTTTCCCTTCCCGGTGCATCCTGGGGTGCACCGGGGAAGGGCCTAAGACCCTGATTGGCCCAGGTGTCTAAGCCCCTCTCATGGGTGTGGCCTTAGGTATCTGGCCAGAGTCTTAGGCCACTCCCAGTGCATCCCAGAATGCTTTGGGAAGGCGGTCTAAGACTCCTGTTGGCCCAGGAGCCTAAGGCCCCTCTCATGATGCACTCTGAAGAGGTGGGCCTGCCGGTCAGAGAGATTAAGAAAAAAGTCACTTGAGTACAGAATTTCCCTTTAGTCCATACTTTTTTCAAAATTTATTTAATGTTTGATATGAGTAAGTTTAAGAGTGATTAAAGTGACTGTATATTATAATTTGAACTTTTTTTTCATTATGCTTTCAGAGACTCACACCGCCTTATTCAGCTGATTAAAACTTCCTTTTCGGTTTCCTGATGCAGGAACAAAATGGGCTCCGTCTGTTGGAACCTTTGACAGCAGATAAGTGCTTTGCTTTATTTTATATTTAGATTGTACACAATTTTTATTGACTGAAAAAAGGCAGTATCATAAGCAAACAGCAAACAGTGGCGGGAAATCCTCTAGAACAAGGCAAAACAAAACAAAGTTACATGCCAGTTATATCCACCCACGTACCCCAGAAATCCCCACCACTCCCCCCATTCTCCCCTCTCTTCCTGTTTCCCCTCCAAGCAGGGAGGGGGGTTGCAAAATCATCCCGGTAATGCATGGGAGTCCAGGGACCCCTGAGCAGGGAAAGCCCAAAACAGGACCAGACAAGTCAGTCCTACGATAAACAGAAAATAAAAAGAAGAAACATGCTCCCCCCAGGGTAAGTGCTTTGCTTTTTAAGAATACAAGTTTCATTAAAGCAGCTGACTGTTTTATACAGCTTATATAAGGATTTTTGTTGCCATGTAAAAAATATGCGATGACTGGGTAGTGAAGCGATATTCTTGGGGTTCGCCCCTTGTTTTTGCCCTCATATCTCTAAGCCAGGGGTAGGGAACTCCGATCCTCAAGAGCTGTATTCCAGTCGGGTTTTCAGGATTTCCGCAATGAATATGCATTGAAAGCAGTGCATGCAAATAGATCTCATGCATATTCATTGGGGAAATCCTGAAAACCCAACTGGAATACGGCTCTCGAGGACTGGAGTTCCATACCCCTGCTCTAAGCCATGGTTCTCCAACCTTTTGACACCTATGGACTGGCGGAGATAAAATAATTATTTTGTGGACCGGCAGTTGAAGAACACTGGGCTAAATCGTGCCCATCTCCGCCCAATCTCCGCCCCAGACCCCGCCCCCATAATAGTACCAATTGTAACACCATTTTTCCATCCATTTTTCATATATACACGCATACAATATAATCGTATTAACGACACATAATGGTTAACCACAAACTTAAAATACACAAAGCACACTGTACGCTTTTCAACATTCATTCCTACCAGAAAACAGATAACCCTAACCTCTTTAGTCTTTCCTCATACGAGAGGAGTTCCATCCCCTATATCAACTTGGCCACTTGTTTACTATTACTGCTATTTATCACTTCTGATGGGGTGAAAAGCCTACGCAGTGCTGTACATTTAACATGTAATAAACAGGCCCTGTTTAGAAAAGCTGACAATCTAATTTGGTCAGACAGACAAGACATATAGGGGTTGGGGAGTTACTTGCAGATAGAATGATAGGATGGATAGAGGTAATTTTATGGGAATTGAAAGGAGTTAGGAGTTGAGAAGAGCCTCAAAAAAGTGGGCGTTTAGCTTGGATTTGAATACCGATAGAGACGGAACCTAATGTAACGACTCAAATAGTCTGTTCCATGCATATGGTGCAGTAAAATACCTGTAGGAGGGACGGAGTCTGCAGTTGGCAGTGGAGCAGAGGCGTACCTAGGGTATGTAAATTAACACTTTCAATTGGTGACTACTATAATTGTAGGACAAGTTAGTAATAAAGTTTTGCAGAGAAATATATATGTGAGACTAGTATCAACTCCAAATATGCTCAAAAAGAAGGAAAAAAGCCTCAGAAAGAGGTCCTCCCACCGCCACAAAGGTGGATAACAAGGTGGTTAGACGGTAACCTCATAGGCAAAACCTTCATTGATGTGAGTAATTTTGAACAAAAACTTGTACTTCACATATATAAATAATTTAATAGATAGAGGAAAAACCACTTATCTTAAACTGATCGGCACACCGACGGAGGCCAGCGTTTCACCGACAAGTTGCATCAGGGTGTGACCCGACCGATCAGTCTTAAGAGAGCGGAAACTACCGCTTCAAAAGAGTCCAACTTTGGACTCTTTGGACTCTTTTGAAGCGGTAGTTTCCGCTCTCTTAAGACTGATCGGTCGGGTCACACCCTGATGCAACTTGTCGGTGAAACGCTGGCCTCCGTCGGTGTGCCGATCAGTTTAAGATAAGTGGTTTTTCCTCTATCTATTAAATTATTTATATATGTGAAGTACAAGTTTTTGTTCAAAATTACTCACATCAATGAAGGTTTTGCCTATGAGGTTACCGTCTAACCACCTTGTTATCCACCTTTGTGGCGGTGGGAGGACCTCTTTCTGAGGCTTTTTTCCTTCTTTTTGAGCATATTTGGAGTTGATACTAGTCTCACATATATATTTCTCTGCAAAACTTTATTACTAACTTGTCCTACAATTATAGTAGTCACCAATTGAAAGTGTTAATTTACATACATCGGTTTTCAATATATCTGTGTTTTTATAGTACCTAGGGTATGTGACACCCGGGGCCCATTGTTTTTTGACACCCCTTCCATCATTTTTGACCCCCCCAATGTAAAAAAATATTTTTAGTAATGTTCCCCCCCCCAGGTGCAAGCCATGAGGGGGGTGTTCCCGGCCAGGGAGTCATGGTCCGGAAACTTCCCTTCTCACAGCCCGGTGCCAAGGCTCTAGGTAGTCCCCGTGGCCCAGCATGTTCCTAGCCTTCTCTCCTGTCCGTGAAACTGAAAAAACTGCCGGCCTCGCTAATGATTCAGCTACGTCGCCCGCAGTTTCCCTTCCTGCTTTCCGCGTCTGCCAATGACACAACTTCCTGTTTCCGCCCGGGTGGATTGCGGCAGAGGCAGACGCGGAAAACAGGAAGGGGAGCCCCGGGCGACGTAGCTGAATCACTAGCGAGTCCGGCAGTTTTTTCAGCTTCACGGAAGGTAAAGGGCCATCGGGACTTGCTCGATGAAAGGAGCTCATGGGGTGGGGGGCATAGGGGGAGATAAGTGTGGAGTGACAGAGAGGCTGCAGAGTGGAATGCACTTGTAGGTCAGTAAAAGAAGTCTGAACTGTATTTGGAAATGGATGGGGAGCCAATGAAGTGACTTGAGGAGGGGGGTAATTTGAGTATGGCGGTTCTCGCAAAATATGTCGTGCAGCAGAATTTTGCACAGAGCGAAGGGGAGAGAGATGGTTGAGCCGAAGACCTGAGAGATCTTTTCTAATTCCGGTATATACGAGTATAAATATATTTTTAGATACGGCGGTCAGAACTGTGCGTAATACTCAAGGTGAAGTCAGGCCATGGAGCGATACAGCGGCTGTGCAACATTCTCACTTTTATTTACCATCCCGTTTCTTATAATTCCTAGCATCCTGTTTGGGTTTTTTTGGCCACTGCCGTACATTGGGCAAACATTTTCAGCTTATTGTCTACGACACCTCAATCTTTTTCTTGGGTGCTGACACTTAAGGTGTTAACTATGATATGGATTATTTTTTGTGTAGCTTGAACTTGTCGGGGGCATTCCAAAAATTTGCATGTAGAATTATAGAATTTGGCCTAAGCCAGGGGTGTCCAATGTCGGTCTTCGAGGGCCGCAATCCAGTCGGGTTTTCAGGATTTCCCCAATGAATATGCATGAGATCTATTTGCATGCACTGCTTTCAATGCATATTCATTGGGGAAATCCTGAAAACCCGACTGGATTGCGGCCCTCGAGGACCGACATTGGACACCCCTGGCCTAAGCGCTCTAACTTGAGTGCCAGCATTTATATGCAGAACCCAAAAGCTGATATTTACGACGCGCTGAGGGATTACAACCCAGCAGCGTTACAAGGGGACATCCTTGAGGCATCCAAATAGGCGAAACATGTCAGGTGAAGTTAGTCCCCAGCTGACATAGAACAAACAGCACTCAGATAAGTGCCATAAATTATAGCGAAAGTTAAAAATGAATGAATAGAAGATTAGTTGAATATGTTCTCTTAGGCTTCCACAGCTGGGATCATGATTATAGCCGTTTTCTGGGTCTTGCCGCGTCTGGGTAAGTAGAGCCGATGTTTCATTCATCATGCTATGGCTTTCTTCAGGGTATGCTCTGAGGTCTGCAGGGCGTCTTTATATATAGTGGGTTCATGGACCTGATTGAGATCAGGTCAGTCTATGAGTCAAGAAATTTGAATTTTTGGCAGGAACGTTTGTTGGGCTGACCTGACTGAGAACAGGGAAGTCTGCTGGTCATACGTTTGAATTTTGGCAGGAAATTTCATTGGAAACCCAAGTTTGAATGTTGCATATTGGCGGGGCTGTTCGTGGACCCAGTTTTAAATTCTGGTGACAGAGTCTGTGGTCCCAGTCAGTGGCGTACCTAGGGGGGGGCGGGGGGGGCGGGCCGCCCCGGGTACCAGCCCTAAGGGGGTGTTCCCGGCCTTGCCGTTCAGTCCCCCGCCACCCCCGAAGGACCGCTCGCCCCCCTGGCCTCCCCGCACCACCTATGAACAGCCGCAGCAGGATCGCGAAGTCAGCGTCAGCATCCCTGCGCTGCTTCCTACGACGCGATCCCGCCCCTCCTCTGACGTCAGAGGAGGGGCGGGACCGTGGCGCAGGAAGCAGCAGGGATGGCTGACGCTGACTTCGCGATCCTGCTGCGGCTGTTCATAGGTGGTGCGGGGAGGCCAGGGGGGCGAGCGGTCCTTCGGGGGTGGCGGGGGACTGAACGGCAAGGCCGGGAACACCCCCTTAGGGCTGGTACCCGACGCTGACTTCGCGATCCTGCTGCGGCTGTTCATAGGTGGTGCGGGGAGGCCAGGGGGGCGAGCGGTCCTTCGGGGTGGGTCGGGGCATCAGGCCTTCAGGGTGGGGCGGGCGGGCAGGCAAGCAGGCTTTCAAGGGGGAGGGGGTGACAGGCAGGCAGGCAGGCCTTCAAGGGGGGACAGGCCTTCGGGGGGGGTGCAGACATTCAAGGGGTGCAGGCCTTCAAGGGGGGCAGGCAGGCCTTCAGGGGGGTGCAGACCTTCGGGGGGGGGTGTAGGCCTTTGGGGGGGTGCAGACCTTCAAGGGGGTGCAGGCCTTCAAGGGGGGAAAGGCAGGCAGGCCTTCAAGGGGGGGTGCAGGCCTTCAAGGGGGGGTGCAGGCCTTCAAGGGGGAGACAGGCCTTCAAGGGGGGGAAAGGCAGGCAGGCAGGCCTTAAAGGGGGGACAGGCCTACAAGGGGGTGGGACAGGCCTTCAAGGGGGGGACAGGCCTTCGGGGGGGTGCAGACCTTCAAGGGAGTGCAGGCCTTCGGGGGGGGGGGGTGCAGTCCTTCAGGGGTGGGGTTTAGGCCTTCAGAGGGGGACAGACCTTCGGGTGGGAGGTAAAGTCCTTCGGGGGGTGCAGGTCTTCAGGGGTGGGGTGTAGCCCTTCGGAGGGGGGACAGACCTTCGGGGGAGGGGGGGTCCTGGTGTAAAAGTACACAGAGGGAGAGAGGGAAGGGGGGGTTCAAAGATACATGCATATGCCAGACTTTGGGGGTTAGAAATAATGGGTCTAAAAACAGAGGAGTGGGAGAGAGATGGTGCATAATGGGATTTAGGGAGGGAAGGAACAGAAAGGGAGAGAACTTGGAAACAGGGGATGGTGTGGAGGGGGGATAGAGATACTGGATAGGAGGATAGTTGGGAACAGAAAGGGAGAGATGGTGGATCCTGGGGTGGTGGGGAGTTGAGAAAAGGTGAATCTGTGGATGGAGACAAAAAAAAGGAAAGATGCCAGATCTCCGGGAGAGGGAAGGGAAACGGAAGGGGAGAACAGAGATGGCAGACGGATGGTTAGCACGGAGAAAGGAGACCCTGGCAAGCAAGACAACAAGAGCCTGGGACCAACAAGATTTGAATATTGATCAGAGAACAAAAGGTAGAAAAAATAATTTTATTTTCTGTTTTGTGATTACAATATGTTAGATTTGAAAAGTGTACATGAGACAGCTTGAAATGGGAACTTTTCTATTTTTGTGAATGGCAAGGCTGAGTTCAGTTAAAATATATGCTTTATAAGAAAATATAATAATGTGTTTTATAAAGTTTATAAGCATTGCTGGCATACTCGGTGAGGTGTTCCTAGTGTTGGTGGTGGTGGTAGCATGTCAGTGTGTTGAGAGGAAGAGGTAGTCTGGGAAATTCTGCTGAGCAAACTCTGGGCCCATTTCCACCCCCAGTTAGTCCACTCCACTCAACTGGTTCACACACTGAGTGGGTCTTTGGGTGTTATTTCTGGGTAGTTGTTTTAGAATCTCTTCCAGTGGTTTGTCAGTATCTCCTTCTGGTCCAAGGAAGGAAACTTTGTCAACCTTAGCATTGACCTTCAGAATATGTTTGTAACAGCGCTGCTTGTGTGGCATTAGGCTATGTAGTGATCGAAAGAAAAAAACAGACCTTTGCACATTTTTGCACTATATGGTGGGTGTATGAGGAGATTCATTTCCTGCACAGTTAAGTCCATTTTTTCTACTGAATAATAGTATAGGTACAATGAAAGTAAATAGCAAAAATGTTTGAGTAGATAATTAAGGAAATCTTTTTCATATTGCTTGCTTATGGACTGGGAAAAAAGACTGTTCAAGCAAATGTCTCCAGAACTGCTTTAATGGAAAAATGTGATTTTTTTTTTTTTAAGTACTTTGTGAAATTTATTGTTGTTGTGAAATTTATTGTTATACTTTGTTTAAACTTAAAAAGCGGTGTCATTAACAGTGAATCTAATCGAAAAATCGATTCAACAGGGTGAATCGGATCGAATGAAATATTTTTCTCTGAATCGGGCAGCACTATTGGCTACCATGAGAATGGGCTACTGGGCATGATGGACCATTGGTGTGACCCAGTTAGGCTATTCTTATGTTATGTTCTCATCTGTAGGGGCCTTTGTTTTCACTTCTTATTTTAATGTATTTTTTTCCTGGGAACTTATCAGTGTTTTTTTATAATGGGAACAAAAATGGAAGAGAATTAATGTGTGTGGAATGGGGGGGGGTAACTAATTTCTTCAGCTAAATAATTCAATCCACTTCAAACAGACATAGGAGAACTCACGCACCATTCACACACCCTCCAACCAAAAACGTCAAAAGAAAAAAACTGTTCGACAACCTCCTAGCCATTCGAGCTGCAACACTTGACCCCCAACTCTACAACCTATTGACCTCGACCACAAACTACAAAACCTTAAAAAAAGAAATAAAAACCCTTCTATTAAAAAAACACATAAAACCAAACTAACATAATCAGAACTGTCCCAAACATCACCTGCAACTACTCCATATGTACTTCTGATGTCATGACAATTCAGACATAATTTATGTTATGTTATGTTTGGAATAATGGTTACATAAATGAGGTTCAATAAAAGAAAATTTTCTGTGGGAGCATTTGTTGGAACTTCTGTTATCCTGATTTCTTCTATCTGTGGGCTTTCTTTAGCTAACCTACTTATCTGGGGCTTTCCACTTCTGCAGCTGCCCTTTTCACGGTCCACTTTGCGCTTGCACTCTCTGGGGAGGGGGGGTTGGGTCTGGGCTTGGTGGGGTAGGTGTGTCTGGTAGTTTTGTCTGGGTGGTGGCTGGGTGTTTCTTGGGTGCTTGTTGTGCGGATTGGTGTGTCTGGTGAGCGGTCTGGGTGTTGTTGCTTGTGGGGAGTTTTTTCATTATAAAATATGGCTGAGGGTCTAGTCCGGCTTATTATTCTTGTGGGTTCTGGGGTGGGATTTGTTTGCTTGCCCCAAGTTTTGGCCTTTTGTTGTGTATTGCTATGCCTCTCATTGGCAATTTTCTCTTGGGAGAGGCTTGTTCATGCTTGTTGTTGCTGTTACTCTCATTCTGTGTTCTTTTTGATAATGTATAAGTTTCTGTACAGACCATGGTTGCTTGTCTGGACCTTTTGCCATTCTCAATAAAAATACTTTGGAAAAAAAAAAAAAAAAATTTTCACTGCCTGTTTCTATTCTGACCATTTATTCCATTTCATGGTTATTGCAAAAAAAAAAAAATTTTACATGAGGGGGGGGGGTGTCAAAAAATGATGGGCCCCGGGTGCCACATACCCTAGGTACGCCACTGGTCCCAGTTTTAAATTCTGTCAGAAAAGAGACTGGAACTTTTGAGAGGGAGGAAGAAGGCATTTGGCCTCGGCCTCAGTCCTTTTTGCACTAACCCCACTCTTCTACGAAACCGCGCTAGCATTTTTAGCACAGAGAGCCGCGCTGAATGGTCCGCGCTGGTCCCGACATTCATAGGAAATCAATGAGCATCAGGAGCTGCACAAGCCATTCAGCATAGCTCTCTGCGCTAAAAACCGCTAGCGTGGTTTCGTAGAAGAGAGGGTAAATTTCTTTTGGATGAGAGATTGCCATGCTTTGTTTATGGAGAGCTCTTTATCTTCATTGAAGTTATTGGGGGTGTCTTGTGATTTCTATTGCCTCCTAGATTCTTCTCGGCCACCAGCAGTCTTCTTTCTCCATCAGTTTTGAGATTAAATTATTGCAAATGCGGTGCATATTTCCCAGATATCGTCTGTTGGAAAGTACATCTGAAGACACAGCCAAAAGGGTTATAAATATAAGAGGCCACACTATTGAAAGCATTTGATATTTATGTAAGAAGTGTAACTGGAGTAATAAGCCTAATAGTTGAGCATGCAAAAGTTAGACATGGATCCATGCCTGAATGCTATTCTGTATATGGCATGTGCTCTTTATAGAATGGTACTATTTACCGTATTTTCACTCATATACCGCGCACCCGTGTAAAATGCACACACGGGTATAGCACGTGGGAAACTGTAATTTATGTAAAGAAATTTTTATATACCGCACACACCCGTATACCACGCATGCCGCCCCGACTCTCCCGTCGCCGCCCGACTCTCCTTTCGCCCGCCCCGACTCTCCTCTGGCCACCCCGACTCTCCTTTCGCCCGCCCCGACTCTCCTCTGGCCCGCCCCGACTCTCCTCTCCCCCTTGAAGTCCTGTCCCCACCCTGAAAGCCTGATGCCCCCCCCCCCGACGTCCAATTCACCCCGCAGGACCGCTCGCACCCCCCCCCCGACGTCCGATTCACCCCGCAGGACTGCTCGCACCACCACCCCCCCACGTCCGATTCACCCCGTAGGACCGCTCACACCACCCCCCCGACATCCGATTCACCCCTCCCCCCGCAGGACCACTCGCACCCCCACAGCCTCCCCACCCCCCCCCATCATGGAGAAGCTCCTACTGTTCTCCTGCTGCTTCCTCTGTCGGCGGTCCCGGGCCTTCTGTGAGCCCTGCTCTGAAATGCTTCCTCTTCCGGCGGTCCCGGCCCTTCTGTGAGCCCTGCGTCTGCGCTGCTTCCTCTTCCAGCGGTCCCACCCTTTCTCTGACGGAGAACGGTAGGAGCTTCTTCATGATGGAGGGGGGTGGGGAGGCTGTGGGGGTGCGAGCGGTCCTGCGGGGGGGGGGGTGAATCGGACGTCGGGGGGGTGCGAGCAGTCCTGCGGGGTGAATCGGACGTCGGGGGGGGAGGGAACTATGTAAAAAAAACATTGTAAAACGCGCTCACGCCTATAACGCGCAAGGTTATGTAAAAATCGTGTATAACGCGCGCGTTATATGCGTGAAAATACGGTAGTGGTAAATTGTTTCTGTTCCCAACTTTCAGCACCAATTATAAAATTTCTCTTAAACTACATACCAGGATGTAGTTTAAGGAATACTTCTTTAAAGTTCACTTTGCTTTATTCCCGTCATGTTTGCATGGGAGTTTCATTACACTTCTCCCTCCATATTTGCGGTGGATGCGGGCGGAACATGGCCGTGAATATGGAAAAACCGCAAATAACTTTTTATATGTTAATTGTATTTTTTTTTGTAACTGCCAGCGTTTTTACTATTGAAACCGCGAATAACTTTTCAACTGTTATTCGCAGTTTTTGGAAATAGCCACTATTAGTACTATTGAAATTTGCAGACCTGACCTGTTCCTGAAGGAGAGGCAATATCCCAGTGATTTTCGGGCTGATAGCAGGCAAGCAGCGATTCACAGCAATTTTCAGGGTAATAGCGATTTTCTCCATGCATGCTGGGAAGCAGCGTTTCTGTCTATGGATGCTGGGAAGCAGCTTTTTTCTCAGTGCACACTGGGAAACTGGGAAGCAGCGAGCTTGAGGGTGAAAGATTTGAAGCAGCGATTTTCAGAGTGAATGTTGGTAAGCGCTAAACTTTTTTATCGGTACAGTAAAAGAAAAGGAACTTTACTCATGATGTAATTGGGGGTGGCGGAGTCAGCATGCGAATATGCGAAACCACGAGTGCAGAAACTGCGAATATGGAGGGAGAAATGTATTTACTATTGTGGCTCTGATTTTCACCTCAAATCATTTATACACAGGTTCATTTTATCTTACCACTCTCCATTGTTTCGTTCCACAACTCTTAAATCTATAAACTAAACTAAACCTTAAGTTTGTATAGTGCATCATCTCCATAAAGATAGAGCTCGGCACGGTTTACAGGTAATTCAATAAATGAGGGAAGGACATAATAAGAAATTAGAGGTTATGAAGAGGATAGCTAGCTTTACATTTTAAATAGATAGCTTTATGTTTTGGAGAAAAGCCAGGTTTTCAGATGCTTTCGGAATAATTGGAATGAGCCTAGGTTCCGCTGCGGGGCAGGGAGGTTATTCCAAAGCTCAGTGAATTTGAAGAAAGGGGATTTCCCTAATTTACCTGCATACATGACACCTTTTAACGAGGGGAAAGATAGTTTGAGTATGTGGGCAGATCTGGTAGTGTCAGGTCTCAAAGAATTCCAGGATAGTGGAATTAGGGGAGGAAGAATGCCATGTAGGATCTTGAATGTTAGGCAGGTACATTTAAAGTGAATCCTAGAAATCACCGGAAGCCGTTGAAGTTTTAACAGAAGCAGGGAAACATGATTGAATTTGCTTTTTGCGAAGATCAACCTAGCCGCAGTGTTCTGGATCCTCTGAAGTCTTTGAAGATTTTTCTTGGTTAGACTTATATAGATGGAATTACAATAGTCCAGTCTGGAAAGAATGATTGATTGTACAAGGACAGCAAAATGTTGTTGGCGGAAGCAGGATCTCACTTTCCTCAACATGTGAAGACTAAAAAAAAACACTTTTTTACCAGAGTTGAGATGATCATTAAAGGAAAGTGTAGAGTCAATAATGATGCCTAAAACTTTGCTTGAGAATTCGATCTGCAGTGTGGGACCAGAAGGTAGTGGAATGAGCATGGGTAACTGATCTAATTTTGGGCCAAGCCAGAGTAGTTTTCCACTTCCCTTTTTTGTTTTCCATCTCACACTACCCTGTTTTTCTGTATCACTCACTCATTTCCACATGTCAGTCATTACATATATACCGTGTTTCCCCGATGGTAAGACACTGTCTTATTTTTTTTGGAAGGCCAAAATATGCTCTAGGGCTTATTTTCGGGGGGATGCCTTATTTACCCTTTCATGTCCCCTCTGTATCTCTATCCTTATTCAGTAGGTCCTGCTTACCCTTTCTCTTCTTTGTGTCACTATCTCCATTTTCAGCTTTCCCCCCCTTTTCCTTTGTTACTGCACCCTGTAGCTAGAATCTTTCCACCCTCCCTCCACTCCGGCCCAGCCCAGTATGAAATATTTCCTTTTGTTTCCCTCCCCTCTCTCTTTCTCTCTCTCTTCTGCTCCCTCACCCACAAGTCCTGCATCTGGCCCTCTCCCTTCTACCTGCACCTGGCAACACCCCCCTGCTCCGCGGCTCTCTTCAGCAACTTGTCAGCAGCGGTGATCAAGACAAGCTACCGACATCGAGGCCTTCCCTCTACGAGTCCCGCCTTTGTGGAAAAAGGAAGTTGAAACAAGCGGGACTCGCAGAGGGTAGGCCCCGACGTCAGAAGCTTGTGTCGATCGCTGCTGCTGAGTTGCCGAAGAGAGCCGCGGAGCAGGGGATGTGGCCGGAAGCAGGTAGAAGGGAGAGGGAGATAGGAAGGCTGTAGATCTCCGGAGCATGACACCGACCCCGGCCAGGATGATTTCTTTTTCAGGCGTGCATCTTACAAGTCCTGCGTCGCAGCGGGAAATAGCCATGCTGAGCAGTGAGCTCAGCACTACACAGATGAAAGCCTTGCTTGCTGATTGGTCCGGCGGCACGGCCGCCGGACCAATCAGCAAGCAAGGCTTTCATCTGTCTACGTGCTGAGCTCACTGCTCAGCATGGCTATTTCCCGCCGCGACGCCGGACTTGTAAGTTGCATGCCTGCGTGACACACTACCGGAGCCACGGCAAAGGTGGAAAAGAGCCGCATGCGGCTCTGGAGCCGCGGGTTGCCGACCCCCGCGGTAGACGGAGGGACCACACGGAGTCACCCACCGTACCACCCGATTCGGGTAAGCGCAGATATCGGTGGGTGGCTTATTTGCGGGGGGGGGTGCCTTATTTTACAATTTTTTCTAAAAAGGGGGGGCTGTCTTATTTGATGGCCCTGCCTTATCATCGGGGAAACACGGTATGTATATATTGCTTACACTCAATTAAAATTTCACCTCGTTATCAAGACATTTTCCTTCAGGACCAATGAAGAAGGAGTATTTTCTGAAACACTGACCGTGTCGGGTCCCATATACTCACACAAGAGGGCCATTTGTTTGGAATGCTACATTGCATCTTCTTCAATAAAGATAAGACTTTTTGTACTTTGCACATGATTTCTGCAGTATTTTCTTTTGCTTTGGTCATCTGACTTTCTTACTGTAGATTGGTTGGATTGTTTTTTTGTTTTGTTGAATAAAATCAAAACAATGCATGCACTTTTTGGGCCAGTCCAATACACCAAACATGTTCTTTTTTTTTTTTAACGTGCACTTTTGGCCACCGCCAGTCATATACCAATATACTTGGACCCTTTCTAAAATCATGCCTAATGCATTCCAAGTCATTTCCAGGCATTTGTGCTCAACCCAGGCACCGAAATTGTACCTATCTTTAATCAAACTATACCCATTTGTTTCTGTCTTTTTATATACATCGCCTTAATTTGCCCATAAGCTTGAGACGACGCAATGATTTTAACCATTTAACTCTGTTATTTAGTCAGTGGCTTCAGCCATTACAATCTTTCTTTTCTAAGTAAAGTAAATAGAAAAGAGTGTTAGCAAGCCAGCTGCGGCACTGCCTTCGCCGTGGTGAAATGACTTGGATGTCTGCGCTTCCTAAAATTGTGCAGTCTCGTTGACAAGGAAGGGTAAAGACCCTCCAGGGTTCTCCAAGAACATCAATATGTTTTGTATTTAATGTGCTGGCTCCGTTACAGCAAATTAAAGAGAGAAGGTCTGGTACAAGATAATACAGAAAGTACTGTAGTTCCTTTCTCCCTAGCCATGCAGTGCATGCTGAAAACGATACTCCAGTGTGGAGGAAACAGTGCATATTACATTCCCCCTGAAGTAACAGAAGAGGCATTAGACGAGGCCCTGAGTCTTAATGGTACACATCAGGAAAACATCTGAGCTTGGGCCTTCAATCACGAACGCTGCAGGATTTAAAAATGAATAAACTTCACATTGTGTTTCTCTTATTTATCCTTTATGCAAATTGTCCCTGGGAGGACACATTATGCTCACGGCGTGGCACAGTGCAGATCCGCATTAAAGCTTCCAGGGTTACTTCTTTATGTGCTAAAAAAAATACTTTAGGCCTTTTGAATGGGCCTGAGGTGGAACAAAATGAATGAGAAAAGATCTGCTCGGGCCAGTGTAGTTTCTGCTGAAAAGTTTTTAAAAAACACAAATATAGTATTAACCTGCCACTCTGAGAAACCTGAAATGTGTTGTTCTACAGTCCCAAAATATTTCACTCATGTATGCGTGGCAGGAGTGGCAAATAGTTGTTCGAATTAAACAAATATTGGAGAAATATGATTTAAGGCTGTAGGGGCATTAAATAGACATAAAAAAATCCAAATTTATCTTAGCAAGCATTGGCCCCCTTTTATTAAGCCGCATTAGACTTTTTTTTTATTGACGGCCTTGACAGTATTAGCTCCAAAGCTCATAGGAATTAGAACATAAGATTAGCCTTATTTAAGGTGACCATTTATTTTTTTCATCAAAAGGGGACATCTATTAATTGTCAGTTCCGCCCCTAATCCCGCCCTAGCCTTTTCTAGTTCTGCTAGAAGATAAGATTAAATGTTGAACTAAGGCCAGTTACTGGGCAGACTTGCACGGTCTGTGTCTGTGTATGGCCTTTTGGTGGGGGATGGGCTGGGGAGGGCTTCAATGGCTGGGAGGGTGTAGATGGGCTGGAGTAAGTCTTAACAGAGATTTCGGCAGGTGGAACCCAAGCACAGTACCGGGTAAAGCTTTGGATTCTCGCCCAGAAATAGCTAAGAAGAAAAAAAAAAAAAATTTAAATTGAATCAGGTTGGGCAGACTGGATGGACCATTCGGGTCTTTATCTGCCGTCATCTACTATGTTACTATGTATATATCGGTTTTGAGATAAGGCAACCAGAACTGAACACAGTACTCAAAGTGAGGTCGCACTGTGGAGCTATATAGAAGCATTAAAACATTCTTGTTAGCCATCCCTTTTCTAATAATACCTAGCATTTTGTTTGCTTTTTTGGCCACCACCACACTTTGGGTGGAAGGTTTCAGTGTATGGTCTATAATGATACCCAGATCTTTTTCTTGGGCGCTGAACCCCAAAGTTGACCCCAGCATCTGGTAACTATGATTTGGGTTATTCTTCCCAATGTGTATCACTTTGCATTTGGAAATCACAGAGATAAATGGCAAATTTTTAAGTAGTTTCATGTGACGTGTTTCTAATCAAAGGCCATATATCTAATCTTCACATTTAATATTATTCATTTAAAGATTATATTAATGATCAATAGAGTTTCCTGATCAACACCTTGGCTCACTTCTTAAAAGTTTCAAACCACTTTGCACTCCTTCTGGAGTAATATCTTCACTTCTCGAGGTGAAGAGGAATAGACCTCAGTGGCTGCATCCACACTCGTTCAGAATTGTTACGGTGTAGAATTCAAAGTTCTTGGCCTCTTCATTGGTCATATTCCAACTACCATCCTATTGAATTTAATTTTTATAAATAATTTTTATTTCCATCTTTTTTTATAAGCTTTTTTTTTTTTTTTTTTTTTTTTTTTGTTCAAAGTGTTTTATTGATTTTATAAGTAGAGAAAAAATACAAAGCCAACAATGTGAGTGCTCCAACAAGGAGCACATTATAACAATATCATTAACAAGTGTGAAGTGCATCCACAAAGGAATAATGATCACAGATTATTAAATGCATAACAAAATAAAGATGTGATGACATAAATAGTTTTCAATCAGGTTAGTTAGTTTTTTAACTTAGCTTAAGAGAGTAGCTGAACGGGGCTCCGACATAGATCCACATTTCGCTAGGGCTGTTTCAAGGAGTTACCCAGTTCTTAGAGCTCCTACCTTATGTTCAGACCCGCTGCCAGCCTTGTATTGTTCTCAATACATTTGGCCACCTTAAATTTCATCTGCCAATTGGACACCCAGTCTTCCAATTTCCCAAGGTCTGCCTGCAATTTTTCACAGTCTGCATGTGTTTTAACAACTTTGAACAGTTTAGTGTCAACTACACAAATTTAATCACCTCACTCGTCATTCCAATTTCCAGATCATTTATAACACTGGACAACAAAATGAATGCTTCTTCAACACTTTCAGGTGTATCTTACAGATTTTTGACTGCTGATCACAAAAATAATGTTTAAAATTACGTATCACATACTGTTTTAACAAAAAAAGTACACTTTTTTCAATTTCTTGTTATAATTTCAGGCTAATGCAATTGATTCTTAGCCTAATTCTTAATATAGGCCTATTGCCACATTATACCTTGCTGGATTTAATGTGGGCTTGTCCAGGCGTACATTCAGGGCAGATTGCATAACATCCATGGAAATGATGCAGTCTGGGCATGCTTGTACATGGGCTCGATGGATGCTGCCTGAAAAGGCTATATAAAAGCAGTTCACAATACAGGGATAATCTTCATTACATTACATTACATTACATTAGTGATTTCTATTCCGCCATTACCTTGCGGTTCAAGGCGGATTACAAAAGAAGTTATCTAGACATTTCCAGAGGTATTACAGAGTGGAGCGGGTTGCCACAGGGGATTGAGATGATTCTTGCGGTGTTAGTTTGTCTTTAAGGATTTCTTGAATACCATGGTTTTTATTTCTTTTCTGAAAGTTTTGTAGTCTGGGGTTGTGATCAGTAAATTGGGGAGTTGGTAGTCTAGTTTTGCTGCTTCTGTGGCTTGAAGGCCATCATACAGTTTTTTTTATTTGACGTCTCTGATAGGAGGGTGCATGAAAGGTGTGTGGGTTCTCCTATGTTTGGTAGTAGAAGTTTGGATTAGGCGGTTGTTCAAATAGGTTGGGCTGTCTCCATTAATGGTTTTAAATAGTAGACAGTAGAATATAAAAAGTATTTTTGCTTGTATTGGGAGCCAGTGTGATTCGAGGTATGCCGCGTGTTTCCTCCAAGAATAGATAAGTCTCAGAGCTGTGTTTTGTACTGTTTGTAGTTATTTTATCATGGTTGCGGGGCAGGGGAGATACAGGATGTTGCAGTAGTCTAGAACAGTGTTCTTCAACCTTTTTACACCTATGGACCGGTGGGAAAAAAAATTATTTTGTGGACAGGCAAACTACTAGGACTGAAATTTAAAAACCCCGTTTCTGCCCTGTCTCCGCGAGCTCGGTCCTCGCAAACCATCTGATCCCATCCGCACAAGCCTCAGTTATGATTATATACTGAATGTATTTTATTAAAGTTTAAAAAGAAACAATATTCTGTACAATTGTCATTTTATAAATACAAATAATACAGAGCAAGGATCAACAAAACCCCTGTCTCCCTTCCCCTTCACATATATCCCCTCTACTATCAAGAAAACTGAATAATCCAAATTATTACAGAATGCTACACAAAAATATCATGCTAATAGAATACCGCAGTCACACATAGCAGGAATAGGGTTAGGGGAGTGCAACTAGGGCAACTGCCTCCCTGGTCAGAGAGAGCCCTAAGCCACAGCCTGGATTTTGCAGTCCCCAGTTATGTCTAACACCAGCTCTAGCAGGATATATATTTCAAATCTGATATATTCTAATCACAAAATAGAAATAAAATTATTTGTTTCTACCTTTTGTTGTCTCTGGTATCTGCTTTCATCTTCTTTTCACTCTCTTCCTTCCAGTGTCTGCCCTCTCTGTCTCTTCAATCTAGCATCTGCCCCTTCCATCTACTGTCTGACCTCTCCCCCTTCCATATGGTATTTGTCTTTTTTCTATGCCCCTCTCCCCTTTCCATCCAGCCTATGCCCCTCTCTCCTTTTTACATGATTCATTCCAGCTTCACTGCTCTCTTCATTTTTATCTCTCCTACACCAGATCTAGCATCTTTGTCCCTCTCAATTTCTCTGCAGACCCCCCTTCCCATCTCATTCCTGTCTCTCCCCTTCCCCTCCTCTAATCTCCCTGCCAGCTGTTTCCTTCCTTTTTTCTTCTCCCTTCCCTCCTCCCCCTGTTCAGCAGTAACTCTCTTCCCTTCCCTTTTCCTCCTCCCCTCTCAGCAGCATCTCTCCTTCTCCCCAGGTCCAGTAGCAGCTGTCCCTTTTTTTCCCTTGCCCAGCAGCTTCCCAGACTCCTTTCCCTCCTCCCCTCCCAGCAGCATCTCTCCTTATCCCTCTCCAGGTCCAGTAGCAACTGTCCCTTTTTTCCCTTGCCCAGCAGCTTCCCATACTCCTTTCCCTCATCATCCCTCTCCAGGTCCAGTAGCAGCTGTCCCTTTTTTTCCCTTGCCCAGCAGCTTCCCAGACTCCTTTCCCTCCTCCCCTCCCAGCAGCATCTCTCCTTATTCCTCTCCAGGTCCAGTAGCAGCTGTCCTTTTTTTTTTTTTTTACCATGCCCAGCAGCTTCCCAGCCTCTAACAGTGGCTTTCTCCCCTCCCAGCAACTCTCCTTACTTGCCAGCGCAGCGATTCAGGAAGGCAGCCTCGGGTCCTTTGTTGGGTTGCACCGCCTCTGAGGAAAGCGGAAGTTGCATCATCAGAGGCGGCCGTGACTCAGCAAAAGCCCCAAGGCTGCCTTCCTGAATCGCTGCGCTGGTAAGTAAGGAGAGCCACTGGGAGAGGAGAAAGCACACTATCGGAGGCTCCCCATGATCTCTCCAGCCCTGCTCGGACTACAGCTCGGTAATCTTGCCGGTCCTGCACGACCAGCGCAGACCAGCAGGAATTTTCTGCAGACTGGCACCGGTCCGCAGACCGGCAGTTGAAGAACAGTGGTCTAGAAGACCTAGGAGCTAGAATTGTTTTCTGTTGAAGAATTTTCAAACGTGCCTTCGGTTTCTCATGACTGCGAATGATTTCTGTCTGTCAGTTCGGGTGTATTATGATGCTTCTAGGCATAGTATTGTCTATGTAAGTAGCTTAATTAATAAGCCAGGTAATTATTAATTGCTATGGTACAATTTGTGACAACAGAAATGTCTCATCAATGTCGCAGCAGCTGTGATAAAATTCTGCTTGACAAGTACACACTTAAGCCTCAAAGATGTACCATGACTCAACTTGTTAAGAAAGCATATAAGCTGTACTTTGGTTGCAAGATTGGAGATCAAGACACACCATGGGCTCCTCACGTTTGTTGTACAAGATGTGCCATCGATCTTAGCGCTTGGTTCTGAGGTCCTCGGAAGTCAGTGCCATTTGCTATCCCAATGATATAACGAAAATAGAAGGATCACTTGACAGACTGTTATTTCTGTCTCACAAATGTATCTGGTTTCTCTGGTAAAAATAAAAAATTAATTGAATACCCCAATCTTCCTTCAGCCATGAGACCAGTGCCTCATGATGACAGTCTTCCAGTACCGAAGCCACCAGAAAAATGGAGCTTAAACATAACCAACAAAGAATCTGCAATGCATCAGCCAAACACTGATTTTGAACCATGTACATTTGGCGAGCCTCATATTATAACACAGTCAGAATTAAACGATCTGGTCAGGGACTTAGGTTTGTCAAAAGCAAAAGCAGAATTATTGCATTCAAGACTGCAGGGATGGTGTTTGTTCTCGTCAGGTAAGAAACTTTCTGTCTTTCGAAGCCACCAAGACGATTTAACAAATTTCTTTGCACAGATTGAAAACCTCTGTATCTGCACTGACATTGAAGGGTTGTTTACAGCTTTGGGTTATATGCATGACCCACAGGAGTAGCAGCTTTTTATTGATTCGTCAGTGTTAAGCCTCAAAGCTGTTCTGTTACACAATGGCAATGTCTACCCATTGATACCTATTGGCTATGCTGCACAAATGAAAGAAACATATGAAAATATGGAACTGCTGTGAAAGCATATCCAGTACACAAAGTACAACTGGAACATCTGTGCTGATCTTAAAGTAGTAGCTCTGCTACTTGGAATGCAGCTTGGATATACCAAGTGCTGTTGTTTTATTTGTAAATGGGACAGCCATGCTAAAGGGTTCATAGACAACGGCGCGAAAGACAAAAGCGCGTGCCGACAATTGAGCGCAGCGCGCGCTGCCGCGCCGCTCTAAATTACAGTTTTTAGGGGCTCCGATGGGGGGTTTTGTTGGGGGAACCCCCCCAGTTTACTTAATAGACATCGCGCCGGTGTTATGGGGGGTTTGGGGGGTTGTAACCCTCCACATTTTACTGTAAACTGAACTTTTTCCCTAAAAACAGGGAAAAAGTTCAGTTTTCAGTAAAATGTGGGGGGTTACAACCCCCCACACCCCCCACAACGCCCCCACAATGCGGCGCGATGTCCCCCCCACGCCCCCCCCGTCAGAGCGCTAAAAACAGTAATTTAGAGCGGCGGCGCGCAATGCGCTCAATTGTCTGGGCGCGCCTTTGTCCCGGCGCGCTTTTGACCTGACACCATGCTAAAGAGTTGCATTACATTCAAAAGAGCTGTCCACTCCGTAAGAATTTGGTTCCAGGACAGAAAAATGTGGTACATGAGCCACTTATTGACCTGACAAAGATATTTTTGCCTCCTCTTCACATAAAACTTGGACTGATGAAAAATTTTGTAAAAGCAGAAGTTTCCAAGAACAACTGACGCCAAGATTAAGGAAGGCATTTTTGTCAGTCTGCAAATCAGACATGTCATCAGTGACCAGAGATTTGAAGATCTGTTAGGCCAAAGAAAATTGCCTGGAAAGCATTCAAGGATGTCATTGAAAATTTTCTTCACTAACTCCAAGCTTCAAATATAATTATCGATATTAGTATCAGATATCTCACTATGAGGAGACCTCAGCCCCACCACTCCACCACTATACTCTGTTCAAAAGCGGGAAGAATCTGCCTTTCATATAATATAGGGAGTCGGATGACAGACACAGCCCCGGGAGCCCCTTGACAAAGCGCGATATGTGCGAAACATGTTGGGGCACAACTCCCGTTCTAAGGCTGAGATAAGTGCTTTATACTAACATTTAAATGCATAAATATATCTTTTTCATATTATTTATACTATTTAAAACTATTTAACAAACAAAGTAATATACACATATGTTGAGATCAATGATGAAAGGCACCACGTGATTCTTCCCGCTTTTGAACAGGGTGGAGTGGTGGGGCTGAGGTCTCCTCATAGTGAGATATCTGATACTAATATCGATAATTATATTTGAAGCTTGGAGTTAGTGACGACCATTTTCGATACAGCTTCTGACGAGATATTGACAAGTATTGCCATTTTTTGTGATTGAAAATTTTCTTGGCAGCCACAGGGCACCAAACTATTCAACTGGTTGACTTCTTAAAGCATACAAAACCATGAAGTGCAATATGTCACTGAAGATGCACTTTCTACACTCACATTTGGAATTCCCTTCCCTCGAACACCCCAGACACCAAGCGCCCCTCCCCCCCCCCCCCCCCCCCCCGCCTTCCGATCTCCCACACCCCTCCCACAAAATCCTGGTGGTCTAATGGGCTAGGGGGGTTTGGATCAGACTCCCTCCAGCTTGAGAACCCTCCACCCCTGACACCACCCCCCTCCCCCCCCCGGTACCTTATGTCAAAAATCAGGCAGGAGGGATGCCTACTTCCTCCTGCCTTGAAAGGCCGCCTCTTCATAATGACCCTTCCCCCTCCTGGTGCATCCTGGATGCACTGGAAGGGGCTCATTCAGGACCTTAGCCCCCCCCCCCCCCCCCCTCATCCAGTGCATGCCGGTGATGCACTAGGAGAATCATAAGGCCCTGATTGGGGCCTTTGATGCCTGACCCAATCAGGACCTTAGGCCCTTTCCATTTGCAAAATGGCAAATCAAAAATCACTTTGTTCAAATAGTCCAAAGACAAATCCCTTGGGCTCCTTCTCTCTCACCAAGAATAGAGAGAGGATAGAGAATAAAACAACACTTAGTAAAGTTTGTTACAGTGCCTTTGGGCTTGCCACCTGCCATGCCCCAGCAATGTACCCGGGCTTCAGTGGCCTCCAGTTCAGTCCACTTCACTGGGCCCTTTTTTAGCACAAAGCCAAAATTCAAAAGAGAGCTGAAACTCTAACACTTTCAGTTCATCAAACCTGTTCTCCATCAGCAATAGAAGGTTCCTGCTCCATAGAGCTGATTGAGGGAAAAGTTGCTGAATCTGCTTTCATTACCTTTTGTTGCACAAAAGTATCCCATAAAAGACCTGCCCAGATCTTTCAGCAAACTCTGCACTCCCCATTTTGAGAATGTTGGTCTTTTATGTTAATATGTTTTATGTGTGTTTGCTGTTGGAAACTTATTTAAGATATTTAAGCAGTCTATAAATGTTTTAAATAAATAAATAAAACTTTAAACTCCTCAGCAGTCCCAGTTGTACTCAGGCCTGGCCATAAACAAACACAGGCCTAAAACAAGAAAAAAACAACCAACTTTCACCCCAGAAATACAGTCTAAGCAGTCTTCTTAAACCACTTTATCAGTTCTCTAGAAACACATTTTCCTTTAAAGTTGGAATAGCTTCAAGTAACAAGAAGGCTTTCCCAATCCAAACTTTATGCAACACTTTCTTCCAGCAAAAATAGGAAAAACAAACAGCAAACAAAAAGCACAGACAATTGCCAGCCATGGTCAGGTTTACCTCCATTGTTTCTATAGGCTCCAGCCCAGGTACAGCAATCTCCATGTGTTCCTCTGCCTCACCAAGCTTTGTTAAGCTTAGCTCCTCAGTTCTCTGCCATTCCATGGGTCCTTCCTCTTGCATCTGCTTGTTTTGGAGAGATTTTCAGAGAAGTTGTTCTTGGACTGCCCCCTCTAGCTTGTGTGCCCTGTGCTTAAGTTTCCCAGTGCCATACCCAAACCTGCTGGAGAGAGGAGCAGGCTTCAGCTCTCGCTGTCTCCCCATGTAGCCACCCAAGAGATTTCCCTTCCCTTTCATTATGGGAACCCTTTTGGATTTCTGCCTGGGAAAGACGGCTCTGAATGCACTAGCCTCACTCTTCCTGTGTGCCTACTTTTTCTGGCTAGAGAGGGGCACTGCTGCTTTGTCTTTCTGAGCGACAGGATTGACTTTAATAATATGGCGGATTTTCCAGCTGACTGTTAACAGTTTGCATTCTCGTCTCTTTGATTGGCCAGCTGGACCGGACTCTAACAGTTTGTTCCTTTTTTAACTTTGGTGTGCCTCTTGCACCGTTAGCGCACGGTGTTGTATGGAGAGCTTCAGTTGTGTGAATCCCTGAAGCAGCCAGTCAACGGCGATACAAGGCTCTTGTAGGAGGAAGTCAGCTGGACATGGACCATGACATCTAACGGCAGCAGGAGGTGTTTTCTGCTGCTTCTGGTTTAGAACTGGTGGTGAAAACAGACTCCATGTTTTTCAGCTAAGTGGAAACTTTTCTTTTTCACTACCCTGTGCACAGTGGTGGATTTATGCCCGGTGAGAGATTACCATTTAAGAGTGTGTGGAGTTTTTTATGCCAATGACATGTCTGCGTGCAGCTTAAAATCATTATTGATTGCTGCCAAATTGTTATATTTGAGGCTTTTTCGCCACATTTTTGGGGGATCAATGTGTCTCTCCTTGGTGATTCCACCACTAGCTGGTAACATTTCTAATAATAATTTTTGAATTTAAATGTCTCTATCATATCTCCCCTCTCTCGCTTTTCCTCCAAAGTATACTTATTGAGATCTAATCTAATCTAATCTTCCATTTGTGAGTCGCTCATACCTACACAGGCTCAAGGCGACAGATCAAAGAGGAAGGGGAAAAGAAGGAGGGGAAGAGGACGTGGAGAGATAAGAGGAGGGACTTAGATGTAAGGGATGCTATACAGAAACTGAGATAGTTAGTTATCAAAAAGGTGAGTCTTCAGGTTTTTTTCTGAATCTAGGGTAGTTTGTCTCTTTCCTAATAGCTTCTGGTAGGTCATTCCAGATTTTTACACCCAGATAGGTTAGCATAGAGTGGAAAATTTGTTTGTAGTGGAGGTATTTTGTGGATGGTAGGTTTAGTTGGACTCTGTTAAGAATTCTTTCTGAAGTCGACCAAGCATTAGAGAATAATTGGATGAGAGGGGCTGCTGAGCTTCCGTATAGGATCTGGTGTAGGATACATGATGATTTGAAGTTTATTCGGGATGATATTGGGAGCCAATGTAGTTGCCTGATGAAGGTTGTAATTGAGTCAAATTTCTTTAATTTGTAGATTAGTCTAACGGCTGTGTTCTGGATCTTTAAGTATGTCCCCGTACGCCTTATGACATAGACCACCGACCATTTTAGCTGCCTTCCTTAGGACCGACTCCATCTAAAATGTTTGATTATGAGACCAAAACAAAACTTATTTGGCTTGGCCCGAAATTGGATCATCTACCCTCCCTCATCCCTCTTTCCTCTGGCTCCAATCTACAGCTTGAGCACTCTAGCAAAGTTCTGGGAATCATCATTGACTCTACATTGTCCTTTAACGACCACATCAACTCCCTAGTAAAAAAATGCTTTTTCAATCTTCATATGCTAAGGAAAGTCAGATCCTGCTTCCACCAGCAACATTTCGCTGTCCTTGTCCAATCCATCATTCTCTCCAGACTTGACTACTGCAATTCCATCTACCTAAGCCTAACAAAGAAAAATCTTATCAGACTCCAACGGATTCAGAACACCGCAGCTAAACTAATCTTCACAAAAGGCAAATTCGACCATGTCTCCCCGCTTCTGTCTAAGCTTCACTGGCTCCCAGTCTTCCTCAGGGTTCGTTACAAATGTGCCTGTCTTACCTTCAAATCTCTTCACGGCATCCTTCCTCCCCTCTTTCCTTTATCTTGGCTCTCGAGTACTCATTCCACCAGATCCACTCAGAAATTCAAACTATCCTTCCCTTCTCTAAATGGCATCTCTCATACAGGAAAGCTCGGAACATCCCTCCTCTTCAGGATCACCGAGCTGTGGAACAGCTTTACTACCCATCTCCGGTGTTCGACCTCCCTCCAACACTTCAGAAAACATCAAAAAACCTGGCTTTTCGCCAAAATGTAACTTCCCCCTCCCTCCCCCCCTCTCCTTCCTACTTACCAAGCCCTCCTTCCTTCCATTGGAGTTCCTTTCTTTGTTTTTAATTCCTGTAAACCGTGTCGAGCTCCACTTCTGTGGAGATGACGCGGTATATAAACTTAAGGTTTAGTTTAGTTTAGTTTAGTTTAGATTATGCCAGAAAAATGTCCAGGTTATAAGCTCACCCACACCATGCCTCTAACGTGCCCCCTTGAGATTTAGACGAACTGCAGATGAACAGCATATAAATCTGTCTTTGAAAATAACGAATTGGAAGAGTTTGGGGAGAAAAACTTCCATTTAATTAATTAATTAGTTTTCTATCCCATTCTCCCCAATGAGCTACTTTTCTACACACACTCTTCCCCCTTTATGCTACTTTTTGGGACATTTTCCTTTTTATGAAATTGAGCCCCATAATCACTTGGTCACCTCCAATAATGTGCTGTGCTCAGTGTCCAAACGTCCATGTTTTAAAAAAATCAAATTCTCAAAATCTGCGAATAAGTAAATAATTTGCACAGAAGATCAATATAGAAGGTACTTATCTGATGCAGATCTTCACTTTAAAGTCTATGCTTAGCTCAAACTACAGTTTCAATAACTCAGCCCCCAGAGCTTTAGTCAATTTACAGCATCTCACATAATTAAGTTCCAGTCCAATGGCAAAGCATTCGCAATTGTAGATCTAAAAAGGCAAAATGCCCATTGCTTAAGTGGCTTGTAACTGAACACAACAGGGAATCTTAATAATGACAATGGAGAAGAGCAAAAATTCCACTGAGGTCCATAAGGGACCATGAAACCTACCAAACAACGAAGTAGCTTGCATCACAGCATTTTAAATCGAATTCACTTTTCCGACTGCTCTGTCACTGCAATCTTGTGATTTCTTAACTGGCAACCAGTTGGACAGATTGCAAGACCGAAGTGATACGATTGCACCCTTTTACTCCAATCAATCATCGGATCTTTTCCAGATAAGCCCCGCCAAAAAGTTAACCCCCGCCACCCAAAAAAAATTATAAAAAAGAGGTGCGATCTGTAGAAAGTAATTGGGGGGGGGGTTCCCCCCCACACACCCCTGTCGGAGCCCTTAAAAAAATGGTCGACAGTTTATCCTATTTTTTATAATGTTAAGTTTCATATCCTCTTTTTTATAATCTTTTTTGGGTGCTCCGACGGGGGGGCGTGGGGGGGGGAACTCCCCACTTTACTTTATACACATCGCGCCGCGTTGTGGGGGCGTTGTGCTGAGAACTTCACTGGTAAAGGTTGTGTGCGCTGGAAAAAGGTGGCGGGGCTTAACTTTCGGCGCATCCACTTTTTCCATTAGTGGCGGGGCTTATCTGGAAAAGATCCCAATCATCTAACTGCTGTATTCTGAAACAGCCATAACGGCTGTAATTGTTGGGTGGGGGGAGGGGGTCAGTAGATCAGAATAACCTAGCCAGTTACTGGCAAATTCTATGTGGAGTGCCATTTTCGATATGACGTCCAAATTCGAGTTTTGAGGAAGATGCACAAAAATCCAGTACCAAACATGCCCATTTTCAAAACTGCAAAAAAATGTCTGTCTTGTTTTTTTCAAAGATGGCCATTTTTCAGATGTGTGTCCATCTTTCTGAAACATTAAAAAAAAAAAAAAAAGATCTGAAAGAAAAACGCACAAAACAAGCCATTGGGATGTAGGAGGAGCCAGCATTTATAGTAGACTGGCCGCACAGACATCCCAGCAGAGCAGTGGGGTACCTCACCATAACCCCCTTCTATTTTATGGAGAGCCCTCCAAAACCCAACCAAAATCTACTATACCCCCTGTACACCACATCAATAGCACTTATGCCTGCAGGTGTGCGTGGTGCAGTGAACATAAGAACATAAGCAATGCCTCTGCTGGGTCAGACCAGAGGTCCATCGTGCCCAGCAGTCCGCACACGCGGTGGCCCATCAGGTCCAGGACCTGTGCAGTAATCCTCTATCTATACCCTTCTATCCCCTTTTCCAGCAGGAAATTGTCCAATCCTTTCTTAAACCCCTGTACTGTACTCTGCCCTATTACGCCCTCTGGAAGCGCATTCCAGGTGTCCACCACTTGTTGGGTAAAGAAGAACTTCCTAGCATTCGTTTTAAATCTGTCCCCTGTCAACTTTTCCAAGTGTCCTCTTGTTCTTTTATTTTTCGAAAGTTTGAAGAATCTGTCCTTCTCTACTCTCTCTATGCCCTTCATGATCTTATAAGTCTCTATCATATCCCCTCTAAGCAGTGGCGTACCTAGGGGGGGGGCGGGCCGCCCCGGGTACCAGCCCTAAGGGGGTGTTCCCGGCCTTGCCGTTCAGTCCCCCGCCACCCCCGAAGGACCGCTCGCCCCACTGACCTTCCTGCACCATCTGTGAAGCAGCCCGCAGCAGGATCGCGAAGTCAGCGTCAGCATCCCTGCGCTGCTTCCTGCGCCGCGATCCCGCCCCACCTTGAAGGCCTGATGCCCCGACCCACCCCGAAGGACCGCTCGCCCCCCTGGCCTCCCCGCACCACCTATGAACAGCCGCAGCAGGATCGCGAAGTCAGCGTCAGCATCCCTGCGCTGCTTCCTGCGCCGCGATCCCGCCCCTCCTCTGACGTGGAGCCCTGACGCAGCTTGTGGGTGAAACGGCAGCTAGCTTGATGTCGGCAAGGACTGGTGGGGATACAGCGACATTCTTAAAACTACTAACGTACCCTGCCTGCAGCTAAGTAGCTTGATTTTTTTGTTGTTCTAAGTTGAGCAGAGCAGCATTTAGCGGGACAGGAGGGGGGGATCAAGAGCCGGTGAGGAATTATTCCCTTTCTAGTGCGGTTACAAAATTCAGCAACGCACAGGGATCTGAGGCTCTCCCCTTAGTATAATTTAAAGTGCTTTAAAGTGTCTGATGCAGGAAAATGTTCAATGAATTTGTGTCCATTTCAAGACTTTTTAAACAAATTTGAGAAAGGTATTGGAGTTGCAAGTCACTTAATCCCCCATTGCCTGAAGTACATTGGACAGATTGTGAGCCCACCTGGACAGACAGGGAAAAATGCTTGAGTACCTGAATAAATTCATGTTAACCATTCTGTGCTCCCCTGGGAGAGCAGTATAGAATAAATAGATTGTGTGAAAAGTTTCAGCCCCTGATAACCAGAGCTGGTATTGTGACATCACAATGCCTCATTCCACCAATGCCTAAGAGTCAACCTCATCAGTGATGTCACAGTGGCTTCATTGTCTTATACTTGGCTCACTGCTGCTATATTTTGATTTCTAGAGTGGCGCAGTGGTTAAAGCTACAGCCTCAGCACCCTGAGGTTGTGGGTTCAAACCCACGCTGCTCCTTGTGACCCCGGGCAAGTCACTTAATCCCCCCATTGCCCCAGGTACATTAGGCAGGTTGTGAGCCCACCAGGACAGACAGGGGAAAATGCTTGAGTACCTGAATAAATTCATGTAAAGCGCTCTGAGCTCCCTGGGGAGAACGGTATAGAAAACTGAACGAATAAATGATAGTACATTAGGTTTTTGGTGGGCTCATACCTTCCACCACAAGTGTAGTAGTCAGAGTGGGATATGGGCCTGGGACCCTTCTGCGGAGTCCACTGCACTGACTAGTGATACCCATTTGCTGCTAACCTAGGACTGGGTATAACATATGCAGCTGGCATACTGGCAGGTATGTACTGTTTTATTTACATCTTTGGGGGCTGGGAGAGGGTCAGTGACCACTGAGGGAGTATGCATTGGTTCTGAACCTGTCCCCTTTCAATTTCTCCGAGTGCCCCCTTATTCTTGTGGTTCCCAATAGGCTGAAGAATTTGTCCCTCTCCACCTTCTCTAGGCCTTTCATGATATTGTTTGTCTCTATCTTGTCTCCTCTGAGTCTCCGCTTCTACAGGGAGAAGAGCCCCAGTCTTTCTAACCTGTCTGCGTATGAAAGGTTTTCCATACCTTTTATCATTTTTGTCGCCCTTCTCTGAACCCTCTCAAGTATCGCCATGTCCTTCTTTAGGTACGGCGACCTATATTGGACACAGTACTCCAGGTGCGGCACACCATCGCACGATACAGCGGCATGATGACGTCCTTCGTTCTGGTTGTGATACCCTTCTTAATAATACCCAACATTCTGTTTGCTTTCTTTGAGGCTGCTGCGCATTGTGCCGTTGACTTCATTGTTGTATCCACCAGCACATCCAAGTCTTTTTCAAGGTTACTTTCCCCTTGATTGTGAATTAACTGCTAGACGTCATTTATAGAATCACACCTAGCAGAGCCTAACTTGGGTGTCGAAAGGCACCCTAGAGGTAGACACCGGTATATTAAACCAGGTTTTACCTGAACGAATTTACCAGCGCCAACCACAGAAGCCTAGCGATATCCAAGTTAACCGTGCCTAGTCTCTGCCCCTAACCAGGCCTATTCTCAGGTAGACTCTGTTAGGAGTCGCGAGGTGCCTCGACTTAGGCATCGCTAGGCACTGTGCAGTATTCCACACGCAACCTTAATTAACCCTGCTTTTACAAAACCATTGAGCGGTTGTTAGTGCCGGCTGCGGCGGTAACGGCTCCGATGTTCATGGCCGGTGCTAAAAACTGCACTGCGCTTTTGTAAAAAGGGGGGCAGGGGTAAGTGGTTTTTAAATTGTTTTTTAATGGCATGGTCACCATTTAAACCAATTAAATTCAATTTAGTTGCATGCAGAATTAAGTGATCCAGTAAGGCTATTCTTATGTTCTTACATGCATGTGCTGTCACTTATATATTCCTGTGTAGTAGGCGCTTTTGATATTTTTGACTTGACAGTTGCATAATAGTGCTGCCACATAGCCGTAGCCAACAGATACACATTCATTCCCACATGTATTTTATAAAAGGCTCTATGTTGGCAGATCTTTTTCTAAACTACTAGCAGGAACAGACACATCACATCACAACCTGAAGTCAATTCCGATTTGTGCGTTCTGTCGAACATCGGCCTTAAAATGGTGGTCTACATCAGGGATCTCAAAGTCCCTCCTTGAGGGCCGCAATCCAGTCGGGTTTTCAGGATTTTCCCAATGAATTTGTATTGAAAGCAGTGCATGCACATAGATCTCATGCATATTCATTGGGGAAATCCTGAAAACCCGACTGGATTGCGGCCCTCAAGGAGGGACTTTGAGACCCCTGGTCTACATGATCAAGTCCCTGGTAAAATTAGCCACATCATGGACGATTTTGAATAGGCAACGTTATTTTCAGTGCACATAGACACCTCTCTCCCACCTACACAGCAGCATATGTAGATATGGATGTAGATGGAGGAGGAGTGTGTGGCGCAGTGGTTGGATCTACAGCCTCAGCACCCTGGGGTTGTGGGTTCAAACCCCGCGCTGCTCCGTGTGACCGTGGGCAAGTCACTTAATCCTCCATAGCCCCAGGTACGTTAGATAGATTGTGAGCCCACCGGGACAGAGAGGGAAAATGCTTGAGTACCTGATTGTAAAAACCGCTTAGATAACCTTGATAGGCGGTATATAAAATCCTAATAAACTTAAACATATGTAGCAGATGTAGACGGTTCATAGACAACGGCGTGAAAGACAAAGGCGCGCGCCGAAGAAAATTACAGTTTTTAGGGGCTCTGACGGAGGGTTTTGTTGGGGAACCCCCCACTTTACTTAATAGACATCGTGCCGGCGTTGTGGGGGGTGTGGGGGGTTGTAACCCTCCACATTTTACTGTAAACTTAACTTTTTCCCTAAAAACAGGGAAAAAGTTAAGTTTTCAGTAAAATGTGGGGGGTTACAACCCCCCACACCCCCCACAACGCCCCCACAACGCAGCGCGATGTCTATTAAGTAAAGTGGGGGGGTTCCCCCCACACACCCCCGTCAGAGCCCTAAAAACAGTAATTTAGAGCGGCGCGCACCTCCGCGCTGCGCTCAATTGTCTGGGCGCGCCTTTGTCCCGGCGCGCTTTTGACCTGACACCGATGTAGACACTTCTGTCCCATGCAGATTTGCTGTAAATTTTCAAGAGCGAACCATGCACACAGATTTGTTTTGGGGGTTTTTTAAGTAGCATCTGGAAAATACCCGCCAAAAAAAACCAAACAAACCCACTTTGCACCGCCTATGTCAAGTGGTCATGTTAAGTAATATACAAACATTTGAAAATCCAATCCAATCCTTAGGCTTGTATACCGGGTCTTCTCCTAAATTAGGGGCTCGACTTGGTTAACATAACGAAATGAGGAAATGGAAACCGAAGCTAATTTAAGAAATCTTATAATCAAATGTATAGGTAGGTTTTTTTTTTAACTTCCACAGCCTCATCACAGCTCTGAGAAGCCTCTCTAAAGTCAGCTAAAAATAGGGTGGCACGGCAAAAGTGCGTAGGACATTGGCGCGCCGATAATCATGCGTTGACACCTGCGTGCAGGACGAATGCGTGCCGCCGGTTCGACAGCTTTTATAGCATACCATTACCGTTCTCAGGGGGGAAGGGAACCACCCACTACACTTATAACTGTTTGCGCTCCCACTGGGGGATTATATGGGGGTACTCCCTCCCCCCCCCCACTATACTGAAAACTCACGAACAGCGAGAGAACGGAAGTTTTCAGTGAACTGGGGGCGGGTTCCCCCTCCAACGGGAGCATGACCAGTTATAAGTGTACTGGGGGGGGTTCCAAACCCCCTCCCCTCAGAACGGTAACGGTAGGCCTTAAAAGCGGTGGAACCGGCAGCACACATTCGTCCTGCGCAATTGTCGGCGCGCCATTGTTCTGCACGTTTTTGTCAGGGTACCAAAAATAGACACACCAATAAAAACCAATGCATTCTGTTGGCCAGAGGAGGTAATTTTTCATCCAACCCATTTTACTTGGCTAAATAGTGATACACCCATGTCAATGACCTGGAAGGATGCCTTTGCAAATATTTGCTTATTTGTTTGCTTTGTATACTTTAAGAAAAGTCCTAAGTCTAGTAAAACAGCTATAATGAAGTATAATTCCGAATTTATATTGAAACTGCATGCAAACGTATTCCCTCTAAGCTTAATGATTTAATAGTTCTGAACGCTGCCGCACTTCCTATCACTCTTAGACTGAACTGCATGGCACCTTCCGAAGGGAACATGGGACTCGGGAGAAGAAACAATGCTATTACTGCCCAATTACAATTACAAGGTAAGCTGAAGTGCTGGGAAATCAAATGACTTGCCGACGGTCACACAGAGAGTCAGTGACAGATGAGAGGCTCAAACTCAATTACAAGGATTTCTCTTGACGTGTAATTCAGTGCTCTAACTGCAAGACCACACCTCATCCCATACACTATCAATCATTCAAGCGCTTGAAAACTTTCAGTCTGCTAGCTGTTCACATCTACCTTCTACAGCCTTTTCCCTAAGGGGTCCTTTTACTAAGGCGCGCTAAATGATTTAGTGCATGTTAAAGATTAGCGCGCACTATATGCTAAGGCGGTTAGCACGCCTTAGTAAAAGGACCCCTGAATATCTTCCATATGAATAAAACGTATTGCAAAATGATCTCATTACCGGGTCACCAGGGGAGCAGGGATACTCGGTGGATGGATCATACCGATGCGGCGGTCTGGGGCTTTTTAGCAACCGCTGTTTTCCTTCTCTCCACCTGTAGGGGGAGCTATGCCCCGTGATTCCCTGCCCTCGCTTTGATTGGTATTTTTGTTTTGTGGATTGGTCTGGATGGGAGATTTTGGGCATCCCCTCTTCTTTTCTCTTTCTTTATTTCATATGGTTGCCCTGATGCTTATATCTCCTACGCTGCTGGTGCTTGTTTCGATTTATTCTTAGCTGCTTTTGTTATGCTCCTGTTTTGCACCTGTTGTGCCTACGTTTCTTCTGTATCCTGTGTGTTCCTCTGGGCGACTTTAATAAAAATGATTTACAAAAAAAATAGATCTCATTACCTTACCTTACTCCATATTTAAGAAGGTTGGAAGGCCTCACTTTGGCACAGAGGATACGGTTTAAACTTTTGATCCTGATGCATTTGTGATTGTATCATGCTGTCCCTTTGTGTTCAGACTCAGCCTCATGTTTCTCAACTGTCTCCTCACTCCTTGACCTCGTGACTGAACAGTACCCAGGTTACAGCGGTTTGGTTTGGCCATAGCACAGTCTGGGACCTTTTCTATGAGCTGGACCGAGTTGCCTCGGGATTTGAAGCTATGACCTCCTTTAAGGCGGGATTAAAACTTTATTTGTTGACTACTCTGCCTTGTTTTCCCAGCCTGAATGATGTAATTCTGATTTGTGTATTGTGTTTCTGTTATTTCTACTTTTGATTGTACTTTTGATATTATGTATCACAAAAAGGGCGCCACATAAACATCTCACGGTAAGCCCCCCAAAACCTACTATACCCACCTGTCTACCACTCTAATAGCGCTTATGGCTGCAGTTGGCACCTATATGGCAGTACAGTAGGGTTTGGGGGGGGGTTGATGGATTCACATTTTTCACCATAAATTCAGTTGTTAGAGTGGCTTATGGGCCTTGGTCCTTCTCTCTATGGTTCACTAGCGTCCTCCCACCCCCACCCCGAACTACTTAAGTGACCTCTGTGCAGCTCTACTAGGCTTTTCTATGTCAGGTACTGATGTTCTGGAGGCAGGTATGTACGTTTTTATTCCAATTTGTATGGTGGTGTGGGGGAGGGGTCAGTGATCACTGGGGAAGTGTGTCTACAGTGATTATCTGCTCACTTTGGATACCTTCTGGACACTTAGACCTGTTTTTAGATCGCTTAAGTCACAATGTATAAGTTCTGTCCAGGAAGTCATGTCAATCCTTTGATTATCGCTGCAGGACGATTAAATTTAGTCGGCCCACATCCCACCCACCTCCCGTCCTAACCACTCCTCGAAAAACACCCCTTTTTGCTCTGGATGCAAAGTGACAGCCAGAGGCCTAAAATGCCTCTAGATACATCTAAAAACCCATTTCGATTATCGGCACTTGGATGACCTATCATTTAGGTCATCCAATTGCCAATTTGGGCGGGTTTTTAGATGTATTTCTGTTTCGATTATAAACTTCCTAGTGTCTAGAAACACCCTTTTCTTCTCCCCTTCCCTTCCCCAGCTGCCCAAATTTATTTTTAAAATAAAAAAGTCTTTGGTGGTTTAGTGTGTCCTGCCAGTGCCCCATCTTGACTGTAAAAATACCCAAGCAATCCCTGATGTCTAATGGCACTTCCCATGCTGACCACCTTTTCAACCCTACCCCCGACCTATAACAGGCAGGAGTGATGGATGCTTGAGTCCTACCTCTGGGCCATCATCTCCAAAATGGTGGTCCCCTGCCCCATGCAGTGCATTTATTTTAGGATCTAATTTAAATGTGCTTGCATTGCGTTTAAATTTCTCTATGGAATATTCGAATCACTGATTCCATTACACTGGAATGTTCAAAGGTCATGTTATTCGAAGTACAAACTCTTGTTCCCTTCTGTTAAGGGAATTAAATTGGCTGAGAAACTTTGTCAATCTATTACTTTTAGGTTAATAGAGATCTGGAATGTAATTCCTTGTTCTATTAGAATGATAGGTTCTTTTCAATTGTTGTGGAAAACTCAGAAAACTTTGTTATTTTCACAATATTTAAATGGCCTGCCCAGAAGATTTAGTAACTGTTAAGCATTGATGGGCCCATTTTGTGCTAGGCTAGGCTAAATCTCATTCACTACTTCTTTTTTTATTTCTTTGTAAAATCTGGTCTTCTGACTTTTGTAAACCGAGTCAAGCTCCGGGCAGAGATGACCCATTATATAAACCAACACAAACAGGAAGACCCAAGTTTCCACAGGAAATAAAGAACAGATCCAAACAAACGAGACTGTGAAAACTCAATGTTCTCGAACATTGGAGATAATTTTATTTGATAAAGCAAACACAGGAATAAAAACTATTATAAAAAACTCAATCTACATGTGTCTTTAAGAAGGACCTAACACGGACCATGTTTCTGCTAAACACGCCTTCTTCAGGGATCCAATATGTAAAAAACAGTCTTGTGGAAAAAGTATACAAAATCCAAGTCCAGAAGGAAATTGCTGAGCTTAGATTAGATCAGTGGTCTCCAACTCAAACCCTTTGCAGGGCCACATTTTGGGATTTGTAGGTACTTGGAGAGCCTCAGAAAAAAAATAGTCAATGTCTTATTAAAGAAAAGACAATTTTGCATGAGGTAAAACTCTTTATAGTTTATAAATCTTTCCTTTTGGTTAAGTCTTAATAATAATATTGTCATTTAGAGCTAAAGAGACATAGGATCAAGAAACTGTTTTATTTTACTTTTGTGATTATGATAAACATACCGAGGGCCTCAAAATAGTACTTGGCGGGCCGCATGTTTGAGACCACTGGATTAGATTACGGTATATCCTGAGAATGCTGTGGGTGGGGCCAGTTTGCCATATAAGGGAGAGTAGGAGTAGGGATGGCAGGGCCTCTAGACAGCAGGGAAATTCATTATTGTTGGGGTAAGATTAAGGGCTGGCTCAGACCGCCAAAACATTTTTTTTATTTTATTTTTTTTAAGTTCCCCTTTCTGTCAGTGCCTGACTGACAGGAAGGGTGACATTTCATAATCAGCTGAGGATTACTGCTGCGATTTCAACATAGCGGAAACTAGCGTGCTCATTCTTGTAGCCTGCCCCCGTATTTTGGGGAGGTTTAATTTCACAGTAGAGCCGTTTGCTAAGCTGGTTGTACCTCAACGATTTCTGCACCGGCCCGACTGCATGCATTTACCTGTGCACGGGGTGGGAAATTTTGAAAGAGCCCATTTCCACATGTAGAACATCGTTTTACCCAAGGGAATGCTTTGGAAATTGCCCTTGTTATGTATGCACAAAGGCAATAGTCATTAAAGATTTGTTTTTCTGCCTTTTTTTTTTTTTTTTCCTAAGCAGAAATTAAACAACTTTTACACGCCTTGTAGTCTTTAGTACTGTATGCTAATGACATCCCTGATGCCCTCTTCATCTGATCAAGCTTAATTGTCTGTGTCAGGCTGCCAATTAACTAAAGAGACTCCCATATTCCAAACTTCCAGCGCTGACGGAAAGGTTAATTGAATCATGTAATGCAATGCTCCAGAGCAAAGAACTTTGGGATCCCGGCCACATCTCACATCTGCATGTGGCTGCGACAGGGGTAATAAACAAATGAAGCAGACGTTTAATCGTTGCGCAGTCATCCCTAAGCTTCGTAGCACATCCCCCACCCCTGGTGCTGTTTGATCGTGGTACTGTTTGATCGTGGCAACTCAGGAGCAATGGTTAATTCCTTTTCCTTCCCCTCTGATTTATGCTAGGTTTGGGCAGGCAGAGGGTTAAAATTGACTCAGTACTGTGGAGAATTAGAATCCAAATCGGAATCACTTTCAGGACCACTTATTTTTCTGCAGTGGCTAAATCACACAGGGGCCTGTTTTCTTAAGTTCAATAAAATGTATTAGTATTATATGGAAGAAAATACAAAATGAAAACATTTCAACGGCGTAAACTTCATACAAGTTAACCATCGTCTGTACGAAAGCATGAATATAGTAAAACAGATCATACATCCAATAATTCAAAGTCTAAGTGTGCAATAGCAGGATAACAAGGTACAGAATAGGAAAATAAACCAAGAAATGGGTCAGGTGGCGACTAAAAGAGCTGTGCAGAGCAATACTAGAGACATATACGAGACTGGCAGCAAAAACATAACATAATAGCAGCGTGATCCGGCAGCCTTAATCATGTTTAGAGCAATAGTGTAATACAGGATCCCAGACATCATGGAAATGGCGTAATGAGCCCATTTTCCGTGCATAAAGTATGAGTGTAATATTGGACCACCAAGCTGCATGTGAGACATTATTCAAATTCTTCCAGTTAGAGAAAATAATCCGGAGAGCTAGTAATACAAGGGCTCTTAGAAGGATACCCTCTGAATCCGTAATGTAAGATTTGAAGGCATGTGTACCAAAAATAAGTATAGCTTAAGAAATATCTTCTGTGACATGGAGCATCTCACATATATCAGACCAAATCGATTTCCAGAAAGTTTCAAGCATTGGACAATCGTAGAGCATATGTCTCAAAGTACCTTTATGCATAGTGCATGACCAGCATAATTTGGATTTAGAGGGATCAATTTTTGCTAATCTACAAGGTGTCCAATATGCTCTATGCATCATAAAGTAGGCCGACTGTAGCATAGAAGAGGAGTGTAGAACTGAGACCATTCTTTCTCTCCTATATTGATAGAAAGCTCTCTATGCCATACTTCCCTCGTAGCCATGTCAGGTGTGTACTTGTAACTTTGAAGTAATTTATACCATTTTGAGCAGTGGTCTCAAACTCAAACTTTTGCGGGGCCACATTTTGGATTTGTAGGTACTTGGAGGGCCGCAGAAAAAATAGTTAATGTCTTATTAAAGAAATGACAATTTTGCATGAGGTAAAAATCTTTATAGTTTATAAAACTTTCCTTTAACAGTTAAAAGGAAAGATATATAAACTATAAAAAGTTTTACCTCATGCAAAATTGCCATTTCTATAATAAGACATTAACTATTTTTTCTGCGGCCCTCCAAGTACTCTATTTTTTTTCTGCAGCACTCACATTTAAAGTTCAATATCTTTTCTTTCTCAAAACTGGCACATTTCAATCACTAAATTGAAAATAAAATCATTTTCCTACCTTTGTTTGGTAATTTCATCAGTCTCTGGTTGCACTTTATTCTTCTGACTGTGCATCCAATACTTCTTCCCTTCTTTCAGCCTCCTGTATGCTTCCTTTCCTCCAGACCTCATTCCCTCCCCCAACTTTTTCTTTCTTTCTCTATGTCTGTCTTTCTCTGATTCCGTGCCCCATTTTTTGCTTTGTTTCTGGTTCCCTGTCCCCCCTCCTTCTTTCTTTCTTCCTTCCTTCCTCCATGCCCCATTTTTGCTTTTTTTTCTGGCTCCCTGTCCCCACCCCACCTTCTTTCTTTCTTTCTTTCTTCCTTCCTTCCTGCCCTCCCCCATGCCACCGCCGCCGCAGAATAGGCTGCTGACGCTATCGGGAACAGGCCGAGATCTCCCTGCTTCTCTTCTGCACGGGGTCGACCAACTCTCGCTGCCCGACATCAATTCTAACGTCAGAAAGGACTTTCCGGGCATCCAGGCAGCGATTGGCTAGCCAGAACGTCCTCTCGACGTCAGAATTGACGTTGGGCCGCGAGAGTTGGTCGGCCCCGCAGGGAAGTGAAGCAGGGAAATCAAAGAACACGATGCTGGCCTGATCACCGATGGCAGCAGTGAGAAGGGAAGGGAAGCAGGTTGGGCACCATATCTCTAGACGAGCCGCGAGCCGCACTCTAGGGAGAACAGTGGACCGCCCCCCCCCCCCCCCTTGGTACGCCACTGGAGCAGCAGCGTGTCTGGCCGACTCGTTCGTTCAAAGTTGCGGGTGGAGGCTCCTTGCGAGATCCGTGCCTGCGTCTGAAGCCTCTCTGATGTTGTGACATCAGAGAGGCTTCCGATGTAGGAGTGGATAGCGCAAGCAGCCGCCAACCCGTGGCTTTGAACGAACGAGCCGGCTGCTGCTCCAAAAGGAAGAGAATGATCGCCTCCAGACCGCGGGCCGCAAATAAAACCTGGAGAGCCACATGCGGCCCGTGGGCCGCGTGTTTGAGACTGCTGATTTAGAGGCTTCCTTACCAGAAGCTGCTATCGTTGAAGGGGCCTGTTTTCTAAGCTGTATTAAGTAGCTAGCATGAGTGTTAGTGCACAGTAGCCATTAGCATAGACCCACACTAACAGATACCACACCAACTCCGGGAGAGGAAAATGGTGACGGAGTTCAAAAAAGCGTGGGATGAACACAGAGGATCTAGAATCAGAAAATTATAGTAAATATTGAAGAACTAAGGCCAGTACCGGGCAGACTTGCACAGTCTGTGTCCGTTTGGTGGAGGATGGGCTGGGAAGGGCTTCAGTGGCTAGGAGGGTGTAGATGGGCTGGAGTGAGCTTTGACGGAGACATCCGTAGTTGGAACCTAAGAACAGTACCAGGCATAGCTTTGGATTCTTGCCCAGAAATAGCTAAGGAGAAAAAAAAATTGAATCAGGTTGGGCAGACTAGATGGACCATTTGGGTCTTTATCTGCCATCACTAGCTGCTTGGTGTGGGTAGGAGAAATATTAAATTAAATTAATTTATTTATTTAAATTCATTTTCTATCCCGTTGTCCCCGGTTCATAGTCTAAAGCGTGCGAGGACAAAAGCGCGCAGACAACTGAGCGCAGGGCTTAATCGCGCCGAAGAAAAACCGTATTTTAAAGGGCTCCGATGGGGGGTATTGGTGGGGAACCGCCCCACTTTACTTAATAGAGACAGCTGCCATAACTAGTAGCTAGTAGAAATCAGACATCCAAAAGAGGGAGCTGGCTTAAGAGGTCCTTCGCCAACCTCCATGGCAGACAGTCCCTATAGCCAGGAAAGGAAGAGTCAAGCAACAAAAGAAGAAAACCAAAGCAAAAGAAACTGTGGAGAAGATGTTCCTGATGCAGGCTTTTATTCAGTCTATTTAAAAAAAAAAATGTAGAAACAATCCACATATGCATGAGATGGAGCGGACCCGACACGGTCCGTGTTTCGACAAACACGCCTTCCTCAGGGGTCCTATGGATATGAATATAAGCGTGAGTGTAAAAGATTATGAATTGTTTGTGCCTCCTGTTCATCTCCCTTTCACATGTAAGGGGACCAACATAATTAGTTTAAATGATTTTCTAGCTTTCTATGCATATTGCCCTTCTAACTTTTAAAATTCAAAAGACTAATGAGCCTGCATTCATACACAGACTCCTAATACCATACGATCTCCCCCAGAACCCTAAGATCTGCTTCTCAGTCCATCGTACCCAGCAGTCCGCTCACACGGTGTCCCCCAGGTCAAAGACCAGTGCTCTAAATGAGTCCAGCCTCACCTGCATACTTTCCAGTTTAGCAGGAACTTGTCCAACTTTGTCTTGAGCATGCTATGTTTGTGTTTCCTTCGGTTAAAGGTTGCAAGCGCAAGAAATATCATGAGCATACCCTTGCATATCAGGCAGCATATCATGACAAAGATTTTCGATTACTCGTAATAAATTCTATTTCATATGAGCACTTTAGAAAGTTGCTGAAAACTTATCTTTTTTCTAAATTCTTGGCAAATTAATTGTTTCTGCACTTTTCATAAAACCTATTTGTTTTTTTCTTTAGTATAATCTTTTGAAAACTGCATAGAACTTATGGTTATGCGGTTTAGAAATTTGTTGTTATGTTATCACTAATAATAAAACCCTAAGCGCACATGCGCACTTCTATCTGCGTGATCCGTGCTCTGTAGCTCCGTGGCTTCGCATGCGCAGTAGAAGGAGTCAGCGGTGGTTTCTTCTGCACATGCGGAGGCACCTTAAGCAGGGACATACGGAGGCAACTCCCCCCTCCCTCCCTCACTCCGTCTAACACAGCACGGCCCGCGGTCTGGCCAGCTCCCTTACAGTCCCATGCCGAAGTTATTTTTAAGTTCAAAGCTGCCGCGGCGGCTCCTCTCACAAGCCGCGCCTGCGTCGGAAGCCTCTCTGATGTCACATCAGAGAGAAGGCTTCCAACGCAGGTGCGGATCGTGAGAGGAGCGGCCGCGGCAGTTTTAAACTCAAAAATAACTTTGGAAAGGGACTGTAAGGGAGCCGGCCAGAAACAAACAGAAATGCTGCTGCACAGGGAAGTGGGGTGGGGGGAGGGAAATGCTGCTGGTGAGAAAAGGGGGCTGGGGCTGGAAGCTGAAAGAGAAAAGATGGGAGAAGGGGACCCGGGGGGTAAAAATGGGTTTGGAGCTGGGGCTGAAATTAGGGGACATGGGAGGGAAGGAGGCTTTACTAGCACCCATTAATGTAACGGGCCTAAACACTAGTGTAGTATATAATTACCTAAAATAAATAAATATTGCATTGATTTTTAAAAATTTTTTTTTTGCAGTCACTGGGCCATATAAGGGTCAGGTTATAAAAGTGCAACCTGAGCTGACAGCTGCATAATGGTTAGAACACAATTCTATGAACCGTAAAAACCCTGTTTGAGTCCCTGATCTTCCACTCACTGTGTGACCTTGAGACATTTGTTTAACCAGTTATAGACTATTTATTGTGTCAGATATGGATTTTTACAAGCACGTGAATTATCTTAGACTGTAACACAGAAGATGATGACAATACTAACACTGAATATTGTCAAATTATAAAGGCTATCAAACTGACTGAGACTGAAATTATGCAGGGTCAAAGTAAAATAAATAAATAAACGTTACAATCCATTTTGGGCATTTACTATAACTCCAAGCATGTTGGAGGGGGATAGAAAAACAAAACCAGATTTTCCTGGGTTTTGCTATCAGTTTTTAAAACATGAAAGGGGGAAATAAAGAGATTTTCTTTTCCCTTTTACAATTCTGATAAAGCTATAGGAGCCCTTTCACAAATTTACAACAAAAAGTCGTTTTTGAACATTGAATAGAATTTTTGAATCTATTTTGATAAAATGATTTTAGATAATTAAGGCTCCCTTTTATGAAGCCGCATTAGGGCCCTCTTTTACTAAGGTGTGCTAACTGATTAGCGCACGCTAAACGCTAATGCGTGCATGTTAGTCTATGAACGCGCTAGCATTTAGCGCGCGCTAATCCGATTAACGCACGCTACTCGGTTAGTGCACCTTAGCAAAAGAGGGGGGTAGGCTTTTTTAATTGCCGGCCGTGGCGGCATTAGCTCCAACACTCATAGGAATTCTATGAGCGGCCGGTGATTCAAAAAAGCCTAACGCAGCTTCATAAAAGGGGAGATAAATGTAAAAGAATACCTGATGGACTATAGAACTGTAGAAGTGCAATATTTTTAGAAATTGATTTTTGGAGGGGGAGTTTTTTATGCCAATGATTGAAATAGGAGCTGTTTGGTTTCACCTATTAGACACCTGGTAAGGCGATAGCTCCATTTCTGAGGCTATTCCTAGGGCTGGCGCTGTTAGCGCTAGGTTAAGTGGCTTGAGTTATGTGTGCATATATTTTTAATCACTAGATATTTCTGGTTTTTCATGTGCTAATGTTAGCATATGGGCCCTGGTGCACTCTAGGATGCACTGGGAATCGCCTAAGATTCTGATTGGCCAGATCCCTTAGGCAACCCCCTCATAGGAGGGGCCATGGGGATCTGGCCAATTGAAATCTTAGGCCCAGGAGCCTGAGGATCTTCGTATAAGAGGGGCCTTAAGCACCTGGGCCAATCAGGCACTTAGGGCCCTCCCTGGTACAGGTAGGCCATTCTACAAACAAAAACCACATTTTGGATTTTTTTTTTTTGAGAATGGACGTTTCCCTGCTGCCTACTTTGGGAGCGTAAGGCCTTAGGCCAAAATGGGACTTAGATGTAGTTGTTTTTTTTAAATTATGCCCCTCCACATCTTAATGATAGCCTACATTGATAATTTCCCCCCTGAGTGTGAAGAGTTTCAGTGTCTGATAATCAAAGCTAATATTGTGATGTCATAACGTGGTGGACTCCATCCTTTTTCCTGTATGGAATCAAAGCACTGCCGTCTGCTGCTGTGCTTCTCTTCCACTCCTGCAGGTCCAGCCCTTTTCCATTGCTGCGTTTCTCGCTGCAAGCCCAGTCCCAGCAACTGCATGTGGTGGTGATCTCCCAGCTACACTGCAACTTAGCTCCTGCTGCTAGCCCCACACGGTCTCAGAGAGGTTGAGGAAGTCAAGCAGAGAGATGGTCAGAAGAAGTTCAGAAGGGAAGACATGGGACAGAGAAGGGAGATGTCAGGAAAAGAGAAAAGTGGATTTGGGCTGAGAAGTGAAAGGGGGCAGGGATGGATGGCAAGGGGAGAGACAAAAAGTGAGGAGGAGGCGGGGGTAGGGCCAGATGAAAGCAAATAGGAGGAGGGGTGAGGAAGGGGGAGAGGAAAGAGTAATAGATCAGAAAGCATATTTTTAAAAAATGTTTGTAATCAAGTTGCTGCCACCCACTCCTTCCTTTGGCGCACTAGAAAACACTTTTTTTTTCCAGTGAGTATACATCTCTCCCTCCTTCCTTTCTTCAAACAGAACTGTAAAGGGGAGGGGGCTCCCACTTTTATTAAACTATAGTACCAAAACCAAAAAACACACTACCAAAACACTTATCCACGCCCTCATCACCTCGCGTTTAGATTACTATAACTCGCTACTCTCAGGCCTTCTGCTTAGCCATCTTGCTCCCCTTCAATCCATCCAGAATTTGGCTCCACGACTCATATTCCGGGAGAGTCGCTTTGCTCATGTTACTCCTCTCCTAAAGTCACTTCATTGGCTTCCCATCCATTTCCGAATACAATTCAAACTCCTTTTACTGACTTACAAATGCCGAAGAGACGGGGAAGAGCGTCGGTGGGGCCTCCCGTCGCATTGAAACCCCAACTATGGATGATTTTTTGAGACGTCTTCAATGGGAGCAAATATCATCGGGGAATCGCCCACTGGGAGCGCCGTGGCGATTACCCTTGGGCTGGACGTCACCTTGAGCCCTGATGTAAGGACGCCACCTCTACAGCCATTGCCACTGGGAGCCAGCTCACTGCATGATGAGAATGCACCCGAGGAGGAAGTATTCTCACCCCAAGAGGCCAATGTACCGGAGGGTTTGCTGTCTGAAACTGCTCGGAGCGATTTTCTCCTCCTGAACAAACCCACAGCTGGGATATCTCACGGCATGGAGGAACAAAGCACTAGAGAGGTAACACAATTGAAGGAACAATGTGTAACTTCACCAGCAGTTCCTTTTTCAGTGGTTAAACACCCAGAAGTCACCCTAGATGTCCTTTGGGATCTGGTGGTGAATTTAGGGAACTCTGTTAATCCTCAGATAAAGTATTTGGAAAAGGAGTTGAAAAGTCAAAAGGAAGAGGTTAACTCTTTAGAACAGGATATGACTTTGGTAAAAACTGAAATTCAGAAAAAGGATAAAGAGCAACATTTAAACAAAATCAAGATTTGCATGTAAAGGACAACTTAGTTATGTGGAAGCTCATGAGAACAATAATCGCATTAATAACTTGCGTTTAATTAATTCTCCCAAGATCTTAACAGTCCCTCCAAGGGAAATGGTACAGCGTTATTTTATGGAAAATTTAAAAATACCGGAAGATTCCCTACCTCCCCTGACAAGGGTTTATTATTTGCCTACTAAAGAAATATGAAAAGAAGAAGATGGAAACCTGCGGGAAGGTGCCTTAGACATTTCCGCTATATTGGAACAATCTAATAGAGAAATGGCTGTTCCAGCCACTCTCATATGGACTGTAGCGTTAGCTCCAGACAAGGATTGGATCCTTAAATTTTTCTTTAAAAATAGGGCTAAACATTTCCCGGGGTTTCACATTCAGATTTTTCTCGACCTCTGGAGAAAGACTCAGAAGAGAAGACAGGAATTTCTAATGTTGAAACCTGGGGTGACTCAACTAGGGGGTCTCCTTTTTCTCAGATATCCCTGCAAGTGTGAAATTAGATATTGTTCCTTAAAATAAGTTTTTGAAGAAACCATCCCATCTAACTAGTTTTATCTCCGTAAAGCGCCTTGAGAATGAATAATTAGTTCTCTGTCAGCAGCAGTTATACAATTTTTTGTTATATGATTATGTTAAGTTAAATTACTCTTTCTAAAGTCTTGGATCCAAGTTTGTGGATTTGAGTGAGATCAAGTTTAAAATAGCAGTAATGATTTTCTTATGTTTTTATATGTTTGATTTATCTTTCAGGATGGAAAGTTAATTTAAATAAATATTATTTCTTGATCATACTTTCTGTACAAAGACAGACTGTTCACCCTCTCCAAAGTAGGGAGAACGAGAGGGCACTCTCTAAAGTTAAAAGGGGATAGATTCCATACAAATATAAGGAAGTTCTTCTTCATCCAGAGAGTGGTAGAAATCTGGAACACTCTTCCGGAGGCTGTTATAGGGGAAAACACCCACCAGGGATTCAAGACAAAGTTAGACAAGTTCCTGCTAAACCAGAACGTATGCAGGTGAGGCTAGACTCAGTTAGGCACTGGTCTTTGACCTAAGGGCTGCCGCGTGAGCGGACTGCTGGGCACGATGGACCACTGGTCTGACCCAGCAGCGGCAATTCTTATGTTCTTATGTACAAGTTGTTATGCTTGGAAAATAATTTGAAATTCTATGAATAAATAATAATAATTTTAAAAAAGCCCCATCTCTTTGAGAGTGCTTTCAACTCTGAACTCCTTTCACCTTGGGTTCTGCTTCCCCTACCCTCTATGTCATGTCTTTTCTGTCCAGGTTAGATTGTAAGCTCTTCTGAGCAGGGACCACCTATAAATGTCAAAATATACAGCGCTGCATTTGCCTTTTAGAGCTATATAAGTGATAAGTAGTAGGAGTAGTATTGAGAGGAAGCCAGCTCCCAATTTCGGGCAAGCTTCTTTAAACTACCGCTGCCCTTTCCTCCACCCCCCTTCCCCCTCCAACACTAGGATCATGTCAATGCCAGCTTTCCTACTGTCAAGGGTTTCTTGAAAGTTCATGTACTAGAGCATCTTTGAATGAATTCTTCTATAGGTCTCTTTATATATATATATAAAGTATGATCATTTAGATTATTGGGCAATTTAACTTTTGGATGACAATTCCCAAAAATATCTACTGACATATGAGAAATCACCTCACACTGGTCTCTCTCCTACATTTTCCCCCCCCCCCCCCCCCATACACACACACACACACACACACACACACATATTTTCAAAGTACGGTAATTGCTATTGTAAATTTCCCCTGCATTGGTATGTTTTGAGTTTTCCTCTGGAAGGCAACTGTGCAGCCTCTGGGTGGAAGGATTACATTCTGATGACACTGTCTTGGCAAACAGAAAACGACAGGGCCTCCCCTTCCACAAACTCCTGCAACCCCGGCCTATTATCAAGGGCGGGTGCCTGCAGCTTAGCTGGCAAGCACAGTAATTAATTTCTATGCATATCATTGCCAAGATCGTTTACCGATCCAGGGAGCAAGATCAGAGATGTCACACCATAAATTGAGTCAGAGCCTTCACCTCTTGTGTTCGGCCGAGCAATTTTACACACGCTTGACAAAGTAACAAACCCGGGGTTAAAAAAGAAAAGGTAGCAGCTTCTGGGGGTGATGGACAAGGGGAATTGGGCCAATAAATTGTTCTCTGTAAAAAGCAATGTTTTGCTCATTAAAAGGCAGTGAATTCTCTATTGGTTTTCATTATCTCTGGCCTTCCTAGACTTGAGGTTTAATTGGCAGTGTGTTTACAGAAGCCTGGCCCCAGAGGTGAAGGTGAGAAAGACGTTGAAAAGAGATTCTTATTTATTAAGCAGAGGTGACAGCTGCTTAATAAGTTTTTGTGTGGGTACGGTAAGAAAGAATTTGTCCCATAAAGAATTGCTAAATAAAACTGGGTGACACCCCCCCCCCCTCCCATTTTTTCACTATTATTTAACTCTTTAATCGGTCTTTACAACCTGATTTATTGTACAGCACGGCCCTGTACAGGAGAGTGAATGCACACAGAGCTTGAAGTCTTGCTCCAAGCCGCAGTCCACACCGAATGGGATTTTCAACAATTTATTTGAGATGGGTGAAGACCTAATATGTGCAACATTGTCATTCGGGCTTGATGTCTGTATTAACTGGGTTTATAAGCTAAAGCCTCCTGCATGACAACAGTTGAGGTCTCATACGAAGGGGATTTAGGAACAACAACAAAAAAAAGGCCGCTTTACTTCCATTGAAATGTATTGGAGATAGAGGAATAATATAATTCCTTATTAAATAAGAGATGATATCTTCCAATGAAACAAATTTAGCTGGTCTCAAACCTAAAATATTCCCTCTTGCACGTGAGTTATGGAGAATTATATATATTTGGTGAGTCATGGAGAATTATATATTTGGTAGTTCATGCAGTAGGAATTAGAGAATGACATGGGGACAAATATGTCCCCGTCCCCAAAGGATCTCAATTTCCCCCATCCCCAAAAGTTTTGTCACTGTCCCTGCCCCTGCCCCATTCCTGTAAGCTCTGCCTTAACCACACAAGCCTTAAACATTTATGATTTTAAAGTGTTTGAGGCTTGTGCAGATGAGGACAGAGCTTGCAAGAATGGGGCAGGAAAAGAACTTGCGGGGATGGGACGGGACAACGAGTTCCCGCGGGGACAGGGTAAAATTTGCCCTGTGTCATTCTCTAGTAGGAATAACCATATTATTTTTAAAAATAGCATCATTCAAGGCTTTGAACATGTAAGCAGTGACTCATACATACGCTGAAAATTTGCCTCTTACAGATAATAAATGAAAAACTTGTCCAAATGGAGTCCATTAAAGAGTCTCCAGAGCTCAAATATTTTGCTTTTATACGTGGTTGGGGGGGTGTTTTTTTATACAAGAGAAGTAAGCCCTAATTTCCCCCTGCCCCAATACTCCTCCAAAACGCAGGTCCAAGATTTGTTGACATGTATAGGTGACTCAGAGTAGGTATGAATGCAGGCTGAAAAGTTTTGAACTGCAGGTATATTTGATTGCAACACATGACATACTTATACATGCATAATTCTAAAGTCTGCTCATCGTGCCCATAGCATACCATCTTCAGATCTGTTGTGCCACAGGTATAGACGTGCTATTCTAAAATTGCTACTTACGAGGGGTCACTGAAAAGTTCTCCGCCCAATTAAGAAGAGCTTTGCACAGAACGGTTTTCTTTCGCCACGGCGATTACCTGAGTTTGTTTTAACTGTGACAAAAGGCATCATCGTTATTTTTGCATCCACTTTTGGCTCTCATTTTATGAATACAGGTTCCTGCGGACCCCTGAGGAAGATGTTTTAACTGAAACACGGAGCGTGTTGGCTCCCCACTTATTTTAAACTTATGTGGATTGGTTATGAATGTACGCCATCAAATTGTGCATCATTGGCTGAATAAAAAATTGGGGGCGATTTCTTGGTTGCTGACAATGATGTAGAGCCATAAAATTTACAAGATTTTCTACACTTCTCATCACAATTTTTGTTTCGATTAGGCAAATGCATCTAGCAAATGAGCACAAGTAAAGGGAAACCAAGCCATTGTGACATCACCAATGAGGTTGGCTCTTAGGTCTTGGTGGAATGAGGCATAATGACTTCACAATATGAAGGGCCACTGAAAGGTTCTCGGCCCAACCAAGAAATCAGAGAGACAAACAGAAGAACAGAAGAATTGCCACTGCTGGATCAGACCAGTGGTCCATCAGTGGTCCATCGTGCCCAGCAGTGCGCTCCTGCGGCAGCCCTTAGATCAAAGACCAGTGCCCTTAGTCTAGCCTTACCTAAGTACGTTCCGGTTCAGCAGGAACTTGTCTAACTTTGTCTTGAATCCCTGGAGGGTGTTTTCCCCTATAACAGCCTCCAGAAGAGTGTTCCAGTGTTCCACCACTCTCTATGTGAAGAAGAGCTTCCTTATGTTTGTACGGAATCTATCCCCTTTTAACTTTAGAGATTGCCCTCTCGTTCTCTCTACCTTGGAGAGGGTGAACAATCTGTCTTTATCTACCAAGTCTATTTCTTTCATTATCTTGAATGTTTCGATCATGTCCCCTCTCGGTTTCCTCTTTTCAAGGGAGAAGAGGCCCAGTTTCTCTAATCTCTCACTGTACGGCAACTCCGCCAGCCCCTTAACCATTTTAGTTGCTTTTCTCTGGACCCTTTTGAGTAGTACTGTGTCCTTCATGTACAGCGACCAGTGCATCCCCCCAGTAAGATCTCTCCTGATGGAAACTGCCCACAAACGCTCCTACAGCCACTTCATCCCACAGCTTTGGAACCAACTCCCCCCTCAAATCAGATCTCAGAATTCATTGATGACCTTCCAAAGAGCAGTGAAGGCCTTTCTTTTCAACTAAAGGTCCAACCACAAACAATCCCCTCTGATCTCTCTCCCACCAATAACCACCAGCTGGTGACCCCCTGGTCCAATCTTCTGTAATACACCTCCTGGAATTCCCTATTAATGTCCTCAAGTTACTGTACTACCTAGCCTTGCCCTTTTGTGACTGTATTGTATAGTATTGTATTGTATTGCTAAACGTACTGTCCAATGTAACTTCTGTGAATATTGGCTTGTAACCTGTTCTGAGCTCCCAGGAGGACGGGATAGAAATTGAATTAAATAAATAAAAGAATCAGCTTTCCACATGTGTAAATGGCACCAAAGCCTTCTAAAATCACCTCTGTAATCTGTTCCAGGTCCCTTGTGAGAGTAGAGGAGGCTCATGTTATGGTAGGTATGTATATTGTTTTATTCTGTTGTTGTATCTGTATTTATGCATTGAAAGATAATGTTTTGTTGCTTTAAGGTATGGAGATTTTTTTTTTAATTTGATTTATATTGTCATTAGTATGTATTTTTAAAGACAATATAACATGCATCAAATGTGGGTTTTTAATAATAATAATAATAATAACTTTATTCTTTTATACCGCCATAACCAAAAGTTCTAGGCAGTTTACACTAAAAAGAGCTGGACAAAGAGCGAAATACAATAATACAGTAAAAAATACAAATATTTGTAAAATAGAATTTCAATAATAAAACTCACCAAGTAATAAACTTATCGAACAAGAAAGGGACTTGGGGGTAATGGTGGACATGACAATGAAGCCAACGGTACAGTGTGCAGCGGCCGCTAAGAAGGCAAATAGAATGCTAGGCATCATCAAGAAGGGTATTACAACCAGAACGAAAGAAGTTATCCTGCCGTTGTATTGGGCGATGGTGCGTCCGCATCTGGAGTACTGCGTCCAATATTGGTCGCCGTACCTTAAGAAGGATATGGCGATACTCGAGAGGGTTCAGAGGAGAGCGACGCATCTGATAAAAGGTTTGGAAAACCTTTCATACGCTGAGAGATTGGAAAAACTGGGACTCTTTTCCCTGGAGAAGAGAAGACTTAGAGGGGATATGATAGAGACTTACAAGATCATGAAGGGCATAGAGAGAGTAGAGAGGGACAGATTCTTCAAACTTTCAAATAATAAAAGAACAAGAGGACATTCGGAAAAGTTGAAAGGGGACAGATTCAAAATGAATGCTAGGAAGTTCTTCTTTACCCAACGTGTGGTGGACACCTGGAATGCGCTTCCAGAGGGAGTAATAGGGCAGAGTACAGTACTGGGGTTCAAGAAGGGATTGGACAATTTCCTGCTGGAAAAGGGGATAGAGGGGTATAGATAGAGGATTATTGCACAGGTCCTGGACCTGTTGGGCCGCCGCGTGAGCGGACTGCTGGGCACAATGGACCTCAGGTCTAACCCAGTAGAGGCATTTCTTATGTTCTTATGTTCTTAACAAAGTGGTCTTAATTAATTTCCGAAAACTGCAATAGAAATAACATAGCTTGCTGAATATATTTACCTAACCAAGATTGTTGCCTACCAGCTTGAAATGCCAGGGTCCTATCTAAGAAGGTCTTATATCTACACCCATTAATTTTTGGATAAGCAAATAAGTAGAAGTTTCTAGTAGAAGTTTTCCCAGAAGAGGTGTGAGTAAGCTAAACTAAGTCAAGCCAAGCATCTATTAACATTTTAATAGCCATGCTTTATTCTCCTCTTATGTTTTGATTGACACTCTCAGGTCTGCCATTTTGTCTTAAACCGGAGTAATGCATATTGTGCAACTGTAGATTTCTTTCTAATGTAACACTACTGAATGCTCATCTATTCTGAGCAACTGTTCCATTTCCTCCACAGAAAAACTATCATTTAAGCACATAAGACAGTGTTAAAAATATCTGTAAAAGAATGAGATTCCGAATGCAGAAGCTCTGCTAGGTAAAATATAGAAACATAGAAACATGATGGCAGATAAAGGCCAAATGGCTCATTCAGTCTGCCCATCTGCAGCATCCACTATCTCCTCCTCTCCCTAACATATGTATATCCTCTTCCTATAGGCTAAGGTTCTTTACAACTGTATTGTGAGGTCATAGAGCTTTATAGTTATAGAAACATGATGACAGATAAAGGCTAAATGTCTCATCTAGTCTGCCCATCCACAATAACCATTATCTCTTCCTCTCCGTAAGAGATCCCATGTGCCTATCCCAGGCTTTCTTGAATTCAGACACATTCTTAGTCTCCACCACCTCTTCTGGGAGACTTGATATTGTCTAAAACTAGGGAGCTTTCCAGATTAGGGAGAGCTGACCACTAGAAAAGTATGAATAAGAGAAGTCCCAGCTACTTCAGTAACAGAATTTATGTCTGGTCGGTTAAGCCATCGCACTGAGCTTATGTTTGACTAAGCCAAAACTCAATGGTGAGGAAGGAATAAGAGATTAAAGGAGGCCGCTGCAGAAGAAGAAAAAAATATATTTCTTGTGATCCTTGCACAGAATCTGAAGAGCCAGAAGAAACTAGCTAAGAGTTGGATCTGGGGAAGTCCTAGGGAGAGGGGTGACGGGACTAAATCGCGTGAGACAACTGAGGCGCAAGGTTGACGGCGCGCCGAAGAAAAGCACTATTTTAAAGGGCTCCGACGGGGGGGGGGGGGTGGGGGGAGGAACCCCCCAACTTTACTTAACAGACATTGCGCTGGCGTTGTGGAGGGTTTGGGGGGTTGTAACCCCCCACATTATACTTAAAACTGAACTTTTTCCCTAAAAAACAGGCAAAAAGTTCAGTTTCAAGTATAATGAGGGGGGTTACAACCCCCCAAACCCCCCACAACGCCAGCGCGATGTCTGTTAAGTAAAATAGGGGGGTTCCCCACCAACATCCCCCAACGGAACCCTTTAAAATAGTGCTTTTCTTTGGCGCGCCGTCAACCTTGCGCTCAGTTGTCAGTGCGCCGTTGTCTCGCGCGATTTTGTCTATGAACCAGGGAGAGGTACCCATCCAAGCCTGAGTTGACGTTCCATTTCCCTCTTAAAGGTATTTCAGTGCTGTTTGAGGAGGAAACACGACACTTTCTTTTTGCAGGATTTCAGAAACTGGCCTTTGGGGACAGGAAGATGAGTCTGATATGCAGATCATTCTCTAGTATAGAAGTGGAGGCAAGGGCAGACTACATTTTTACCTTTAATATTATGGGGCTCATAATAAAAAAAAAAAATAAAGACATCCAAAAAATGTCATAAGTCGGCAATTGGACATCCTAACCGCCGGGACGTCTAAATGCTGATTTTTGAAACCGTCTTTCTGAACGCCTTGTAAGCCATTCTAGCCACTGTGCATCCAAATATCTAAGGGGGGTATGAGAGGCATAGAGGGATATGGGTGACTAAAACTACATCAGGTGTATACCTGACTGGGCCTCCGCGTGTGCGGATCGCCGGACTCAATGGACCATGGGTCTGATCCGGAGATGGCAGTTCTTATGTTCTTATGTGAGATTTGGGTGTGCTTAGATTTGGGCATCCTGCACTTATAATCGAACCTTTCTCAAAACATCCTGTACTGAACTTGGACATTCTGAACTAGACCTGTTTTCAAAGCATCTGTTGTTGTTATGAGGTGCCATCGACTTGTGCTTGAGTCCTAGCGACTTGATGAATCGAATCGCAGATCTAAAAAGAAATTGGTTTTGTGCTAGTCCGGACTAGCAGGGAGGAAATACTCTGCAGAATAGCACTTGGTCGCTCTTCAATGAAGACTCTCACAAAGTATTCAAAGCATCTAAGTGCCAAAAAAGTACACAGACTGACCAGATGACCACAAGAGGGATTAAGGTATGGCCCTCCCACACTCCCAAGTTCAAGTTCAAGTTCAATTTTATTTGATGAATCGCCTATAACACTTTCTAAGCGATGTACAATTTAAAACAACATATAAGATAACAAACAGTATTAAAAACAAAAATTCATAACGAAATTTTTAAAGAGCAAAAATTTATAACATACAGTGTTAGAACTTAAGGGGTTACAACACTAACTAGGTACATTAGGGAAAAAGGGGCACAGTTACAGTTTTCTCAATCTAAGATGGAAGAAACATTAAAGGTAAACACATAGGGAAGGGGCAAAAAATATATTTAGAAGATTAAAATTTTGAGCTTGAAAAACCAAATTTTTTTAAACAGAGTTTTAAATCTTTAAATAATAAAAGCATCTTTAAATAAAAAGGTTTTTAAAGATTTTTTAAAGGAACTGAGGTCTTTTTCTTTTCTTATATAGAGGGGCAGGGCATTCCAGGTTTGATGAGCTAAAACGGAGAACATTTTGTTTCTTCTTGTGCCTACTATTTTTAGAGAAGGGACTGATAATAGATCTTGAGATGAGGATCGAAGGGATCGAGAAGAATGATAAGGAATAATCATTTTGTATATAAATTGTGGTTCATTAGATGCCATAGTCTTAAAGATTAGTAGTGCTATTTTAAAAGTGATTCGGTGGTTAATGGGTAGCCAATGGGATTTGATCAATAATGGGGTTACATGGTCATATTTTTTTGCTTTATGGATTAGTTTTATTGAGGTATTTTGAATAATTTGAAGCCTCTTTTTGTCTTTTTGCGGTATATTGAAGAGTAAAGAGTTGCAATAATCTAGTTTTGATATTATCATAGAATGAGTAAGTATGCTAATGGATTTGGGCTCTAAAAAAGAGGAAATAGAGCGTATAAGACGGAGTTTGTAAAAACAGGATTTGACAATTTGGTTGATGTGGTCATGGAAATTTAAATTAGAGTCAATAATTACACCTAAGATTTTTAATGATGATACTGATACGATTGGAGAATTGTCGAGTAAAAAAGAGGATATTGGGACGATGTCTTTTCTCCAAGTAAAAATCATTGTTTGTGTTTTCTGTATGTTCAAAGATAGCTTATTGGAGCTAAGCCAAGTTTTAATTTTTTCTAGTTTACTATTAATTTCTTTAATTTCATCGTCCTTTTCTGGGTCAAGCGGGTGAAGAAGTTGGATGTCGTCTGCATATGAGAATGAGGTGAAACCTAATGATTGGCAGATAGTGAGTAATGGGGAAAGAAAGATATTAAATAGGAGAGGTGATAGAATAGAACCTTGGGGTATTCCAAAAGATGTAGTATAAGGAGCAGAGTGATCGTCATTAATAACAACAATAGATGAACGATCAGAGAGAAAAGAATTAAACCAGTTTAAGATTTGTCCACTAACACCAAAAGATTCCAGACGGTTAAGTAACAGAGTGTGATCTATAGTGTCAAAAGCTGAGGAAAGATCCAAGGAGAATAAGGCAACCGATTTGTGGTGATCAAGAAAATAATGAATATTATTTATAAGACCTAGCATTGAATATTCAGTGTTGTGATGTTTCCGAAATCCCGTTTGGTTGGGGTGTAAAGCATTAGAAGTTTCAATAAAATCCGATAATTGTTCAAAGACCATTTTTTCAGTCACTTTTGCTAAAAACGGTAAATTAGAAATTGGTCGATAATTAGATACATCGTTACGATTGGCGTTAAATTTTTTCAGAATGGGAGTGACTGTTGCTTTCTTCCAATTAATAGGGACAGTAGCTGTTAGAAGACTATTATTGATAAGTGAGTGGATAAAAGAACCAAAACAGGAGAAAAATTTTTTCAAATAAAAAGGCGGAATAAGTTCAAGACGAGAGTTTTTTAATTTAATTCTTTGAAAAATGCCTTCTATTTCCTTAAGGGATGGAAGTTTAAAATTCGAACATTTGGATGTTGGTATAACAGATGAAGCTTTAAAGTGAGAAGATTCGTCAGTTTTTTGGAGAGCAAAGGTTTTCCGTAACTGCACAATTTTAGCACAGAAATAGTCGGCCAAATCTTGTGCTTTGGGAGTAGGTTCGGATGTGTTGTTATTGGTTTTAGACTCTGGCGTAATGGATTTAAGAATTGAAAATAATTCAGAGCTATTTTTGGCCTTATAGATTTTGTTAGAATAGTAAGTTTTTTTAGTTTGATTAATTTTATTTTTATAGAAATGAGCGTGTTCTTTATACCGTTGTAAATTAGCAGATGTTTTCGATGTGCGCCATTTTCTTTCTAAAGATCGTAGTTGTGTTTTGATTAATGATAATTCCCTTGAGTACCATGGATTATCCCCAGTGGTTACTAACTTTCTCCCACCCCAAAAAATATTAATGAAGCAGTACATACCTGTCTCTGGAACAGCAGCAACTAGTGTGGGAAAGGCTAGTAGAGCATCACACAGGTGTCTTATGTACAGTTTGAGGAGGGGGAGGAAAGTCCTGTAAGCTCAGGTGAAGACCCCCGAGAATTTCCCTGTCACAGCAGTAGCAGGCCAAAACAAGGCCAGTATAGCTAAGGCCTAAAATGGTTGCTGAAAAAGCAAATGGGCTCTTTAACTAGAAATTGTCAAACTCTGAGAGAAGCTGTGAACTTTGAAAGACACTTCTGCTTTTTCTTAGAAGCAAAGGCAACCAGACAGCATAGTTAGAGAGAAAAACAATTCTGATGAAAAATATAAGCAACATGATAACTTCATGATAACTTTATGAAAGTTTAACCAGAGGAAAGACGAACCACGGACAGAAGTATACAAGAAGGCTAACCACAGAGCTGGAAAACCGCTAGGCCCAGGTGCTCGAGGGAGGGTCTTGATATATTAAGAGAACACTTATGGGGAAGTGAGGGAAAAGCATATGAGGAAAGGCGTGACACAGAATCACTCAATTATGTTAACCAATCCATAGCTTAATATATGAAATAATGAATATAATTAACCAATGAAAGTGTGAAATGTAACATGCACCAACGTGGGCCAGAGCTGCCAGAATAATATAAAAGAAAGCTCCCTGGACCATAGTTTCTGAACTCATCGGAAGTTTTCCATCAGTCTGGCCAGCTCTATCACTCTGTATGCTGTGTGATTTGTTCCTGTAAGCTATTGCTATTTGATTATTAAAACTCATATTATTTGTATCAGCATAAAGAGAGTTGAGTGGTCTGTCTGTGAAGGCCTAGGGTCTTCAAGTTACTACTGGTACTACTACTAATCATCATTTCTATAGCACACGCATAGACATACACAGCACTGTATATCAAAACATAGAAGAGACCGTCTCTGCCTAAAAGAGCTTACAATCTAGTCAAGACAGACAAACTGGACGAGAAGGTACATCTATAGTCAGGGTGCTCACGTGAGGGAATTACAGAGGGAATGATAGGACAGATACGAGTACTGGTGCTTAGCAGGTTGGGGAATTAAAGAGGGAATGATAAGGCAGACCACCTTAGAGAACACTGCTGTGAACTTCACATAAAGCCTATGGGCTCCTTTTACAAAGGCGCGCTAGCAGTTTTAGCGCACGCTAGCTGCTACCGCCTCCTTTTAAACAGGCGGTAATTTTACAGCTAGCGCGCACTAATCTTGTGCGTGCGCTAAAAACGCTAGCGTACCTTAGTAAAAGGAGCCCTATGAGTATTGGAGCACTTACTTTTCTGGACCATACTAAAAACCTCTAACACAGCTTGATAAAATAGGGGGTTAGTTACATCACTAGTTACTCCCATCTCTACATCATTTATAAATATGTACCGGTATGTTGAAAAGTAATGGTCCTAGCACAGACTCCTGGGGAAACCCACTATCTACCATTCTTCATTAATAATGCTGACCATTTAACCCTACTCTGTATTTTAACCAGTTCTTAGACCCATGATTTTCTAACTTCCTCAGGAGTCTTTAATAAAGGACTTTATCAAACGCCTTTTGAAAATCCAGATACACAATATCAACTGACTCAACTTTATCCACATGTTTATTCACCCCTTCAGGCAAGATTGAGACAAGATTTCCCTTGACTAAATCCATTGTTGGCTTTGTCTCATTAATCCCTTCCTATTTATTTATTCAGCAATTTTGTTCTTTATAGTAGTCTCTAACATTTTGCCCAGCACCAATGTCAGGCTCGCTGGCCTATAATTTCCCAGGTCATCTCTAGAACCCTTTTTAAAATTTGGCATTACACTTGCCATTCTCAAATCTTTTGGTTTCATGCTTGATTTTCAAGATAAATTACATATTACTAACAAGAGCTCTGCAAGTTCATTTTTTAGTTCATTTATTAGTACTCTGGGATGTATGCATACCACCTGGTCCAGGTGATTTGCTAAAACACTTTGCATGTGTAAGAATTCTAACAGAAGTGTTCTGGATAGTCTGCATCTTCTTCAGAGCAATTGCTGGAAGCCCTGTGTAAACCACATTACGATAATCTAATTTTGATGTAATTAATGCATATTGGCGCAAGAGGAATGATCAAGATATGGACAAAGGGAATGAATCAAGCGTAATGAATAAAAACATGATTTCATGTTAATGATTACTATTATCAAATGGCCCTTGCAAAGCTACTCCTGCAAAGTAAATGATCATTTCAGTCACAGAATTTGTTCGAAATTCCTTCCTGAGAAGACACACAAGGGTGAAGACTTGTGTTGTGTTGATCAAGCTCTTCTCATGCAGCCACTACCCTTCCAATATTTGTCAGAAATTCAGCAATACCGTATTTTTGCTCCATAAGACACACTTTTTTCCCAGCCAAAAGTGGGTGGAAATCTCGGTGCATCTTATGTAGCGAAGGTACAAAAAATTTACCCACCTCCCACCACCGCACCTTTTTAAAACACCCCGCCCACTGCGCTGCCACCCGCCTGCTGCATCTTTGTAAACCACCCCACCCTCTGCACGCCCACCGCTGCCATACCTTTTAAAACCCCAACCCCCCACCCACCCGCCGTTGGCCCGCCATGGTACCTTGTTACAAATAACCTGGTGGTCCAGTGTGATCCCTCCCTTGTTAGCTGTCTCCTCCTATTTCCCAGCCAGTGGCACATAGGTCAGAAGAGCGCGGAGGTCAGGAGCAAAGCTTTCCGTGCTCCCACTTGGGCCTGCGCTGCTTTCTGAATGGCTGCAATCAGTTCTCATGGGACTCACAAGAACTGATCATAGCCATTCAGAAAGCAGCGCAGGCAGGGCAGGATTAACCAATAGGCCCAATAGGCACGTGCCTAGGGCCCGAAATGGTCATGGGGGGCCCGATGAAGGACATCAACATTGTTTTTTCCAAACGGCGATGGGCCCCTCCAGCATCGATCAGCAATGCGGGACCCCCCCCCCCCCCGATCGGCAACACGGGCCCCCCCGATCAGCAACGCGGCTCCCCCCCATCAACAGAAAGTAAGACAAGCAAGCAATGCAGGTAAGAAAGGCAATGGGAACTGTAATTTTGCAAGCGGTGCTGCTTGCCCAAAGCTTCCCTCTGACACAGCTTTCTGTTTTCGCTTGGGCTCATGGTGGGGTGGGGCGGGGCAGGGGGCCCAGTGTACCTGTGTGCCTAGGGGCCCTTGATGAATTAATCCTGCCCTGAGCGCAGGCCCAAGCAAGAGAGCAGAAAGCTTTGCTCCTGACCTCCGTGCCGCTGGCTTGGAAATAAGAGGAGACAGCTAGCAAGAGAGGAAGGGATTTTAAAAGGTACTGGGGGTGGGGGGATGTTTAAAATACCAAAACAGCTGTCTAGAGAGGGAGGGAGGGATTTTAAAAGATACCGGGGGTGGGGGGATATTTAAAATACCAAGACAGCCATCTAGGGAGGGAGGGATTTTTAAATGTACAGGGGGTATGATTTAAAAAGGTACTGGGGGTACGTAGGGGGTATGGGGGGATGATTTAGGGTATGTGGGGGGTTTGCGGCCTGCCTGCCACTAAGTCACTAGGCCAGCCTGCCTGTCATTAGGCCTGCCTGGTCTGTGCCCTGTCCCTGCCCGTCCTGTGCCCTGTCCTAGCCTACCACTAGACCACCAGAGGAGGACAGGGAACAGAGCCTGACAAGGAGTATGGGGTTGGGTACAGAGCCTGGCAGGGAGAATTTGGTTCATAATGGGGTTTTTTTCTTGTTTTCCTCCTCTAAATCTAGGGTGCGTCTTATGGTCAGGTGCATCTTAAGGAGCGAAAAATACAGTAAGTCATTTCACACTGTAATGTTTAAGTTGGCACAAAATTTTTTCACAACTATATCTTGTTCTGTAAATACAATTTTCACAGTTACTGTAAATAATGGGATCACACTGGCATCACTTTTGCAAGGTAGAAAAAGTAAGAAAGCACAGAATTCTGGTGGTCAGATATGGTTGACATTTATTTTGGTACGAATTATCCAAATTTTCTTAAATTATTCTGTTAAACAACAAAGATGGCAAAATCTAGGGGTTTCCTTTTCTTTCAATCACCATGTAAATCATAAATCATATGAGTGTGTGTGTGTGTGTGTGTGTGTCTTTTTAATTGCTTTGGTATCTTCAGTTGTAAGGAAAATTGGCCTAGCTCTCCAGTCTGTACAGGTTCCCGAAGAGGTAACATTTATTCATGTTTACATGAAGTTTAGTTTGAATTTGTCTGCCAAGTAACCCCATATCAAAAACTGTGCAGTATCAGTCCTAGATTTCTCGTTGATAAAGGAAATGAAAATTAAAACTTCTGTGAAAACAATGTAATTGCTGTCATTTCAATAACAGTTTATAAAAAATAAAGCAAATTCCATTAAGACTATTACCCCCTCCTTTACAAAGGTGTGCTAAAATTCCTATGAGCATTGGAGTTTTTACCGCTATGTAGCTGGTTTGGACCAATTCCTGGAGGAAAAGTCCATAGTCTGTTATTAAGACATGGGGGAAGCCTCTGCTTGCCCTGGATCGGTAGCACGGAATGTTACTACTCTTTGGGTTTTGGCCACCGTGAGAACAAGCTACTGGGCTTGACGGACCATTGGGCTGACCAAGTAAGGCTAGTTTTATGTTCTGATGTCAGCGAGGCTTTGTAAAGGAGGATCTTACATATTTCCCTTCAATCATTTCAGCAAGCCTTTGAATGGTTTCAATCCTATTTTTCCGATCGAGCCGTAACAGTTCAATTTAATCATTCAAAATCAAAACCCTATCATTCAAACTTTGGTATCCCTCAAGGTTCCATCTTATCTCCACTATTATTTAATATCTATCTGTCCCCGCTCCTGACTCTCTGCCAATCGATCGGGTTCACAGTATACGCTTACGCTGACGATCTCCAACTATTGCACCCAATTGAACCAACTAATCATTCCGAGATTCAGGTAATCAATAATAAATTAAGCAAAGTTCACGATTGGTTAAATTCTAACAAGCTTTCATTAAGCATCTCAAAAACTAATACTCTTCTATTCCCCGGTAAAGAGGGAGCTCAATTAATCTCTCCAATTATCATCGATAACACACCACTCTCAACAACCTCAACTATAAAAATCTTAGGGGTCCTTATAGACAATAAGCTTACTTTCCATCCACAAATAAGTGCTCTGGTTAAAAACTTTTTTTACAAACTAAGAATGATTCGATCATTGGCCCCTTTTCTTGACACCAGTTCTCTCAACATTTTGATTCACTCACTCATAATTTCAAAAATAGATTATTGCAATTCGCTTTTAAAAGGTATATATCACAAAGATTTGAAACGTCTGCAGCTAATTCAAAATACGGCCATCAAGATAATTTCCAGAGCAACAAAGTATGACCATGTTACCCCTCTGCTAAAAGACGCCCACTGGTTACCAATCTCACATAGGATAACTTATAAAATAGCCCTTTTGACATTCAAAACTATGCAGACTAATTCCCCAGCTTTCATAGATAGAGTATTGATTCCCTACGACCCACCGAGATCTTTAAGATCCATATCCCAATCTAATCTTATTATCCCTTCCTTAAAAATAATTGGCACACGCCGAACCTCCATTTTCTCTGTAACAGCTCCTACGATTTGGAACGCTCTTCCGCTGTATTTAAAAACGGAAAATACTTTTAAAACGTTCAAAAGCAACTTAAAATGTTTCCTTTTTAAAGATGCTTTTAACTGAAGTTTTATCATTCTTTTTTTTTTTTTTTTAAGCTGATTTTAACTAAAGTTATTTTAGTCTTCTTTTTTTTTCTATTAACTCCTGCCCTTTTGTGCTTACCCTTAATGTCTCTCTCATTTACTATAGCTATTGTATTTCTTCCCTTTTTCCTTCGTGTGTCTTCTGTTCGTTCGTCCTTAATTAACCTAGTATGTGTTGTAGTTTGTCTTACAGTTCTTTTTTGAAAGTATGTTTTAATTGTAATTTTGTTTGTTGAAATGTTATTTTATGCTTTGTACAACGCTTTGCAGAATCGATAAAGCGTTTAATCAAAAAACTAATTAAACAATAAACAATAAACAGTATTGAAATGTTCAGTGTGTTAAGAACAGGAGCGTGTCTGTCAGAAGTGTCACAACAGAATAAAAGGTCAAGAGCCACTGATCTAAGGAAAGTTGTATCCCCTGTCTTTGACTGGCCAATAAACTCTTTTGTTTGCGCTTCGGTCCGTCTAATTGCTCTTTCTGCCTCTATTTGTTTCTGCAAGGTGATGCATCTAGGAAAGAAAAACAAGGAACATGAGTATAAGATGTTGGGGGTGAAGTTAGCAAAATGCAAACAGGAAAGGGATTTGGGGGTACTGATTGACAGTACCCTAAAGCCATCGGCTCAATGTGCGGCGGCGGCGAAGAAAGCAAACAGGATGTTGGGCATAATTAAGAAGGGGATTACGAGTAGATCGGAAGATGTCATAATGCCACTTTATAGAACAATGGTCAGACCGCACTTAGAATACTGTGTCCAACACTGGTCTCCATACCTTAAAAAGGATATAACTCTGCTAGAGAGAGTGCAGAGGCGAGCCACAAAACTTATCAAAGGAATGGAACATTTGAGCTACAAAAATCGACTCGGGAAGCTGGGACTGTTTACCCTCGAGAAGAGAAGACTGAGAGGGGATTTGATAGAGACTTTTAAAATATGAAAAGGATTTGATAAAATAGACCAAGAAGCAGCTTTACTGAAATTTTCAGACGTGACACGGACAAGAGGTCATAGCCTGAAACTGAGTGGCAGCAGGTTTAGGACAAAGGTCAGAAAATTCTGTTTCACACAGCGTGTTGTGGGTACTTGGAATGCACTCCCGGAGGAGGTTGTGGCGGAGACTACTGTACTGGGATTCAAGCGCAAGTCGGATGCACACCTTCTTGCATATCATATTGAGGGATACGGTAAATCCGGGTCTCCAAAAAGGAGTACCTAAATGGGCTGCCGTGTGTGCGGATCGCCGGACTAGATGGACCTCGGTCTGATCCGGTGAGGGCGTTTCTTATGTTCTTATGCTGGCATCCATGTTTGTTTGCTTTTTGAATGCTATTCCTTTTGTATTCACATTTTGTCCTACATCTTTACTGAACCATAGTGGTCTCTCTATTCTCTTCTGCTTGCTAAAATACCTGACACAATGATTTGTTGCCATTCCAACGTTGTTGTTTTTTTATTTCTGTCCCCTACTACTGCCAAGTTCCCCTTAACATAATCATTCATTTTCTTAAAGGAAAAGTTTCTGAAATCTAAAATCTTGGTCCTAGTAGAGTTTAGTGGTGATTCTGTGTTTATGTTAAAATCACATAATACGATAAATCACTGGACCTCAGACTGTTCCCTGCAATAACCTCTGTGACACTATCTCCTTTTACCCAATTCAAGATGCAGTTCAGCCCAACCAAGAAGAGAATGACAAGGATATGGTTAAAATATAGAATTTTGTTTCAACTACAGTGGCAAAATAATACTCAGAATTTAGGAAGTTGATTGGTTGGGCTGAAAACTTTTTCAGCACCCCCTAAAATGCAATAAAAGCGAGCCAAGTATAGGACAATCAAGCCATTGTGACATCACTGATGAGGTTGGCTCTTATTGGTGGAATGAGGCATTATTTTATTTATTTATTTAAAAAATGTCTATACTGTTTTATATCAAAACGGTTCACAAAATGATTACATACATAAAACGTTAAAACAAATCTGAAGTAGAAACAGACAGCATTAATTTTAACAGCAATCAGTACTCAGAAAAATGCATCAACAAATAACTTTTTAACAGTTTTTTAAATGAGCTCCTGTCACTGCATTTCCGAATTTGGCTAACAAGGGCATTCCATAGATTTACCCCTGCACATGAAAAGGTCATTGCATTGGTTTCCGCATATTTTGGGTTGACATTTGTTTTCAACAATGCTGAATTTTCCGAACGCAGTGATCTTGTTGGTTGATAACTAGACATCTTACTCTTAAAGAATTCTGGAATCAAGCCATATAGAAACTGGTGACTAGTGGTGCCCGATTCACGATTCAAATCGGTTCACCGATTCACTTCGGGTGAATCAATTTGAATCAATTTAAAAACAAAATAAATCGGCCTCCCAATTCGGTGACTGACCCTCCCCCCTCGCCCCCTAAAGCAGGAGCGGCAGTGCTGCCTCTTGCTGGCCGGCCGCTGCCTCTCCTGCTTTAGAGGGCAAGGGGGGAGGGTCAGTTGGGAAGTGCTGGTGTCCAGCTTCCCCCAAGCCTCCCACACGTTCATTTACCTAATTCCGACAGCGGAGCAGCCTGCAGAGAGGATCATCGGTGCTAGCAATCTTTGCAGGTTGCCATCGGCCTCCGGAGCTGTTTCTTCTGCCGCGATGCTGCCTCTGACATCAGAGGAGGGGCAGGACCGCGGTTTAGGAAAGACCGCTCCGAAAGCCTATGGCAACCTGCAAAGATGGCTAACACTGGTGATCCTCTCTGCAGGCTGCTCCACTGCTGGAATTAGGTAAATGGATGCACGGGAGGTCAGGGGGGAACATGCAAGCCTTCAGGGGGTGCAGTCCTTCAGGGGGTACAGGCCTTCAAGGGGGACAGGCAGGCCTTCAGAGGTGGGGTGCAGGGCTTCAGGGGGGACAAGCCTTCAGGAGTGGTGGTGCAGGCCTTCAAGGGGGAACAGGCCTTCAGGGAGGGGGGCCCTGGTGTAGAAGTACACGGAGTTAGGGAGGGAGGGAAGAGGGGGGTTTCAAAGAGACATGCATATGCCGGACTTTGGGGGGGAAGAAATAATGGGTCTAAAAACAGAGGAGAGGGAGAGAGATGGAGGACAATGGGATTTAGGGAGGGAAGGAACAGAAAGGGAGATAATTTGGACACAAGGGATGGTGTGGAGGGGGGGATAGAGATACTGGATAGAAGGGTAGTTGGGAAGAGAAAGGGAGAGATGGTGGACCCTGGGGTGGTGGAGAAGGAGGGAGAGATGCTGGATGAAAGGGTAGTTGAGAAAAGGTGGATGATTAGCACATCGAAAGAAGAAATAAGGAGACCCTGGCAAGCAGTTACCAGAAGACAACCAGAGCCGGGACCAACAAGATTTGTATAATAACCAGACAACAAAAGGTAGAAAAAATAATTTTATTTTCTGTTTTGTGATTACAATATGTCAGATTTGAAATGTGTATCCTGCCAAAGCTGGTGTTAGACTGCAAACGTGAGCTAGGATTTAACAGAGAGAGGGAAAGTCTTTTTTGTTTGCTTATTTTGTTTGCACCACAGCGCCAGTGTGGGTAGGAGAAGGCAAAGGGGGTGAAGAGGCTATAAAATAAACCCACCAGGTTGAAAAAAAAGCACCCAATTGGGCAGGAAAATCGAATCGAGAAATCGATTCAAAAGGCTGAATCAAATCGAATCGAAATTTTTTTTCCTGAATCGGGCAGCACTACTAGTGACAGATCATAATTGCTTTGTATTGGATTCTAGATACAACTTGCAACCAGTGAAGTAATGTGCTCATATCTTGATGTTCCTGTTATCAGTCTAGCCATGACGTTCTGTACCACCTGCAATGCCCTGTACCTGGCTTTGGTTATTCCAAGGTACAGGAGATTGCAGTAGTCCATCCATGACAAGATCATTGCCTGTACAATGGCACGGAAATCAAACGGTGAAAGCATTGGTTTCACACGATACAATAAATGTATCTGAGCGAAACATATTTGTATTGTCTTTGTCACTTGACAGTTCATTGTAAGCCCAGAGTTCAATCTCACTCCCAAAATTGTCATTGATTCCCTCACTTGAAATACCTCATCTACCACTTTTAGTTCTTTTGGCCACTTCTCCCGATCAGATTTATCCACCAACATAATCTCTGTCTTCTCTACATTCAATCTCAGACCTTGCCTTTCTATCTACTCGGTAATTTCACTCATATAATTACTCATCTGTTTCTCTAGCTCATCAGCTCATGCACACACTGGGAAGAAAAAAATAATATTGTCCGCATATATTCGATATTAGACCCCTAATGATTGAAACAGCTGAGTTGTTGAAGCCATAAAGATGTTAAATAACAATGCGGAAAGCGCTGATCCTTGTGGAACTCCACTTTTCACTGGGAATTTACTTGAGATCTTATTCCCATTCTTTACTTGGAAAAAATCTATCTGTCAAGTATGAGAAGAACCATTATGACATCACAATCTCAGCTCTAGTTACTAGAGACTGAAACTCTTCACACTACAAGGGTAATTGATCGATGGAATGGTCTTCCACATCAGATAGTCGAGGCCAGTACCATGCTCGATTTCAAGGGAAGATGGGACAGACAAGTGGAGTCGCTCCAGAGGAATGCTTAAAAGATGGATTCTTGAAGGAGGGAGGGTTCTTGAGTGGGCAGACTTGGGCCGTTGGCTCTTTTTTGCCGTCATGCTCTATGTTTCTATGTTTCAAGGGGGTGCTGAAAAGTTCTTAGCCCAACCAAGAAGAGAATGACGTGGATATCATTCCATGAATGATCTGAAACGATGTCAAAACATAGAATTTCATTTCTGCAAATTGGCACTTAACGTAATAAGATAACACTCTTCAGCTACAGTGGCAAAATAAGGCTCAGAATGTAGGAACCCCCTCATAGTTCCATCAAGTTTTTTCACCTTAGTATTCCACATTATGCAAACTACAGCATCTTGTTGCATTTAACAATAACCTGTAATATACTACAACATTACCACTCAGAGTTTAGTGAGTTACTCTCCCGGTCCTCTGAATCTGGGGACACTAGTGAGTGAACACTGATAGCAGAAGCTACCATTCTTTCCAAGCAACCAAACTGTAAGTCATTAATTTCCTTGTTTTGAGTTATTGCATTAAAGAAGAATTGGAAGTCTGGGTGTGGTCTAGCAGAGTATGAGATAGGACGTGTTCCTGTCAAGCTTCTACGGCGCCTACTACTACTAGCGCTGCAAAGTTAATTTTCTGCTAACATCTGAGAAGTTCATCATCAGCACGATTCTTAATGGCTACAAGCAAGTTGCAACATATTGATATGACGTTTACGCAATCTGATAATTGCTCAAAAATGGACCCATAATCCCACAGAAATAAGAATAGCCTTACTTGGTCAGAGCAATGGTCCATCAAGCCCAGCAGCCCGTTCTCACGGTGGCCAATCCAGGTCACTAGTACCAGGCCAAAACCCAAGGAGAAGCAACATTCCATTCAGAATCCTAAAGAATAGCAAGGTTCTGGAATCCCAAAGAGTAGCAAAAGATTCCAGAACCCCAAAGAGTAGCAACATTCCATGCTCCCAATACAGGGCAAGCAGTGGCTTCCCCCATCTCATATGAAAGACACCAGTAGCAAGACTCAATCACTTGTTTTGATGGAGGAACTAGCTGAAATTAGAGCTATATTGCAAGCCAATCATGCAGCTATCAAAGAACTCCAAACCGGCGTGGACACTCAAACAGAGCGGATACAATTGCTCTATCAAAGATTTTCCTCTGTAGAATCCCACACGGCCTCTGGAAATGAAGAATGCCACTGTAGATGTCCATGACAAGCAGGCTCATAATTTAATAACTTAGACGTCCAAAAAGCATCCTAAATTGTCATTTGGACATCCTAATCACCAGGATGGCCAAGTGTCAAATCGAAACTGTTCTTTCTGTACATCTAGCAAGGTGTTCCAGCCTCTGTAGATTCAGAGCACGAGATGGGCAAGGTGGAGGCGAGTTATGGGCAGGCAATGGGCACTCTCAAGGGCAGGTTAGACATGGACATCTTGCAGCGATAATCAAATATTTTGTAAGACATTCTGGATGGAACTTAGACCCTTCTAAAACAGGTCTAGTTCCAAACATATAAGTGCCACAGGGGTGCCCAAACTGACCAAATCACTCCTGCTTGCATCAATGTAAGACACCCCCACACTCCCCCAGTGCTCACTGACCTGCTTCCACCACTTAAAAATGAGAACAAAACTCTAAAACTGCAGTATCTGTATGCTAGCTTCCAGCGTAGAGCACGACAACGAGAGATGCTTCGGCTGGAGGGTTTGGTTTCTTCTCTCCGTCGACGTTATGGTCGTACACACGCCCTTCCAGATCAAGCTCGGCTGTTAGAGGCCCAGTGTTTGCTTAGTTCTATTTTACATCAACAAGTTCACCAGTCTATGGAGCATTATCAGTTTCACCTGTATCGTTTTGAGAATAAGAGTAGCAAACTTCTAGTAAAATTAGTTCAGCAACAGCGGGATAGCACCCGTATTGCTTCTCTTCTGACGCAGAGCTCAGAGGTTGTGCATACTGATAAGGACATCAATCGGGTTTTGCAGGACTTTTTTGAGCAATTGTACTCTGCCCTTTCTGACCCTCCGCTGGACGGAGCAGTGTATTTATCTGGCCAGGATCTCCCAACCCTTTTGGCTTCCTCTCAGGCGCAGTTAGAGGCTGAGTTTACGGCTGAGGAGATTGAGCGGGCGATCCAGTCTAGCACATTGGGTAAGTCTCCTGGACCGGATGGCCTGCGTAGTGAGTTTTATAAGATTTTGCGAGCTGAGATTGCCCCTTTGTTGGCTTTGGTGTTTAATGAGGCAGTTGGGCTGGGGGGCGCTTCCTCGCCATTTAAACGTTGCTCAAATTATAGTTCTGTTGAAACCAGGGAAGGATCCGACTAGGCCCACGTCGTACAGACCGATTTCCTTGTTGAACTTTGAGGCTAAGCTTTTCGCTAAGGTTTTGGCTAACCGTCTTGCCCTGGTACTCCCGAGTCTTATTTCCGATCAGCAGGTTGGCTTTGTGAAGGGCCGCACGATTGCAAAGAATGTGTGGCGTATTTTAGCAGCTCTGGAACGGGCTGCACAGGATCAGCTTCCTTCTCTGGTAATCAGCTTTAATGCAGAGAAGGCTTTTGACCAGATGGATTGGGGCTTTTTGTTTGAGGTTTTGCAAGCTTATGGTCTTGGCCCTTGGTTTATTCAGGCAGTGCAAACTCTTTATGCGGATCCAGTGGCCCATGTGTGGGCCAATGATAGTCTTTCAGACCCATTCCCGATCTGCAGGGGTACTCGCCAGGGATGCCCCCTTTCGCCTCTGCTATTTATCTTGACTTTGGATCCTCTTATTCGGGACATTCAGGAGATCATGGGGATGGTGGTAGGGGCTCATCATTTTAAAGTGGCGGCCTTTGCCTATGACCTTTTAGTCTATTTGACTGATCCTCGGGCCTCCCTCCCTGCCCTATTAGAGAGTTTTCGGGAATATGGGGATTTCTCCGGTTTTCGTTTGAATCATCAAAAGTCAGAGGCTCTGACTTTCCCGAACTCTTTGCGGGCAGACTGGGGACCTGGCTTTCCATTGCGATGGGCGGACCACTCTTTTCGATATCTTGGCATACTATTGTCGGTCGATGTTAAAGCATTGTACCGTTTGAATGTTGATCGTTTGTTGCAGGAGACCAAAAGGTTCTTGCTCTGCTGGATGAATCTCCCTCTCTCGTTAATGGGCCGTGTTCAACTATTCTGGATGATTATCTTCCCTAAATGGTTATATTTATTGCAAACGCTTCCTTTGTTTCTCTTGAAAAAAGATCTCCTGAGTCTCCAGAGATTGGTGTTGTCCTTTTGCTGGGGGGCAATACTTTTCTTCAGGGATCCTGGGCAGTAGGTGGTTTGGGACTTCCTTCGGTTCTTCTTTATAATTTAGCCTGCCTGCTTCGTCATCTGCAAGACTGGCTTTTTGCCGGTTCTCAGTATACTGATAGTGAGTTGGAAGCCGATTACTTTTTCCCTTGGGCTCTGCCTTATCTTTTACATTGGGATGGGAAGGCGCGGTTGGGCCCTGGATCCCGTAGCTGTTTGGTGGCCCCACTTCGCCGGGCTTGGCGGTGTCTTTCCTGGCTTTGGGGCCACTTGCCTTTTAGTTCTGTTTTGCTGCCCATAGTAGGAAATGCGACCTTTAGCCCTGGACAGGATAATGTTGTTTTTAAACTTTGGGCGCAGAAAGGGCTCCGGACTTTGGGGCAGTTCCTTCAGGCAGATGGCAGTGCTGTTTCTTTCCCGGCTCTCCAGGCGTCTTGGTCCTTGAGTGCGACAGATCATTTTGCTTATAGACAGCTTTCTCATTATGTAGCCTCTTTACCCAGGGATAATTGAAAGTTTTACGAGGCTGCCTGGACGTAACTTATACGTTGTGACTGAGGCGATCTAAAACCAGGTCTAAGTGCATAGAAGGTATCCAAAGTGACCAGATAACCACTGCAGATACATAGTATAGACTCCCACACACTCCCCCAGTGATCACTGACCCCCCCTTACACCACCATAAAAATTGGAATAAAAACATGCATACCTGTCTCCGGAACATCAGCACCTGCTAAAGGAAAGCCTAGTAGAGCTGCACAGAGGTCTCTTAAATAGCCTGGGGGGTGGGATAGTGAACCACAGAGAGGAGTACCCAGGCCCATAAGCCATTCTAACCACTACATTCATGGTGGGAAATATGAGCCCACCCAAAAAAAAAAAAAAAAAAAAAACTTACTGTATTGCCATATAGGTGCCACCTACAGCCATAAGGGATATTGGGGTTGTAGACAGGTGGGTAAGGTGGGTTTTGGGGGGGGCTCAACATTACTTATATGGGAGTTCTGGTGAGATGTTTATGTGAAGTTCCCTGTAAGGTGCCCCACTGCTCTGTTGCCATGTCAGGGAGGCCAGTCCATCACATTGCTGCCCCTCTCACGTCCAAAAGGTCTTGTTCTGGGTGTTTGGAACTTGGACTTATATTTGGATGAGAATACGGTATAAAGATAGACGTAGTGATGCTCTAGACGATCAAACACCTGGATGCACAGTTGGACAATTTTTGAAAAAAAGTATACTTTAGACATATTTTTTGAGAATGGATATTTATGCCCTGCTGACTTTGATCAACTAGCACTCTACGTCCAAATCGGACTTAGAAGTATGTTTTGATTATACCCCTCCATGTCTGCTGTTTTATAACACAATTGATCGTTTTTATCACTCATTGCACCTATGGACTCCCAGATAACTCTTTCATATAGGAAATCTACAATCAGAATATTGGCACAAAATTCTAGCGCTGATCCTCTATAGCGCTGGAAAAACACTGTTTTTTTTATGTGCCCAATGTTCAACACCAATGCAGGCAAATTATATGCACATTAATAGTTTTGAGCATTGGTCGTTAAAGAGGTTGAAATGTTCCTAAAGCACTCACACAAAAGCTACAGTAGATACAGCTCTTATGTGCATGTCCAATACACTCCTCTCAACTCCCCAATTTAAAAAATCCCTGGTGATCTAATGGACCTATCCTAAACCCCCCTCCCCAAGATAGAAACTTCCCCAGTGGTCCTACAGACCCCTCCTGACCCCCTAAAAAATCAATCCCTGGTGGTCCAGTAGACCCATCCCCCCAAAATTGCCTGGTGTAGGCCCACTGACCCAACGCAATGGGCTCCGGGGCTGGGCCAGATCTAACCCCCTACTCACCACTGGGCCAGGTCTAACCCCCCTCCAAGGATCCCCCCATACCTTTGGAAAGAGGCCAGAGAGATGCCTACTTCCTACTGCATCTTGGCATATTCATTTATGATTAAAAGCCAACAATGAATGTGATATAAAATACTTGATCGTTGTCATTCTGTGGCATTTCTGGGACATAGAAGTCCGTCAGGCATCATCCTAACGTTCCAACTATTGGGCAGTGCCAATATGTAGTGGTACCATTCAATTACGGTAAGTGTCATTGAATATCCACTGCCAGGATGTAGACCATGGGTTAATCAAGAGCAGAAGCCTCTCCTGCCTTTTTATTTTTTAAATCCATGCTGATTATCGACTTCTATATTTACAGGGGTATGTATGCAGCAGCAGTTATTAAGGAAAGAGTGACTCCTACCCAGACACTGTAAGTGCCACTCACCATGGCCAGCCATTGATTTTGAGCAGCATTATCCATGATTATATTGCTAAAGATTACCATTGACCACCCTGCTGCTAGCCGAATGGTGCCAGGAAAGAGCTAAGGTGGAGCCATGAATTCCTTGTTTGGCAGTGATATTCAGTCCTCTATCTGGGTAACATTCTGGCTGTCCTAACTTTATCTGAATATCACCTTTACCCAGATAAGTGCAGCAACTGTTTATATAGATAAATTCAAGACTAACCTGAAGACGTTCTTATTTCGTGACGCTTTCGCCTATCCTTAAAGCCTTCTTCCTTTTCTTCTTTTCTTCCTCTCTATTTCCCTTCTTTGGGGTTTTTTTTTAATTTTTTGTTTGTTTGTTTGTTTTATTTTCTTCTCTCCTTCACTCCGCTGATTCCAATTTATTAACCAAGCTTTAAAAAAGCGACCCTTTCCAATATGTTTTCTCCCATTCCCACTTTCTCCCTTTCTTCTCCAAAATATGTAACTTTTCCCCTCCTTTCCCTTTTATCCTCACTTTCATGTTAGTCAAGTTATGTTTTTGATGTTCACCCATCTGCTTTTTATATTTATGACTCTTTTCTTTTTTTATAATTTTATTGTAAACCGGCCAGATACCTGTTGATGGTCGGTATATTAAAAACTCAATAAACTTGAAACTTATACCCTGATATCCAGTGCTGGTGTCCAAAAACACCTTGAATTTCTAAGCATAAAAATCTGCAGTAAGGGGTGTTTAAAAAGCACTGACTGGCATATGCTCTCAATCAGAGCTGCCGAGAGAAAATCCGGGCCCGGGTACAAAGAAGGTGTGTGGGACCTTTTACAAAATTCTACACACATGTATGTGTTTATATTATTATTTATTTCTAACAATTGTAAATTACATTGATACATTTAGATAAGTATATAAAGGTATCCTCTATAATAAAACCCTAAGCGCGCATGCGCACTTACAACTCCGTGTTCCCTGCCAGCGTGATGTGTGCCTCCGTGCCGAATTCGATTTCAGGTGCATGGGGCGGCTTGCGACGGCTTGCAGCAAATGAGGCGATTTGAGCAGCGATGGCAGTTTGACTCCTGCGCTGCTGGGACGCCTCTTCTCACCCCCGGATCAGCAAACGCAGCAGCCGCGGGGCATTTGCTAGATCAGCCCACTTTGATAATGCGAGGTGGGCCGGCCTAGCAAAAGCCTAGCAAAAGCTGCCCAGGCTAGTGGATGCTGGACAGGGGGAGCAGGGAAGGGGTACTACTGGATGGAGAGAGGTAAAAGGAAGGGAGAAGGGCTACTGCTGGACAGGGGGGAGCAGGGAAGGGGTGCTGCTGGACAGGGGGAGGTAAAAGAAACGTAGAAGGCCTACTGCTGGACAGGGGGAGCAAGGAAGAGGTGCTGCTGGACAGGGGAGGAGGTAAAAGGAAGGGAGAAGGGCTTCTGCTGGACAAGGGGGAGCAGGGAAAAGGTGCTGCTGGACAGGGGTGAAATACCGTAAAAGGAAGGGAGAAGGCCTACTGCTGAACAGGGGGAGCAGGGAAGAGATGCTGCTAGACAGGGGGGAGGTTAAACGAAGGGAGTAGGGCTGCTGCTGGACAGGGGGAGCAGTGAAGGGGTGCTGATGGACATGGGGGAGGTAAAAGGAAGGGAGAAGGGCTACTGCTGGACAGGGGGAGCAGGTGGTGGTGGACACCCGAGGAAAGAGAGAGAGAGAAAGAAAGAAAGACAGACACACCCATCTATTCTATCACCCGTTAATGTAACGGGCTTAAAGACTAGTAAATGTAATAATACAGTAATATATTTATAATAGTAAAAGACGTTTATGATAGCATTTATTGTCTGCCAAACAAAGGTGCTTTCCTGGCCTTTTTCCTAGTGAAATTCTGAATCTCATCACGTTTTTGTTTTTCTTTATGTTTTTGAGTTCCAGATTTGTGAGATGACATGTTTTAGGCCGGTACCTGAAATGAAATATAGAACATAGAAATTTGCCGTATTGCTATTGAGAATTTTGTTAGTGGTTCTAAAGTTAGGACAATATTGCTGTTGTCTTTCCACTAACCATCAAGCTGTTTATAGTCTTGAATCTCTCGATAACGTAGACAAAAAAGGCACGTAATGTCAGTGGGTCCTTTATGCTACAATTACAGCATTTACAGGGAACTTTACCTATGGAATTATTTCTTCCTTCGCTGTCCTGTAGTCTTCTCTGCAGTCCACGATGAATCACTGTGGCTCATGTCCCGTTTTCTTCTTCTTCCCGGGATTCGGTTGGAAAGCAAGGAGGAATAATCTGAGCAATAAATTTGAAGCTAAGAATGAATACGTGAGAACAAGTTTCAAGTTTATTAGATTTGTTATCTATGCAATATCATATATTTCAATGCTCTCTTCTCCACAGCATACGAGCTATGTCACCACCCCTGATATTACAATAGCGATGCACTGCAGTGCGTATGCAGCTCATATGTCCTCCACATTGGAGAACATATGAGCTGCATACGCACTGCAGTGCAGGAAGCCCCCCCTTGTGCATCGCTATTGTAATATCAAGGGTGGTGACATAGCTCGTAGGCTGTGGAGAAGAGAGCAGAAATGGATCTTTGACCTCAACACCCTCCACCCATATGGCCTTAACAATGAGATCGAGTGGGTAGCGTTCCTCTGATCATGTCTGGCTTCTGTAGTGTATTTTTGAAGTTTTTTTACTTTTGCTAGTGTTTCAATGATGTCATCACGTTTGCTACGTCCGGTTTCCCGCCTTCCTCCGGTTTAAGAATCGGAGCGGGTGCCGGCGTTCTCCGTTGCACGGAAATCTTTTACTTTTTTGAATGGTATGTACATCTCTGAGCTCCTGTCTATTATGTCAGCTATAAGCTTTATTACATTTTGCATGGGTTTGTGGCTTTTTTGAGTTTCTTTGCCCATATCTATTGCAGTTTTTTGACATTTGTTTTTGCATTTCAGATTTCTTTTGAATCCTTCATGGTTGTTACTCCTTAGCAGAATTAAATCAGTCTGGCGGGGTCTCCTGAAGCAGACACCGAGACGGGGCCGCGTCGGGACCCTGATGAGTATTTTTTGATAACCAGCTAAGTGCATGTAGAGCTTCCAGTGTTAACCTGAATGCAAAAGTTTTTTGTTTTGAGTGTGTGTATACAGCATTCCAATTAAGAGATATATACACAGTTACAACATTTCTATACCTTTGAGCTGGACTCGCTTTTAACATTGATTAAGCGATGATTGGAAGATAAACTCTTTCCCTAAGAGGGGGTTACCTCTCCCTCTTCAGAGTTTTATTTCTCTGAGCTAAGTTTTTGTATAGCGGGCCCTCCTCTTTGGTTGTGTTAATTACAGAGTCAGTCTGTCCTTTTTCACAGTCTAGTGCCTTTTCTGACTCCTAGTTACTTTGTCCCTGCTTAAGTGGAAACATGGTATAAAGTATTGCAATAATCTAGCCTAGAAATGATTATTGAGTGGATTAGAATGTTGAGAGCTTCAGGTTTTAAAACGTTTGATAATGATCTGATGAGACATAACTTATAAAAGCAATTTTTAACGACTGAACTAATTTGGTTATGATAAGAGAGTTCCTGATCTAGTGTTAATCCCAATATTTTTGTTGTAGTTACTATTTGGAGAGGGATGTTATTTAGGAGTATCTGTGATGAAAATTTAAGATAATTTTTCCATTTGTAAATGAAAAACATTACAGAAGATTTTGTTGCAACATATTGTCTTTAAGCCATTGGCTTATTTGTTTTAACTTATTTATAGTTGTTATCTCCTTTGGGTCTGCTGAGTTTAAAGGGTACAGAAGTTGGATGTCATCTGCATATGCAAACGAGGAAAATCCAATAGACTGACTGAGGGTTAGGAGAGGTGATAAAAAGATTTTAAATAAAAGTCACTGTCCCAAGTTTTTGTTCATTGAATCTCGAATGCGCCGTATTATGTCACTCAAAAGTATTTTATCATTGCCACGGCCCTCTATTGCTTCGCGCTCACTCAACTGTTCGCAATCTTGTAAGCGAACGTTCTCGTGCCGTTTTTTTTTTCTTTGTAAGGACGTCTCTGATCTCGAGACAACGACACGTTTTGGTTTTTGTGATGTTTCTTGGGCTTCATTGGGTCCCCTTGAGCTTCATAGGCCCTGGAGCGATGTAATGGCTGCACCCCCCCCCCCCTCTCCTCGGGCCTGCTCTGAATCCCCCTCATAGGTCACAGGCTAAATTGAGGGAGCACAATTTATAAACCTCTAGGATCAGAAGTCATAGGGGGATGGGATTTGATATACAGTGGTGCCTCACACAACGAACTTAATTGGTTCCAGGAGCAAGTTTGTTATGCGAAAAGTTCGTTATGTGAAACGCGTTTTCCCATAACAATACATGTAAAAAAAAATAATTCGTTCTGTAGCATAAAATATGCTAAGATGACATAAAAAAAGATAAATTTTTTGTTATTATTTTTATTTAGATACATCTAAAAACATAATTGTTTTTTAAAACAACACACATTTTTTAAATTTAAAGACAGACTAAGTAGAGTCTAATTTTACAGTGAGAGAGGGCAGAGTCTCAGCTGCAAAAACTGGGACTTAACTGTTCATTTTTTTTTTTTCTAGCATCGGGGAAGCGGCGAGAGTAGCTCCGCCCCCCCAAAGCAGCCCCCTTTCCTTCTCCCGCTGACTCTCTCTCTGGCCCCCTTTCTCTGTCTGTCTTTCTGTCCCTCTCACTGCCCCTGTGTCTTTCTTTCTTTCTTTCTGTCTCCCTCCCTCCCGCTGTCTGTCTGTCATTTTTCCCCATTTCCCTGTGCAGCAGCTTAAGGGGTTAGGGAGTTTCTCAGGCTGGCAAACTGTCTTCTCCTCTCCCTCTCTAATGCTCCTCCTATGCTTTCCTTTTCTGTTCTCTTCCTCCTTCACCATCCCCTCCTCTTTGTCCAATCTCTCTCTCTCTGCTTCTCTCCTCCTCTCTGATTTTCTTCTTCTACCTTGCCTCTCCTCCACCCTCTGATGCTCGTCTCTCCTGATTCCCCCCTCTGGTGCTGGCCGACTCGTGGCTGGCACCCATTGGCTGCTGCGCGCGAGACCTGCCAGCGGCTGGATGCAATGGGAAGCAGTCATCTGTTGGAGGCTGTAGTCGGGAGTCAGCGCCGTTAAAGCTGGTGGTTCTGCTTAGAAAGAACCACGCGCCTGTTTGAAAACTGTCACGCCGCTGGAGCCGGGAGGCGACAGAGAGCAACCATTGCCAATCCAGCGCGTCTCTCCCCGTCTCCTCCCTGTGCGCGCATGCTCGCTCTCAGGCCTCCCCTCCCCACCCCACCATCCTAACTCATACCTGAGGCCGTCCACCACCAACACCACTTCCGCAGCTCGCTTGCGCTTCGATACCCCGTCCCCTCTGACGCGGGCCGCCTCGCTGGAAACAGGAAGTGTTTGGGGGGGAGGGCTAGATGCTGGATAATCGGGGGAAACAAGTGAGAGAGGGCAGTTAAGCGCAGTGCCTGCGCGGAAGGATGCAGCTCGGGCGACTTCGTTGTGTGAAACGAAGTCCGTTGTACGAATCAAGACAAGAAGTTCGTTGTGCGCAGCGTTCGCTGTGCGAGGCGTTCGTTATGCGAGGCACCACTGTACTGCTTTTCTGTGGTCACAGTCAAAGCAGTTTACCTGTTATATACAGGTACTCATTTTGTACCTGGGGCAACAGAGGGTTAAGTGATTTGCCCAGAGTCACAAGGAGCTACAGTGGGAACTGAACCCAGTTTCTCAGGCCACTGCACTAGCCACTAGGCTACTCTTAGTCATACATAAGAAGCTAACAGGGTGCTGGACATACCTCTGTCTACCCGAAGAATTTTCTTGAAGCTTAGGTAACATCTGACTTTGCATGGCTCTGTATAGAACTAGCCAATTTTGCCCTGACTCGTAGATGGCAAAGTCAGCATAGAGATAGTTTTCCTGCATAATTGGGCAAGGGGAATAGAGATTCTATTGGCAGTTAGGGGAAGGAGACCAATTCAGAACGAGCACCCCCTGAACCCCCCAAACTACACCTATGACAGCCAGTTTAGTTTTCAGGATATCTACAATGAATATGCATGAGATGAAGAAGTATACATTTGAGAACCAGCATATGCAAATTTTTCTTATGCATATTCATTGTGTATATATTGAAATCCCAACTGGCTAAGGGCCTCAGGACAGGTTTGGAGAACCCTGCCTTTTTGTACCTATTTAAAGATAATTACTTCTGTGAAATAGGTTCACTCTGCTACTACTATTAATTATTTCTATAGCGCTACCAGACGTACGCAGCGCTGTACAGAGTCACAAAGAAGAAGACAGTCCCTGCTTGGAAGAGCTTACAATCTAAACAGACACACAGGATGTCATGGATACTGTTAAGGGGAACAGTTAATCTGCTGGCTGGGTTGGAATGTAGTGGGGAGTACAGGACAATCAAGCCATTGTGACATCACCAATGAGGTTGGCTCTTATTGGTGGAATGAGGCATTATGACATCACAGTCTCAGCTCTGCTTCCCAAAGACTGAGACTCTTCACACTACTACTGCTATGAATTATTTCTATAGCACTACTAGATGCACGCAGACAGTCCCTGCTCAAAGAGCTTACAATCTAAGCAGCCAGGACAGACAAGCAGGATGTCATGGATACAGTTAAGGGGAACGGTTAATCACTCTCTCTTTGTTCTATTCTGTTTTAGACTTATACACTGCTTTTCTGCTCAAAAGTGGGCCTGAAGTGGTTTACATCATGAGAACAATAAAATACATCAAGAAATTCCCTTCCTACATGAAATAGTCTGTGCAAAAAGCATGGGGTACTGCTGCCTTAATATTCCCATCTCCTGAAAAAAACAGCATGCTTCCAGCACTAAGGAATCATAGTCATGGCTATGATAAAAGTTTAACCCATTTGCCACCACACTCCAGTCCATTTTCCCTCACACAAAGATGATACAGCTTTGATGGAAAACATGCGAAGGGCATGGTTCAGAAAGCGACAAAATTGAGCGCTATTAAATACTAAAAAGACAAAGTGAGAAACAATTTGCAAAAATCTCCTCTTTTTATAGACTTCAGCTATTGAGAAAAATTGAGCATATTCCCCAGCTGCCAAGATAGCAGTCTGTTTCAAGATCCCATCAATTTTTTTACGGTACAATCAATATTTATGAATCCCCAAAGAAATGTGGTAAAGAGGAATATAGCAAAGCATTTTCTGTGTGGTTCCAGAGATGTAACAAAGGAGCTAAATAACTTTTAAAATAATCTCCATGACAATCAGTCACTCTTACCTAGCCAATCTTGTTTAATACCAGTGTTTATATTAACTGTTTCGAAGCGTGGGGGGGGGGGGGAGGGGAGAGAAAAAAAAATAGCTTTAGTATTTACTATAGCAATGCAAGACTTCAATAAACATTTAGCAGTTTTGTACTTAAAAAGTCTTGAAGGTGCTAGCTTAAGTGTTTTTCTTCAAAGAGATACTTTGAAGGTGTCAGTCTATAAAACGTCATATTCTTTGGAAGTCGACAACATGAATGAAGATTGCAATTAGGTAATAATAGTGAATAATTTTTCTGTACTATGGGCTAGATTCACGAAGCAAACCGATCGTGTACCGATCGGTTTGCGACCCGATTTCCCTCCGACCCGATTCACTAACCTCTGTCCCGATCATCCTCTGATCCGCGCATGCAAATGAGGGGGAACGGCATTGAAATGATGGCAGGCAGCGATTCACAAACAAAAACCCTGCAACACCGACTAGGCTGGCCGATTACAAATAAGCGACTGCTGGGGGACCAGTCGTTCACAGCTTTCTGACTGCCATCTCCTGCTCTGCCTGCTCTCTTTTCAGCTCTCTGCCCCTGACTCTCCTGCTCTCTCTGCCCCGACTCTCTACTGCGATTTTCTCCTGCCGCCCGGCTCTGGCTCGAATCTGTTCTCCTGCTCCGGCTCCCCAAATCTGCTCTCCTGCCTGCCCCGAATCTCTCCTGCCACCCCGACTGACTGCCCTGCTCTCAACCCAAATCTCTCCTGCCGCCCCGACTCTCCTGCCCTTCCCCACACTACAAGCCCGTGGTTTTAACCCATGGGTTTAAAGCGGGTTAAAACCACAGGCTCGCGAAGAGTAGAAACAAAAAAATAAAAGTAAAAAAAAGGTCGCTGCTCTTAAGCATGCACAGACCATCTACAGATGTGCATGCGTCGGATGGGGCGTGATTCCGAATGCCCTCATTTGCAATAGAGCAATTCGTGAATCAGCCCCCCGGACATGGATCAGATCGGATCCCTCATAGATTGGATATGATCCGTGCCCTTTGTAAATCTAACCCTTTGCAAAGTAGGTTGCAGGAGTGAGCCAGCATAAGACGATTATTAATTATTATTCCTTAAGACGTGCCAGGCTGACTAATGCATCTTGGCTCCAACTGTGATGAGTTTGAGCCACTTCAATGTAACTGTTGGATGCTAGTAGAAAAGTCCATTCCCTGTTTCTTACCATCAGAAGAAAGAGATGGAGATATACTATGCAGATCTACTTGGCTAATAGCACTGGCCAAAAGAAAACTGTGGAGGAAGACGTTCTTGATGATGATTCATTGGTAAATTTCCACACGGCAATTCCAATGTCCATATGTGAGTGGATGGACACAATATTGCATAAATCAGTGTTTTTCAACCTTTTTTGGGCAAAGGCACACTTGTTTCATGAAAAAAATCACGAGGCACACCACCATTAGAAAATGTTAAAAAATTTAACTCTGTGCCTATATTGACTATATATAAAGTAATTCTCTTGAATAGGAATCAAATAAACACAAAGGGGTAAATTCTCTATTACTGCGTTTAACTTAGGCGTGCTTTGGACGTCCGATGTAAGTGAATAATTACGGAGTTAAGGGTCTTAATTAATGTTAATTGGGAAATTAACGACACATAGACGTCCCTATGAGGTAGTTGACGGACTGACGTCTATAGAAAGCATAGTCCCGTCTCCAGCTCTGGACCTGGGCGTTCCGTGGGCGTTCCGTGGGCGTGCCAAATGGGGACGCTAGATGAGCGCTACCTGAGCGAGCATCTGCGTCTAAATATCGTGTATTATGTAGACGTAAGAAACCCTGGTCTAACTTGGATTTCAATGCCGTTTCAACTATAGTAATTGCGGCTCTTTGTTAGACGCGAGGCAGACGTCCGCTGTGTTTTTTTCATCAATAATTCCAATAGTGAGTTTGAATAGGTAATTTTCATCTTTTCTCTGTCCTAATAAATATAATGACACCATAACAATGGAACACATTATATTGCATGGATAACAAACCACATTTCTGCCCAAACAATAATATAATTTACACATGGCTTTTACAACCCCCTTTTTTTCTCAACAAACAGCACTGCAATCGGCTCTCTTTTGAAAGCAAAGAAAAAACAGCACACATTATCAGCACTTAAAAAGAGAATAAACAGATACACACCTTAACATTCAGCTTCCCTCATTGCAAAATGGAGGTCTTCAGTTGCACAAAACTGACCTCATTGTGACCTCATCAATCTGCACCTTCAAAGTAGTATGCCACAATTAAAAGATGTGCTGGGTGTAGAACTCACAACCTCTGGATGTTAGGAGCACAGGCTCCTAACACATAGAGCTACAGCTGTTTCTACTTAGGTCCATCTCACCACCCTTCCATATCATACTTGACTGAGCTGTCTATGCTCATTAGCGATCATATCAGGATGAACTCAAATAAGTTTAAGCAAAGGAATGCCTAAAGATTTGGAAGGTTTTCAAGTAGAAAACAAATATCAACTATGTATTAAAGAATTGCAGCACAAATGACGCTGATCGGTGAGGGCAAAAAAAACACCACTTTTCCGGTATGACGCCTAAACGGAACAGATTACTTACAGTCATATATGCATTAGTACAGTGCTTAGAATGAAGATTAGCGTGTGAGAAAAATGGAGCTCCACCTCACATGCATTCAAGCACACTTGGGAATATGGGTTTGGGGCTCAGTGAAAGCAGCGCTTTTAACCATTGAGCTACCACTCTTTTATCTCAGCCTACTATGACATTATAGCTAAACTCCTTTTCCCTTAGCACTTCACTAAGATATGATATGACAAGGGAGCCAGAGGCATTGGAGCTGTAGCTCAGTGAGGAAAGGCACTCTCTACCAATCTTCTGGGCTTTGAGGGTTCAAATCCCAGCCTGTATTTTACTTGTGGCATATCTACCTTCCAGGTGCACTTTGATGATGCTTTCCACTTCTTATAGGAGTTGAACATAACATTACTGTACAACTTTGCTGTGTAGCAGAAAAATAAACTTTTCCCCCTTCCATGCTAAGAATTTGAGTTCAACTCATCTTATATTTCTCCTTTTAAACATGGCATACTTTGTTAGTTTTTATCATGGTAAAGTATACATTTCTGAAATGGTGAAGAAACAATAATATACAACTGCAGTGTTTTTTCTCCTAGCAGAATTAACTGCCTATAAGAAGCGGTATAAGCAAATCCAAACTGCTATAAGCACAAGAAAGCATTTCTAGGTCAACATGGTAATGCTCCTGTTCCGAGCTCTGACCTCTGAAACTCCCTGGTTCGACTCCCACCTTTGCTCATTTTAATAAGGTCCTAGTTTTTTCCTATTAGCTCTTATAACAGGGTCTACATGGTGGACTTTGCCATTTGTAAGGTGCACATTTCCCTTTCCAGGCAAACCTATTTTCAACTTACCATGGCTCGGACATCCTAAGCAGTGATGAGAGGAAACCTTTCCTCTGACAGCAAGATGACATTTGTGGATCGCCTGGTTAATGTGCTCTCATCACTTCTTAGTATGTCCGAGCCATGGTAAGTTGAAAAGAGGTTTGCCTGGAAAGGGAAATGTGCACCTTACAAATGGCAAAGTCCACCATGTAGACCCTGTTATAAGAACTAATAGGAAAAAACTATTTAAGCTGGTTTTAGATGTTATTTATTTCTGGTTACTCAATTTTCATGTTTTACATGACCATTGTATTTAAATATTATTGATGTTTAAGTTCATGGCGGTCTCCTAATTATAAATGCACGTTCGACTTTAGCCTTGCATAAGCCGTGGAGAGAAGATAAGGATATATTTATATGCAGTGGGATGTGCCCCTGACATTGCCCCTGAGGAAGAGAATGAAACAGGGGACTCTGTAGGGCATTCGGCTGAGGCACCCCCTAAAAGAAAGAGCTTGGACTCCTTGCAGATATATGAGAGCTAAGTTTTCCTTTATATTTTAATTAGTAGAGGAAACTGCTATCAACAAGAACTGTTGTAATTGAACAATTTTTATTGGACACTTGATTTCTTTGATTCTAGATTTGCACATGACACTTTATTATTTATCTCACATCTCTTATCACTTTTTATAATTTAATTAACTAAATACTGATTTTCAGTATAAAATATGTGTTATGTGAAAAGCTCAGACCCAACAACCCACCTTAGTGATAAACATGGAGAATTACTAAGGTGGGTTGTCAGGTCTGAGCTTTTCACATAACACATATTTTATACTGAAAATCAGTATTTAGTTACACCGCTCCCCCGATCCAGCAGGGGAGAATACTTTAAATATATATATTTTTATTTCTCTTGATACTTATTTTTTATCTCTATTTTTTATTTATTTTACTTATTTATTTTTAATTCTATCTTTAAATTTATTTATTTATTACTTGGTGGAATACTCATTTCTATCTCTATCTCTATCTCTGTCTTTATATTTTATCTTTATTTTTCATAAATTGTCTCTTCAGGTACTTTAGTTAGATTGTGAGCGTTTGGGACAGTTAGGGAATTTCCAAGTACCTATCTTATTTATTTTTAGTTATTGTATCTTTTAATGCATTCATTTTTTTAAACCGCTTAGAAACCTCACGGTTATTAGCGGTATATAAAAATCAAATTAAATTAACACATTTTTTATATTGAAAAATCAGTATTTAGTTAATTAAATTATAAAAAGTGATAAGAGATGTGAGATATTTAAGAAGATCACTTGAGTTCATTGTAATAATTTTCAATTGGGCTGACTTTATTATTTATTTCCTTTATTAAAAAAAAAAAAAAAAAAACCACTTTAGCACTTAAAAGGTTTCCAGGATGACGAACGGTGATGTTTGTGGGTAAAATCCTGAAGGGCACTCTTGTGCTTATGCGCTGAGGATATACCCAGGTGAACTCCTTATGAAATTACGAGGAAGTTCCCTTGAACTGATTAGTCATCCTGTGTAATCCATATTGAAATTTAAACTCAACTATTCTTCATTCGAAGAGCAGATTTGTATGTGCAAAGAAAGAATACAAAGTACCAGGAGTAGGTCTTTGGGACTGATTGGTATATGTATTGGTATATATATTTTTTTCTAGGCTTTTTGATATTTGTTAAGTTTATATATCACCATTTGTTTTTACATGTTGTTTAAAACAAAAACTGTGGATACAGACGTTCTGGAGATAATTTATTAAACACTGACATATAAAACCATAAAAATTCAATTAAAAAAAGTACAATGATAAAAAATACTGTGATAAAAATCCAACTGGGCCCTACACGGTCCGTGTTTCGGCAAACACGCCTTCCTCAGGGGTTCAATGGTTTGCAACCTCACATATAAAGAATTGGACTGAAAACAGTCTATTGTCTTTAAACATGTGAGCAAAGAACACCGCAGACAAGCTGAAGTAGCAAAAAGACACTATGTGAGGTTGCAAACCATTGGACCCCTGAGGAAGGCGTGTTCGCCGAAACACAGACCGTGTAGGGTCCGGTTGGATTTTTATCACAGTATTTTTTATCATTGTACTTTTTAATTGAATTTTCATGGTTTTATATGTCAGTGTTTAATAAATTATCTCCAGAACATCTGTATCCAGTTTTTGTTTTCATTGGTAGATTGTTTTCACTGTGGATCATTGGGTCTCCCCGTTTTTCTTAGTTTTACATGTTATTTATCATCCCTATATAATCTTCATGAGCAACATTACTAAAATTATGTCTCGAGGTCATGCTTTATGTTTCAAATTGTGTTTAAGGTTATATAACTACTTTTGAATCCACATCTGTTTTCTGATAGTTTACCATCCAATTGGTATGTACGTATGGTTTTTCTTCCAATATCCATGTTCCATCAGACACATCACAGATCTCCTGTTTATCAAGTTCCAAAAGTGGTCTTTTTTTTTTTTTTTTTTACTATGGTTTCTTTGCAGAGCTTCAAATAGAAACATAGAAACATAGAAGATGATGGCAGATAGGGGCCATAGCCCATCAGGTCTGCCCACTCTACTGACCCACCCCCAAGTCTACTATCCTAGGGATCCCACTCCTGGTGACAGGTTCCTTTGGCTTAACCCTCAGTCTAAGGGATCCCACATGGGCATCCCATTTGCTCTTAAATTCTTGCACGCTGTTTGCGCTATTAAGGCACTTCGCCTTTACACACTGTGTTTTTGCACCAGCAGCTTTGTGGTTAGTAGTATTTAATATGGCAATGTTTTCACATGCAGCACGATCGTAATTTCGTCACTCTCACTAGTCTTTTTCATATGTGCACTACTAGAACTTGCACATTAAGGGCTACATTCACTAACCTTCATTGCGTTCCCGATCCGTGCTGGGCCGATGAATTTACAAAACCCTAAAATTAAAATGAGGGCGATCGGAGGAACACTCCCCTCCGACCGCACCGATCGCTAGTGTGCGATCCTCATGCATGCGCAGACCATCCGTAGATGGTCTGCGCATGCGTCTAAGAGCCATCTAAGAGCTGCAACTTTTTCTAAAATATTATTTTTACTTTTACTAGCCCAGCGAGCCCATGGTTTTGACCCACTTTAAACCCGCGGGTTAAAACCACGGGCTTGCAGTGCAGGGAAGGGCAGGAGAGTCGGGGCCGCAGGAGAGATTCGGGGCAAGAGCAGGGCAGCAAGTCCGGGCAGCAGGCAGGAGAGATTCGGGCAGAGCACGAGATCGGGGCAGGCAGGAGACAGCAGGAGATCGGGGCAGGCAGGAGATTGGGGCTGAGACAGGGCAGCAGATCGGGGCAGAGAGCAGGGCGGCAAAAGGCAGGGCAGTCGGACAGGACCTCAGCAGTTGCTTCTTGTGTTGATCGTCCAGCCCAGTCGGTTTGCAAGATTTCTGTAGTGAATCGCGTCCCTGCCTACTTTGCATGCCATTCTCTTCATTTGCATGCACGGATCGGAATCGGATCGGAGAGGTATGTGAATCGGGTCGCAAAGGGGTCGCAAACCGATTGGTACATGATCGGATTGCTTAGTGAATCTAGCCCTAAGTCCTTTCCACATATTGTTCTAGGGGAGCACCTCTTATGACTTCACATTCATGTCCAACATAAAAAACAGCACACTTTTAGATCTTCATCACATTTCCATTATTGTAGGACCCCTGAGGAAGGCGTGTCTGCCGAAACACAGATCATGTTGGGTCCTGTCTCACCTAAACACATGTTGATTATCATTAGTAAATTTGTTATTGTGGAAATTTACCAATAAATCATCGTCACAAAGATCTTCCTCCACAGTTTTCTTTTGGTTTTGGTTTTGTCTCCTGGACCTTTTTCTACTGTGGAGAAAACGGGTCTTCCTTTTCTTTTGCTAATAACACTGACCAACACTCATTTTGGGAGCCTCAAATGTTAGACCTGTTTCTGGGTATATTTGACCTGCTGATTCCAAACATGGCACCAATATTCTCCTATCAGCTCTAGTTGTGAAGATGCAGAACATGTGCCATATACCACTCTTCACTCTGCTCGCCCATTAAAAAAATCAAGATTTTTTTTTTTTTTTTTTTTCATTTAGTCATTTATTTAGCCCATCCTCCCAAAGGAGCCCAGAACGGGTTACAGGAGTATATTCATAGTATGGGTAGGACAAACTTTAGTAAGAAATATAGCAAATACAGTATGGACAAGAGGGTTTATATTACAGCATTTAATAACAATAATAATAATAATTTATTTCTTATATACCGCCAAAGCCATAGTAGTTCGAGGCGGTTTATAACGAAGAAGGACTGGACAATCAGCAAATGGTACAATCAGAGAAAATAGGTACAACAAAGAAGGGTAAGACAGTCTGCGTAAGGTTCAATCCAAGAATGTTGGTAAACAAAGGGGTACAATCAGTGAATATAGACATATAGGTAAAATAGAGGGGGTACCATCAGCAGATGGAGATACAGTTTAAAAGGGTAAGCAGGACACGGTGTGGTAAAAAGGGGCCATAGGTTGGGCATAGAGGTCTTAGGATATAAATCGGGTAAATAGATTAGTTTTTAGTAGTTTCCTGAAGTTTAGGTAGGATGAAGCGCGTGAGATAATGTCGGCCAGCCAATTATTAAGCTGACCTGCTTGGAAGGCGAGAGTTCTATTTAGATATCTTTTGTAGCGGCAGGCCTTTATAGTTGGATGGCTAAACAGGTGGGTTCTGCGAGTGTGTTTGGATGAGTGGTCTAGGATAAAATGGGGTACCAAGTATAGGGGGGCCGAACCAAGGATGGATTTGAAACAGAAACAGGCAAAGTGAAGACATAACATACAGACTTAAAAACACAGACTTAGTAGGCCTAGGGTGGATTAAATTACAGCATTTACAGTGTAGATATAACATGGAGGTAACATAGCTTTCCTAGCAGGTGGGTGTATCTTTGTTGTCGGAGAATGTGGTGGTAATTCAGGTTATATTTGCGGTGGCCTGCGAGTTTAGAGATGTTGTTTGGTGTATTAGGCGGTGCCTTTGAGATCCATCTGTCCGAGGTGTAGACGTGGGTTGTTAAGGAGCTGGATTTGTAAAGAGAAAGGTTTTCACAGGTTTCCTGATCTAATGGATGGGGAGATGATATTCCGTAATCAGGGTATGTAATGAGAATAAGAGCGTCTTTGGGCTGTCTCAGATGTGAGCGAGCTGCCAGGTGGCAGGATCAGCCATTTTTCTGTTTGAGATCTCAGTGATCGGTTGGGAACATAAGTTTGTAGTTATGATGCTATGTAGTTTGGTATCATCTTGTGGAAAATCTTGAAGGCTAACATCAAGGCTTTGAAGGTGCATCGTTTTTGGATAGGCAGCCAGTGCACGTAAGTTAATGAAGGGGTGACGTGGTCGCAGAAGCCCATTAAACTCTGCTCTGTTTTTAGGAGTCTGATTGTGGCGTTTTGCACCCCTTGGAGATAGGAGAGTGTTTTTGCTGATAGGCCCACTAGTAGAGCGTTGCAGTAATCTAGTCTGGATAACACAAATGCATATAGTAGCTGAGCAAAATTGCATTCTGAAAAATAGGCATGGATGCATTTTAGTTGGCGGAGGTAATAGAAAGAGGAAGACACTATTTTTAATACATGGTTTGAGAGTGACAGGTTTGAGTCGAGAATCACTCCTAGGCTGCGGACATTGTCTTTTGCTGTGAGGGTGTCATTTCCCCAAGAAAGAGATGGGCGGGGGTAGGCGCAAGTGACCTTGTGTATCTAGAGAAGTTCTGTTTTTGATACGTTTAGCTGAAGTTTATTTGCAGTCATCCAGTTTTTTTTTTATTACTGTTAGGCAGCAGTGAAGTTTTTTTAGTTGTGCATCTCAGTGTTGACCTAGGGGGAGGTAAAGTTGTATGTCATCTGCATACAAGTGGATTTTGATTTTATATTTTTCTGCGATGTCAAGTACTGGTTTGACATATAGGTTGAAGAGGAGTGGGGATAGTAATACACCCTGGGGCACTCTGTAGCAGAGAGGTTTTGGTTCTGATAAGGAGAGCTCCAGTAGTACTTTCTGAGACCTTTCGTTCAAGAAGGAAGATAACCATACCAGTGCGACATCATGGATTCTGATCGAGTGTAGTATGGATAGGAGGAGCGAGTGATTGATAATATCAAAGGCTGTGCTCAGGTCTAGTAGGACCAGCAGTGCGTCTTTTCCCTCATCAAGGATTTTCCAGCAGTCATCTACGATGTCTAGAAGCACCGTATCTTTGCTATGGTGCTTCCTGAATCCTGATTGGAAGTTGGAGAGGGTGGTGTTTGTTTCCATGAGTTTTGTGGTTGTGTGAGTACAATCTTTTCTTGTATTTTTGAGAGAAATGGGAGATTTGAGACTGGTATATAGCTGTTTGGATTGTCCGAGTCCATGGTGGATTTTTTAGGAGTGGTCTTACTATAGCGGATTTCCAGCTCTGTGGTATTATGCCTAATTGTAGGGACTTGTTAATTAGGGGTAAAATGGAGTTCAGGAAGTATTCATTGGTAGCTAGCAGTATAGTGGATGGGCATGGGTCCAGGATTGAGGCTTTGGGGTGTAAGGAGACTATTGTACTTTTTTAGGTCATCAATGAAAACTGGTTTGAAGCTGTTAAGAGTTTCTATCTTATATAGGTTGTTGTTTTGTATAGTTTTTGGGATGCTTGGCACAGCTTTGGTTTCTAAATCTAAGGATTCTCTTATCTTTGATATCTTGTCGTGGAAGAAATTTGAGAGGGATTCACTATCTAAGTTTGATTTTTGGATGTGATGTGATCCTTGGGAGGAGGTGAATAAGTTTCTCGACAGTGAGAAGATGGCCTTTGATCTGTTTGGAATTTTGGATTAGGTTTGTGAAGTACCGTATTTTTCACTCCATAAGAAGCACTTTTTTCCCCCCCCAAAAGTGGGTGGAAATGCGGGTGCGTCTTATGGAGTGAATACCGCCCCTTCCCCCCGGTACCTTTTGTAATCCCGGTGGTCCAGCGCTTCCACCGTCAGCCTTCCACGCTCCCGTCCCTTCTCTGGTTGCTCGGAGGTAAACTCAAGTTCCTCGGCCTTGGACGCCTGCTCTCTGCCCAGGCCTTTCTCTTCCCGGTGGCCCCCGCCATCCAGTCCTCATCCGCTGCTGCTGGATTGTGGCTCTCCTGAGTCTACTCCTTCCTTCCGTGCTGTCTGCACCTGACAACTGAGATGCAGCTCTGCTTCCGCCTGTCTGCCCGCCCCTCCCGAAGGTGACGGAGCGCTCTCCCCCGCCTGAGCTAGGGGAGTGCGCTGGAGCTGAGCCAGGAGATGAGGGCAGGCTAGAAGCGAGTCAGCAGCAAGTAGGCTTCTACTTCTGTGATGGCCAGGGGCCGTGTAGGCACGGGGGGAGGGGGGCGTAGTGCCGCTGCTAACATGCCGGGTAGAGAAGGTTTTATGGTTGGGTTTTATGGTTGTGGCTTTCGTTGGCACTGTGTGCAGTTAAACAAGAGAAGGCGCCCGGTTTGTAGCATTATGGAGCTTCTTGAGCGAGGAAGTTGGAGCTGGCCATCTTTTGCACGTGCGAACCACATGCCACATTATTTCCCTTTGAGTGTGGCATGTGGGCTGGTATCATGGTTGGAGCTGCTGATGGGAATGCCTAAGCCTTGCCAGATGAAGATGTTCTCTGCCCGAGTCCTCCTCTCCCTCCCATCCCCACTTGCTCTCTTAGCAGTGAGAGAGTTTGCGGCCTGTTTCCCACTGCTGACGCAAGACACCAGACACACGCAGATCATCTTTCTTTCTAACTCTTCTGAAATACATCTCACAAGAATCTGAACAGGACAGATTCCTAAACCGATCCCTGGGTACTGCAGGAATTGTCACACTCTTCTCAGAATGAATTGCACAAGTGAGTAGACTGAGTGAAATCTGTGGCCCATTCGACTGACATTTTCTAGGAGTTTCTAGGAGTCACTGAAGTAGAAATTCTGGGCTGGGGCAATAGGGGCAGGCAGGCTTCTTTTTGACTGATGCAGGCCTTTAGTTTCTTAGATAACACCCTTGGAGGATGAGAAGTTCAGCACCAGCAGGAAGCAGTCTGTAGGGTTGCAGTTTCGGCTAAGTTGCTCTAAACCTATGGGCAATTCAGAGGACGTCTGCTCTTCTGCAGTCTTTCTCCAGGCCTGAAAGTGGTGTTGATTCCAGTGACAGCTCTGAAAAGACTGTGTGGGGGAGTGAGGTACTTGTTTAAGGCAGAACTACTCGGTTGTCTTCCAGCCAAGATTCCATGTTGCAATGCTTGCCACTCCGCCAAGGTGCGGGCTGGGCCAGCGGCCTGTGTCCGGGAGCGGAAGTGGGGGCACCGTATCACCTTATTGTCATTGAGTTTGATGCTTGTAGTTTGTGGCATGTTTTGGGTGCTCCTTTGATAGCGCTTTGGCAGCTGCTTTCATGGAGTGTCTGTTGTGTTTATTTATGGTCATTTAACCTAAATCAGTTGTTACATAGTAATCACATAGCCCACAATATCTGACTGAATGTGTATCCCCCTATATTGCACTCCAGAAGCTGGCTATACCATCGAGAAGAGTTAAGGCTGCAAACTGTGAAGATGGGAGCACGACTATTCAGGGAGCACGACTCAGGCAACTGGTATTGGAGCTAACAAGGGATCGGGCAATACTGGACCTGATATTTACCAATGGAGAAAGTGTCACAGAGGTCTCGGTGGGCGAAGTCCGGAAGCCCTAACTCATTATGCCATTGTATAGATCCATGGTGAGACCCCATCTGGAGTACTGTGTACAATTTTGGAGGCTGCATTACCGCAAAGATGTGCTGAGACTTGAGTCGGTCCAGCGTATGGCCACCCGGATGGTCTCAGGACTCAAGGATCTCCCGTATGAGGAAAGGCTGAAAAAATTGCAGCTATACTCACTCGAGGAACGCAGAGAGAGGGGGGACATGATCGAGACGTTCAAATATCTCACGGGCCTTATCGAGGTGGAAGAGGACATCTTCTTTTTCAAAGGCCCCACGGCAACAAGAGGGCATCCGTGGAAAATCAGGGGTGGGAAACTACACGGTGACACCAGGAAATACTTCTTCACCGAGAGGGTGGTTGATCACTGGAATGATCTTCCACTGCAGGTGGTCGAGGCCAGGAGCGTGCCTGATTTTAAGTCAAAATAGGATCGCCACGTGGAATCTCTTCACAGAGAAAGGTAGGGGAGGGTTATTGGGATGGGCAGACTTGGTGGGCCATGGCCCTTATCTGCCGTCTATTTCTATGTTTCTATGTTTCTATGGGGGTAGGGTTACCAGACATGTCCTCCTTTTGGAGGACATGTCCTGGCATCCGGACGGCTTTTTAAAACACGGCACTTTGTCCGGGTTTTGAAAAGCTTCCAGCTAGGAGCGTTGTCATTACAGCACTGGACCTGCCACTAGGCCTGCTTGCCCTGTACCCTGCCCCGGCCTACCACTAGACCACCAGAGGGGGGACAGGGTAAAGAGACTGGCAGGAGAATTTGGTTCAGAATGTTTTTTTTCTTGTTTTCCTCCTCTAAATCTAGGGTGCATCTTATGGTCAGGTGCGTCTTATGGAGCGAAAAATACGGTATGCCTTTTTTGTATCACATGTCGCTAGCATGTATTCTTTCAAGAGGCTTTTCCAGGTGGATTTGTCCTCGGCGCTGTGTGTTTTGCACCAGGTTTTTTTCTGCTTTCCTGACTTTCCTTTTATGTTCTCTCAGGCTTCCTGTGAACCAGGGTGATGTGAAGGATCTTGTGTTTGTTTTGACTTTTTTTACTTTTGCTACTTTCTCATACAGTGACTTTTAATGTAGTGTTTCCATTAATATCTTTAAGCATGAAGAAAACATATAAAATAAATAAAATAAAAGTATACAACATGAAAATCTACTTATTTCATACCAAAAGCACAAGTTTATGATGGACAATCCTGCATAAGAGTCCAACAATAGCCTGGCAACATGTGTGCATCCAATCTTCCTTGGTATCTGGTGAAACAAAACTAAGAGTCAAACATATGTATTCTGATGACTCTTGCTAGGGTATTCTTTTAATAATGTAATGTAATTAAGTGCAATTTTTCATTTTCAATCCATTGCTAGTAATAAAAGGACCAGAATTTGGAGAATAGCGAGCAATAATATTTTTACGCTGGCATTGTTAACAAGGCTGCGTTTTTAATTTATTTAAGGTTTGCATTTTGCAGCTACTGTAATGACAGAGCCTTTCAGACAGTGGTTTATTTAGATTCACTTTAAAATCAGAACAATCCCAAGAGTGGAATAAATGAATCCCCAGGCATTTTCCTGTGAAAATCAATGAAAGCTGAAGGCTCCTGTTTCAGAAGCATTTTGCACTTCCTAAAGTGGACAACGCGTTTCTGATCATGTAAGTAATACCGAAAGTGCTTGGGATTTCAGCGCATGCAAATACGCCAAGTTATTTATCAATAAGCTTCATAGCCTGGTAGCTCAGTGGCTCTGCTGCTTACAGCTAGCTGAAGGACCTGAATATAATTCCAGCATCGGGTCTTCTGCTTATTGGGGCAACTGTGACTGGGAATGATTTAGGGGTCCTTTTATTAAGGGTCACTAACTGATATAGCGTGAGCTAAAGATTAGCGCGTACTAAATGCTAAGGCATCCATTTACTAAGGACCCCTTAGTAAATTAGGAAGAGGTATTAGGGAAAACAAAGTTTATTGTTTATTGCTTATCAGGACTTTTTATATTGCCTATACTACAAAGTATATCTAGGCAGTGTGGCCCTGATTCTGTATAGGACGCCTGGGAGAGGTGTCCTATACAGAATCGGGCCTACACTAACCTCGATTCTGTAACCAGCGTCCATGTTACAGACGCTGGTTAGAGAATCAGGTTAGAGTAGAGGCGGCCGCTACACTTATCGTGGCAAGGGATAAGTATAGCGACCGCCTGTCTGATCGTTGGCAGGAGGGTGCCGAACCCCTCCTGCCGGAACTCCCCCTAAACTCCCAATCGCCGGCAGGAGGGTGCCCAACCCCTCCTGCCAGAAAGCCACCCCCACCCCCCGAAACTCCCAATCGCCGGCAGGAGGGTGCCCAACTCCTCCTACCGGAAAGCCGGACCCCCTCCGGACCCCCCATGCTAACAACCTCCCCCCCCAATGACTCCGCTAACCTCCCCACCAACTAACCTCCCCCCCCCAACTAACCTTTAAATGTTGGCTGGCTGGATGGGTCTTGCTGGCATCCAGCCGACAGGCCCGCCTCGTCGAAATGAGACGGGCCCGCCCCTTCCCGGCCCATCCCCGCTAAGTCTAAGGCCTGATTGGCCCAGACTCTAGAAGACTGGACCAATCAGGCCTTAGGCATAGCGGGTCTGCCCATCCCCACTAACCCTAAGGTGTGATTGGCCCAGGCTCGTAGGATTCACCTTTTTGTTCGGCCAACATCCTTTCATATCTTTAATACAAACAAAGTGTCTTCCACCAAAATGGGAAATTTAAACGGTCCCAGTTTTTCCAGTTTCTTATGATTAATTGTAGCACAACACCAGACATTATAAGAATGAGCCTATCCTTATGATCTTCAAGAGGGCTTTTACGCATTAATGATGTACCAAAAAAACAATCCCATGTGATAATATTATAGGAACTCTAAGAATTAAAGTAATTTTGCTCTATATAGTTTTCGAAAAAGTCTGAATCGGCGGGCAGTGAAACAATAGATGATCTAATGTTCCCGGTTCAAGTTGAAAATGCCAACGTTTATTGGAGCATGTATCATCCAGTTTTTGTAGCCTCACCGGGGTCCAGAATATTCTATATAGCAAAAACTACAAGGTTTGCCTCATAGCAGCTCAAGCCGTACATTTGAAAGGAAATAGATTCCGTACAAATGCAAGGAAGTTCTTCTTCACCCAGAGAGTGGTAGAAAACTGGAACGTTCTTCCGGAGTTTGTTATAGGGGAAAACACCCTCCAGGGATTCAAGACAAAGTTGGACAAGTTCCTGCTAAACTGGAACGTACGCAGGTAAGGCTGGACTCATTTAGAGCACTGGTCTTTGACCTAAGGGCTGCCGCGTGAGCGGACTGCTGGGCACGATGGACCACTGGTCTGACCCAGCAGTGGCAATTCTTATGTTCTTATGACTCTATGATTCCATATTCTGGACCTCTGGATCCCAGAGACATTATGTTGTATTTCCATAGTCCAAATATCACAGTGACTTGTTTTAGACTTTTTAGGGATATATTCAGATATTAATTTATACCACTTAGAAGCCTGATGTCCTTGAAAGTCCACTTGAAAACCCAAAAAGGAAAAACTAGACTTGTTAGAGTGACCCACTCAGGAACCCCTTTTTGTATAGCTTGCTTCAATTTCAACCATTTAAAAGATTGAGTTTTAGATAAGCCAAACAATTGTTGCAACTAAAGCAAGGAGACCAATTTATCTTGAGAAATTACATCATCCAAAGTTCAAATTCCCGCCTGTAACCACTGTTTCCATAGAATTTTTGAATTACCCACCATCATTTTTTAATTTAACCATATAGACTGACATTTTGTTTTCTTAGTGGGGACTGGCAATAAGAGATCTAGAAATCTCAAAGTTTTCCAAGTTGAATGAAAGATCTTATTACTTTTATAAATTCTTGGAAGTCCAATGCTCAATAGATATTTAAGGTGAAGCGGAGCCATAAGATGTCCCTCAAGAATAAGCCAAATTGGTAGACTTTCCATAAGTTCAGGAAGGATCAAATACATACCTTGACACAATATATATATTGTGATGGTATCTATAAAAATTTGGAAAATTCATCCCTCCCATGGATTGAGAATTTTGTAAAGATGCTAAAGATATTCTAGGAGTCTTTCCTAGCCATATGAAAACCAAAAGAATTCTATTAATTTTTTTGTAAAAAGATGCCTGAAAATAAATTGGCATCATACTCATCTGATAACAAATTACAGGCACAACTATCATTTTGATTGTTTGAAATCCCCCCCACCAAGAGAGTCCCTCTTAAAAATATATCGTTATTGCCTATCTTTTTTTATGTGGACCATAAAAATATGAGCATCATCCAATTTATGTGATTGAAACAAACTATTAAGTATATTCTGATGGCTTTTTCTTGAATTACAGAAATTGGATCCCTGACGCAGCCAGGTGGTGAAACGCAGTGCTATTTTGGGTGCTATATGGATATTATGCTGAAGAATGAAATATTCTAACACATAGGCCAACATCAACAAGCCAAGAAAGAGGGCCAGGAGGAGGAGTAGGTCGAGTGACCAAGGGGCCTGGGAGGTGCCATGCTGTGGCACAGAGTCACAGAAGGACCTCTGTGCAGATATGCCACCCCTGGAGGGTAAAGAGGGGGAGCAGGAGGCAGAGGAGCCATGAGAGCCACTTGCACAGCCCCAAGACCTTGCAAATGTGCCAGCGCTTCCTACAGAGCCCCCATCCCACCCTACCCTGAGTTTTAGCTCCTGCAGCACTTAGGAGTTGTAGGGACACAGGCTGGTCCTGGACCAAATACCGGTGGTCCCGCAGCAGCTGCTGCATTTATTCTAGCAGCCTCTTTAAGAGACTGGCCAGAGGGACAAAACAGTGGGCAGACTGGACAGACCAAATGTCCATTGAGGGCCAGTTTCTGTTTCTAACTGTGGCCAATGTAGCTCACAAGTAGCTGGCAACATCCCAACGACTGAAAAGGGTATCATAAGACTGTGAGTATAGCTGAAGGCTCGATGCAGTTGAAATATTAATCCCTGATGCAGCCATTGTGGTAAAACGGGGAATTTCCCTGTTTGGTATTGGATATCCAGGTACTTACAGCATGGTGGATTTGAAAAGGAAGAACTGCCATGGACAGAACTGAGTACCTTTTGATCTTTTGTGCTTGGTGCCATTTATATTCTCAGTATTAGGTACTGTTGTGTTTGAGTTTTCTCCTAAAAGTCAGTCAGATTTTCAGTAAGTAGATTGGTTTTTTTAGACCCATGAAGCTCAGCTGAGGTCTTTTTCTCCACTTCTTTTCTTTTTTTTCTGTTTTTGTGTGTGGTAAGTTTTTTTTGTAGCCTGAACTGAATATAGCAGGCAAACTGGTAGAATCTTAGGAATCAATTATCTTTAGAATAACTAAATGTGTATAGCTAATTGAGTGGGTGATTTCAATTATTCCGAAGGGATGCCTACTGGCCAGCTGGCCCACCTCTTCCAAAATGGGCCTTCCCCAGGATGCACCGGACCGGAGAAGGCCCATTTTGGAAAAGGCGGACCAGCTGGTGAGAGGGAATATGTATGGGGAGAGGGGTCGGAGGCAGGGGGGGTGTTGTGATGCAGCGGGAAAGAATGGGCATCTCTCCCACTGCTGGGGGGGGGGAGGAGCGCTTCTCAAAACAGCTTTTTTAGCAGTCTCTGACACTGCTAGGCTGGGGTTTTAAATAGTGCTGTCACTGTACTGGCACCCCTGGACCAGTCGCTGATTGGGCCAGCCACTGAAAAGGAGGATGATCATAGAGTAAGAACAGACAGTTATATGCATTGTTAATATTATATACCTAGATGTTGTGACTGGGTAAGGCCCAGACTGGATAAGACCGGAACACTGACCCAGATCACCCAAACCTCGGCTTCATTATTTTTTAATTTGCGTACCCTGCTACCCTCCACAAGAGACAGGTTCCAAGGAAAAATCTGCACCAGCAAAATTGAGTCCAGCTATTTCCCCCAGTTTATATAGGGAGTAATTCAACACATCCAAAATTTCACACACAAAAATGTTTTTTTAAAAAAAATTGCAGTACCCACTGCTACCAGAGTGGGGCGCCAAATCCTACTCCTGACACCACTAAAGTTCAAATGTGACCAGATAAGTCCTGGACTGGATCAGACCAGAGCGCTGACCCAGATCACCCAAACCTCAGCCAAGCAGTACCTGTCTCTTGTGGAGGGTAGCGATGAATGCAAATTAAAAAATAAAGGCCAATACAAAACTATCCAGTGTGAATTTTATTTTACTACTTTGTATCACAGTTCGCTTTTTCTTGAGGCGGTAACCAAAACCCCTAGGTATTTACAAGAATGCCAAAAATCTAAACACCTTGTAATTCCACACAGCTTGTTGGATCACAGTGCTTATTATTATTATGGCTCAAACAACATTGCAGTCAACAATTGCCTGCCTCTGAAGTAGCTCCCTGGGGTGAAACTATAACTCACACCCCAGGGCATGGGATTCTATCTAACCCTTTTCAGATCTGGGTTTTACAGATCCCTTGCCCAACAATCCCAACTAGTTGACAGTGCCCTACAGAATTCAAATCCCAAAAATAGCCTTTCACTTGCCACACAAAAACCTGCACCCTGCCTGCACTGCTTGGCCAGGCTGCAGACAGTCCAACTGTGACGTCCTCAAAACTGTAGCATTGACTTTTAACTTTTCTATTCCAAAACTTTGTGAGGCAATACCACTTCTCTAGAAACAGTATTTTTACTTTCACGGGATTCCTTACACTTCCAAGCCCTCAGCAACTCTTAATTCATCAGGATCCATTTCCATATCTTCGATAAACAGTTCCTCTAGCATTTCTACTTCATTTAAACTAGCTTCAAAAGAACTATTAGATGCCTCACTCCAGAGGTCTCCTACCTGATTTTCCTGTGAAGTACCTGTTTCTTGCCTTTTAATCTTTAGCTGCTGAGGTTTATCTGTATGTTTTATTAGAACTTGTTATACCGCTTCAGCATATGATAGATCTAAGTGGTTTACATTACAAATTTTTTTATGAAGGAACTCCATTAAAGACAGAAAAGTAAAGAGATAGGATACATATAGCATAATGTTATAAGATTTTTTTAAAAATTTCTATACTGATCCAAATGTCCACTATCCATCACACTCCCCAAAAGTCATGCCGCTGAATCGAGTTCAGTCACTAAATATGGGAAATGTCTGATAAGCATATGTCAGTTCCAAATGACTCCTTAAAGTAGAAGGTCTTAAGCCTAGTTTTAAAGGTCTTTGTGGTTACTTCTAATCCAATATTATAGAAACATAGAAAATGACGGCAGAAAAGGGCCACGGCCCATCTAGTATGCCCACACTAATGACCCACCAATATACTGCTCCTTTCCGAGGTTTCAGTTACTCTGAGTGTTTGTGACTGCCTCCATTACCTGGAAGACACACCCTTTTCAGATACTCTGGGCTGATTACCTCCAGATCCAGCTGAGATCCTAGATCGCTCTGCTCCTGAGCTCTGCTGATTAACCCTGATTACAGCTGGGCTAACTGTGGAACTAATCCAGCCCTGAGTTTTTCCTTTACCTGCCTAGTGCCTGCAGGCAAAAAACAAAAGAAATTGACCCCAAAATATCCACAAAGAAGAAAATCCAGAGAAAACCAAAAAAAACTCTGTGGAGTGACGATGTTCCCAAATGGACTTTATTTGAAAGTATCAAAGTTCCAAAGGTACACTAAAATCATTCACATAAAATAAATCCATCCACATAAAAGTAAATCATCCACATAAGAGCCTTAAAGGACCTAGTCCGCTAGGGATACAGGACCCAACACAGTCCGCGTTTTGACAAAAAGTCTTCTTCAGGGGTCCCTGGGGGTCCTATAAAGGTGAGTACGTGGGAAACAATTGTGTGGTGAACCGGAAGTGAGACACTGCTTGCATTTGCAATGGAAAAAAAGGGACTTGTGGTTTTCTTTTCCCTGGCTGGTCCTAGGTTATTATTAGGCAAGGATAACTAGGTCCCTGCAGTGCGGCCCTTCTTATGGGGTTTACTACCCCAGGATGTTTCCTTTCCCTGCCTGGTTCTAGGAGCAGGCTTAGGAGTAATGACTGGCAACATGTGTTCAAAATCTCCTGCAGTGGCGTACCAAGGGGGGGCAGGGGGGAGGGAACAGTCCGCCCCAGGTGCACGCCTTGGGGGGGGGGGGGGGTGCACAGCCGGCCAGGTCTAGGTCCTCCTTCCCTACTGTGCAACTGGATCTACACCTCAGTACCTCCTTCCTTTCCCCGATCCGTGCCGCTGCAGTCTTACCTAAGGTGAACGGGACTGTCCCCTTTTCAGATCCCCTGTCCCGTTGTCCCCACGCACAGCTTCGGGATGCCGAAATGTCCCGTTTTCAGGGATAGCGTCCCGAAGCTGTCCATGGGGACAACGGGACAGGCGATCGCTTCCCCTCCCTCTAGCGCCGAAGCCTGCCCCCCCGGACTGGCCCCTGCTGTTGCTGCCTACCAACGCTTCAAACCCCTCCCCCCCCAGGTTTTGAAGGCGACGTTGGACCGGCATGCTTAGCTGTCCTGTTCTCACTCCCTCTAATGCTGACCCTGCAGCTCCGGATTTCCTCATACCTGCTCCCCTCCCTCCCCCCGGATCGCTATTATTTTAAATGTTATGGCAGCCGTGGCACTGTATCCATCAGAGGAGACTTCTAACCTCAGCCTGCCCCGGAACTCTTCCTGCAGTAGCTGCCAGCCTAGGCGGGAACAGGAAGTCATTGTTGCAGGAAGAGTTCCGGGGCAGGCCAAGGTTAAAAGTCTCCTCTAATGGATACAGCGCCGCAGCTGCCATAACATTTAAAATAATATCGATCCGGGGGGGGGGGAGCAGGTGTGGGGAAGTCCGGAGCTGCAGGGCCGGCGTTAGAGGGAGTGAGAGCTGCTGGTGCCGCAGGCTCCCGCGGGGGAGGGAGGAAGAAAGAAGAGTAACCAAAGCATCAGCAATTTTGGGGGTGCAGGTGTGGGGAAGTCCAGAGCTGCAGGGGAGAGTACCTACCAACAAGAAGTCTTCTTTCCGACGTCAATTCTGACTTCGGAGAGGACGTTCTGGGCCAGCCAATCACTGCCTGGCTGGCCCGGAACGTCCTCTCCGACGTCAGAATTGACGTCGGAAAGAAGACTTCTTGTCGGTAATTAGCAGCAGCGGGGAGGTAAGACTGCAGCAGCGCGGACCGGGGGAAAGGAAGGAGAGAGGCTTTTTTTTTTCCGCGGCAATGAGGGAAGGATATAGTTAGGCAAGCTGGCTGGCTTTAGCGCGGCAGGGAGGGAGGGAGATAGGTAGGCAGGCAGGCAGGCTGGCTGGCTTTGGGGGTGGACAAAATCTGGAAGGCAGTGGGGGACATAAGAAGGAGGCACTGGGGGCACTAAGGACATGGGAAGGAGGCACTGGGGGCACTATGGACACAGGAAGGAGGCACTGGGGGCACTATGGACACAGGACGGAGGCACTGGGGGCACTAATGACATGGGATTGAGGCTCTGGGGACACTAAGGACACAGGAGGGAGGCACTGGGGGCACTAAGGACATGGGAAGGAAGGAGGGAGGGAGGGAGGGAATAGAAAGGGACAATTGTTGGGCCTGAGTGCAGAAAAAAAGAAATGAAAGAAAGAATACACAGTCAATTAATAGATGTCCCCTTTTGATGAAAAAAATAAATGGTTACGTTACCTCTGACTTACTTTTTCTGCAGCAGAGTCAGCAGTCGCGCTGAGGTGCAGGAAGGTCCCGTGATGACTCGTCTGCCGGCTCTGCTCCGGAAGAAGTAAGTTACGTCGGAGGGGTTGGACCCAGCAGACGCAGTCATTGTGGGACTTTGCCGCAACTCCCTGCATCTGCCGGGTCCACCCCTTCCGATGTAATTTACTTCTTCCGGAGCAGAGCCAGCAGACGAGTCATCGCGGGACCTTCCAGCATGCGGCTGCCGAGTCCGCTCCAGAGCAAGTACGTCGGAGTGAGGTGGACTGGGAGCCAGCAGCTACAGTCATCGCTTGCTGCATGAAGGGAGAGAAAGGAGCAGGACTGCTGGAATGGAAGAGTGGTGGAAGGAAAGAAAGGGTGCAGGGTGGTATGGAAGGGTGGTGCTAATGGAATTGAAGTACAGAGAAAGGGGAGAGACATAAGGGGGAAGGATATTAGAGGGAATAAAAGGGGCAGATGCTAATTGAAGAGGGGTGGATGAAGAGAGAAAGGGCAGACATTGGATGGTAGTGGGGAGCCTATGCTGGATGGAAGTGCAGATGGGAGAGATAAGGGAGCAAATGCAGGAAGGAAATGGGAGGAGAGAAAGAGGGGAGCAGACGCTGGATGGAAGTGGACAGAGAGAGGAGAAGGTACTAGATGGAAGGGCTGGAGAAAGAGGGTACATGATGGAAGGAGGGGATAAATAAAAGGAGGGCACATGATGGGGAGAAAAGGATTGAGTTAGGGAAACACTGGAGGGGTGAGGGAAAGAGGTGGCAAACTTTAGGTAGACAGTAAAAAAGGACATTGATGAGAGGGTAGTAAGAATGTAATCTAGACAGATGCAGAAAATAAATTGAAAAGGAAAACAAGGGAAAGGGATTGCAGAGGAGAGGTGTGGGAAGGGAAGGAGAGGAGAGGAGAGAGATGCCAGACCAATGGGGGTGAAAGGAGAGATGGAAGGAGGAGGCATACAGTTTCTGGAAGGGGCATAGAAGGAGATAAGATGCCTTAAAGGGGAAGAGAGACGGCAGACAGTGGATGGAAGGAAGAGAGTTACAAGAAGATGAGGAAAGCAGAAACCACAGAAGACAAAAGGTAGAAAAAAAATTTCTATTTATTTATTGCTTTAGGAGACGTGTCACTGTTGCTGTGGTGTTGCATTGTATGCAGAGTCCAGATTCTTACTGGTTCAACTTAACCTTTGTCTATGTATTTCTATTTTATCCCCCCTTTTACAAAACTGTGGAGCGTTTTTTAGTGCCAGCCGTGGTGGTAGCAGCTCTAATGCTCAGAATTCTATGAGCGTCAGAGCTGTTACCTCCATAGCTAAAATCCATACTACAGTTTTGTAAAAGACGGAGGGGTTAGTTTGTGATTACATATTCCATACTAGGCGAAGGTGTTTTCTGTGTTCGAAAGACATGGTTTTTTGTTAGGATTGACTGCAGGATTGATCTGTACTAGTCTGGCTTGTTTAATTTTACAATGGGTGTATTGATGTTGTACTGCTCATTGTAGTATGTAAGATGCTGCCTTTTCCTAGGTACTCATGTGTGACATGTGGATTGTTACTAAAAATCATGTTTTCATACAGATGGGGGGTGTCAAAAAAATGATTGGTCCCTGGTGTCACATATGCTAGGTACGCCACTGATCTCCTGCCTCAATTCTAGACTCTGTGCACTGCAGTAGGAAAAAGAAGGCATTGATGCCCCTGTATAAGACTCTGGTGAGACCTCATTTAGAATATTGTGTACAATTCTAGAGGCCGCACCTTCAAAAAGATATAAAAAGGATGGAGTTGATCCAGAGGAAGGCTACTAAAATGGTATGTGGTCTTCATCATAAGGTGTATGGGGACAGACTTAAAGATCTGTATACTTTGGAGGAAAGGCGGGATTGGGGAGATATGATAGAGACGTTTAAATGCCTACATAATGTAAATGCGCATGAGTCGAGTCTCTTTCATTTGAAAGGAAACTGCAATGAGATGGCATAGGATGAAGTTAAGAGGTGATAGGCTCCGGAGTAACCTGAGAAAATACTTTTTTACAGAAAGGGTGGTAGATGCGTGAAACAGCCTTCCGGAAGAGGTGGTGTTAACAGAAACTGTGTCTGAATTCAAGAGGACCTGGGATAGGCACGTGGGATCCCTCAGAGAAAGAAAGAGATAATGGTTACTGTGGATGGGCAGACTACATGGACCATTTGGCCTTTATCTGCTGAAGAAAGACAGGAGGCAACTGGAGGCAGTTGAGAAGATGATCAAGAGGGTGGGTGAAAGACAGGAGGGAGTAAGAGGTTTGGAAAGGGGAAATTGGGAATGCTGAAGGAGATGGGGGCTGGGCAGGAGTATGGATCAGATGATGGAAAGTTGATAGGTCAAAAGTCAAAAAAGACTAATAATAATAATTTTATTCTTATATACCGCCAAAGCCAGGGCCGCCATCAGAAATTTCTGGGCCCCTTACTGAGCAATCCTATTGGGCCCCCCACGCACCCCTTCCCCCCCCCCCCCACCCTCCCTTCTTCCATGGGCCGAATACACACATACTTTTCTCTGTCGCCGCACTCTTTGACCAAAAGATTTGTAAGCCTGCAACCACGTCAAGGTAGACTCTTTCAGCAGGGCCCTAACCTAACCTAAACTAATCTATACCTATCTATTCTAAACTAACATATGTCTAATACTGAACTAATAACAAACTAACAAACATCTGCATAATAAATAACTAATAAATAATAGTGCTAGTAGCTATAATTCACTTTTGAATGTAAAATCTCAGTTAAGGATTTCTTTTGACCTTTGTAGGCCAGAAGTAGATCACAATTGCACAATATTTTTTGTAACAAGTATTAAATGTGTTTTTATAAATACTGTAAGCTTAATAAATATATCAGAAAAAACTACACATCTGAGCGCATATCTGAACATACACATCTGTATGATCCCATCCTCCTCTGCTTGCCTATAGTTGCATCATGCATGTTAAAAATGTACGATATGTTGATATGTGCACCTTCCTTCCTTCCCATCCATCCTCCTCAGCCTGTCCTTACACATCCACAGCTGCATGGTAATGATGATGTATATGTTATGATGATAAATAAGTGCATATGAGCCCATCATTAACATGCAGCTATGGATGAATATAAAAAAGAAACACTATTCTGTACAATTGTCAATTTATAAATCAGCGTCTTCTCCCCATTCTCTCTTCCCCATTTTCCTTCAGCGTCCTCAGCCCACTCTCTCTCCACTTTCCTTCAGCACACGCACATAAAAACAAGCAGGTAATTTATATCATTTTCATTCTATTCATTTATAGAAATTAAAGTCTAAATAATGCCAGTCACATAACAAAACATGATTTTACAAAAATAATTCCCTGCACAGTCAAGCCTTCAAGGATTACTAGATGTCTTTCAGCAGTTCCCCTCCCTCCCTCTCTCCCCCTTACCTTTGTGGCCAAGTCAAAATGATCTACCAACAATAAAATTTTAAAAACGCAAAGCACGCTGTACGCAGAGAAAATGTTAATTATCATTTATATTCCGCGGGTTTTCAAAGAGGTCAAGGCAGATGACTTTATGCAATGTCACCTCAGTAACAACTATACAAAAATAGACAAATATTCCCCTCCCTTTTTAATAAAACGCGATAGCGGTTTGTAGTGCAGGGAGCTGCGCTGAATGCCCCACGCTGCTCTCAATGCTCATAGGCTCCCTGCGCTAAAAAACGCTATTGCGGTTTAGTAAAAGGGAGCCATAGTGCAAAATATAGACAGCATATATAAATTCTCAAAGCAGACACATTTTGATCACTAAATTGAAAATAAAACCATTTTTCCTACCTTTGGTAATTTCATCAGTCTCTGGTTGCACTTTATTCTTCTGACTGTGCATCCAATATTTCTTCCCTTCTTTCAGCCTCCTGTATGCTTCCTCTCCTCCAGACCTCATTCCCTCCCCAAACTTTTTCTTTGTTTCACCCTGCCCCTTCTTTCTTTTTCTCTCTCTCCATACCCCCTTTCTTTCTGTATGTCTGTTTTTCTCTCTCTCACCCTGCCCCCTTCTTTCTCTCTCCACACCCTCTTTTGTTCTGTATGTCTGTCTTTCTCTCTCTCTCTCTTTCCGTGCCCCATTTTTCTTTGTTTCACCCTGCCCCCTTTCTTTCTTTCTGGCTTCCTGTCCCCCCTTTCTTTCTTTCTCCCTGCCCTCCCCTATGCCACCACCATTGGGAAAATGCTGCTACCGCCACTGGGGAATAGGCTGCCACTGCCGCCATCGGGAACAGGCCAGTGCCGAGTTCGCCCTGCTTCTCTTCCCCGCGGGGCCGACCAACTCTCGCCACCCGACGTCAATTCTAATGTCGGAGAGGACGTTCTAGGCCAGCCAGGCAGCGATTGGCTGGCCCAGAACGTCTTCTCCGACGTCAGAATTGACGCGAGTGGCGAGAGATGGCCAGCCCCACAGGGAAAAGCAGGGAGAACTTGGCGCCGGCCTGTTCCCGATGGCGGTGGTGGCACTCAAGTGGCTAAAGAGCCGCAGTTTGACAGCCTAGGGAGAACACTGGAGGGTGGCCAGCTGTGCACCCCCTTGGGACGTAAACTAGGGGTGGGGCAGACCGCCCCCCCCCCACTCTAGTATGCCACTATCTGTACCTCACTCCCTCCCTATGACCAAAAATTCTCCTTTCTTCTATTCCCCTGTGTACACAACCATCTCTTTCCCTCCCTTCCTCTCTCCCAAGTTCATGCCTTCTGTGTCCAAAAATGCATTTCCTCTCCCACCTCAGCATCTCTTTCCCTTCCTTCTTCTCTCCCAAGTCCATACCTTCTGTGTCCAAAAACCCATTCCCTCCCCCACCTCAGCATCTCTTTCCCTCCCTTCCTCTCTCCCAATTCCATGCCTTCTGTGTCCAAAAACCCATTCCCTCCCCCACCTCAGCATCTCTTTCCCTCCCTTCCTCTCTCCCAAGTCCATGCCTTCTGTGTCCAAAAACCCATTCTCTCCCCCACCTCAGCATCTCTTTCCCTCCCTTCCTCTCTCCCAAGTCCATGCCTTCTGTGTCCAAAAACCCATTCCCTCCCCCACCTCAGCATCTCTTTCCCTCCTTTCCTCTCTCCCAAGTCCATGCCTTCTGTGTCCAAAAACCCATTCTCTCCCCCACCTCAGCATCTCTTTCCCTCCCTTCCTCTCTCCCAAGTTCATGGCTTGTGTCCAAAACGCACTCCCTCCCCCCTTTTGTGTTCCGCGTTTGCCTCCCAGCCCATCTTTGCAACTTTCTCAGCAAAACGAAGCTCAAGCCGCGAGGCTTGTCTTCTGTTTCCTGCCTGCCCCGCCGCGCACAAATAGCCGACCGGAAGTATTCGCTGCTTAAGCCCTCCCTCCGACGTCAGCGCTGACATCGGGTAACACTTGCGATCGGCTATATGTGAGCGGCAGGGCAGGCAGGAACAGAAGACGAGCCTCGCCGCTCGAGATGTATTGAATTCCGCGGATCCCCGTCCAGCTCTCTCCTGTCCACATGGGGCGGATCGCCCCTCCCCCTAGACTGTGGCCTAGGATCCTGGGGGAGCCCGGGCCCCCTGTCAGCTCCGGGCCCCTGAATGCAGGACTGGTGGTACTGCCCTGATGGCGGCCCTGGCCAAAGCCATAGTAGTTCGAGGCGGTTTACAATAAGAGGAGCTGGACAATCAGTGAAGATAGGTACAAAGTAAGGTTTTAAAGTACATGAAGCAGATACAGGGATAAAAGGGCTGGAAAATGCTGCAAACAATCAGCGAGAATAAGCGCACTGGACAGTCATCAATACATGTAGGCAGAGAACAGAGCGGGAATGAGAGATCGTGGTAAAAATCAGATGGAGTAAAGCGATAGGGCAATGGGAGCATTTAGGTTAGAATCGGTTGAACAAGTTTGTTTTTACTAGTTTACTAAAACTTAGATAGGATGAAGACTAGACAAGACTAAAACTTAGATAGGATGAAGATTAGACAAGACTAAAACTTAGATAGGATGAAGACTAGACAAGGCTAACAAAATTGTGGGGAAAGTTGATTGCCTGCCTGCTAGCCTGTAACACCTGATCAATAAGGAAATACTTAAATTGCAGTTCTGAAAGCAATTAAAATATTAGTCCATTGCATTGCATTTTTTTTTTTTTCTTTTATTTTGTAACATTAAGAAAAGCTTAAACAGTTCATTCAAGGCTGTCTCGTATTCACAGAGAATAGCAACCAGGGTTTCTCTGGTATTTAATTAGCTTATAACATTACAAATCTTTTTATCTTATAATCCATTTAATGAAAAAAGTTGTTGTTGTTTTTTTTAAATGCTCCAATTTGTGTTTTGTTTTGAGTGCGAGTAATATTCACGTCTGCATGAGGATGGCATATAATTAACATGTCATAATCAAAATGACTAAGTTTGACACATTATAATCACTGCACGGAGATTATAGCATAGCTGCAGGCAATCTGCGCAGCCTATCTTAATATCATTTGCATAATGAAAGCACGGTGGCAGTAATAGCTTTTTTTTTTCTCTTGTTATCATAATTTCACCCAGGGCTGTGAAGGCCTTTGGTACTGTCAGATGCTTCCTGTTAAAAGTCATTGAGACTTAAATACTCCAATCAAAGTGACCCATTCTGATCCAGTCGTGTGTGGAAAAATAGGTCTAGATGTCTATGTACAAAACTGTTAAACATATGTATTTACAAGTAGAGGCGCAATGTATTAAAATTTTTATGGGATAACTCCTCATGGAAATTTTTTCCCTACTTTTAGAACATAAGAATAGCCTTACTGGGTCAAGCCAATGGTCCATCAAGCCCAGTAGCCTGTTCTCATGGTGGCCAATCCATGTCACCAGTACCTGGCCAAAACCCAAAGAGTAGCAACATTCCATGATACCGATCCAGGGCAAGCAGAGGCTTCCCTCATGTCTTAATAACAGACTATGGACTTTTCCTCCAGGAATTTGTCCAAACCTTTCTTAAAACCAGCTACGCTATCCGCTTTTACCACAACCTCTGGCAACGCGTTCCCGAGCTTAACTACTCTCTCGAGTGAAAAAATATTTCCTCCTATTGGTTTTAAAGATATTTCCCTGCAGTTTCATCGAGTGCCCCCTAGTTTCAGTGCAAAAATATTTATTCAATCATCTTTTTCTAGAATGTTAATTGAAAGGCTAAAAATGCTGTAATTTATTTTTCCTGCGCATCAATGTGAAGCCTCATAAAGATCACCATTAATAATCATGTCCGAAACTTATGGAAAGTCTGAGTTGGTCCAATGGCTCTATGGCAGCGTTGGGCACTGCGGTGCATTAGATCTTGATTTGACACCCAAGTCCAGCTTCTACTCTTTGGGCCTGCCACAGATGGGAATAATGAAAGGGCATCACTAATGGTGAATAGGAACAAATCTCAGCAGTCACACAATGGTTAAAATCAAGATCATAATAATAATAATAACTTTATTTTTGTATACCGCAGTACCATAACAGTTCAGAGCGGTTAACAGAGTAAAAGACTGTACATAGACAACGAAGTTACAAACAAGACAATTAGTTTAATTTAACAAGTCGGGATTGGTCAGGATATCCGGAGGCATATCAGAGATACAAGGCAGGGTTAAAAGGAGGGAGTCAGAGGAATTTATCAAAGAGATAGGTTTTAATTGATTTCCTGAAAGTTTGATAGGAGGGTGAGTTAGAGATGAGAGTGATTAGACATTTATTCCATTTGCCTGCTTGGAATGCTAGAGATCTATCAAGGAATCTCTTGTAGATACAGCCCTTTAGGGACGGGAAGGCAAACAGGTAGGCATTACGTGTGCGGGTGGGGCCTGAAAGTTCAAGGTGATCAGACAGATAGATTGGAGACGAGCCTGATAAGGTTTTGAAGCAGAGGCATGCAAATTTGAAGATGATCCTTGCCTCTATCGGCAGCCAGTGCAGTTTTTTGTTATAAGGGCTTACATGATCTGATTTTTTGAGGTTATAAATGAGGCGAACGGCGGCATTCTGAACGATTCTTAGGCGTTTGATAGTTTTGTTAAAGGATCCCAGGTATATAATATTGCAGTAATCTAGGATGCTTAAGATTAGAGATTGGACCAGTAGTCGGAAGGAGAGGAAGTCTAAATAGTGTTTGATGGTGTGAAGTTTCCAGAGGGTACCAAAACATTTTTTAACCTGAGCATTAGTATGGATTTCGAAAGTCAGGCATCGGTCCAGGATGACTCCCAGGATTTTGATAGTAGGGTTAATTGTGTAGTCTAACCCATTTAATTTCAAGGAGGTGTTTGTTAGCTTGTAGTTAGGAGTAGCCAGGAAAATTTTGGTTTTTTCTGGGTTCAGTTTTAATTTGAATAAAGTGGTCCATTGTTCTATCTTGATGAGGACAGAAGAGGTGAATTGTTCAGTCTCTTGTGTAAGAGAGGTTATGGGAATGATAATAGTGATGTCATCTGCATATATATATGATTTCAGTTTTAAGTCAGATAACATATGTCCCAACGAAGCCATGTAGACATTGAATAGAGAGGGGGATAGAGGGGAGCCCTGAGGTACTCCGCAGGAATTGCGCCAGTGAATTCCAGTGAATTCCAGGAGGAGTAATAGGCTATGGATCCTGACCATGAATTTTAGCTTGGCTAGACAGAAAGGGACTAAAAATGGGGGGGAAAATAGCTAGTTAGAAACGGAAGCTCATTTAGCTGTAGAGACAATGGAAGTTGGTTCCTTTGGAACTAGAAACCAAAAAAGAGGAATGTGGTGGACTAAAAAATATATATTTTTGTGGGACTTCCTACCTAATCAATGGGTTCATTCTGATCAGTCATGGAAAATTAATTGCAGCTTTCTGGTATCAGAGGAGCAAGCCATAGGTCAGTGTCTCTCAAACTGTGCCACAGCACAGTGGTGTGCCCCAAAGAGATTCCAGGTGTGCCACGAGAGATTCCAGAATTTTGACTTTATTTTTAAAATTCCCTTCATAAGAATACACTAGAATAGATGGCATGTATATCATGTATACAAGAGTCTGTCAATGTTATGAGCGTCTGTGTGCATAAGGATACAACCGCCCACACAAGCATCATTCTTTGACGTTCTTGGTCCTTGAAAACTAACAGCAAGTAATTTTGGTTTTAGCTTTTATGCAGTAACATAGTAACATAGTAGATGACGGCAGATAAAGACCCGAATGGTCCATCCAGTCTGCCCAACCTGATTCAATTTAAATTTTTTTTTTTTCTTCTTAGCTATTTCTGGGCGAGAATCCAAAGCTTTACCCGGTATTGTGCTTGGGTTCCAACTGCCGAAATCTCTGTTAAGACTTACTCCAGCCCATCTACACCCTCCCAGCCATTGAAGCCCTCCCCTGCCCATCCTCCTCCAAACGGCCATACACAGACACAGACCGTACAAGTCTGCCCAGTAACTGGCCTTAGTTCAATCTTTAATATTATTTTCTGATTCTAAATCTTCTGTGTTCATCCCACGCTTCTTTGAACTCAGTCACAGTTTTACTCTCCACCACCTCTCTTGGGAGCGCATTCCAGGCATCCACCACCCTCTCCGTAAAGTAGAATTTCCTAACATTGCCCCTGAATCTACCACCCCTCAACCTCAAATTATGTCCTCTGGTTTTACCATTTTCCTTTCTCTGGAAAAGATTTTGTTCTATGTTAATACCCTTTAAGTATTTGAACGTCTGAATCATATCTCCCCTGTCTCTCCTTTCCTCTAGGGTATACATATTCAGGGCTTCCAGTCTCTCCTCATACGTCTTCTGGCGCAAGCCTCCTATCATTTTTGTCGCCCTCCTCTGGACCGCCTCAAGTCTTCTTACGTCTTTCGCCAGATACGGTCTCCAAAACTGAACACAATACTCCAAGTGGGGCCTCACCAATGACCTGTACAGGGGCATCAACACCTTCTTCCTTCTACTGACTACACCTCTCTTTATACAGCCCAGAATCCTTCTGGCAGCAGCCACTGCCTTGTCACACTGTTTTTTCGCCTTTAGATCTTCGGACACTATCACCCCAAGGTCCCTCTCCCCATCCGTGCATATCAGCTTCTCTCCTCCCAGCATATACGGTTCCTTCCTATTATTAATCCCCAAATGCATTACTCTGCATTTCTTTGCATTGAATTTTAGTTGCCAGGCATTAGACCATTCCTCTAACTTTTGCAGATCCTTTTTCATATTTTCCACTCCCTCTTCGGTGTCTACAAATCTTGGTATCATCTGCAAAAAGGCACACTTTTCCTTCTAACCCTTCAGCAATGTCACTTACATACATATTGAACATGATTGGCCCCAGCACCGAACCCTGAGGGACTCCACTAGTCACCTTTCCTTCCTTCGAGCGACTTCCATTAACCACCACCCTCTGGCGTCTGTCCGACAGCCAGTTTCTGACCCAGTTCACCACTTTGGGTCCTAACTTCAGCCCTTCAAGTTTGTTCAACAGCCTCCTATGAGGAACTGTATCAAAGGCTTTGCTGAAATCCAAGTAAATTACATCTAGCATATGTTCTCGATCCAGCTCTCTGGTCACCCAATCAAAAATTCAATCAGGTTCGTTTGGCACGATTTACCTTTTGTAAAGCCATGTTGCCTCGGATCCTGTAACCCATTAGATTCAAGGAAATACACTATCCTTTCTTTCAGCAACACTTCCATTATTTTTCCAACAACTGAAGTGAGGCTCACCGGCCTGTAGTTTCCTGCTTCATCCCTGTGACCACTTTTATGAATAGGGACCACATCCGCTCTCCTCCAATCCCCAGGAATCACTCCCGTCTCCAGAGATTTGTTGAATAAGTCTTTAATAGGACTCGCCAGAACCTCTCTGAGCTCCCTTAGTATCCTGGGATGGATCCCGTCTGGTAGTTTCCTAACTAAAGCAGCAAAGCAATCAAGGCATTGTTACCGTTTTTGCGAACTTGGATTTTCAGCTCCGACAGAAATTAAATCGGAAAAAGAGAACGACTGCAGAGGGTGGATGATGAAATGCGTGTTGCTTGTTGACTATCGAGCTGCGTTTTGAGTTCATTTGCACTCAAAAACAAGCAAATCCATCACAAGTTGTGCAAAATGCTGCGACGAGAATGATTACAGGGGTGGCATGGAAGGAGCATATAACGCCGGTACTGAAGAGTCTCCACTGGTTGCCAATTCAAGGTAGAATGAAATATAGAATTTTGATGGTTATTCAGCAAGCGATCTATGGGGTAGCACCATGGTATCTAAAGCAAGTATCGAAACATTATATACCATCTAGAATGTTAAGATCTGAATCTGCCAGGAAGCTATTAATAGAGGTGCCTGGTGAAACTCATTACAAGAAGACACAAGCGCCTGGTGAAACCTATTAAAAGAAGACACAAGAACCATTTCTGTGGCGGGTCCTTTAAAATGGAATGCTCTACCAGGATGTGTGAAGCTATGTAAGAACAAGATGTCTTTTAAGAAGCAATTAAAAACACATCTGTTTGTGAGAGCTTTTTACTAGGTCAGTTTTTGATAGCCTATTTTACTGAAGTTTTACTAGTTCTGTGCTAGTTTTAGGATGTTAGATAATTGGGAACTTCCAAGTACCTAATTTTTATTTTTTTTTATTGTAACCCGTTCTGAGCTTCTGAAGAGGATGGGCTATAAAAATGAACAAATAAATAAATAAATAAGTTGTAATGAGTCAATGGGCTCCTTTTATCAAGCCACGCTAGCGGGGTTAACGTGCGTGACTTTTCATCACGTGCTAACCCCCGCACTGGCCTAAAAACTACCGCCTGCTTAAGAGGCATTTGTGTTTACTTAGGCTCATGTGTATTTACATGATTATGTATGTTCTCTTTGCAAACCGCTTCGGTTTTAAGCGGTGTAGAAATGTTTAAAATAAAATAAATAAAAAACATTGATTAGCAAATCTACTTTAGTTTCACTGTTGTCACAATTACCCATAGATAGCTTAACGAACTTTAAATAAATCTCAAATTTAATTTTTTGTTGGTTTTGTAATTTTATAGTTACATTACATTACATTAGGGATTTCTATTCCGCCATTACCTTGCAGTTCAAGGCGGATCACAAAAGAATTATCAAGGATGTATTACAACAAGAACTTACTAGAGAAAAAAAAAAAAGTTTGGACATTTTCAAAGACAGTAAGAAATGTGTATGGTTATTTGTTTGGGTAGTTGACTTTAGTGAGAGGTGGTGTTTGAAACTTGTGGTGTTTTTTCTTTTTTCAGGGCTTTCTTGAAGAGTATGGTCTTTATTTCTTTCCTAAAAGTCTTGTAGTCGAGGGATGCCGTCAGTAGATTGGCGATTTGGTTGTCTAGTTTGGCTGCTTGAGTGGCCAGGAGGCCATCATATAGTTTTTTCCGTTTGACCTCCTTAATTGGGGGGTATGAGAAAGGGGTGTGAGTTTTCCTATGTCTGGTTGAGGTGTTGTGGATGAGGCGGTTATTCAGGTAGATTGGACTGTCTCCATATAAAGTCTTAAATAGTAGACAGTAGAATTTAAATTGTATTCTTGCTGGTATTGGAAGCCAATGTGATTTGAGATATGCTTCTGTAATGTGGTCATGTTTCTTCAATGAGTAGATGAGTAATTGCAATTATAATGTGCCGGAGCAAAAAAAAGTTTGAAAGACACTGCCATAGGTGCTTTTTTTTTTTAACCACATAACATAACATTGTACTTGTTAAGCGCGTAAACATAAGTTCGATACGGTTTACAAAAAATTATTAACAGTAAACATGATCCAGGGAATAGAATAAGTTAATTAGTCAAATGCTTAGAAAAAAGTATTCTAAAATGTTTATAAGAGCACGCTGTGAGCAACAGTGTTCGAAATTCTTTGTCGTGAAAAGCCACCTGAAACGCTAAGGTATGATTAAGAAATTTCTTGCTTCTACAACCCTGTACAGAAGGGAAGTTAAACAGGGCATGGGTTTGTATGAGGCTATAGAGAATCTATTTACCAAGTAAATTAGGGGGTCTGTACTATATAAAGCAGGGGTGTCCAACCTTTTGGCTTCCCTGGGCCGCATTGGCCAAAAAAATGTTTCTGGGGCCGCACAAATGCGCAAACACTGCAGCAAGACAGAGGAGGGAGCTGGCAAGATGGTAAACACCCAGGGGCACACTGCATCGCCCTCGACCAGGGCCGCACAAAATACTTCAAGGGGCTGCATGCGGCCCTCGGGCCGCAGATTGGACACCCCTGATATAAAGCCTTATAACAGAAACAACCCAGCTTAAACACCACCTGTGCCTCCATAGGCAGCCAGTGCAGCTCACAGTAGAATGATACGACATGGTCATATTTCTTCAAACCATAGATCAGTCTAACCGCTGTGTTCTGTCTTAATACAAGTCTCGCTCATTCTTTCTTGGTGATTGTCAAATAGACAATGTTACAATAGTCAAGAAGACTCAGTAATAATGATCGAACCAGTAATCTAAAGGCAGTAAATTCAAAATAAGATCCGATTGTTCATAGTCTCCATAAGGTAAAATAGCTTTTACGTACTACTGCATCTATCTGAGTTTTCATAGTAAGACGCTGATCTAAAACGACTCCTAATATTTTAATTGTTGGATGGATTATATGCGATGTCGAATTTATACTCATGGAGGGTTCAAGAAGAATTTTACTGGGCGACGCCACGGAAAACTTTGTTTTATCGGAATTGAGTTTGAATTGCTGCATCCAGGAATTCATCTGTTTCATTACAGTCTCAATTTTGGTGGTGATCTGGGACAAAACTGAGTAATTCTGAAAGAGGTCACCTATGCCTACTTTCCATTAAAGAATACTAGTGTAACAGATCTAATACACATAAATACACATATCTAATACACATAAGAACATAAGAACATAAGCAGTGCCTCCGCCGGGTCAGACCATAGGTCCATCCCGCCCAGCAGTCCGCTCCCGCGGCGGCCCGAACAGGTCACGACCTGTCTGAATCACCAGAAGGGGCCCCCTTGCCACCTTGGTTTCCCATTGAGTCCTATCTTCCCATCGAAGTCCTAACCCTCCGGTCTTGCACATGCACGACCTGGTTGGGTTTCTATACTTATTACCTGGTTAGCTTTCTATACCTGTGTTACATCCCAGCACCTCTCTCAGTATCCCACGATCCCTTTATCCCTCAGGAATCCGTCCAATCCCTGTTTGAATCCTTGTACCGTACTCTGCCTGATCACTTCCTCCGGTAGCGCATTCCAAGTGTCCAGAACCCTTTGTGTGAAAAAAATCTTCCTTGCATTTGTTTTGAACCTATCTCCCTTCAGTTTCTCCGAATGCCCCCTCGTACCTGTTGACCCCTTCAGCCTGAAGAATCTGTCCCTATCCACCCTCTCTATGCCCCTCATGATCTTGAAGGTCTCTATCATATATACAATAATACAATACAATTTTTATATATATACTGCCAATTCCTTCATGAAGTTCAAAGCGGTTTGCATAAATAATTATGAAGTGAAAAATTATTAAATAGCATTACAATATTTAGGAATTATTAATAACAAATTCTTGAAATAGATACAGTGGTACCTCGGTTTACGAGTGCACCATTTTGCGAGTGTTTTGCAAGACGAGCAAAATATTTGCAAAATCGGTGCCTCGGAAACCGAGCATGGCTCGATTTACGAGCACCCAACCCCCCCGCAGATGCTCAAGGCCCAGCAGACGAGGAGGCCGATCTTCAAGAGTGCCCAGATGAGGGTAATAAGTGGCGGGGGGTGCCCAATTGTGTCGGGGGGGATGTCGGATCGTGTCGGGGGGTGTCCAATCGTGTCGGGGGTGAGTCGGATCGTGGTGGGGGGGTGCCCAATTGCGTCGGGGGGGTGCTGGTTCAAGGCAGGGGGATGCCCGATCGTGTCGGGGGGGGTGCCGGATCGCAGGGGGGGGCCTGATCGCAGGGGGGGCTTCGAGGGGAGCAATGCCGGTTCTCAGGGGGGGGGGAAGCATCAAAGCGAGTTTCCATTATTTCCTATGGGGAAACTCGCTTTGATAAACGAGCATTTTGGATTACGAGCATGCTCCTGGAACGGATTATACTCGTAATCCAAGGTACTACTGTATATGTAATCTAAGGCTTGGCTTTATATACCAAGACATCAGTCCAAGAAAGCTCGACTCGGTTTACAATAATTAACAAATAAAAATCATGAAGAATAAGACTAAGGGCTCCTTTTACTAAGGTGCACTAGCGTTTTTAGCACACGCAGGAAATTACCGCCTGCTACACCGCGAGCTACGCTTCTAGAAGTTACGCCAGCTCAATGCTGGCGTTAAGGTCTAGCACGCGCTATTCCGCGCAGTAAAGCCCTAGCGCACCTTAGTAAAAGGAGCCCTAAGTTTCGGAAGATTCATTTTCAAAGTGCTTAGCAAATAAAATGTTTTTTTTAAGATTTACGAAAAAGTTGAAGTGAACCGGAACTCCTTAAAAGGAGTGGGAGATCATTCCAAAGTTGAGAAAGCTTAAAAATCAGGTGTGACCCCTCGTGTCAGCCATAATGTTGGTGTGCAATTGTGCATGTAAATTATAGAATGCTAAGATTTATGCATGCGTTTTCCCTATAAAGGAGTGAGTTTCTGTTTCCTGTATAGGTAACAGTAGGCATTTTGGTTGTATTTTGAGGAATCACAATTTCCACCAAAACAGAACTAAAGTGCGATTTAGATCTTGGACCTCCTGTGAACCGTTGACTGCATTGACCTCTAGGCCAGTGTTCTTCAACCACCGGTCCACAGAAATTTCCTTCTGGTCCACAGGGCCAACATGTGCATCAGGCCCAAAACAGTGTTCTTCAACCGCAGGTCTACGGTGCGATCGATGCGGCGTTATCTTCGAGCCAGCTCCCTCTTCCTAACTGATTCAGTGCACAAAGCCACGGGCAGTGGCTCCAATGGGCATCCTGTGCCTGAACCGGAAGCCTTCTCTCTGACGTTGCAACATCAAAGGGAAGGCTTTCAGATGAGCAAGGTGCAATTAGTACTATTATGGGGGCGGGGTCTGGGGTGGACATTGGGTAGAGATGGGCGGGGTCTGGCACACGACTTGGCCCAGTGTTCTTCAACCGCTGGTCCACGGAGCGATGCCGGTCCACAGAATAATTTTTTTATTTCTGCCGGTCCATAGATGTAAAAAGGTTGAAAAACACTGCTCTAGGCTGTTCCTGGGAGCTGCTTAATGCTCTGTTGAGTATGTCCATAATACCTGAAGCTGTCATAGGATCTTGTATTCCCTTTCAGTTTCACTTCTTAGGGAAATGGGAGAGGGAGAGCATCCACTGGAGGATTAAGGAGGGGGTCAGGCTCTCTAGTGGTTAGCTGGTCATTCAGAGCACCTTTTTGTTACTTGGATGTTTCTGGGAGTTGGGGAGAGTGTAGCACAGTGGTCAAAGTTACACCTCAACACCCTCAAATCCCACACTGCTCCTTGTGACCCTGGGCAAGTCACTTAATCCCCCCATTGCGCCAGGTACCCCTTCATCCAGTATCAAGTGATAGTAGGAATATAAACCCTACTATTTCCAACAGACAAGTGGTATCCTCCACCCATATTAATAAGTTAGTTTATACTGAAATACCTAAACCACTGAATTTATTAGGTGGAGTGGAGGAAATTCCACTAACGGAGGAAACACAGGATATTACCCTTAAAGATTTATGGTTAGGTATTTCTAGAGTTGAAGGGTTTCTCAGGACAACGATGAAACAAATGGGGGATTTTTCTCAGTCAGTTTCGCATAAATTAGAAAATGTGGATTCCAATTTGAATTGTTTGGATAAACGATTAAATGTTATGGAAACTCAATGTAATACACTTCAAGCTGTCTCGGTATCTGCTGTTAAAGATTCTACAGTGATACATTCTAAAATAGAATCTATGGAAAATATAAATAGAGCGAAAAATCTCCGCTTAGTCAATTTCCCAGTAACTCGTTTACTATCACCTGAAATTTTATTAAGGAACTTTTTTAAAGAAATACTGGGATTGGCTAATGCGGAGAATTTTCCAATAAATAACTACTATTATATTCCTCAAAAAAAAAATAGAATCTGCTCAGGAGGTGGACCATTTGGTCACGACTGAAGTAAATTTGACTGAATTTTTGGAAGACACTCAGGATGTGATCCAGAGTCGGTCCACCCTGGTGAGATAGATAAGATGTTAATAATGAGACTTTATTTAAAAAACAGGTTAATGAAATTTTGTGGGGATCTGGTTAGGATTTTTCCGGATGTCTCTAGAGCCACTCAATTAAGAAGGAAAGAGTTTCTGAAGTTAAAAGTTAGAGTTTTGGCTCTAGAGGCATCTTTCTACCTGAAATTTCCTTGTAAATGTTTAGTTAAAATGCAGGATATTGAGTATGTTTTTGGGACCCCATTCAATTACAACAATTTTTAGTTGCGAGAGAACAGAAATGAAATGTTTCATTTTGCTGAGAAAAAAGAGGAGAAATTTATATCCCAATTAAGTAAGGAATGATTCAAGGTTCGTTAGGATGAACTGAGAATCATTGTCCTTTATCTTTTCCTGAAAATTTGTTTGTTTAGAAATTGTAACATGTCTCCCCCATAAATGTGGGCTTAAAAAGGAATTATGTATGTATGATTATGTATCGTTTATGAGATTTCCTTTTTTTCCTTTGAATTATTGGATATTGTAAATATTCAAAATTATAATTAAAAAAAAAATAGAACAATACGAACTCCGGGTAAAAAGTGGAGAGCGAACATTGCTGATACCAAATTTTGCTGGCATTGTAATCAAAATGATGGCACTTTAGCATTCTGAAATTCAATCATTTGATTTCACTATCCATCATCATCTTACGTTCTATATAATTAGATCAGTGGTCTCAAACTTGCGGCCCGGGGGCCACATGCGGCCCGCCAGGTACTATTTTGAGGCCCTTGGTATGTTTATCATAATCACAAAAGTAAAATAAAACAGTTTCTTGATCATATGTCTTTTTAGCTATAAATTGCATTATTATTATTAAGACTTAGCTAAAAGGAAAGATTTATAAACTATAAAGAGTTTTACCTCATGGAAAACTCATTTCTTTAATAAGACATTAACTATTTTTTCTGAGGCCCTCCAAGTATCTACAAATCCCAAAATGTGGCCCTGCAAAGGGTTTGAGTTTGAGACCACTGAATTAGATGATATTTTATTATTATTTATTTAATTTTTGCATTTCTATACCACTTATAGCCTAAGTGGTTTACAATCAGGTACTCAAGCATTTTTCCCTCTCTGTCCCAGTGAGCTCACATTCTATCTAACGTACCTGGGGCAATGGGGGATTAACCCCCTCTTTTACTAAGGTGCGCTAATCGAATTAGCGTGCGCTAAACGCTAACGTGCCCATAGGCTAACATGCACGCGTTAGCATTTAGAACTCCTTTTACTAAGGTACGCTAGCGTTTTTAGGGCACGCACAAAATTACCGCACGCTAAACTGCACGGTACGCTTCTAGAATAACGCCAGCTCGATGCTGGCGTTAAGATCTAGCACGCACGGCAATGTAGCGTGCGCTATTCCGCGCGTTAAGGCCCTAACGCACCTTTGTAAAAGGAGCCCTTGGTGTGCGCTAATCGGTTAGCACACCTTAGTTAAACAGGGCCTAAGTGACTTGCCCAAGGTCACAAGGAGCAGCATGGGATTTGAACCCACAACCTCAGAGTGCTGAGGCTGTAGCTCTAACTGTTGTGCCACCCACTCCTCCACAATCTTTATTTGACATATTAATAGCATTTACAATCCATGTGATTCTAGGCTGTTGGAAGGCTGCCACAACTCTGAATGATATCTTATGGTGGCACACAATTTGTCTCATCTATAAATATGAATTTAAGGTTGCAGAAAAAAACACAATATATACCATAAAAATTTGTAAGGTTTGTAAACCTCTTGAAACTTATCTTTCACAGATTTAATATACTATGGGGCTCATAATCGAAAGAGAAAAACGTCCAAAAACTGGCCTAAGTCGGCACTTGGACGAACATTTCTCAAAAATGTCCAAGTGCTGATAATAAAACCGGGTTTTGGAAGAAGGTGCTGATGCCCATGTACAGGTCATAGGTAAGGCCCCACTTGGAGTATTGTGTTCAGTTTTGGAGACGGTATCTGGCGAAGGACGTAAGAAGACTTGAAGCGGTCCAGAGGAGGGCAACGAAAATGATAGGAAGCCCTGAATATATATACCTAGAGGAAAGGAGGGACAGGGGAGATATGATTCAGACGTTCAAATACTTGAATGGTATTAACGTAGAACAAAATCTTTTCCAGAGAAAGGAAAATGGAAAAAGCCAGAGGACATAATTTGAGGTTGAGGGGTGGTAGATTCAAGAGCAATGTTAGGAAATTCTACTTTACGGAGAGAGTGGTGGATGCCTGGAATGCGCTCCCAAGAGAGGTAGTGAAGAGGAAAACGATGACTGAGTTCAAAGAAGCATGGGATGAACACAGAGGATCTAGAATCAGAAAATAATATTAAATATTGAACTAAGGCCAGTACTGGGCAGACTTGCATGGTCTGTATCTGTATATGGCCATGTGGGGGAGGATGGCCTGGAGAGGGCTTCAATGGCTGAGAGGGTTTAGAAAGAAACATAGAAAATGATGTCAGAAAAGGGCTATAGCCCACTAAGTCTGCCCATTCCAAATATCCGCCCCCCTGATTTCACTCCCTTAGAGATCCCATGTAAAAATCCCATTTTCTCTTAAAATCTGATACACTGCTGGCCTCAATCACCTGCAGTGGGAGTTTGTTCCAATGAATAGAAACATAGAAAATGATGGCAGAAAAGGGCTATAGCCCACCAAGTCTGCCCATTCCAAATACCGGAGCTGGAGTAGGTTTTAATGGAGATTTCGGCAGTTGGAACCCAAGCACAGTACCAGGTAGAGCTTTGGATACTTGACCAGAAATAGCTAAGAAGAAAAAAATTAAATTGAATCAGGTTGGGCAGACTAGATGGGCCATTCGGGTCTTTATCTGCCGTCATCTACTATGTTACTATGTTACTATATTGATCTGATCCAGTAAGACTAGTCTTATGTTCTTCTGAGAGATGGCCTGTGGTGCTTGAGGAGGAAAGATAATCAACACAGAGCAGAGAGAGTGTGGTGCACTGGTTAAAGCTACAGCCTCAGCACCCTGGGGTTGTGGGTTCAAACCCACGCTGCTCCTTGTGACCCTGGGCAAGTCACTTAATCCCCCACTGCCCTTGGTACATTAGATAGACTGTGAGCCCGTCGGGATAGACAGAGAAAAATGCTTAAGTACCTGAATAATTTCATGTAAACCATTCTGAGCTCCCCTGGGAGAACAGAATAGAAAAATAAATTGTGTAAAAAGTTTCAGCCTCTGCTAACCAGAGCTGGTGTTGTGACATCACAATGCCTCATTCCACCAATGCCTAAGAGCCAACCTCATCAGTGATGTCACAATGGCTTGATTGCCCTTTACTTGGCTCATTTCTACTACACTTTGATTTCTAGAGTGGTGCAGTGGTTTTCAAACCTTCTAGTCCACGGAGGATATGTAAGAATCTGGTCCTGCACTGCCAAATTTTCCCCTGAGGAAGCCACATCGGGTGAAACGGTGGCCCCGTTGGGAACCAGTGCAGACTACATAAAGATAAGTGCTTTCAAAATTTGCACTATCTTCTTAAAGAGATGTTTATTTATTTCTTAAAATAAGAAAATTGAAAAAACTCTAAAAAATTGTTTAAAACACTAAAAAAGCCATCTGCCGATGAATGAGAACTGTGACTGATGAGATGCAACACATATAAGTGTGCTAGATGATTCAGTCTCTGAGGCATGGCTATGTCTATTTAGAAATTGATAGGAAGTAATTTTTGCACTCCTGTATTTACTGATACTTCCTTAGTACTTGCTATTTGGTTTCACCAATTGAAAAGTTTCAGCCCCTGATAAGCAGAGCTGGTATTGTGACATCACAATGCCTCATTCCACCAATGCCAAAGAGCCAACCTCATCAGTGATGTCACAATGGCTTGATTGCCCTATACTTGGCTCACTTTTACTAGTAGAGTGGTGCAGTGGTTAAAGCTACAGCCTCAGCACCCTGAGGTTGTGGGTTCAAACCCACGCTGCTCCTTGTGACCCCGGGCAAGTCACTTAATCCCCCCATTGCCCCAGGTATATTAGATAGACTGCGAGCCCACCAGGACAGACAGTGAAAAATGCTTGAGTACCTGAATAAATGCATGTAAATCGTTCTAAGCTCCCCTGGGAGAATGGTATAGAAAATTGAATAAATTAGTAGCACAGATAAAAAGTCACAAAGTGTAGTTGCAATTGGAAAAAAGGAGACAGTAAAAAAACAATTTTCTTGAGAGGGGAACAATGTTTAGTCAAGAGCCCCGTGTTTCAGCAAATTGCCTTCATCAGGAATCTAAAACATACAAATAGACAGAAAAATTATATAGGACAAAATCAAATGGAACATAGCGCTCCTTTTACTAAGCTGCGATAGTGGTTTTAGCATGCGCTTAACGCTCGCTAAATTGCCGCACACACTAGACGTTAACGCCACCATTGAGCTGGCGTTAGTTCTAGCCGCGTAACGAGGGTTTAGCACGCGCTAAAAACGCTATCGCAGCTTAGTAAAAGAGGGGGATAGTAAATGACGGCAGATAAAGACCTGAACAGTCCATCCAGTCTGTCCATTAGTTATTCTAACTAAAACTACATATGCATTTCATAATGTCTAACAACATTCATTCTAAAAAAAGAAATCAAATAAGGAAAACAAGAAATGCCGTGTAGGAGTTTCATAAGCTACGATGTTGGATATGACAGTCAATCAAATAATGGAAATAAACACAATTACTGTAATACAACAAAATAACGAAAATCATTTTTTACCACATTATTGGTTCATCTTGGCAAAATCATCCCATTTCAAAATATTGGTTATGGCACCAATAAAAATTGCACCGAAAAGAAGTTTGCAAGCCTGCAGAACTGGGACCCAATGTTCTTTATTGCACAAAGACCCAACACTGTCAATGTGAGGTCATTAAATTTGCGGATGCTATGAAGTTATTCAGAGTAGGGAAGACGCAGGGGGATTGCGAAGATCTGCAACGTGACATAATCAAGCTCGAGAAATGGGCATCGACATGGCAGATGAGGTTCAACGTGGATAAATGTAAAGTGATGCATGTCGGTAACAAAAATCTCATGCACGAATACAGGATGTCCGGGGCAGTATTTGAAGAGACCTCCTAGGAAAGGGACTTGGGATTTCTGATTGAAAAGTCGATGAAGCCGTCTGCGCAATGTGCGGCGGCGGCAAAAAGGGCGAACAGAATGCTAGGAATAGTAAAGAAGGGGATCACGAACAGATCGGAGAAAGTTATCGTGCTGCTGTACCGGGCCTTGGTGCACCCTCACCTGGAGTACTGCGTCCAGCACTGGTCGCCATACATGAGGAAGGACACGGTCCTACTCAAAAGGGTCCAGAGAAGAGCGACTAAAATGGTTAAGGGGCTGGAGGAGTTGCCATACAATGAGAGAATGGAGAAACTGGGCCTCTTCTCCCTTGAAAAGAGGAGACTGAGAGGGGACATGATAGAAACATTCAAAATACTGAAGGGCATAGACTTAGCAGATAAAGACAGATTGTTCACCCTCTCCAAGGGAGGGAGAACGAGAGGGCACTCTCTAAAGTTGAAAGGGGATAGATTCCGTACAAACGTAAGGAAGTTCTTCTTCACCCAGAGAGTGGTGGAGAGCTGGAACGCTCTTCTGGAATCTGTTGTAGGGGAAAACACCCTCCAGGTTTCAAGACTAAGTTTGACAATTTCCTGCTAAACTGGAATGTACGCAGGTAAGGCTGGACTCATTTAGAGCACTGGTCTTTGACCTAAGGGCCGCTGGGCATGATGGACCACTGGTCTGACCCAGCAGCGGCAATTCTTATGTTCATGGGTCTTTAAAATGATCTGTCATACAATTCTCTGATATTGGAAATTGTCCCAATTTGAAATAATCAGAACAATTGTAACTTCTATAAAGATTTTTAATAATAATAACAGTTTATATACAGCAATACCATGAAGTTCTATGCGGTTTACAAAAGATTAGAGAAGGTACAGAATAATTAGACTTGAGAGCGGAAAGAGTGAGTGAGTAAGGGGGAGAGCAGGTCAGTTGTCTAGGTATTTCAGGAATAGGTATGTTTTTAGACGCTTCCTAAATTCTTCGTAAGTAGTGGGCGAGAGCAATTGCTCTAGGTCTTTACCCCATAGGGCCGCCCGGTGTGAGAGAAGATGTTCGTGGTGTTTTTTTTCAGTTTACAACCTCTAACTGGTGGGGAAACGAAGTTTGAATGTGTGCTTCTCTTTCGTTTGTTGGTAGAGAAGCAGAAAAGGTCCGATATGTATTTGGGGGCTAGTCCATATAATACTTTGAAACAGAGGCAGGCGAATTTAAACTTTACGCGTGCTTCCATCGGCAGCCAGTGCAACTGCCGGTAGTAGGGTGTTACATGATCGAACAACCTGTTCCTCCAATAATAAACAGGATGTCAGAATGTGACTTTATTTTTTGTGACTTTATTTTTTCTGGGGCCCTGATCCACAGTAGCATCAGTCATCTAATGAACGTGTGGAAGAACTTCCTTATGAGGGAAGGCTAAAGCAGCTAGGACTCTTCAGCTTGGAGAAGACATGGATGAGGAGAGATATGATAGAGGTCTATGAAATACGTGGAGGGGCATAATCGAAAGGGACGTCTAAGTCCGTTTACGTCCATCTCGCAAGTCGTCCAAAGTAAAAAAAAACAGCTTAAGACACATTTTCGAAAGATACGTCCAACTTTTTTTTCGTTTCGAAAATCGTCTAATTATACGTCCTGCCAATCTGATCGTCCAAGCCGCTAAATCGTCTATCTTTATACCACATTTTCGTCCAACTTTCCATCCAAGTCCTAGAACAAGCCCTGTTGGACGTGGGAGGGGTCTGCAAAGTGATGGACTGCACACCCAGACATGCCACCTAAATAGTGGGGTACCTTACATGGCGCTTCTGTGAACTTTAAACCCGCGGGCTCGCACTGCAGGGAAGGCGGCAGAGAGTAAGAGCTTGGGGCAGAAAGCAGGGCTGGAAGATCGGGGCAGAGCTCAGGGCAGAGAGCAGGGCATGATCGGGACAGGAGCCTCACGAGGGAGGTTGAATGTGTTTATTCCCCCCGGTGCTGCAAACCTTTCTTCCTACACAGCAAGATCGGGGCAGAGAGCAGGGCAATGGAGCAGGAGAGTCGGCAGAGACGTGTGCGACTGCTCCCCAGCTGTCGCTTCTATTCCTGATCGGCCAGCCCAATCGCTGTCACAAATTTGTTTGGTGAATCGCGTCCCTGCCTACTTTGCATGCCTTTCCCCTCATTTGCATGCATGGATTTGAAGCAGATCGCAGGAGAGGTTTGTGAATCGGGCTGGAGGGAAATCTGGTCGCTAAGGGGTCACAAACCGATCGGTACATGATCGGTTTGCTTAATGAATCTAGCCCTATGTGTTAGATCAAGGGAGGGCAAATTGTATACAGAGGGGCTGCATGAATGTCAGTACTGTCCCTAGTGGACTGTAACATTACATCATGTCAGAATCAGAAATGAACACAGCTCCAAAATAGACCTTCTATGATAAATAAGCAAACATTTAACTAAAAACAATGGAAGCACACCGCTAGAGTGGCTATTCTGAAAATATTTGCAAAATACAGTATTTAAAATCTCCATAAATCTGGTTAACAAAGTTTTCTGCATATTCTTCTCATGATCTCTCTGGCCGCATAAAATTAAATAGTGGACCTTATTTAGCCTATAGTTCGCAGGTTGCTTGGAACAAGCTGCCCAAATCCCTACGGTAGGCTCTGGCGGTACTGAAGGCCCAGTTAAAAGCCCACCTCTTTGAGAGTGCTTTTGCCCCCTATCTCTTCTCACCCTGAGTTCCACATCCCCTCCCCTCTATGTCATGTCTTGTCTATCCAAGTTAGATTGTAAGCTCTTCCGGGCAGGGACCGTCTATAAATGTCAAAATGTACAGTACTGCGTACGCCTTTCAGGGCTATATATGTGATAAGTAGTAGGAGTAGGTTGCCCACCTCTGTGTTAGATACTGGGCCCAGATTCTATAAACGGTGCCTAACATACCCCCTACCCCTTTTACAAAACCACAGAAGAGGTTTTCAGCGCCCGTAGATCATCTGAGCAGCACAGAGCATTCAGCGCGCAGGCTGGTGCTAAAAACCTCTTGCGCGGTTTTGTAAAAGGGGGGGAGGGGTTAATGATTCAATTTGGCTTAATCGATGCCATTAATCGAAATGCACCATTTAAAATTTAAAAAAAAAATAATTAGTTGGGAGGCACCCAACTTAATGGGTGCCTACCAAGTCAAGGCAGGTATCTACTCCGAGCCACCTACCAGAAAGTAGGCATCGGTAGGCGCCAACTTATGCATACTAATTTAGGTCAAGAAAACCCTGGCATAAATGGAGTGCGCCTAAGGTTTAAATGCCTACCGGCATACCTAAGCCTGCTTAGGCACCGCTAGGCACGATTCAGTAAACGGTGCCTAGTAGACGATTGACAATTGTGCTCAACGGCACCAAGTTAGACGTATTTATAGAATCAGGGTCTATATCTCACCTCCCCCCCACTTCTTTTTTTTTTTTTTTTTAACAAAACCGTAGTGCGGTTTTTTGCACCGGCCGCCGTGGGAACAGCTTTGATGCTTGTAGAATTCCTATGCGCGCTGGAACTGTTACCGCCACGGCCGGCACTAAAAACCACGCTACCGTTTTGTAAAAGGGGGGGGGGAGGGTTGATAATTAGACGAGTAAATAAAATGTGATTAACAACCTAAAAGAAAAAAAGGTAGCTTGGAGAAGGACTGCTCTCTGATTCCAATGCACTTCCATGAGATGTCACTTCCTGAATGAGAGGAAGCTGGAGGATGGCCATTGTTTCCACAGTCCTTAATTCCTCGCATCCTTTTGTATAGATTTGCTACACTAGCAGTCATGTGGTACAGAACGAACACAGCCTCGGAGTTGTAGAAGGCTGCATTGCCTTTTAAGCAAACGGTCCTTAATGTACCATGTTACTAATTAAGAAGTAACTTAAACTCAAATTACAATGACAACTTGTGTTTTCACTTTAATAAAATATGTGTTTGCAGAATTGGCCTCATTATCCAGTTGCATTCTCACAAACCCAGACTATTATATTTTATCCACAGAGGACAATGATATCATCATCATTACCTATAATCCCTTGGAGTCGAATGAGGACCACACATAATTAACTGAGCAGCTAAGCCCCAGAATGATATGTTTTTAAACATGGGATGTGATTATTTTTATTTGCAAAAGCCAGTAAATAACATTCAGCTGGAAATTGTTTTTAATCCCAAAGTAGATGAATCCAATCACTGAATTTTAGGGCTGTGTGTTTCTCAGGCTTGTACTGAAAATCACAGAAACTAAGATCATGGGGGGAGGGTGTAATCTAATCTAATCTACAATTTGTGAGTTGCTCTATGCCTAAATAGGTACAAGGCGACGTTACAATTCAAGTAATTGGCAAAAGATGGAAGAAATGGGTGAGAGGAGATGCAGCAAGGGGAGGAAGGAGGGAGTGAAGTCCTCTACCACAAACTGTGTTGTTTTCTAGGGCAGTGTTCTTCAACCTTTTTACACCAATGGACCGGCATTATGGAATTATTTTGTGGACCGACATCGGTCTGCAGACCGGCGGTTGAAGAACACCGGGCTAAGTCGTGGGCCAGACCCTACCCCCATAGTCCTAATTGTAACACTATTTTTCATATATACGTAGTGTGACCATATGGCTCCAGAAAAAAGGGGACGGACTGAGACATCCAGGTTTTACTTCCATTGAAAGCAACCAAGATGTCTCAATCTGTTCTCCTTACTTCCATTGCCTTCAATGGAAGTAAAACCCAGATGTCTCAATCCGTCCCCTTTTTTCTGGAGCCATATGGTCACACTATATATACACACAATATAATCTTATTAACAACGCATCGATCACACCACGGACCAGCAGTTGAAGAACACAGTTTTGGGCCTGATGCACATGCCGGCCCTGTGGACCGGTAGGAAATTTCTGTGGACCGGCACCGGTCCGTGGACCGGTGGTTGAAGAACACTGTTCTAGGGCACCTAGTTTTAATTGTGTTTTTATTATTTGAAAGCCTTCGATAATTTTTCATAGATTTTGCACTTTCAGGTTTCGGAAGCAAAACATCCATTCGGGTACAGCTGGCAGCATGAAGGAGGGCTTTAATTGCCAAAAAATTCCTTCCCTACAACTATACGGAAAGCAGTTTTCATAAAGCCTGGCCTGAGCTTGAAATACTCAGCCTGATTACTAGAAAGAAGCCCCTAAAATAATTTATGCTTTTATGCTTAGATTATCAAACAGCTGGTCATATTGCCAGGATGAGAAATCTCAGAAGACCATTACAGCACGAACCCCCTTCACTTTTAGTTATTGATCCAGTAACGCGACTACTCAAGTTCTCCTCTTCTGTCTTTGTTTTCCACCCCAGGGGCAACTGTTCCGAGATGTAACCCTTCTGCCTGACACATCAAAACGGTCCATCATCCTTGGTCTGGCAAGTCATGCAAGGGAATCAAAGGGCAGGCTTGTGATCACAGCAATCTACACCACAAATATTTCAGCCCCCTGCCTCTTGGCATGATGGATTGATATAGAAGTATCCATATCTGAAAAGATTTGGGGGACTATTGTCTATGCATGACTAAAAGAGATGTAACCTTTTAAGTGGATTTGTTTACATGAAAAGAGTCAGGAATACAACAAATGCATTCTTGTAAAACAAGCTGTATTTGTAATATACAAAGGTGTGGGGGTTGTCTGCCGGTAATCTGACAGGGTACACACCCCACAAAGTGTGCCTGGTGGGCTTTGAGCCATTCCTCTTAATTCCAGCAGCACCCCAACAAGAAGTGTTACTACTGGGAATAAATCGTCTTTATAAAATAGAAGGATGGGATTTGACATACCACTTTTCTGGGTTCATAGACATAATCGCAGAAGATAAAGGCGCGCGCCGACAACTGAGCGCAAGACGGAGGTGCGCGCTGAAGAAAATTACCTTTTTTAGGGGCTCCAATGGGGGGTTTTGTTGGGGAGCCCCCCCCACTTTACTTAATACAGATCGTGGCAGCGTTGTGGGGGTTTGGGGGTTGTAACCCCCCACATTTTACTGGAAACTTAACTTTTTCCCTAAAAACAGGGAAAAAGTGAAGTTTTCAGTAAAATGTGGGGGGTTACAACCCCCCAAACCCCTCACAATGCCCCCACAACGCGGCGCGATCTGTATTAAGTAAAGTGGGGGGGTTCCCCCCATACCCCTCCGTCGGAGCCCCTAAAAACAGTAATTTTCTTCGGCACGCGCCTCCGCACTGCGCTCAATTGTCTGCGCGCGCCTTTGTCCCGGCGCGCTTTTGACCTGACACCCTTTTCTGTGGTTACAATCAAAGTGACATTCTTGTTATATGGATACTTTTTTTTTGTACTTGGGGCAATGGAGGATTAAGTGTGGGTTGATGGTGGGTTGTGAAATTACTTTCCACATGTATTATTATGTTAGGCCGATAAACTTATCTGAATATGTAAAGGATGTTCCTCTCATCTTCATGAGAGAGTAACTCCATGAACATAGTAACAGTTGCCCTAGCCCAGTGGGTAATGCGCTATGGTGAGCTAAGCAAACTCCCTGAAATGGAACAATGGAATTTATTGCCGGAGAATGTAGTGAAAGTGGTTAGCTTACCAGGGTTTAAAAAAGGTTGGATAATTTCCTAAAAGAGAAGTCCATAAGCCATTATTAAGATGGTTTGGGGGAAACCCCTCCAAAGAGAGCCCCTTTCCGCTGGGTCAAAACCCCCCCACACCTCTCCATACCCTACACCCCCCCACCCCCCCGACATTCCCACACGCCCCTCCACATACCCCTTGTACCTTTGGATGGAAAATCAGCAGGAGAGATGCCCACTCCCTCCTGCTGGCAAGCCTACCTCTTCAAAATGTCGGGCCTTCCCCTTCCTGGTACGCCCTGGTGTGGCTCCAAGCTCTGGGCCTTCCAAAATCCAGACAAAACTTCTGGGTTTTGAAAATCCATCCGGACACCCGAACAGTTCTCCTGGACGTCTGATAACCCTAGCTTAGAGGGAACAGTGCCTGTGTTAACTTAGGGGTCCTTTTATCAAGCTACGGTAGGGGTTTAACGCACATAATACTGCGCGTTAAACTGCCTGCCTCGCTAGCCGCTAAGGCCTGCATTGAGCAGGCATTAATTTTTTAGCTGGCCGCGGGGGTTAGTGTGTGATGAAATGTCCGACGCGCTAACCCCGCTAGCGCAGCATGATAAAAGGACCCCTTAGCATTAGCCAGTTAATGAGTGCAAATGCAAGTTGATTAACTCTGTCATGCTCATTCTCTGCTCATCAAATATCTAACTTGTTCCACTTAGAACCCAGTAGTTAAGAATTAGAGAATGACACGATGACAAAATTCATCACCGTTCCCGTCCCCGCAGATAACCGCAGGAAATAATCCCATGTCATTTTCTAGTGTCTATTTCAACCTCAGTCCTTCTACACCAGCATTCTTCAAAGCAAAGCTTGCGGGTCAGTGGCTGTGCTTATGTGAGCCAAGGATAATGAAACCATTGTGACATCACTGATGTGATTGGTTCTTAGGCACTGGTGGAATGAGGCATTATGACATCACAATATCTGCTCTGGATACCAGAGACTGTCATTCTGTAGTGTCTGTTTCAACCTCAGTCCTTCTACACCAGCATTCTTCAAAGCAAAGCTTGCGGGTCAGTGGTTGTGGCCATTCATACTCTGATTCTTCCCTCTCTCCTTAAAGAATGACATGAAGATGGTTTCCCGCGGTTATCCATGGGGACGGGAACGGTGATGAATTTTGTCACCGTGTCATTCTCTATTAAGAATGTCAGCTAGATCCTCAAATGCACTACTCCACGTTCAAACAACTTTCACAACGTTAAGCTTGATATGCATTATCTTCACCGGATCACTCAAATGAATACTCTATTTAATTTAATTCTTTTATTTTTTTCTTTTTTCTAATATTTTCAACCTTTTATATTCATAGTAACATAGTAGATGACGGCAGATAAAGACCCGAATGGTCCATCCAGTCTGCCCAACCTGATTCAATTTAAATTTTTTTTTTTTTTTTCTTCTTAGCTATTTCTGGGCAAGAATCCAAAGCTTTACCCGGTACTATGCTTGGGTTCCAACTGCCGAAATCTCTGCTCATCTATACCCTCCCAGCCATTGAAGCCCTCCCCAGCCATTGAAGCCCTCCCTTGCCCATCCTCCACCAAACGGCCATACACAGACACAGACCGTGCAAGTCTGCCCAGTAACTGACCTTAGTTCAATATTTAATATTATTTTCTGATTCTAAATCTTCTGTGTTCATCCCACGCTTCTTTGAACTCAGTCACAGTTTTACTCTCCACCACCTCTCTCGGGAGCGCATTCCAGGCATCCACCACCCTCTCCGTAAAGTAGAATTTCCTAACATTGCCCCTGAATCTACCACCCCTCAACCTCAAATTATGTCCTCTGGTTTTACCATTTTCCTTTCTCAGGAAAAGATTTTGTTCTACGTTAATACCCTTTAAGTATTTGAACGTCTGAATCATATCTCCCCTGTCTCTCCTTTCCGCTAGGGTATACATATTCAGGGCTTCCAGTCTCTCCTCATACGTCATGGTGCAAGCCTCCTATCATTTTCGTCGCCCTCCTCTGGACCGCCTCAAGTCTTCTTACGTCTTTCGCCAGATACGGTCTCCAAAACTGAACACAATACTCCAAGTGGGGCCTCACCAATGACCTGTACAGGGGCATCAACACCTTCTTCCTTCTACTGACTACGCCTCTCTTTATACAGCCCAGAATCCTTCTGGCAGCAGCCACTGCCTTGTCACACTGTTTTTTCGCCTTTAGATCTTCGGACACTATCACCCCAAGGTCCCTCTCCCCGTCCGTGCATATCATCTTCTCTCCTCCCAGCATATACAGTTCCTTCCTATTATTAATCCCCAAATGCATTACTCTGCATTTCTTTGCATTGAATTTTAGTTGCCAGGCATTAGACCATTCCTCTAACTTTTGCAGATCCTTTTTCATATTCTCCACTCCCTCTTCGGTGTCTACTCTGTTACAAATCTTGGTATCATCTGCAAAAAGGCACACTTTTCCTTCTAACCCTTCAGCAATGTCACTTACATACATATTGAACTGGATTGGCCCCAGCACCGAACCCTGAGGGACTCCACTAGTCACCTTTCCTTCCTTCGAGCGACTTCCATTAACCACCACCCTCTGGCGTCTGTCCGACAGCCAGTTTCTGACCCAGTTCACCACTTTGGGTCCTAACTTCAGCCCTTCAAGTTTGTTCAACAGCCTCCTATGAGGAACTGTATCAAAGGCTTTGCTGAAATCCAAGTAAATTACATCTAGCATATGTCCTCGATCCAGCTCTCTGGTTACCCAATCAAAAAATTCAATCAGGTTCGTTTGGCACGATTTACCTTTTGTAAAGCCATGTTGCCTCGGATCCTGTAACCCATTAGATTCAAGGAAATACACTATCCTTTCTTTCAGCAACACTTCCATTATTTTTCCAACAACTGAAGTGAGGCTCACCGGCCTGTAGTTTCCTGCTTCATCCCTGTGACCACTTTTATGAATAGGGACCACATCCGCTCTCCTCCAATCCCCAGGAATCACTCCCGTCTCCAGAGATTTGTTGAACAAGTCTTTAATAGGACTTGCCAGAACCTATCTGAGCTCCCTTAGTATCCTGGGATGGATCCCGTCTGGTCCCATCGCTTTGTCCACCTTCAGTTTTTCAAGTTGCTCATAAACACCCTCCTCCGTGAACGGCGCAGAATCTACTCCATTTTCTCGTGTAACTTTGCCAGACAATCTCGGTCCTTCTCCAGGATTTTCTTCTGTGAACACAGAACAGAAGTATTTGTTTAGCACATTTGTTTTCTCCTCATCACTCTCCACATATTTGTTCCCAGCATCTTTTAGCCTAGCAATTCCATTTTTTATCTTCCTCCTTTCACTAATATATCAGAAAAAAATTTTTATCTCCCTGTTTTACATTTTTAGCCATTTGTTCTTCCGCCTGTGCCTTCGCCAAATGTATCTCTCTCTTGGCTTCTTTCAGTTTCACCCTGTAGTCCTTTCTGCTCTCCTCTTCTTGGGTTTTTTTATATTTCATGAACGCCAACTCTTTCGCCTTTATTTTCTCAGCCACTAGGTTGGAGAACCATATCGGCTTCCTTTTTCTCTTGTTTTTATTGATTTTCTTCACATAAAGGTCCGTAGCCATTTTTATCGCTCCTTTCAGCTTAGACCACTGTCTTTCCACTTCTCTTATGTCCTCCCATCCTAACAGCTCTTTCTTCAGGTACTTTCCCATTGCATTAAAGTCCGTACGTTTGAAATCTAGGACTTTAAGTATCGTGCGGCCGCTCTCCACTTTAGCCGTTATATCAAACCAAACCGTTTGATGATCGCTACTACCCAGGTGAGCACCCACTCGAACATTAGAGATACTCTCTCCATTTGTGAGGACCAGATCCAATATCATTTTTTCCCTTGTAGGTTCCGTCACCATTTGTCTGAGCAGAGCCTCTTGAAAGGCATCCACAATCTCCCTACTTCTTTCCGATTCCGCAGACGGAACATTCCAGTCCGCATCCGGCAGGTTGAAATCTCCCAACAGCAGAACCTCCTCTTTCCTTCCAAACTTTTGGATATCCACAATCAGATCCTTATCAATTTGCTGCGATTGAGTCGGAGGTCTGTAGACTACACCCACGTAGATAGAAGTTCCATCTTCTCTTTTCAGAGCAATCCATATCGCTTCTTCCTCTCCCCAGGTCCCTTGCATTTCGGTCGCTTGGATATTGATCTTTACATAGAGAGCTACTCCTCCACCTTTATGACCATCTCTGTCCTTCCTAAAAAGATTATATCCCGGTATGTTTGCCTCCCATCCATGTGATTCACTGAACCATTTCTCTGTGATAGCAACAATATCTAGATCTGCCTCTAATATCAGGGCTTGCAGATCATGAACTTTGTTGCTTAGACTGCGAGCATTTGTGGTCATCGCTTTCCAGCTATTTTTCAGCGATAATCTCCTTTTTTGTATGGATTTTTGTGTCGTTTCACTCTCCGTTGCAATACTAAGAAATGAGTTGCTGATATTGCTTATGTTGCAGCCTTTACTACTATCACATCTTTTCTTTTGCCGGGAGTGGTCTCTATAATTGTCCTTCGTACATACACCACCCCCACCTTCTAGTTTAAATGCCTAGAAAAATATTGTCTAAATTTCTCTGCAAGGTTTCTTTTTCCTGCTGTAGTAATATGATTAATAAATGATTAATTCAACTTTTCTTTTTACGTTCGTGGTCTCATTTTTCTAGGGACTTTCTGTAGCCAACATGCTGACCTTGCAAACAACACTTTTGATCATTTTCCCAATACGCAGGACCATCTGGGGCAATATCCAAATTTTGTTTTTTCAGAACGAGAAGTATGTGACAGAAATCTGTTCTGTTATCCAGGAATTCAAAAATAGATTCTGTGACTTGCCAAAAATTGGAACAGTTGTGAAGTACTTGTCATACCCATTCAAAGTAGATGTGGACATTAAAGAAACCGCAGCTGCTATCAGTAAAAATTACTCATTGAACAAGCCATCTCTTGAAAATGAAATATTAACCCTTAAATATGACATTTTTCTCAAGACCCGTGCTGAGCAAGAATTGTTTCAGAAGCTAGTGCTTAGAGACAAACTTCCCAACTTGAGAAGATGCAGTGAAACTAGTGTCAGGTCAAAAGCGCGCCGGGATAAAGGTACGCCCAGACAATTGAGCGCAGCGCACGCTGCTGCGCCACTCTAAATTACTGTTTTTAGTGCTCCGACGGGGGGTCATGGGGGGGAACCCCCCACTTTACTTATTAGACATTGCGCCGCATTGTGGGGGTGTTGTGGGGGGCGTGGGGGGTTGAGTGTGTGGCGCAGTGGAGGAGTGTGTGGCGCAGTGGTTGGATCTACAGCCTCAGCACCCTGGGGTTGTGGGTTCAAACCCTGCGCTGCTCCTTGTGACCCTGGGCAAGTCACTCAGTCCTCCATAGCCCCAGGTACGTTAGATAGATTGTAAGCCCACCGGGACAGATAGGGAAAATGCTTGAGTACCTGATTGTAAAAAATGCTTAGATAACCTTGATAGGCGGTATATAAAAAATCCTAATAATAATAAATCCTAATAATAATAACCCCCCACATTTTACTGAAAACTTCACTTTTTCCCTGATTTTAGGGAAAAAGTTCAGTTTACAGTAAAATGTGGAGGGTTACAACCCCCCAAACCCCCCATAACGCCGGCGCGATGTCTATTAAGTAAACTGGAGGGGTTCCCCAACAAAACCCCCGGTCGGAGCCCCTAAAAACTGTAATTTAGAGTGGCGCGGTGGCGCGCGCTGTGCTCAATTGTCGGCGCGCGCTTTTGTCTTTCGCGCCATTGTCTATGAAACAGTGAAGCTGTACACTCCTGTTTCGGTTCATCTTATTTGTGTGAATCTGCATTTTCACATCTGAAAATGACAAAGAGTACACAACATTCCAACATGACAGATGAACATTTCCAGGATTCCCTGAGACTGGCCCTCACGCAATATTCACCCAACTTCAAAAAGCTGGTGGATGAAATGCAGGCTCGGATGTCTCACTATTGAGCAAGAGCAAAATATTAAAGATTGTGCAAGATCAGCTTGGATCAATACTTGACCTAAATTTAACACAAGTTACTAAATAAAAGTTAAAGAAAATTATCTAATATAATAAAGCTCTAGCCGCGCATGCGCACTCCCACCTGCATGCGCCGGTTTTCCGTGAGCTGTAGGGACCCGCAGGTAGGAGTGCGCATGCGCGCAGCGGTGCGGAACCTGTAGGCCACGGCAGCTCTTGCCATCCAATGGAAGGAAGGAAGAAACGGGACGCAATCCCCACCTGCGTTGGAAGTCTGATGCAGTCGGGGATCTTGAGAGGAGCCGCCGCTGCGTCTTTAGAGAGACAGCCGGGACCGAAGGAGCCAACAGCAGAAATCATAGCCCAGGGAGCCGCAGCTCCGCCTCTTCCGACCCCGCCGCTCCTCCTCTTCGGGCAGCAGCAGTGTTTAAAATTTGCTGCTGTTGCCGGCTTCAGGCTTTCCTCTCTGGCGGGTCCTGCCTACTTCATGTTTTCATGAAGACAGGACCCACCAGAGAGGAAGACCTGAAGCAGGCAACAGCAATTAATTGTAAATGCTGCTGCTGCTGCTGCTGCTGCCTGATGAAGTTCAAGGAGGAAAGGGAGCAGAGGGGGAGAGAATGGTAGGGCAAGGAGGTAAGGAGGAAGGTATGGGGGAGGGGGAGGAAAATGCTGCACAAGGAAGTGGGCTGGGAGGGAAATGTTGCAGCACAGGAAAATGGAGGGGCAGAAAAAGGAAGGGAGGTATACTGCTGGACAGGGGGAGCAGGAAAAAGGGGTTGATGGACAGGGGAAGAGGTGCTGATGGACAGGGGGGCAGAAAAAGGAAGGGAGGCGTACTGCTGGACAGGGGGAGCAGGAAAAAGGGGTTGATGGACAGGGGAAGAGGTGCTGATGGACAGGGGGAGGCAGAAAAATGAATTGAGGCCTACTGCTGGACAGGGGGAGCAGGAAGGAGGTGATGATGGACAGGGGGGGAGGTAAAACAAAGGGAGAAGGGCTGTTGCTGGGTAAGGTGAGCAGTGATGGGGTGGTGGAGGACACAGGGGAGGTAAAAGGACGGGGAGCAGGCAAAGAGTGGTGGTGGACAGCCAAGGAAAAAAAAAAAAAAGAAAGACAGAAATACAGAAAGCGGCTAAGGAGAGAGAAAAAGAAATAAAGACACACACACATATATTCTAGCACCCGTTAATGTAACTGGCTATAAGACTAGTTACTCAATAAAACTTTAAGAAAAAAATGTACTTTCCATTTCCTCTCGCAGTTCTTACTGGATCTTCATTTCTGTTTTGTTTTTGCTTAATTTGCTGAACAGCTGATCACATCCAAGTAAATGACAGAAGGTTCATTAAAAATGGGGGGGGGGGGGGAGTAATCCTCCAACTTTATTGGGTTAAAATTTAATTTGAAACTTAATTTTCATGGTGGTAGATCACCGGCACTTTTGGACAGAAAAAGTAGATCATGACCTGTTCGAAGTTGTACATGCCTGGTATAGATGATGACAATCTGATTAGGTCAAGTGGTTGTTTTGGGGGTTTTTTCATGTCAAAGAGATGTTTAAACATTTTACTGAGGGGCCTTATTACTAAGCCACAGTAAGCACTTACACTGCTTACTGCAGGTTAAAATCCACTACTGCAGAACGTGCTCAGGTGTCCTGAAGAAGTAGGGTGTTCAGATGATGGGGGTGCGCTTGGGGGGCGGACAATAGGTATGTCCAACACTAATTGATTAGTGCAGCTGCATTGCCATGCATTAACCGAATAGTGCATTAGCACAGGAGGCCTTACTGCCTAGTAAATAGGTATCAATGAAAGCTCTCATGCTAATAGCAACGCACTAATTGGAAAGTTAACAACTGACCATTAATGAGGGAAACAGGAAATGCAGCCACACTAAAAGTGGCCTCAGAGCATGAGAAAGCCCCACGATACCGATACCATAGGACTAGATTCACAAAGGCCACAGATCGGATCCGATCCGTGAGCAATCCAATCCGTGGCTGGGGGGCTGATTCACGAATGGCCTTCATGCAAATGAAGGTGACTGACCGCACGGATCACTCTCCAGTGATCCCGACGCATGTGCTGGCCCTCCGTGCCCAGCAGAGCTGGAATTTTTTTTTTTTAACTTTTTTGCTTTTCTTTTGTACTTTGCGAGCCCGTGGTTTTAACCGGCTTTAAAAACGCGGATTAAAACTGCGGGCTTGCACTGCGGGGAAGGGCAGGAGAGTTGGGGCACAGAAGAGCGGAGAATTGGGCCAGAGAAGAGCAGAGAATCGGGGGAGAGAAGAGCGGAGAATCGGGGGAGAAAAGAGCAGAGAATCGGGGCAGAGAAGAGCGGAGAATCGGGGGAGAGAAGAGCAGAGAATCGGGGCAGAGAAGAGCAGAGAATTGGGGGAGAGAAGGGCAGAGAATCGGGGCAGAGAAGACCAGAGAATCGGGGCAGAGAAGAGCAGAGAATCGGGCCAGAGAAGAGCAGAGAATCGGGCCAGAGAAGAGCAGAGAATCAGGGGATAGAAGAGTTTAGAATCGGGGCAGAGAAGAGTGGAGAATCGGGGCAGAGAAGAGCGGAGAATCGGGGCAGAGAAGAGCGGAGAATCAGGGGAGAGAAGAGCAGAGAATCAGGGGAGAGAAGAGCAGAGAATCAGGGGAGAGAAGAGCAGAGAATCAGGGGAGAGAAGAGTGGAGAATCGGAGCAGAGAAGAGCGGAGAATCGGGGGAGAGAAGAGCGGAGAATCGGGGGAGAGAAGAGCGGAGAATCAGGGGAGAGAAGAGTGAAGAATCGGGGCAGAGAAGAGCAGAGAATCAGGGCAGAGAGCAGGCCGACAAGAGCCGAGAATCGAGGCAGAAAGCAGGCAGCATGAGCAGAAAGCAGAGCGGCAGTGAGCAGGGCAGTCGGAAAGGACCTGAGCGACTGGTCCTCTGCAGTCGCTTATTTTTCGATCGGCCAGCCCAGTCGGTGTCCATCATTTTTTATAGTGAATCGCTGCCTGCCTGTATTTGCATGCCATTCCACCTCATTTGCATGCACGGATCAGATTGGGTGCGGGTACGCTCGGGAGGAAGGTTAGTGAATCGGGTCGGGGGTCGCTAAGTGGTCGGGACACGTTTGGTGAATCTAGCCCACAGTCCACATTGTAATGCAGCTTAATAAAAGGACCCCTGACTTTGTAGGGTACTGTATAAAAATCTAGAACAAATGATGAAAGAGTGGTGTAGCACTTGGAGAAGGGCAGTTTGTCGGGGGAGGGTGACAGTTGGGGCTTGTTTGGGGGGAATGGACCAGTTTGTGGTGTAGTGTGACAGTTTGGGGGCAGTTTGGAGTGAGGCAGTTGCAAGCAGGATAGTAGGGACAGTTTGGGGGCTTAGAAAAGTAAAGATTTCTACCTTATTAACTTCCTTTCCCTACTCTCTGCTATATTTCACTCCATCTAAGATTCTATGCTACAGATGCTGGAACTCTTTTTTTCCCTCATAAGAATACATCAGAACATATTTTGAGCACTCATTTCTCGGGAAAATTTGGCCCTGTTTTTGAATTCGGTGTGTCTTGTCAGTTTTTCCCACACATCAAGTTTCATCTTGTTCTTTTAATTTTTCTGATACAGAAGTTGGAACTCCTTCTCCCATAGGAATGCCTTGCACCATTATTATTTTTTTTTGGGTGGGGGGCATATTTATCTGGAACCTCCATTCCAATTGAACCAATTTCTGAAGCTATGACTTTTTAACAGCTTTTCTCTCATGCCTAGTTTCATCCCATTCTGTTAAATTTTCAATTATTCTGCCCCCTGAGTAAGGGAACTACATGTCCCAGAATGCATGGAGCTCTACAGCTCAGTGCTGAGCCACCTTAACAAAAGGAATGCAACCCTGATGACTCAGAGGGGCGGGACTCAGGTAGGGAGGAGGATATTTGTCCTAGCCTGGAGTGAATCAGGAGAGGTCCCAGAGAGAGGAGGTCCTCAAGGAAGAGACTTCCCCAAAGAAGGCTCAGAGGTAAAACACTTCCCTAGTCTTGGGTTGCTACAGAGCCTTGGGAAGGAGTGGACAGACAGTCCTAGAGGAGCTTCCCCAGTTGTAGGTTGAAAGGAAACCCTGGGAAGATGTGGAATTGTAAGTGGGATTGTCCAGGTGAGACAACTGAGAGCCGGGCTAAGGTAAGCTAGTATTCTGTGAAGAATAAACTGGGGCATGGCAGAGATTGACCAAAGCCATAGGCCGGAGTTAATAAGTATATGAGAACAAGAGAACTAGACATATGAAGTGAGAATTATGTTGAAACCCCTGAGTCTGTGAAGAAACAGACTCAGGAACTGTAAAACAATAAAGTTTTTGTTGTACCTTCCAACTGTATCTGCCTGGGTATTTGTGTGAGTAGGCATAGAGTCCAAGAAAATCCGGACTGGACTCTGCCACAATAACATTATTTTACACGCTAAAGTGTATGTCCAGTAGTTGCTACAATATCTAAATGACGTCCCTTTTCATGGGTTGTTTGGGCATCACAAAGTTGGTAAGTCAAAACTTCAAGCAAAACTTCAAGGTACAACATCAAATCATCAACCTGTTTGTTCTCTCGAGCCTCCAAATGGAAGTTCAAATCTCCCAACAGCAGGTTGTACCTTGAGGCTACTGAATTATGGAAAAAAATAAATCTTATAACTCATTTTTAACTAACCCTCCCCATAACTAACCCATAACTAACTCAACCTCCCCATAACTAACCCCCTCACCCTCCCCATTTCCCAATATAAATGTTAATATGCCTTCAAAGAATCATTGTGATAGGATGGGGTTCAAGATAGGATTAGATAATTTCCTGAAGGAAAAGGGGATAGAAGGGTATAGATAGAGGATTACTCTACAGGTCCTGGACCTGATGGGCCATCGTGTGAGCGATCTGCTGGGCACGATGGACCTCTGGTCTGACCCAGCAGAGGCACTGCTTATGTTCTTATGTTATCTATTAGCTTACATGCTAATATGAATAATTCTATATCTCATTTAAAACTTTATCCACCACTTTAATAAATCACTGCCAAACCCCCACCTCTTTTTTTTTTTTTTTCTCCACATAAACCCACTATTTTATATCCCTCTGGGCAAATCTCCTGTATCTGTGGGTCTCTTTCTAAAGTTAACCATGAGCCAAAAATATAGACCCTGGCTGATTATTCTCTATCCAGTCTCTAATGAGTCCTTGGGTCCAACAGATCTTATATTTCTATTTGCACAAGGAACAGGGACATAATCCCTGGAAGAATTCCTTAATATTCCTACAGATTACAAACACATCGATAGCCATCATTTGTTATTATTTCTCAGATTTGATGATAGTCGATGCCCCCATTGATTCTCATTGTTCTGAGGCATAACTGAAGCATATTCTACTAGGCATCAACTACCTCCAATCTGTCCCCCTTATCAATATATTGTACTACCTGTAATTAATACAGGGATAAAAAAAATATCATTCTCTTCAACTCCCCACCCAGATAATAAAAGAAAGATTAACAAAATCACATATCCCCCTCCATTTTCTCTCAGCCTCCCCTCTCCAATGCACATTCATACAATGTAAAAAAATAATAAAATATCACCAAACCAAACTCAAACCTCACAATCTTACCATCCGCTTTCAATTCCATACAACAAACAGTTGCAATAAATGTGTGCAAAGGGGCTAGACCTGCCTCCTTGGCTGGTCCCTTTGGTGTGGCACCTCAGGAAGAGCCTGCTGCTTTAATGGCAGTGTCTCACGTCACTCCAGGACGTCCTGATGTTCAAACTGTAGCTTCCGGGCAAATCAGTCCCACTCTCAGATGGTAACAGCCTCTCCCTTCCACTTCATGAAAAGCATGCTCACAGGTACTGTTCTCAGGTTTCAAGCTCCCCTCTCAGTCCACGTAAGGTAGACCAGTCGAGGGGCAGTTGCCACATTGTGGGTAGAGAGAGGGTCGTGAGCTGAAATGATGCAAGCAGACCTGGAGAGGCCTCCAGTAGAATCTATGGCCAAAGGGGTGGTCTGGGAGTGGGATGGAGGGAGATTATCAGTCCTTTATGGGAGAGAAAGAGGATGGGATTTGATATACAGTACATCCTTTCTGTGGCTACAGCCATAGTAGTTTGATATTACACTTCTCCCTCCGTATTCGCTATGATAGGGGATTAACAGAACCGCAAATACAGAAAACCCGCAAATAACTTTTTCATATGTTATTCGCTGTTTTCTATTAAAAACCATCGTGAATATGGTGAAACCGCAAATAACATGGTGAGAGACCTGGCCTGTTCCTGAAGGAGAAGAAAGTGCTGGGAATCAGCGATTCCAAATGAAGATCAGACTTGTCCATGCACTCATTTTCTCAGTGGTCAATTATGGATGAGAAAGCTGGACACTACAGAAACAAGACATAAAGAAAATCCACTCATTTGAGCTTTGGTGCTGGAGAAGGATTTTATGCATGCCATGGACTACGAGAAGAACTAACAAATCAATTCAGGCAGAGATTAAATTGGCTATGTCACTTGAAGCCCAAATGATGAAGTTATGACTGTCTTATTTTTCATTCTTTTGGGTGTGCTGCCAGTGCGCTTCACAAGTCCATATTGCTGAGCGTTGTGTATTAAGCCAGACTGCATCATTCACATTTGATTTATTCAGTAAAGGCTCCTGAGGCAGGCCATAGGCCGCAACACGTGCTTGTCAAGTCATCGCACAAGATCTTATGATCTGTTGAATAAAATTTCAAACCAACATCTTCTCCACTGTGTTGGTTTGTTTGATTTGGATTGTTTTTCTCCTGGTCTTCTTTTGATGACTTCTTTTGGTCACACCGTTAGAAGAAAAAGATCATTGAAGGAGGACATCATTTTTGGGAAGATTTAAGGAACCAGGCAAAGAGAGCAACCTGCAACCGGATGGCTGGACACATTGGAAAAGAACATGGGGATGACTCTGGAAGACCTTATCAGACTAGCACAAAACTGATTCCTTTTTCGATCTGTAATTCATCAAGTCACTAGGGCTCAAATACGAGTCGATGGCATCTAACTAACTTGTTTATATTGTAAACCACTTAATACTTAGTTGTCAAAAGCGGTATATCAAATTAATAAATCCAATCCAATCTTCCCCACTTTCATACACAAAAGATATGTCAAGGCTCAATTTTCCTACTCAGAACAATGATGAGCTCAGTGTCCCTAATATAATACCTCTTATTCCTCCCCCCCACCCCCACACACCTTCTGCTCATGAATAGTGTCCCCATAAACCAGTCTCTCTTTTCTCAAGACCCAGCATCCCTCACCTCTCCTCCATGTCACTGCCCAGGCCGCCATCTCCCCCAAGTTCTTTCCTCTTCTTCAATGATGACAAGAGAGGACTCAACTTGAGATGACACTGTAAGGCTAGCACTATCCTTGTGGCTAAGGATTCTCCTGCATTATGCTATAGGCTGGTATGGATTGGCTAGAGACCTCTATGTTCTCTTTCCTGGTGGAGAGGGTGCATGAAGGGAAGGGGAGATAGCATGCAGCTTAGAGACTGACCAAGCAATGTGAGCAGGTGGGGAGAGGGTGCTGGAACTTTACTGCTATATTACATTACATTACATTGGTGATTTCTATTCCGCCAATACCTTGTGGTTCAAGGCGGATTACAAAATAAGTTATCTGGCCATTTCCAGAGGAATTGAAGAGAAGAGCGAGTTGTTTCAGAGAATTGGGAAGAGTCTTGCGGTGTTAGTTTGTCTTCAAGGATTTCTTGAATAGCATGGTTTTTATTTCTTTTCTGAACAATTTGTAGTCTGGGGTCGTTATAAGTAAATTGGAGAGTTGGTGGTCCAGTTTTGCTACTTGTGTGGCTAGAAGGTCATTGTATAGTTTTTTTCATTTAACGTCTCTAATTGGGGGATATGTGAACGGTTTGTGGGTTCTCCTATGTCTGGTTAAGGTAGTTTGGATTAGGCGGTTGTTAAGGTAGACTGGGCTGTCTCCATTTATGGTTTTAAATAGTAGGCAGTAGAATTTGAATTGTACTCTTGCATGTATTGGGAGCCAGTATGAGTCGAGGTATGCCGCCATGATGTGGTCATGCTTCCTCAGTGAATAGATAAGTCTTAGCGCTGTGTTTTGAACTGTTTGTAGTTGTTTTATCATGGTTGCGGGGCAGGGGAGATAGAATATGTTGCAGTAGTCTAGAAGAACTAGGACTAGGAACTGGATCAAGAGCTGAAATTGTGTTCTGTCGAAGAATTTTTGAACTTGCCTTAAGTTTCTCATGACTGCGAATGATTTTTGTATTGTTTTGTTGATTTGTGGTTGCATGGTACAGCATCTGTCTATCGTCTTTCCTAGAAGTTTTAGAGTGGGTTGTAAGGGATATGTGATTGTGTTTATTACTAGATTTGTTATGGTTGGGGTTTTATTATTTTTGAGGAGAATGAATTTTGTCTTGTCTGGGTTCAGTTTCAGTTTGTGATTTTTCATCCATGTTGCTACTGCTTCAAGTGTTCTATGTAATGTGTCTGTCATGGAGGACGTTGGTTGGTCAAAAGGAAGAAGAATGGTGATGTCGTATGCATAGCTATAGGAGGTTAATCCTAAATTGTCCAGGCAGGTGCCAAGGGATGCGATGCAGAAATTGAAGAGAGTTGGGGATAGTGGAGATCCTTGGGGTACAGGGGTTGGATCAAGGTTCTGAATTTTCTTTGTTCAACTTTACTCTGTAAGTTTTGGATTATAGGAATCCTTGAAACCATGTGTGTACCTTGTCTGTGATTCCTATTGTTTCTAGTATTTGTAGTAGAATGTTGTGGTCCACCAGGTCAAATGCTGCTGTGAGATCCAGTTGTATAATCAGCATTTTTCTACCTGAGGTGTTGTCTAGCTGTGTCTATGAGGGAGCCCAGAAGTGTCTCTGTGCTGTAGTTGGTTCTGAAACCAGACTACAGCACAGCACAGAGACTTCCTAGAAGACTCTGGTATTGGATAAGAAGTAATATCTTATAAACAGTCATACTCTAAGACTGCAACTAGCATATATCTTTAGTAGGCATAAGTAGGCAGAGTGTGGTAGTTATATATATATATATATATATATATATATATATATATATATATATATATATTATTATAGATATTACTACCACATATATACCATATTTATACCACAAACACACACACACACACACATATATATATATATATATATATATATATATAACTATATGTGTGTGTGTGTGTGTGTGTGTGTTTGTGGTATAAATATGGTATATATGTGGTAGTAATATCTATAATAATGAAATCCTTATCAATACAACTAATATACTACTTTATCCTAAAGCAAAAAAAAAAATAAATAAATAAATTTTTTTTCTACCTTTGTTGTCTGGCTTCTGCTTTCCTCATCTTCTCATCCACTTCCTCATTCCTTCCATCCACTATGTGTCTTCTCTCTGTGTCTTCCATTTGCTCTGTTACTGTGCCTCTCCCTTCCCCCTTCCCCCCAATTGGTCTGGCACCAATCTTCTTCCCTCCGCTTCCCCATAGTCTGGCATCTATCTTCTTCCCTTCCAGCATCTTCTCCCCACTCTGTCTTCCACATTTCCCTTCAGGGTCTCTTCCTCTCTACCCTCCTTCAATGTCTATTCTATTCTATTCCTTTCCACCACCACCCTTCCCTCCCTCCTTCACTATCTGTTCTTTCCTACCACCCTTTGGCTCCTCTCGCACGGCCTATCTATCTACCTCTCTTCCTCTTACTTTCATGGCATGTTACAATGTAATTTGTGCAAGCCGCTGGAGCCTACGAGCTCGGTCCCCAAACAATCTCGCTTCTGTGTTCCTATTTTCCCCATTTCTAATATCTCCCCTATGTATCTGGCATTGCCCCCCCCCCCGTGTCCATATACCATCCCCATGGCATGTATGTCCCCTTTATGTCTCTGTCCCTATGCCCCATGCACATAATTTCCCCTCTGTTTCTGTTGCCTTCCTATATCCAGATTTCCCCTCTCTTCCTCCTCTTCCACACCAATGTGTCTCTTCTCTTCAACCCCATCTAGCTTCTTTCCCTCTTTCTTCCCCCCCCCCTCCCCATGCTTCCAGCATCTGGCTCACCTGCCCATCCTCCCCTTTCTTTCCTGCTGTGGGTTTCTTTCTCTCCCTCTTCATCCCCTTGGCCCAGAATCTCTTTCCCTTTCACTCCCTCCTTCCTAGTGTGAGCTGGGAACACGCGCAATCATGCGGTCCAGGAGCCCCCTCCCGCACGATCACAGCGTTCCGCCATCTCCCTCCCTCCACCTCACCTTAGATGCCGAGTTTGCCGGCTTTCTTTTTCACCCAGCCACACGCGCAGCTGCTCAGTTGTTCAATCTTCTCCTCTGATGCAACCGGAAACAGGAAGTTGCAGCAGAGGAGAAGATTGAACAACTCGAGCAGCCACGCGTGCGTGGACTTTTGAAAGCGTGCGTTTGGGCGATAAAGAAAGCCGGCAAACTGCATCTAAGGTGAGGTGGAGGGAGGGAGATGGCAGAACGCTGCAATCGGGCGGGTAGGGGCTGGTGGACCGCGCAATCCTTTGATTGCCTCACTGCAGAGACAAGATCATTCACCGCTTCACGGGGCAGTGAATGACCTTGTCCCCATCCCTGCAGTGACCATTATTTTTACTTTCCCCTTTTAGGCGAGTTACCCGTGGCTACTCGCGGCTAGCAACCACCCTGTCATTCTCTACTCACAATCTATCTAATGTACCTGGGGCAATGGGGGGATTAAGTGACTTGCCCAGGATCACAAGGAGCAGTGTGGGTTTGAACCCAAAACCCCAGGGTGCTGAGGCTGTAGCTTTGACCACTGCACCACACTCTCCCCTAATAGGGTGGCTGAGTCAGATTGTCCTTTTTCTGCTGTCATCTACTCTGTTACTCTGTTATTTCTTTACCTTCATCACCAAAATGACCACAGAAGAAACTTCTAACATTAGGCCTTGATGGAGTGCAACAGCTGTAGAGAAACAGATAATAAACACCTCAACCACAGACATTGTTACAAGAAAACAAAATACTGTAAACCAATTAATGCCATCATTTTGCTAGTTTGTTCTGGGGGGGGGAGGGGTTCAGGAATGCGTGTGGCACAAAAGATGTGTGGCCAGTGTGCTATTGACAAAAGCATAGATTCCCTGAAACTATGATAAATATTTAATTCTGACAAGTCTTCTGTGATGCTGTGCGGATGTAAATAAGTGAGGAGAATGTGATACATAGTTATCCCCTTATAAAAGATTCATGAGAACTCAGCTATTTACCAAAGCTAAATACGACACTGTATTTACTATGGGTCACCTCCTAGGGATCAAGATGAAAAGTTTCTTGTCTAATGGAAAGTAACATAATACATTGTAATAATGCAACCACTCTCTAATCTGCAAGAAATAGCTCTGGGTTTGGCTTTCTGTTACAGTTACAGGTGGACAAAAGCAGCTGTTCTTGAACATACAGAAAAGGACAGGGGCACATGCTGACCCAGGGGACACCCATGGGGTTTCTGTGCCTTTCAACTTTAGGTCAGCAGTTCAAATCCAGCAGAGGCTGGTAGGGAGGTTGATTACCATTTAAAATGCTGGAGTACCTGAATAAATTCATGTAAAACCGTTCTGAGCTCCCTTGAGAGAACGGTATCGAAAATTGAATGAATGAATAAAATGTTCTGTGGTGATTGCACATTAGTTGGTGGTCTTACTAAAACTACCATAACAATTTGGCGCCTCCTGAAAGGGGGTCCTGTTACTGAACTATGGTAAGCGCTAGAGAGAGTAGGGTTCATTGGTCATTGTTCTGAATGGAGAAGGGTGAAAAGTGGAGTTCCTCAAGGGTCTGTCCTGGGACTGCTGATTTATAACATATTTATAAATAATCTAGAGATGGGAATAACTAATGAAGTAATTAACCCCCTCCCTTTTTTTTTTTTTTTTTTTTACAAAAGCACGGAAGAGGTTTTAGTGCCGGCCGGCTTGCTGAATGCTCTCTGCTGCTCCGACAGTCATAGAGTTCCTATACGCGTTGGAGCAGCGCAGAGCATTCAACGCACCGGCTGGCGCTAAAAACCTCTTCCGCGCTTTTGTAAAAGGGAGGATAAATTTGTTGATGACATAAAATTGTCCAAAGTTGTTAAATCACAAGACGATTGTGTAGGGCTCCCCCTCATCTCTGCTGTTAAGAGTGTTGCAGCTTTACTTAAATTGTGTCGTCGCAGTACTGTATATTGTAGCCACGCCACTGTTCCGGACCGGAACTCAACGGCACCTCTAGTGGCTAAACCTAATAAGTACAGCAGCATGTGACCCGGCCTGGATTCACCCTGCAGGAATGGATTGACACACCAATGGAACTCACAATAATCAAAAATCAAACACTAAGAAAGGATAAATGTAAAATACTTCACTTTTACTTGGTAAATAAAAATATGTCAGGATGCCACAAATAAGGATAATAATGCTTCAGGCAAAACTCACAAAAGAAGGCAAAGAAACAATATAGACAAAATCAAAATCCCAACTTCCTTGTCTTTAAACACAGTCAGTATTATTTGAGTCCAGGCTCTCCCCAGAGCCAGCACAGCCTGTATTCCAAATCAGGTTCAAAATCAAACTCCAGTCCTGTGTACCACTTTCAAACAGTTCATACTTTCACAGGTAAAGCCTCTAGCACAATCCTAAACCTGCTAGGATTAGGAGAGTGTCTTCAGTTTGCAAGAAAAAGCTTTTCAAAGGCTTTCAAAATTCCCTCCCTGGGTGACAGCAAACCTCTCCCCAGAGACACTTCCAGTTTCACAAAGGAAAAAAAACAAAATAGTACAGCTCAAACAAAACAGTCCCAAAACCAAACAGTTACAAAACAAAACTCACTGTTTGAGGTTTACTGCTTGTGGCTGGTGGATAAACCAACCTCCATGGCTTCAACAGAAGGCTCCAATTGTTCAGGCAAGAATTCTTGTATCTCCATCGGAAGCTCTATGTCAGACAAAGATTCATTCAGGGCATCTCCAGCTTCCTCTACCTTCATAGGTGTGGCTTGGTCGCTCCTGTTTGGCCCAGGGAGATCCTCAGGGAGAAAAGGCCTAAACCTTCTCCCTAGCTTGCCTGCCTGTTTGTTCCCCACTGCTGGCTTTCTTATCCTAGGGACACACCCTAACCTAGCTGACTCAGCAGGGAACAAGGTAGCTCTTGGGCGCCTCCGGTGGTGACCCAGATACTCACTACCTACTACCTTCTCAGCCAGCTCAGGCTCCCCCTGGTAGTTGCCGGGGAAATTATCATCATCAGGGCCAGGACGGATCTTGTAAACTCCCTTCCTGGGTTTCCCCTTTACTTTACCTTCTGACTTAACTGGGACGCTGGCAGGCGCAGAGCCTGTCTGGCCACAATATCGAGTGGCCTAACAGGTACACTAATTAACCACCCCTAGAGTAGTAATATAAGTCAAGGGGAACCTGGCTATGAATTAATTTAGGTTGGAGAATCAGATAAAATGTTACAACCTAGGTACTTTATTTATTTAAGAAATTATTCAGTTTAAAAGTGCATAAATCATTTTATTGCACTCTCCCTATAAATACTGTAAAATACTAAAAACAGGTTAAAAAAAATCTAGGGGTCCTTTTACCAACCCCCTCTTTTACAAAGGTGCGCTAAGCTTTTTAGAACACGCTAAATATTAGCGCATGCTAAACATGCACTAAACACTAATGCATGCATATTATCGTATGGATGCATTAGCGTTTAGCGCGCACTAAAAGGATGCATTAGCGTTTAGCGTGCCTTAGTAAAAGGACCCCCCTAGTTAGTCGATAAAGTGCAAATTCCAGTTTAAAAATTGAACTATCCTAAACTGGATCCAGTATTCTATATTACAGTCTGAATCGCTACTTTTAGGGCTCCTTTTACTAAGCTGCATTAGGGCTTTAACGCGCGAAATAGCGCACGCTACATGGTCCCGCGCGATAGACCTTAACGCCAGCATTGAGCTGGCGTTAGTTCTAGCTGCGTAGCGCGCGGTAATTTCCTGCCTGCGCTAAAAACGCTAGCGCACCTTAGTAAAAGGAGCCCTTAGTTATAGAACCATAAGCTTCCAAGAAATGTTCAGGTAAGTGTCTTTAAATCAATTTGCTTCAACTTTACTTCTAAACATTAAATTCAGGCCTATTTCTTATAAAGATTTTTCTTTTTCTTCTGTAGTCACGGTGACCAGCTTTTTTTCTAGGTAAGTAGTATGTGTGTGTCTGTCTAAGGCCCTCTTTTACAAAAGTGTGCTAAGCGTTTTAGCATGTGATTAGCGTGTGTTAAATCAACGCAAGTGCTGAACGCTAAAGCGTCCATAGGATAACATGCATGCATTAGCGTTTAGCGTGTGTTTAGCACGCACTAAAATGGTGCGTGGTCTTCATCATAAGGCCTATTTGGACAGTTTTAAAGATCTCAATCTGTATACTTTGGAGGAAAGGTAGGAGTTGGGGGGGGAAATGATAGAGACGTTTAAATATCTACGCGAGTCTCTTTCATTTGAAAGGAAGCTCTGGAATGAGAGAGCATAGGATGAAGTTAAGAAGTGATAGACTCAGGAGTAATCTAAGGAAATGCTTTTTTACAGAAAGGGTGGTAGATGTGTGGTACAGTCTCCCGGAAGAGGTGGTGGAGACAGAGACTGTGTCTGAATTCAAGAAAGCCTGGAATAGGCACGTGGGATCTCTCAGAAAGAGAAAGAGATAATGGTTACTGCGGATGGCAGACTAGATGGGCCATTTGGCCTTTATCTGCCATCATGTTTCTATAACCATAAAGTTCTATGACATCACAATGCAGGTGTAAAGACCCTCAGCCTATAGGAAGAGGAAATGCAAATGTTAAGAGCCTTAGCCAATAGGGAGAGGAGGAGACAATGGATGCTGCAGATAGGCAGACTAGATGGGCCATTTGGCCTTTATCTACCATCATGTTACTATGTTTCTAGACTTCTGTACACAAAATATATTCAGAACATCCCACTGAACCAGAGGTTATCCAAAACAGTTTCCTATCATTATGGAGAAAAGACCTCAGTTCTTTCCAGGGATAATTGTCACCTGGAAAAACTCTGTGTTAGCTATGCTCTGCCTTACAGCTACATAGGAAAAAATATCCTTGGTCTACAAAAACTCCTTACAGTATTCAAAAGTTTTGACAATTCATATCTTTTAACTAATATTTCATAGAAAAATAGGTAGCAATTTGTAAGGAAACTTAGTGTGCTCTATCCTCTGGGCATGATTCAAATCTTAGCAGTCCACATTATTCTCCCAGTGCTGCTGTCACTATATTTCATGGGAGAAAAAGCTATAGAATTGTCAAAACTTTTGAATACTGTACGGAGTTTTTGTAGACTAAGGATGTTTTTTCCTATGTTGCTGTAAGGCAGAGCACAGCTAACAGAGTTTTTCAAGGTGACAACTATCCCTGGAAATAACCGAGGTCTTTTCTCCGTTAATGATAGGAAACTGTCTTGGATAACCTCTGGTGCAGTGGGGTATTCTATAACCATGAAACTCTATGACATCCCAATGCAGGTGTAAAGAGCCTTAGCCTATAGGAAGAGGAGATGCAAATGTTAAGAGCCTTAGCCAATAGGGAGAGGAGGAGATAATGGTTACTGTGGATGGGCACCATTTGGCCTTTATCTGCCATCATGTTTCTATGTTTCTATAACCATGAAGCTCTATGACATCACAATGCAGGTGTAAAGAGCCTTAGCCTATAGGAAGAGGAGATGCAAATGTTAAAAGCTTTAGCCAATAGGGAGAGGAGATAGTGGTTACTGCGGATGGGCACCATTTGGCCTTTATCTGCCATCATGTTTCTATAACCATGAAGCTCTATGACATCACAATGCAGGTGTAAAGAGCCTTAGCCTATAGGAAGAGGAGATGCAAATGTTAAGAGCCTTAGCCAATATGGAGAGGAGGAGATAGTGGTTACTGCGGATGGGCACCATTTTGCCTTTATCTGCCAACATGTTTCTATGTTTCTATAACCATGAAGCTCTATGACATCACAATGCTGGTGTAAAGAGCCTTAGCCTATAGGAAGAGGAGATGCAAATGTTAAGAGCCTTAGCCAATAGGGAGAGGAGGAGATAGTGGTTACTGCGGATGGGCACCATTTGGCCTTTATCTGCCATCATGTTTCTATGTTTCTATAACCATGAAGCTCTATGACATCCCAATGCAGGTGTAAAAAGCCTTAGCCTATAGGAAGAAGAGATGCAAATGTTAAGAGCCTTAGCCAATAGGGAGAGGAGGAGATAGTGGTTACTGCGGATGGGCACCATTTGGCCTTTATCTGCCATCGCGTTTCTATGTGAAACGCATCGAGTCTTGTGAAAGAAATGAATAAAGTGAAACACTGGCGAACAAAGGGAAGGACTTGTCATCCATTTAATTTACCCTTCTATCCCATGCAAATTTTTTAATCCTTTTCCTATTATCTGAATAGCTAAACACAAACGGTCATTCTTAGGCTCGTGTGAAAATATCTGCCTGAGCCTTAAACCTCACCTCCTTGCTCACTGTTACGCATACTCCTTTTCAGGCTGTATTCCTTTTACAGAGAAAAAGGAAAAAAAAAACAAAAAACAGAAAATCAACTGAAACTTCATTACCTTCCTCAAAGCCCAGAGAAAATAGAACAGATGTAACACCTGTTTTATGTGTTTTTCCAATTTAAGCATAAACTCCACGGACCTGATTCGAGCATTTGAGTCTACAGGGAGAAGCCAGGAAATAAAACATTATTGTTGTTATTATTATTATTATTGTTGTATAAAATACACAGCACCTTGCATAAAAAGTGAAAATTTTTTAAAATGCTTCAGAAAGTTACTAAAGGAATACTAAAAGCATTCAGATATGGTGGCTACGTGATCCTGCCCATAAAATGTTAGCTTTGCACCAATGAGGATGATGGACAAGGGTACTGTAGTCGGAAAAGTCAACAGTTTGGGATTTTCCCACTCTAGGACCTTGATTTGTATCTAGAGAGCAGTTTTACCATGGCCTTTATTGCTATGTCCATAGGTACTTGTGGATTTTCCATCAATTTTCAAAGTGAAAGAATACTGGTAGACATGCTTTTATTTGGGGGAGAATTGTATTCCCAGGCACTTTCTTCCACTTGCTTCTTTTACAGCTAAAGCAGGGGTGTCCAACCTTTTGGCTTCCCTGGGCTGCATTGGCCGTAAAAAAAATTTCTGGGGCCGCAGCAAGACAGAGGAGGGAGCCGACAAGACGGTAAACACCCGGGGCCAGCAGAGGAAAACACTGCATCGCCCTTGAACGGGGCCACACAAAATACTTCATGGGGCCACATGGGGCCCTAGGGCCACAGGTTGGACACCCCTGAGCTAAAGCAATATGCTTATTTTGGATCATGTTGCAGTCTGTGTCCTATCCCCATTCTGGGGAACACCATCACTCGATGAGGGATTTTTTTAAATTTTTTTTTTAAACATGGCACCTAGATTTACATACCAGAAGATGCTTGTTTTGGCCCTGTTATATAACAGCACATAGGTGCTTCTGTGTCTTTATAAAATATTTAGTACAACTGTTGGCAACTACAGTATGTTGAAGGTACGGACATTACCCCAGTTCATGAGCAGCCATATACATCTGAAGATAAAATATGTGAGTGCATGCCGATTTTTAAAAAGGGTTCCAGGGGAGATCCGGGAAATTACAGACTGGTAAGCCTCACTTCGGCGCCGGACAAAATGATAGAAACAATTATAAAAAATAAAATTGTGAAACACTTGCCCCCTCTTTTACTAAGGGGCGCTAACTGATTAGCTCAAGCCAAAAAAGCAAACAGGATGCTGGAAATTATTTTAAAAAAGGGATGATTAACAAGACTGAGAATGTCATAATGCCCCTGTATCGCTCCATGGTGCAACCTCATTTGGAGTATTGCGTTCAATTCTGGTCTCCATATCTCAAGAAAGATATGGCACTAGAAACCTTTTCTAGTGGCACTAGAAAAGGTTCAAAGAAGAGCGATCAAGATGGTAAAGGGGATGGAACTCCTCTCGAATGAAGAAAGACTAAAACAGTTAGGGCTCTTCAACTTGGAAAATAGACAGCTGAGGGGAGATATGATTGAAGTCTACAAAATCCTGAATGGAGTAGAACAGGTACAAGTGGATCGATTTTTCACTCCGTCAAAAATTACAAAGACTAGGGGACACTTGGGAAATACTCTTAAAACCAATATTTTTCAATCTGAAACGCATTGCCAGAGGATGTGGTAAGAGTGGATAGCATAGCAGGTTTTAAAAAAGGTTTGGACAAGATCCTGGAAGAAAAGTACATAGTCTGTTATTCAGAAAGACATGGGGGAAGTCACTGCTTGCCCTGAATTGGTAGCATGGAATATTGCTACACCTTGGGTTTTGGCCAGGTACTAGTGACCTGGATTGGCCACCGTGCGAATGGGCTACTGGGCTTGATGGACCATTGGTATGACCCAGTAAGGCGATTCTTATGTTCTTATATGAAATAAGTGTACTCTATCTGCAGTCCTCCCAGAGCACTCCCTCAGCGATGCCAAAAAGCCAACTTTTCTACTTGCCCTAAGTTTATAAAATCCAATCACATTGAAAAGGTCACCCAACACGTTACTTCCATAATGCTCACCAAAAGTGCTCAGAACCTTTTTTCAGTAGAAAGACCACAAGCTGGGTCACGCCCCTAAATGTTCCTCTCTTGGTCAATCACAGCACTTAAAGGTTTCTTATTTGTGCAGGCATGCAAAATTTGATCCTTCAGAATTCAGTATAGATGTATTTTTTTTTTCCATATACTTAGCTGAGAGTGATTCTACTGAAAAGGTTCTGAGCACTTTTGGTTGTAGGGTGAGCATTATAGAAGTAACGAGTTGGGTGACCTTTTCAATGCGATTTGGATTTTCCTGTACTTTTGGATTCACCCTTGTATGACAAGTGTTTTTTCCCCAAAATATATTTGGGGGGGATTGACCCTCCTCTTTTATGAATGCATAGCGTGGGCTTTAGCGCCGGCAGCGGCGGTAACTGCTCCGACACGTATAGGAATTCTATGAGCGTTGGAGCAGTTACCGCCACTGCCGGCGCTAAAACCCACGCTATGCATTCCTACAAGAGGGCGTAAGTTTATAAAAGTCATTTTACGTGCATCTGCTACCACAAGGTAAAATGATTTTATGAGAATACCCTCGATGTGGGTAAAATTATGTATGCTGAACAAAGTGCTTGCAGGGAGGATGGGTGCTTTTCAAACAAGCATAGAGAGGGAGAACAGGACAGCCGATAAAGACCAGACGGTCTAGAGCAGGGGTGTCAAAGTCGGTCCTCGAGGGCCGGAATCCAGTCGGGTTTTCAGGATTTCCCCCAATGAATATGCATTGAAAGCAGTGCATGCAAATAGATCTCATGCAGATTCATTGGGGAAATCCTGAAAACCCGACTGGATTCTGGCCCTCGAGGACCGACTTTGACACCTGTGGTCTAGAGAATGATATGGGAATAAATTTGTCCCCATCCCCAAAGGAACTCAATTTCTCCATCCCATCCCCGTGAATTTTGTTGCCGTTCCTTCCTCATTCCTGTAAGCTTTGCCTTAACCACACAAGCCTTGAACACTTATGATTTTAAAATGTTCGAGGCTTATGCAGGCGAGGACAGAGCTCAGGCATTGGTGGAATGAGGCATTACGACATCACAATCTAAGGACAGAGCTCAGGCGTTGGCGGAATGAGGCATTACGACATCACAATCTGAGCTCTAGACTGTTGCTACTTATGAGTTTAAAGTGTTTGAGGCTTGTGCAGATGAGGACGGAGCTTGCAAGCATGGGGCAGGGACAGTAGAAGAACTCGTGGGGACGGGACGGGAAAATGAGTTCCTGCGGGCACGGGGAAAAATTTGTCCCCATGTCATTCTCAAATACGATCTCTCTTGACTATCCATCCTTGCCCCCCTTACTCCCCTTTAGAGATCCTCTGGGTTTATTCAAAGCTTTTTAAAATTCAGATGCAGTCCTTGTCGTCACCACTCCTACTAGGATAATATTCCATGCATCTATCACCATGTTTTAGAAGTAATATTTCTTTAGATTAGACCTGAGTCTATACTATTTCTCCATTATGCTGATATCCCCTCCTTTATATTGCAAAAGGCCTGCCTTCAGTGGATTTTATAGTTTGAAGTTATTTAAGTGGCCTATCGTGCTTTTCCTCTCTTTGAGGATATCTTTAAGGGACCTTTTTACAAAACTGCAGGAAGAAGTAATGCATGCTTAAGGCAGCAAAAATATGGTATACTGTGGAGTGCGCTGAAGTGTCTTGCAGTAATTTTGTCATGTACACATGCTAAAAAATACAATTTATTTTTTTGGCACAGGGGACATGTCTGGGGATGGAAAGTGGATGTATTTATTTATTCCGTTTTCTATACCATTCCCCCTGAGGACCTCAGAATGGTTTACATGAATTTATTCAGATACTCAAGCATTTTTCCCTGATTGTCCCGGTGGGCTCACAATCTATCTAATGTACTGGGGCAAAGGGGGGATTAAGTGACTTGCCCAGGACCACAAGGGGCAGCGTGGGTTTGAACCCACAACCTCCGGGTGGTGAGGCTGTAGTTTTAACCACTTCGCCACACTCTCCCCCATACTGTGCTCATCATAGGGGGTTCGGACGGCTTTTCAAAACCTGGCACTTTGTCCGGGTTTTGAGAAAACGTCTATCAAATCGCCGTCAGGAACTCACAGCGGCCATTTTGAGGATGGCTCTGCATGGGGCAGGAGCATAGGACGATCGATCCTGCCCCGTGTCACCGCTTGACCACCAGGTAAGGTCTGGGGAAGGTCCAGGATGCAGCGTTTCTTTTTTTTAAAAAAAATCACGAATAACCGAATCCGCGGGTACTGAAACCGCGGATTTGGAAGGGGTACTGAATAGCTTATTTACTCGTGTCATCTCTTATATTAGAATTTACATTTTTATTTTGGGATTTCTTGATCATTGTACCGATTGCTGATGCGGACTGTAAACTTTTTTTATTCTGTTTTGTTGTTCTGTTGTGGTAACGTACTTTGAACGTCTTCGCCGGTTAAGCAGACTAGAAATGCGGAAATTAAATCATTGTGGAGGATCGTTTTCAAAGCAGAAAAGGGGGGGGGAGGGGGACGACGTCAAAACTCTGCACCAAACTAAATAGATATTATGGAACTTTGTAAGTCTATGTTGCTTTGAAAATGAGCAACATTATCGACCGGCAAGGTGAAAAAAAAATGTAGCTAGCTTGATCATCCTGTCCACACGGCTCTAATGTTTGGAAGGAGCTTTGACTCTTGTGAACAACAATAATGAGTTTGTCATTGCTAAAAGATATAGAAAATGAGAGAAACAAACATGAAAAAAAAAAAAGGACTTTGATAGCGTTACATCTTGATCAAGGAATGACTGATAATACAGCAGCTCACCATCTTTCAGGCCTCTCGTTTGATGACAAAGCACGGCCACCAACCTACATCTATTATCTGCTTCTGTCCCTGAGGCAAGAGCATCAATAATGCTCCCTCTTCCTGTAGATGCCATCCCCTCCCCCCCCCCAACCACCCCTCATATGTAGCAGAAAGGACACCACACATAGCTGGTGGGCATTTTCCACACAGCAAGTGTACATCATTACAGCCTAGCAATCTTTCACAATCCTCACTACAGATCCTGCTGTTACTTAGAAGGCCTCTCGTTAACTATTTTGCAGCAATAAAATTCTATTTCGGCGTGCTTTGGAGAGGCACGTTATTTACTCCGACATTGCTGCTGTCTGTTTTTTAAGCTCAAGAGCCAGCTCTCTGCCCGAACAATTGCATTCAGCGGCCGTCCTCCACTGGTAGCAAAAGCACTCACGATTTCTCACCGTAAGTAATTCTCTCAATTAATAAGGAGACTGCACTTTATTCAGCCTGGCCAATGAAGTCTAACAAACTGAATGTCCAAACGCATAGGCGTCAGGACAGGCCCAAAAATTGGCAGTCGGACTCAGTTCTGGCTCTACTCCCCCCCCCCCCCCCCCAGCCGCTGTAATTTTAAATCTTCCGTCAGCCGCCACGCAGCATCGCTGCAGAATGAGGAATATGAGCGCAAATTAACTCAGAGCGCGGCTCAATAGTCAACAAGCAAACACGCATTTCATCATCCGCTATCTGCAGTTTTCAATTTAATTTCTGTCGGAGCCGAAAATCCAAGGGCTCCTTTTACTACGTTGCGCTAGCAGTTTTAGCACGCACGCTAGACGCTAACACCACCATTGAGCTGGTGTTAGTTTTTGGCGCACAGCGTGCACTAAAAACGCTAGCGCACCGTAGTAAAAGGAGCCCCAAGTTCGCAAAGATAAGAAGATCCAGATACCTATACCCGCTATAACAGGAGTGTCAAAGTCCCTCCTCGAGGGCCGAAATCCAGTCAGGTTTTCAGGATTTCCCCAAATTAATATGCATAAGATCTATTTGCATGCACTGCTTTCATTGTATGCTAATAGATCTCATGCATATTCATTGGGGAAATCCTGAAAACCCGTCTGGATTGCGGGACTTTGACACCCCTGTGCTATAATCTCCCCGACCCTGCTGTTGTCAGATACCTAGACCCACTATAACCTCCCCAACGCTGAAATGTCCTGTCTAAATTAGATTGTAAGCTCTTCTGAGCAGGGACTGCATACGCCTTTCAGCGCTATAGAAATAATAAATAGTAGTAGTAGCAGCAAATGTTAACAAAGCCTCGATTGCTTTGTTGCTCAAGTTATTTTTTGTTTGTTTGTTTTAGTTGCTCAGTTTTTTAGCCCGTCCTCCCAAAGAAGCCCAGAACGGGTTAACAAAGTACATCCACAATATAATTGAGACAGGACATAGATTACATAATGTACAATATAGACATGACAAAAAAACATAGCCACTAAGCAGCGCTGGTGAGAGTTAACTACGGCATAAAGAATAAAAATGAAATTACTTGCTATTAGTTTTCAAGGACCAATCACGTCACAGAATGATGCTTGTCTGGGCTCTGGTATCCTTGCGTAAGCAGACGCTCATAACCCTGACAGACTCTTGCGTACGTGATGTGCATGTCATTTATTCTAGCGTATACTTATGAAGGGAATTTTTTAAAAACAAAGTAAAATTCTGGAATCTCTCATGGCACACCCGGAATTCTATTCAGGGCACACCACTGTGCCATGGAACAATTTGAGAGACACTGATCTAAGTGTAACTATAAATCAGTGCCAACTAGCACCAGTTAATTCTACTTAAGGGCTATTGTTGGTAATTAAGACCTGTGGCAGAGCAACGGGTGGACTCAAACCCTCCCAGTCTGGCTTCAGGCCCACTAAGTAGCAATACATCTGTATGTAGCTGGTGGGGACCCCAAAATTTCTCCTGCTGCATACCTTATACAGATCTGATCTTCACCGGCAGTGAGTAGCGTGACTGTTACACGCTGCTGGCGTCAGTCCCACAGCCTTCCTTCTGACATACTCCACCTATACAGAAACAGGAAGTTGGGTCAGAAGAAAGGCTGTGGACCGGCATAAGCAGCGTGTATCAGTCATGCTGTTCCCTGCCGGTGAAGATTGGCTCTCTAAAAGGTGTGCAGTGGCAGGCTTGAGACACCGAAGTGCTGGAGGGGTGGGGGGGGGACAGATTGCTCAGGTGGAATTGGGGCATCTTGACACACCAGAATGCCAGATCACTCGGGCGGTAGAAGGGCGACCTGAGACACAGGAGCTGGATTGTCTGAGCGGAAGAGATTGCACTCAACTTGGGTCCAGACCCATCCATAATTGGGTGTGTGCCGCTGTTTAAAGTCAATTGGCACCTAATTTGACTGGTACTGTTCTATGATTTTCAAAGCTTTCAACTGGCTAATCTTCACTGTAATTTTTGATGAAGTAAAAAATCGATCCACTTGTCCCCATTGTACACCACTCAAGATTTTGTAGACTTCAATCATATCTCCCCTCAGCTGTCTGTTTTTCAAGCTGAAGAGCCCTAACCTCTTTTAGTCTTTCCTCATATGAGAGGAGTTCCATCCCCTTTATCATCTTGGTCACTCTTCTTTGAACCTTTTCTAGTTCTGCTATATCCTTTTTGAGATAAGGTGACCAGAATTGAATGAAATACTCAAGGTGAGGCTGCAACCATGGAACGATAAAGAGGCATTATAACATTCTTAGCATTGTTTACCATCCCTTCTCTAATTATTCTGAGCAACTTGTTTGCTTTTTTGGCCACCACAGTATATGGATGGAAGGTTCATCACATTGTCTATAATGACACCCAGATCATTTTCTTGGACCCCCCCCCCCAAGGTGGGCACTATCACCTGGTAATTATGATTTGGGGTATTCTTCCCAATATGCAAGGTCATGCATTTGGGCTGTAAAACCCAAGGGAGCGGTAAAGTTTAAGGGGTGAAGAACTTATGTGCACGACAGTAGAGCAGGACTTGGGTATGATTGAAAATGATCTTAAGGTGGCCAAACAAGTTGAAAAGCAAAAGCTAGAAGGATGCTAGGGTGCTTAGGGAGAAGTATGGACAGTAGGAAAAAGGAAATATTGATGTGCCTATATAAGACTTTGGTGAGACCTTATTTAGAATATTGTGTACAATTCTGGAGGCCGCACCTTCAAAAAGATATAAAAAGGATGGAGTCAGTCCAGAGGAAGGCTACTAAAGTGGTGTGTAGTCTTCGTCATAAGGCTTATGGGGACAAACTTAAAGATCTCAATCTGCATACTGTGGAGGGAGAGGGGAGCTATAGAGATAGAGATGTTTAAATACCTACGTGGCTTATATGCGTATGAGTCGAGTCTCTTTCATTTGAAAGGAAGCTCTGGAATGAGAGGGCATAGGATGAAGTTAAGAGGTGATAGACTCCGGAGTGAAGTAAGGAAATATTTTTTTTACAGAAAGGGTGGTAGATGCACGTAACAGTCTCCCAGTAGAGTTGGTGGAGACAGAGACTGTCTGATTTCAAGAAAGCCTGGGATGGTCATGTGGGATCTCTTAGAGCAGTGGTTCTCAACCCTGTCCTGGGGACCCCCCAGCCAGTCAGTTTTTCCAAGATATCACTAATGAATATGCATGAGAGAGATTTGCATACCTGTCACTTCCATTATATGCAAATCTCTCTCATGCATATTCATTAGGGATATCTTGAATCCCGACTGGCTGGGGGGGTCCCCAGGACAGGGTTGAGAACCACTGTCTTAGAGAGAGGAAGAGATAATGGGTACTGCAGATGGGCAGACTGGATAGGCCATTTGGCGTTTATCTGCAAATCATGTTTCTATGTGTCTATATATTCTTACTGATAGGGAGATAACAAGTGTTATTCTGTGATGAGTATTTCTATTCACTATAATCACAGCTCTGAAATAATTCTTAAAAGATTTAAAATTAAACCATATAGTGAAGTGCTCAGACCTTATACCTGTAATTCGGTGATAACACCGAACAGAGGTAAACAAAGGGACCATCATTGCCTTCACTGTCCCTTGCCCAACCCATTACCAATATGGATCTACTTATCTGAAGTGGCTGGGTCATTGGAGTCTGCTTAACCTCAATGGTGTCAGAGTGCCAAGTGTAACAGTGCTGCAACTTTAAAAATGTGATTCTTAATCAAACCATTATGTCATCCCTGTCTCCTCACTATAACCCCCACTATAACCATGAAGCTCTATGACATCACAATGCAGGTGTAAAGAGCCTTAGCCTATAGGAAGAGGAGATGCAAATGTTAAGAGCCTTAGCCAATAGGGAAGACTAGATGGGCCATTTGGTCTTTACCTGTCATCATGTTTCTATAACCATGAAGTTCTATGACATCACAATGCAGGTGTAAAGAGCCTTAGCCTATAGGAAGAGGAGATGCAAATGTTAAAGAGCCTTAGCCAATAGGGAGAGGAGGAGATAGTGGATGCTGCAGGTGGGCAGACTAGATGGGCCATTTGGCCTTCATCTGCCATCATGTTTCTATGTTTACTTTGCATTTGTTCACACTATATTTCATCTGCCATTTGGAAACCCAGTTTTCCAGTTTCCTAAGGTCTGCCTGCCATTTTTCACACTCTGCATGCGTTTTAACAACTTTAAACAGTTTAGTGTCATCTGCATATTTAATCATCTCAATCATCATTCCAAATTCCAAATCATTTATAAATAAGTTAAATAGCACTCCACTAATTACCCTCCTCCATTGAGAAAGATGGTTATTTATCCCTAGCCTCTGTTTTCTGTTTGATAACCAATGCCTAATCCACAACTGAACATTGCCTCCTGTCCCATGACTCTAATTTTCTCAGGTGCCTCTCATGAGAAACTGTCAAAAGCTTTGTCTCAAGCCTGCCACTCTTCACTGGCAGTGAACAGCATGACTAATACACACTGCTTGTACCGGCCCCACAGCCTTCTTTTTGACACAACTTCCTGCATAGGCAGAGTATGTCAGAAGGAAGGCTATGTTTATTCATACCTTTAAAGAATTCAAGTAAATTGGTGAGGCAAGACCTCCCTTGGCTGAACCCATGCTGATTCTGTCCCGTTAAATCATATTTGTCTACATAGTCCACAATTTTATTTTTGATAATTTTTTTCACTATTTTGCCCGGCACTGAAGTCAGAATTACAAATCTGTAATTTCCTATATCTCCCCAGATCCCTTTTTAAAAATTGGCATAACATTGGCCACTCTCTAATCTTCAGGTACTACGGACAATTTTAACGACAGGTTACAGATCACTAACAGTAGATCAGCAATTTCATGTTTGAGTTTTTTCTGTACCCTGGGAAGTGTGCCATCCAGTCCAGGTGATTTATCACGCTTTAACTTGTCAATTTGGCTTAGTACATCTTCCAAGTTAATCAAGATTTCTTTCAGTTCCTCCACATCATCACCCTTGAAAACCATTTCCAGTTCAGGTAGATCTCTTACTTCTTCTTCCCTAAAGACTGAAGCAAAGAATTAATTCAGTCTTTCCGCTATTGCCTTATCATCCCTGAGCACTCTTTTTGCTCCTTGATCATCCAACAGTCCTGATTCCCTCACAGGTTTTCTGCTTCTGATGTACCTAAAAAATATTGTTACTATGAGTTTTTGCCTCATTAGCAAGTTTCTCTTCATATTATTTTTTAGCTTTCTTTATCAATGCTTTATATCTAACTTGCTAGTGTTTATGTCTCCTTATTTTCTTCATTTGGATTCTTTTTCTATTCTTTAAAGGATGCGTTTGTTTTGTTCTAATAGCCTCTTTCTCTTCACCTTTTAGTCATACCAGCTCTCATTTCCTCTTCTTTCCACCTTTGTTAATATGTAGAATACATCTGGTCTGGGCTTCCACAGTGGTAATTTTAAATAACATCCACTCCAAGTTTGCATTTGCCACCAATCCTTTTAGCTTCTTCTGAACCATTTTCCTCATTTTATCATAGTTGTCCTTTTGAAAATTAAGTGATGCCATAGTAGATTTCTGTAGCGTCACTCCAGATAGGCAAACTTGATCAGAAGTGATTATATTAAAGGTATATGGTTACAGATGGATATCAACTATAATGCAGTCTAACATAGATATCAATTCTGGTCTCCTTATCTCAAGAAAGATATAGTGGTGCTAGAAAAGGTTCAAAGAAGAGCAACCAAGATGATAAAGGAGATGGAATTCCTCTCATATGAAGAAAGACTAAAAAGGTTAGGGCTCTTCAGCTCAGAAAAGAGACAGCTGAGGGGAGATATGATTGAAGTCTACAAAATCCTGAGTGGAGTAGAACAGGTACAAGTGGATCGATTTTTTACTCCATCAAAAATTACAAACACTAGGGGACACTCGATGAAGTTACAGAGGAATACTTTTAAGACCAATAGGAGGAAATATTTTTTTCACTCAGAGAATAGTTAAGCTCTGGAATGCATTGTCAGCGGTTGTGGTAAGAGCGGATAGCGTAGCTAGTTTTATAAAAGGTTTGAGCATTTCCTGAAGGAAAAGTCCATAGTCTGTTATTGAGAAAGACACAGGGGAAGCCACTGCTTGCCCTGGATCAGTAGCATGGAATATTGTTACTCCTTGGGTTTTGGCCAGGTACTATTGACCTGGATTGGCCACCATGAGAACGGGCTACTGGGCTTGATGGACCATGGGTCTGACCCAGTAAGGCTATTCTTATGTTCTAAGCTCTATGTTCCACATTATTGTTTCAAACTATCCCTGTGGTCACATGGGTGTTATCATGCATTCTTCAACTGTTGTCTCTCCATACTTTCATTTCCTCTTGCAGGTTTCCTCTGTGGCCACCAGTCCATGCTGGTTTCAGTAATCAGTAATTCTAGTTAACAGGTGGGATATAAATTTGATAAATAATCAAAATTCTGGGGTTTCTTTTGCTTGTTTCTTTTGTTTCCTCTATCTTTGTAGGTTCTTCTTTGGCTCTTCTTGCTTCTGGTTAAGTGGTCATATGGTTCCTGATCATCCTGCCAGTGAGGTTGGTCATTTGTTGTTTTCTGCACTTTTTCAGGCTGTTATGTTTCCAATAACATGGAATTTTCATGGAAACATATTCCCCAACATTCACTCTGCTAGCCATTCAGGACTAAACTTAGATGATCTGAAAGCTGGAGCAGCTTCCCAGGGCACATGATTCACTTCAACTCCAATACCTCACCATTAGCAAAAAGGTCTATTCTTTGATGGAAGTCAGATGATTCATTTGACTCAAAGAAAAATTATTTGTAACGATAGTAGTTTACTATGAATAGCAGCAGGTTTTACTTCTTATGACACTTTTGGCACTGAACCCTTCCAATAGGGGTTTCTCTGTCAATGATCAGCAACACATTGGACCACAAATAGTGGGACATGGATGCTGGTGTATAGGTCTCTGCACAGGCTTGAGACCTACAGTACATGTGCTATCACATTGCTCATAGGTTTCTCTGGTGTGTACAATTCTGGAGGCCACACCTTCAAAAAGATATACAAAAGATAGAGTCGTTCCAGAGGAAGGCTACTAAAATGGTATGTGGTCTTCATCATAAGGCATATGACGACAGACTTAAAGATCTGTATACTTTGGAGGAAAGGCGGGAGAGGGGAGATATGATAGAGACGTTTAAATACCTACGTAATGCAAATGCGCATGAGTCGAGTCTCTTTCATTTGAAAGGAATCTCTGCAATGAGAGGGCATAGGATGAAGTTAAGAGGTGATAGGCTCCGGAGTAATCTGAGAAAATACTTTTTTTTATGGAAAGGGTGGTAGATGCATGGAACAGTATCCCAGAAGAGGTGGTGGAGACAGAGACTGTGTTTGAATTCAAGAGGGCCTGGGATAGGCACGTGGGATCTCTCGGAAAGAGAAATAGATAATGGTTACTGCGGATGGGCAGACTAGATGGGCCATTTGGCTGTTATCTGCCATCATGTTTCTATGTTTCTATTTTACAATGTTCTGATCAATGTGTGGCAAAAGAGCAATATCTTTCCAGTTGGGTGAACCTTGACATGTGTCTCTGATGTCACTCTCTTTGGCACAAACTTCTCTCTGATGACACACATATTCTCTATTTAGGTACATTGACCACAGCACACCAGTATAATTTCCTATCCAGTCAGCTCATCCATACCATCTACAAGTACTATCCCTTCCTGTCTCTTAGAGATTCTCTGTACCTATTCCAAGCTTGCTTTAATTCAGATAGTCTCTGTCTCTACCACCTCCATGGGAGGCCATTCCATGAATTAACCACTCTTTCTGTGAAGAAGTATTTCCTCAGGTAACTCCTGAGTCTGTTCCATTTCACCTTTATCTTATGCCCCCTAATTCTAGAGCTTCCTTTAAACTGAAGATAAGAGCCTTGCCTTTTGTACATTTATGTCACAGAACTATTTTAACATCTGTCATATCTCCTATCTCCCGCTTTCCTTTCAAATTATACTTATTGAGATCTTTAAGTCTTTCTCCATATGCTTTATGGTGAATATCACTGATCATTTTACGTAGTAGCTGCTCTCTGGACCAACTACATCCTGTTTATATCTTTTCAAAGGTGCAATCTCCAGAACTGTACAAAAATGCTCTAAATGAGGTTTCACCAGAGACTTAAGCAGAAGTATTATCACTTCCTTTTTCCAACTGGCCATACCTCTTCCTAGGTACCCAAACATTCTTCTAGATTTTGCCACCACCTTTCCTAGCTATAAGATCATCACAAATGACCACATCCAAGTCCCACTCCTCTTTCATGCGCAGAAGTATTTCACCCCTAAACTGTACTGCTCTCTCAGGTTTTTGCGCCCAAATGCATGATCTTTATTTTTTAGCATTAAAACGTAGCTGCCAAATTTAGGACCATTCTTCAAGCTTCGCTGCGTTCCTCCTTATGTTATCCATACCATCAGAGGTGTCTACCCTATTACAGATTTTGGTATCATCCAAAGAGGCAAACCTTATCAGACAAAATTATTATCCACACAATGAACTCGGTTCTATAAATGGCACCGAAAAATCGACGCCAACTAAAAAATATTCTAAACATTATTCTATATATGGTGTCCAAACACTTCAGTTGTGGCCGATGTGCGGCATGTGGAGTCATGCAAGAAGGTACAGAAGTTGTTATTCCGGTGAGAATTACTGTGTCTTCAAGATTTTTGACCTCCTGTACCTCAGTCAATTTGATTTATTTATTGATATGTCCATATAAACTATGCTACACTGGACATATGTCAAGACCATTAAAGACGCGACTTTTTGAACATTGTTACAATGTTAATCATAAAAAAAGAAGTAGATGCAATGACGAGGGATTGTGCTTTGAAAAATCATATTTCTATTAATTTATTTAAAGAACTTATTATTCACTTATCTCCTAAGTGGCTTACAAGTAAACAAACACAGTTCTGTTGTGCTGTTCTTGACCATGTTGAAAATTCGCAACAAAGGTGGAACTTGAAGAAAAGATTACATCAATTAGAGCAAAGATGGATTTATTCACTGGATACTTTAGGACCAAAATGGTTAAATCAAAGGATTGAATGGAATGCATTTTTTCCCCCCCATAATAACCAGAAGTGATGTAGAGCGGAAATGTAGGAACCGGATGCTTTTTCATTGCAGGGTCCGCTGCACGCTATTGGTGCACAGATAAGAACATAAGAAGTTGCCTCCGCTGAGGCAGACCATAGGTCCATCCTGCCCAGCGGTCCGCTCCCGCGGCGGCCCATCAGGCCCATCGCCTGAGTAGTGGTCTATACCTATCTATACCCTTCAATCCCTTTTTCTTCTAGGAATCTATCCAAACCTTCTTTGAAACCATTTAATGTTTTCTTGTCTACAACAGCCTCTGGAAGCGCGTTCCATGTATCCACCACCCTCTGAGTGAAAAAGAACTTCCTAGCGTTTATTCTAAACCTGTCCCCTTTCAATTTCTCCGAGTGCCCCCTTGTACTTGTGGTGCCCCTTAATTTGAAAAATCTGTCCCTGTCTACTTTTTCTATGCCCTTCAGGATCTTGAAGGTTTCTATCATGTCTCCTCTAAGTCTCCGCTTTTAAAACTAAACTAAACTAAACCTTGGGTTTATATACCGCACCATCTCCACGGATGCAGAGCTCGGCATGGTTTACAGGAAGTAGGATGAGAGAGGAAATACAGTGGAGAGATTAAGAGTTAGGTGTAAAAAGGGTGGGGGAAGGGGGAAAGGCCTAAGAGGGGGGAAGTGTTACAGTTTTGAGAATAGCCAGGTTTTTAGGTGTTTACGGAAAAGTTGGAGGGAGCTTGAGGTTCGGAGCGGGGAGGTGAGGTTATTCCAGATCTCAGTGATTTTAAAGGGGAGGGATGAACCAAGTTTGCCTGCATGGGAGATACCTTTTGTGGAAGGGAAGGATAGTTTAAAAATTTGGGATGATCTGGAGGAGGTAGGGGTTGGGGAGTTCCAGGATAGAGGGATTACGGCAGGAAGGATGCCATGTAGGATCTTGTAGGCTAGGCACGCACATTTGAAGTGGATCCTGGGGATTACTGGGAGCCAATGGAGCTCAGACAGGAGTGAGAAAAGTCCCAACTGCTTCAATCTGTCGGTATATGGGAGATTTTCCATTCCCTTTATCAGTTTAGTTGCTCTTCTCTGTACTCCCTCAAGTACTGCCATGTCCTTCTTGAGGTACGGCGACCAGTACTGGACACAGTACTCCAGATGCGGCCGCACCATTGCACGATACAGCGGCATGAATTGGTGAACTGGTAGGACGTATGTTCTGGTTTGACAGATGAACAGCAATGAATTTAACGTTGTGCAGTGATTGTTGTTGCTGAAATAGTGATCTTTGGAGAAGATACTGATGAAAATATCAATAGAAAGCTAAGTTTTGCTTCATTTTTTTCTAGTGTGCACGCTAATGGGTTGTCCTCTGTAGAGATATGAATGGCGTTTTAAGTAGTGGAGTTTTTTGTACACCTATGATAATAAATCGGCAGCTTGAGCAGTGTGTTTAAGGGTGTCAGGTCAAAACCGCGGAAGACAAAGGCGCGCGCCGACAACTGAGCGCAGAGCGCAGCACGGAGGCGAGCACCGAAGAAAATAACTGTTTTTAGGGGCTCCGACGGGGGTGTGTGGGGGGATCCCCCCCCCACTTTACTTTATACAGATCGCGCCGCGTTGTGGGGGGTTTGGGGGTTGTAACCCCCCACATTTTACTGAAAACTTCACTTTTTCCTTAAAAACAGGGAAAAAGTTAAGTTTACAGTATAATGAGGGGGGTTACAACCCCCCAAACCACCCACAACGCCGCCGCGATTTGTATTAAGTAAAGTGGGGGGGCTCCCCAACAAAACCCCCCATCGGAGCCCCTAAAAACTGTCATTTTTTTCAGCGTGCGCCTCCGTCTTGCGCTCAGTTGTTGGCACGCGCCTTTGTCTTCCGCGGTTTTGTCTATGAATTGTGTTTAAGTGTTGCTTCAATTCCCCCCCCCCCCTTTTTCTTGGGGGGGGCTTTCGGGCTCATGGGGTCCTAGGACTCCAGTACGCCCTGGCGCTGCCCTTGCATTCCCCTCCATATTGGGAGGGTAGGGGGTGGGGGGATGGTGGGAGAGCCTTGGGGAGGGGGGATCAGGAGGGGGTTTCGGGGGTTTGTGGGTGGCTGTGAATGACGCATGTCTTTGTCATGAAGTGCTTTGTTAAGCGGATCTCCCGCCTATGTTCATTGTCTTCTGTAACCTCTGGTTCTGCTTATCTTTTTTGTCAATAAAAATTGTTTACAATCTAAGTGCTGCTTCAATAGTTTTGAGTTTTTTTCCTCCATTTTATCATTGAAAGCGCAAAGCACATTGGTTGCCTGTGGAACACAGGATTAGTTATAAAATTCTATTACTTGCATTCAAGACACGCCAAAGTAGCCGACCTGAATTTATCCCTATTTATCCCTAATTCCCTATTGTCCATCTAAAACACTTCGCTCTATGACACAAAACCTTCTTGCAGTCCCATCTCTAAAGTATATTCAGACGATAAGATCAAATAACTTTGCAGTAACTGCGCCTTCGATTTGGAATTCTATTCCTAATTACATTCGTGAAGAATTATCTCCGCTTCATTTTAAAACAAAGCTAAAAACATTCCTATTTCAAGATGCATTTGATACCTAACTGCCCTTGTAAGGGCTAAACACATGCTGACTGCAGATGGAAGCATCCTTCTCCTCCCTGTCCCTTTCTCCTTAATTGATCTCTTTTTTTTCAAAATATTGTAGCTCCTCCCCTTTTCCATTTGTTCCTGTCTGTCTTTATCTGAGTTTTATCATGTAGATTCTAATTGTCAAATGTTCTCCCTTATTTTATATGATGAAAGCTGTATTTTTATTGTACACTGCTCAGAAGTCTGATTGAGCGGTATAAGAGATTTTAAATAAACTTGAAACTATTACGAGTAGTTCACCTAGGGTTATCAGACGTACTTTTGAGGACATGTCTGGGGGGCCAGACAGCTTTTCAAAACCCGGCACTTTGTCCAGATTTTGAAAAGCCTCCTCAAATCGTGTCTGGCAGGGAGGAAATCCGCGCATGCCGTGACATCATCGCTTAATATATAAATAAATGGTTTCTAAGGTGCTCAGTAAACATCTTATGTCACCTTAATAAATGTTTCAATAATTTTATAGTCTGTTTGATAGACCTCGGAACCACCACTCCTCCATCCCAGCGAAGTGTAATCACGGGGAAATGCAAGTGGTGCACTTCTCACCGGTCTATCTAATTTAAATTTTAAATCATTCCTCCAATTCTTATGCTTAAATTTACTTATCTTAGTAATGGCGAACTATCAGTTCTCACGGTAGACTGGCGGTAAGACCCAACATGTTTCACAATTGTTTCTTCAGGGGTCTGTCCTAGAGTAAATATATTAGTCAGATTAATATTCCTCCCATATGCCATTACTCTACACAAATCTACAAAAATCTAAAAACTCCTTCTACTTACAAATGCCGCCGCCATCCAACTCTAATCAATCTTTGTTTGTAAGATGGCTGCCGCATCTTAAAGGCTCCTTTTATATTGTATGCTAAGAGACCTCCCTCTCCATGGGATAGGACCAGAGAGGATCCGCCCACAGCCCCAGTGTGCTAGGCCCTCCCTAGTCTGAATTTCAAAATACTTGCATCTTTATCAACATCACACGAACAGCCTAGAATAGAGAAGCCCACTCAATCTCTAAATTCAATCCACGTGGGACTACTGTATCAAGCCTATAGATCCACTGCTGTTCCTTCTGGTTAAGAGCTTTTTCAATGTTACCACCCACCCTCCCATTCTATTGTATATATCAATTATACGCCATCTTAATCCCGCTACTGTATGGTTAAATTTAATCATATGGGGAACCATCGGGGCTAGCATTATGCCCCTATTGATTCTTGACCTATGCTCATTTAACCGAGTTTTAATTTGGCGACTTGTCCTGCCTATGTAAATTAAACGACAGGGGCAAACAATGGCATATATAACCCCTTTACTATTACAATTGGTGTTGTATCTGGCCCTAATTGTGGTATTTATCCCCGGGACTTCCCACTGGGTTCCTACAATCATTGTTTCACACCACTGGCATTCACCACACCGGGAATGTGAACCCGCGGTAGAGATGTCACTGCCCTGAAATTTCTTAAAATTCAAAAACTGGGCAATCGTCTGTGCTCTCCTAAAAGCTACCATGGGAAAATGATTGAGCCCCTCGTGTAGATTTACTATGTCTAAGGCAATATTCAAGCCAGTTTCAGTTGGAAGTGACATCATCGCTTGGCATCAGCACCATGCGCGGATTTCCTCCCTGCTCAAAAAAAGCGGGCAGCGGGGGTGGGGGGGCCGTCCTGGGGGGGCGAGTCTAGGGGTCCAGATTTTCCGATTGGAAAATCTGGTAACCCTAAGTTCACCCACTATTGGCCTAGTAACGGTGTAATTTGAGTGCTGTATCAATTAAACGTTAATATATTAAATCACGATTTGGGTGGTCCAAAGTTAGGCGCCATTTATGCTTAGCACCGTGATCTGCGCCTAAATGTAGGCATGAGGGTTTACACCAACTAAACCCTACTGTACATCCTCAAGCCTAAATAACGTGTGGCTCCCCCTTACTCTGTAACAGCGCACATAAATGACAGGAACTCCCTCATTCTGCCCATGACCCTCCCATGGCCAGGCCTCCTTTTTGGAACCATGTGTAAAATGTACGCATGGTTCCCAGTGCCTAAAAATATGCATGTACATTTTAATTGATGCCAATTTGCACTAATAAGTGACTACTAGCACCCAATTATCATCAATAATTGACTTGTTATTCAATTAAATTGGGCGTGGAAATTGGGCGCATGCCCAAATTTCCACACGCAAATTTTAGCACCATTTAAAAAAAATTATAGAATTCAGGAACTTGCTTGAATCTTCTCAGTAACAAAAACAAAACCAAAAACAGTATATCCGATTCTGAATTTTTGGAAATTCAGTCCAATGTGTGGCGCAGTGGCTAAAGCTACAGCCTCGGCACCCTGAAGTTGTGGGATCAAACCCACGCCGCTCCTTGTGACTCTGGGCAAGTCACTTAACCCCCACCATTGCCCCAGGTACATTAGACAGACAGGGAAAAATGCTTGAGTGCCCAAATAAATTTATGTAAACTGTTTTGAGCTCCCCTAGGAGAACGGTATAGAAAATCAAATAAATGAACGTGGCACTAAACAGTGTCACCTACACACGTATTTATTTTATACCCTATTTAGCTCAGATGTTTAAAAAAAAATGTGGGTTTCTAACAGAATCAGGTGAGGGAAACAATATAAAAATCACACAAATCGCATTTGATTTTCCGCTTTGTACCAGATTTTCTTTGCAAATTTTTTTTTTTCACATAACTGTGCGCGGTATCTAAACAATTTTCCGGATGGATATGTTTGCTATCGAGACAACAATAGCAAAAATGAAAAAGGCTAAATTGAGTGTTTAGATCGCTTTTGCCTTACTGTCTCAGTCAACACTGCCTAAATGTGCAAGGCTGAACATGACAGATGACCTACCGAGCACCTGTAGCTTATTCCCTTGCACTACAAGGAGAGAGAAAAAAAAATCATTCTTATCAAAGCAGTGAGCCAAGTAAGACAGTTAATTGAGAACTTGTCTGTAATTGCTTGATGTATAATGTGCATACATTCGGCCACCTGAGACCACCAGAATCCCATTCAAAGCTCCGCTCAGCTTCACGGCTTATACCTACTAAAAGCCTTTCATGTTTCAGTTTGGGTCTCTCTTTTTAATGGCATTGTGCATATTGCTTTCATTTATTACACATGGAAGAAAATGAATGCCCCTTTTATTCTGCACAAGGAGGATATTTTCCGCTATATTCATTCGTTCTCTATAAGACTATTTACAAAAATGCACAGCAAGAGGATGAAAAAAAAGATGACAAGGTTTCTTTCTATTTGCATGCCTGTCTTCTGTGACGAGAGATTTGTGTAATTCTTTTGTGTCGCATTAAGGCTTTTTTTTTTTCCCCTGAATTTTATTGCTTTCGGCACTCCAAAATGTTTGTTGGGATATTCGAACAGATACAGGGGATGGCACAATAAAATGTAAGTTTTACTGGGCTAGACTTATTATCACCATCTACTATAAAGCGGGTTGCAAGAAATTGGAATAGAAAACCAGAGAAAAATGAAGGCAGATATAGACCATATGGCCCATCTAATCTACCCATCCATTCCATCTACTATCCTTTCCTCTCCCTTAGAGATCCAACGCCACTTGTCCCAAGCTTTCTTGAATTCAGATACACTTTCTGTCTCTCCCACCTCCACTAGGAGGCCATTCCAAGCATTTGATCTTTCGAAGGCAACGAGAACTCTGTTCCCAGCTGATAGGCCTCAAAAATTTCCAAGCTTTTCTTCATCTTTTCTTGGGCTCTGCAACTTAGCTTCCTATAGCAGCTCGATTCCTCCACAGCTACTGCTCTTTTGATTGGGGGGAGGGGTGTCGGAACTGCTTTTCGGCATTGCTCAGTTCTACCCCACTATGTTCATGATCTAAACTGGTCTTCTCAGGACTGCCAATTTTTGAGAGGGGGATTTTAATGCCCAATCTGCCCTACTTTGTCTTAGCCCCACTCATCATCCATTTCTCTCTTTGTCTCTCCTCCTTCCCATCCAGCATCATTCTATCTCTCCGTCTAGAGTTACCAGATTTTACGTTAGTAAAATCTGGACCTCCTAGAACCGCCCCCCCCAGGCCCATCCAGTTCTACCCATCCCCGCCCTATTATACCCCACCCCCGCCCAACCCCCACCCCGCTGCCTGTTCGTCAGGCAAAGCATCCATGCATGTGTAGATTGTGACACAATGATGTCACGTGCATGCGTGAGTGCACATGATGTCACCGTGTTGCCTCTACGCATGCGCGGGTGCCCTCTACTGACGCAATTTCTTTTCAAAACCCAAAGTGCCGGGTTTTGAAAAGCCATCCAGACCCCCGGATATGTCCTGAAAAGGAGGACATGTATGTTGAAATCCGGACGTCTGGTAACCCTATCTCTGCCTTCCTTCCCCATCTACCTCACCCCATCTTTCAGTGTCTCCCTTCTCCTCATCCAGCATCGCCCTGTCTCTCTCCCCACTCCCAATCCAGCACTGCCTTATCTTTCTCTCCACTCTCCCCTCCATCCAGCATCGCCCCCATCTCTTCTCCACTCTCCTACACCAGCATTGACACTTTGCTCTCTTGCTGCTCTTGATTGGCTAAGGTTAAAAAAAACAACAAAACACCCCACTGGCATGAGACCATTTCCCTGCACACTTCACTGCTAGTTTTGCCCCTCTGTTGTAAAACCTTACTCCATCGGAGGATATGGAATCAGCAGATTCAGGAGCAGTGCGTGAACAATAATGGTGTCGCGCCCGCTTATTTTCTGTTGCCACTGCCACTGGAGCACGGTTCATAGACAACCCCGCGAAAGACAAAGGCGCGCGCCGACAACTGAGCACAAGACGGAGGCACGCGTCGAAGAAAATTACAGTTTTTAGGGGCTCCGATGGGGGGGTTTTGTTGGGGAGCCCCCCCAGTTTACTTAATAGAGATCGCTCTGGCGTTGTGGGGGGATTTGGGGGGTTGTAACCCTCCACATTTTACTGTAAACTTAACTTTTTCCCTAAAAACAGGGAAAAAATGAAGTTTTCAGTAAAATGTGGGGGGTTACAACCCCCCAAGCCCCCCACAACGCCCCCACAACGCGGCGCGATCTCTATTAAGTAAAGTGGGGGGGTTCCCCCACACACACCCCCCGTCGGAGCCCTAAAAACAGTAATTTTCTGTGGCGCGCACCTCCACGCTGCGCTCAATTGTCTGCGCGCGCCTTTGTCCCGGCACGCTTTTGACCTGACACCCTGGAGCACTGAGAAGGCAGCAGTGGCAACAGAAGTGAGGGAAAGTTCAGGATGGGGCTGGGGGAGACACAGTGGGAGACATCATTTCACTGGGCGTGTAAGAGAAGGCACACCATATCGGGAATCTCTAAGAGACTTGGCAGGTCTGCTTTCTTCTCTTCTTGCTGCAGGCACAGAGCTCCACGTGCTTCCACTTTGTGACCTTATTTGTTCTTTACTTTTATTATTCATGGATCTGCCGGTACGTTCTCACTTCATCCACCAACGGGAAAACTTTTTTTCATAACTGCTATAAGGGATCTTGGAAGAAACTCTTTTTTATTTAAGAATATAAGAGCTGAAGGTCCATCAAGCCCAGAATCCTGTTTCCAACAGTGGCCAACGCTGGTCCCAAGTACCCAGAGAGTAGCAACCTTCCAGAGCTGAGACTGTGATGTCATAATGCCTCATTCCACCAATGCCTAAGAGCCAGCCTCATCAGTGATGTCACAATGGCTTGTCATACTGGAACAGACCAAAGGTCCATCATACCCAGCATCCTGTTTCCAACAGTGGCCAACGCTGGTCCCAAGTACCCAGAGAGTAGCAACCTTCCAGAGCTGAGACTGTGATGTCATAATGCCTCATTCCACCAATGCCTAAGAGCCAGCCTCATCAGTGATGTCACAATGGCTTGTCATACTGGAACAGACCAAAGGTCCATCATGCCCAGCATCCTGTTTCCAACAGTGGCCAACGCTGATCCCAAGTACCCAGAGAGTAGCAACCTTCCAGAGCTGAGACTGTGATGTCATAATGCCTCATTCCACCAATGCCTAAGAGCCAGCCTCATCAGTGATGTCACAATGGCTTGATTATTCTATACATGACTCACATAAGAACCTAAGAATTGCCATACTGGGACAGACCAAAGATCCATCAAGCCCAGTATCCTGTTTCCAACCCAAGTAGCAAAACAGATTCTATGCTGCTTATCCTAGAAATAAGCAGTGGATTTCCCCAAACCATCTCAATAATGGCCTATGGACTTCTCTTTTAGGAAATTATCCAAACCTTTTTTAAACCCCGCTAATCTAACTGATTTCATCACATTCTCCAGCAACAAATTTCAGAGTTTAATTACACATTATATGAAGAAATATTTTCTTAAATTTGTTTTAAATCTACTACTTGGCTTCATCGCATGCCTAGGGTTACCAGATTTTCCAAATGGAAAATCTGGGCCCATGACCCTGCCCCCAGACCCGACCTGTTCTGGCCAGCCATGCCCCGCTTCGCTCACAGGCCTGCCCCACACCCCGCCACCCTCGATCTGCACAAGCAATGAGCAACATCGGACAGTATTCGTGCATGCGCTGGTGTGATGTCACCGCGTTGCATCCATGCATGCGCGAATGCCGTCTCGATGTCACGCGTTCCCAGAAATTTTTCAAAACCCGGACAAAGTTCCAGGTTTTGAAAAGCTGCCCAGTTCCCCAGACATGTCCTTAAAAGGAGGACAAGTTTGGGGAATTCCGGACGTCTTGTAACCCTACGCATGCGAGGTGGAAGAGGATATCTTCTTTTTCAAAGGCCCCACGGCAACAAGAGGGCATCCGTGGAAAATCAGGGGTGGGAAACTACATGGTGACATCAGGAAATACTTCTTCACCAAAAGGGTGGTTGATTGCTGGAATAATCTTCCATTACAGGTAATTGAGGCCAGCAGCGTGCCTGATTTTATGACAAAATGGGATCGTCACGTGGGATCTCTTCACAGAGAAAGGTAGGGGTGGGTAGACTTGATGGGCCGTGGCCCTTATCTGCTGTCTGTTTCTATGTTTCTATGCTTCCTAATCCTAGTATTTTTGGGACAGAGTGGGGCATTTCTGTGTTAATCGGCCCATCAGTATTGCATGTGTTAACCGATTAGTGCAGGATTAGCGCGCATGAGCCCTTATGGACCAAATCCTTAATGCTCCCCTCTTCCGCCTTAACGCTCCCCCTCTCCACATTAGAAAACAGATCGAACACTCTTCTTTGCATCAGACCAAATCCTTAACTCTCCCCTCCCCCCCTCAACACGGCCCACCTTTCTTTACTTTTTCCCCCTCCTCCCCCCTCCCAAGATCCCTGCCCCCTCCTCTCATACAATATGCTTTGTTCCCCCCGCTCATAAATTCAGTTGTACTCTCTTACAGTACATACCGTATGTGCTCTGTATTAGCCCTTCCTTCACTTAAATTGTCAATGTAAACTAGTTTGACCCTTCGATTGACTTGTTATATTCTTCTTTTTTCAACTGCACTGTATGTAACTCATCTATTTGTTGTGAACCGCCTAGAACTCCCTGGGTATGGCGGTATACAAAAATAAATTATTATTATTATTATTATTATCTGTGTGCTAATGACAACAGCACAAGGCCATTCAAAAAAAAGGAAAATTTGTCATTTTCTGTCTGTGGTAGAAATAGCCTTAGCAATGGCATGCAGATAAGACCCGCGTAAGGGCGTGCTAAGGCCACGTTCTACCATAGCTTTATAAATGGACCCCTATACTATTAACTTTTATACTGTGTGATTAAACATACAAGTCCTAATTTGGAGATATATTGTTAGTGTTTCCCCATGGATTCCTATTAGGGCTTTTCAAGGCTGTTAGATCTTCTGCATGCTTTGGCCTAGCCGGCTTGCCTCCAGTGCTTCCCTCACTCGTTGTTCTCCTTCTTGCCTCTTGTCGCTGTTGTGGCTGCTGCCTCTGCTGCTATTAAGGCTGCTTCTGCCTAGGGTGATCAGACATCCGGATTTCTCCTTTTGAGGACATGTCCGGGGGTCTGGACAGCTTGTCAAAACCCGGCACTGTTGTCCGGGTTTTGAAAAGCTTGGAAACAATCACCGTCGGGCAGGAGGGCACCCGTGTATGCGCAGATGCCATACGATGACATCATCGCGTCGCATGGGCAGATGCCCTCCTGCCCGACGAGAACAAGCAGTGGGGGGGGGGGGGGCTAGGGCGGGATTGGGGATGGGACTGGGGCATCATGGGGCAGGTCTAGGTGTCTGGATTTTCCAAACGGAAAATCTGGCAAACCCTACTTCTGCCACTACTGCAGTTCTCACTGCGGTCATTGTAACTTTCACTCTTCAGTGGCAGCTACTAGTTTGATGGGCTATTTCTGCTTCCACTGTTTCTCCTATTCTTTCCCATCAGAGCCAGCCCAGCTCATTTTCGTGCCCAAGGCCTAGACTATTGCCGCAGAGACGTGCTGCCATCCATCCCCATGTTTTGCTACAGGTAGACCAAACCATGGGATGGCTTTGGAGAACATCAATTCCTCCCCTCAAGGTAAATTACCATAAGAAACTTCCTGTTTAGAGCCTAAAGAAGTAACCTTTTGAAAATAGGGTGCAAAGAGGCAAATAGAAGCTTTTTGTATTTTCTTCCTTCTCTTGTTGTGCAATCTCTGTGGGGTGGGGCAGTGGTTCCCAACCCTTTCCTGTGAGGACCGCCAGCCAGTCGGGTTTTCAGAATAGCCCTAATGAATTTGCATGAAAGAGATTTGCCAGTAACGAAGATGATAGGAATGCATATTGATTAGGGCTATCACAAAAACTCGACTGGCTAGTGATCCACCTTGTCGGGAAAATCCAGGACCCATGGCTACACCCCCAGGACCACCCAGTTCCACCTCTTTCCAGCTCTGTTCTGCCCACCAGGGCCTGCCCCCAGACGGCATCCGCATTTGCGCGGACACAACTCAATGAGGTCACATGCACGTGCATGTGATGTCACCATCTTGCATCCGAGCATATGCGGATGCCTCTTCCCGACACGATTATGTCGGGACACTTTTCAAAACCCGGACAAAGTGGGGTCCAGTATGTTTTATTACAAAGAACTTTACATGCCGGAAACATTTTATTCTATTTACTTATATACTTGTGCAATTTTAACCGAAATTTGACATTTTAAATAAACGTATTTGTCCATACAGTGGTTTAACCTGTCCCCCTTCCCCACTTCCTTTTCTATAGTTCGCCCGTGGGGTTGTGTTTTTTTCCTTTGTACTGAGAGAAATTTTTTTCACCATCAGTTTCCTCTCCTTCTACCACACTATTAAACTGTTGGAATCAATCTTTTGAGTCAGCTTTGAAAAGAATTGTTCATCTTTGTATCCTCCCGCTACTTATATCTTCCTTAGACTCTTGGTCTTCAGAAGAATTAAAAGGAGAGTAGGAAATTAGAAAGTAAGTGGTGTACCAAATGGATAGCTGAACTGAAATTACAGTAGAGGCAAAAGATTGCAATGTATAAAAATGAAATTCAGGTACAGAAAAACCTTTATTTCTCCAATAAAATAGCAACCAGTAGTAATTCCTCTCAGGAACTTTTTCAAGTAGTCAAAAGGTTGTTCACTAATCCAAGTGCACGCACTTTGAAAATAGATTTAACAAAGGAGGATCTAGTAGCATATTTTCCAGACACGATTTCCAAAATTCAACTTGATTTACAACATGAGAAAAGTTCCAGAAGACTGGTAGCCCTGGAGCTAGAGATAGTTTCCTTAGAGAGTACCCATATTACAGAAATTCCAATGGATCGTAACTAGAATTCTTTTCAGAAGATAGATGAATTGCAGACAGCTAAATTACTTAAGAAATGATAAGGGTTTGTGTCAGCTAGACCCTTCATCAGCTTAATTCATGAAAGCTGTGCCTGCTAAATTATTTTTTACTAGTTTTATAGCCTGTTACATTAACGGGTGCTAGAATATATATGTGTGTGTGTGTGTGTGTGTGGTTTTATTTCTTTTTCTCTCTTTAGCCGGGTGCTAGAATAGATGTGTGTGTCTTTCTTTCTTTCTCTCTCTCCTTGGCCGCTTTCTGTCTCTCTCTTTACTCGGCTGTCCACCATCACCCCTTGCCTGTTCCACCTGTCCAGCAGTAGGCCTTCTCCCTTCCTTTTACCTCCCCCTGTCCAGCAACACTCCTTACATGCTTCCCAGTCCTTCTTCCCTGCTCCCCCTGTCCAGCAGCACTTATTCCCTGCTCCCCAGTCCCTCTTCCCTGCTCCCCCTGTCCAGCAGCACTCCTTACTTTCTCCCCCTGACCCTCTTCCCTGCTCCCCCTGTCCAGCAGCACTCCTTACTTTCTCCCCCTGACCCTCTTACCTGCTCCCCCTGTCCTTCTTCCCTGCTCCCCCTGTCCAGCAGCACTTCTTACCTGCTCCTCTGTTCCTCTTCCCTGCTCCCCCTGTCCAGCAGCACTCCTTACTTTCTCCCCCTGATCCTCTTACCTGCTCCCCCTGTCCAGCAGCACTCCTTACTTTCTCCCCCTGTCCTTCTTCCCTGCTTCCCCTGTCCAGCAACAATTCTTCCCTGCTCCCCAGTCCCTCTTCCCTGCTCCCCCTGTCCAGCAGCATTTCTTACCTGGTCCCCAGTCCCTCTTCCCTGCTCAGCAGCACTTCTTACCTGCTCCTCTGTTCCTCTTCCCTGCTCCCCCTGTCCAGTAGCACTCCTTACTTTCTCCCCCTGACCCTCTTACCTGCTCCCCCTGTCCAGCATGCTGCTCCTCTTCTTTAAAACAGCCTACCGACTGTAATGAACCTCGCAGGCTGCTCTAAGGCACGGTGACTTTTCGTGTGCAGCACTCTCCACACACTGCTTCGGGGCCGTGTACTGCCCTGATTTACTCTGGCACGTCCCTGATGACATCATCAGAGACGCGGCAGAGCAAATCAGGGCAGTAGAAGGCCCCGAAGCAGCGTGTGGAGAGTGCTGCACACGCTGCTTGAATCGCTTCCCTTCCCGCTCCTTGAGGTGCGCCGCAGCTCCTCTCGATCCCCGCCAGCGTCAGAAGCCTTCTCCAACGCTGGTGCGGTTCGTGAGAGGAGCCGACAGGAGAGCAGGATGTCCAGCGCTGGGGTCCAGTGTTTCCGCTGTGTAGGCAATCGTTGGCTGACTGCGGTCCCGCACTTGCGATGCATGTCTGGTGACGTAGTATGCGCGCATGCGCATTAAGCTGGCACAGCGCGACAGAACAGGGATCAGGGAACACGCTTTGCAAGTGCGCATGCGCGGGCTACCATTTTATTATTATAGATTCTTACAAATCTTATTAATCAGTTTTTACTTGATGGAAATATGCCCAAACAATTAGGACACATTCCTTTAACAAATGGGGATTTAGGAGAATGTGCTAATTATAGACCAGTGGTTAATATCCCTCTCATAGCGAAAATGGTCAAGGTAGTAGTGAGTACCCAACTGCAAAACTAGTTATCTCAGTAGCAGTTGCTGGATCCTAATCAATCAGGATTCTGTTCCATGATGACTACTTTGAGAACCAACTTAGAGAAATGCATACTTACTCTTGTGATGCCGCTGGATCTCTCAGCGGCCTTCCACCTAGTAAATTACGACACACTATTGGAGGGATTAGATTGTTATGGAGTCCCAGAAGTGGTTTTTGGAATTCTTGAAAAAATCAAAAAAAACTGAGCCTTGTCTGGAAAAAAAATCACAGTCTGGTCTGTAACATAGGGGTTGCGGGGTACCACAGGGTTCAACCTCTGTTGCCAATCCTCTTCAACACCTATCGTAGTAAAATGTTCTCAATACTGAAGAGATATAAGAACCTTTATTACTCATATGCAGCCGACATCTGATTATTGTTTCCTGTCACTCAGAAGATTGAAAAGACCACACACTTAATAAGCATAATATTTGCAAAAATTTCAGACTGGATACTTGTGAATGGGCTAAAAATTAACCAGGCAAGACTAATGTACTCTGGGTAGCAAACAAGGAGATGAAACTCCCACAGTTAAAAATAAAACTAGTCTCAGCAAAAGTTTCAGTACAGACTGATATTAAGATCCTCAGAGTGATTCTAGATTCCAACTTGATGATGGTCAAAGAAATATATGAGACAGTAAGGAAATCGTCCTTGAAATTAAAATTTCTTAGACGTATTAAGACATATTTAGAAGCAACGCAATTTAGAACAGTTCTACAATCAATAGTGTGTAGTCAGATTGACTATGGTAATGTTACTCTGTTGGGTTTACCTGATTGACAACTTAAATCGGGTTCAGATAATTCAAAACGCAGCAGCTAAATTACTCTTAGGAGGCAGTCGTGTTTAGCATGTTACTCCGCTTCTAGTGAGGTTACATTGGCTGCCAGTGAAAGCGAAAGCTCAGTTTAAGGTTCCAATGTTTGTTTTTAAAATTTTAGACGGCACCAGTCCACTTTCACAACCTTATTTCATTGTACTATCCCACTAGGCCGTTACATTCCTGTTTGAAAATCAGACCGCGGGTACCCTCAAATAAGGGTATGTAGGAAATCATGAACGAGAGAGAGATCTTTGATAGTCTGTGGTCCAGTATTGTGGAACAGCTAGCCTCAAAATATTCAAGTTATCTCTTCTTGTTCAAGATTTAGGAGAACAGATAAAAGATACGTATTCTCTCAGTATTTAATTTCATCTTAGATTTAATGTGGCCTCGTGGTTAGAGCTACAGCCACCGAGGTTGTGGGCTAGGAAGTTCTTTTTCACTCAGAGGGTGGTGGACACATGGAACGCGCTCCCCGAGGCTGTGATAGGCCAGAGCACGCTACAGGGGTTCAAGGAGGATCTAGATAGGTTCCTAAAAGAAAAGGGGATTGAGGGGTACAGATAGAAATAGAGGTAGGTTATAGGATTAGATAGAAACCACTTCACAGGTCATGGACCTGATGGGCCGCCGCGGGAGCGGATCGCTGGGCGCGATGGACCTCTGGTCTGACCCAGTGGAGGCAACTTCTTATGTTCTTAAGCCCCATGCTGCTCCCGGAATCCTCCATTGTCCCAGGAACGTTAGACAAATTGTGAGCCTGCTGGAACAGATAGGGACAAATGCTTGAGTACATGAATGTAAAGTGCTTAGACAACCTCCATTGATAGATAGTATATAAATAACGTACGGTAAATAATAATAATAAATATTAAGGAGTCACAGGTGACTGAACTTTTGTTATTCAGAGGCTTGTCTCTTGTCTTATTATCTGTAAACATGTTGAGCTTTATCAGTTAGTTGGTATATAAACTCCCTAAATAGATTAGATCAGATCGATGATTTATTGGGGTTTAGGAAAACTATTAAAACTATTTTTTAATGAAGGATTATAATTTGTTCCTTTTTATCTGGATCTTATGTTGTTATTGGATAATGTTTTAGCTTGCTTTTAGTTCTGGTTTGATTACACTGGACAACAAAGTTTTGCTTCTTCAACACTTTCAGGTATATCCTACAGATTTTTGGCTTCTGATCATGAAAATCACTTTTAAAAGTATGTATCACGTAATGTTATAACAAAAAAGTACATTTTTACAATTTCTTGTTATACTTTCAGGCGAATGCAATTAATTCTTAGCTTAATTCTTAATATGGGACTATTGCTCCCGTTATACCTTGCTGGATATTGAGTGGGCATGTCCAAGCATACATTCAGGACAGGTTGCAAAATGTCCATGGAAATGTTGCAGTCTGGGCAAGTCTGGGCATGCTTGTACATGGCTTTATGGATGCTGCCTGAAAAGGCTATATAAAAGCAGTTCGCCTACAGGGATAATCTTCATAGTATTGTTTATGTAAGTAACTTAATTAGTAAGTCAGCTAATTATTTTATGGTTGTCAGTAATCTTAGAATTTCTGTTAGAGTACTGCTGAGCATTCCGGTTCACATGACCAACTGTACTTCACTAATAGTATTAATAAACCTATTAGTTGTTCCTTAGACAACTTTCAGGTGAAAGGATATGACTTTTCATACTTCTCCAAATGATTTTTTCGGAATATTTGGTAGATGTTTTCATTAAAGAACATGATGCAACAATGAAACAGATACTCATCAAGATCATATTCCTGCTTCCCTTATTGTTAGGGTTACCATATGGCTCCAGAAAAAGGAGGACAAATGGAAGTAAAACCCAGATATCTCAATCCATCCTCCTTTTTCTGAAACCATATAATAACCCTACTTATTGTATTTACTCAACAAAATAAACTCTAAAGGAAATTACAAGGCAGTGAAACTGACTCTTTATTGTTAAACTAGTCTTTAAGCCCGTTACATTAACGGGTGCTAGAAAGCAGCCCCCTTTCCCTCTCCCCCTCCAGTTCCTCCCTGTCTCTCCATAGCCCCCCTTCTGTCTTCCCCCCTTAAGCAAAATGATCTGCCTCCCAGCACACCCCTCTCCCCAAAGCAGCTCCCTTTCCCTCTACCCCTCCAATTCCTCCCTGACTGTCTCTCCGTGGCCCCCCATTTTTTCTCCCCCCCAAGCAAAGCTATCTACCTCCCAGCATACACCCCCCCCCCAAAGCAGACCCCTTTCCCTCCGGCCCTCCAGTTCCTCCCTGACTGTGTCTCTGTGGCCCCCCTTTTGTCTCCCCCCCCAAGCAAAGCTGTCTGCCTCCAAGCACAGCCCTTCCCCAAAGCAGGCCCCTTTCCCTCTCCAGCTCCTGTTCCTCCCTGTCTCTCCATGGCCCCCCTTCTGTCTCCCCCCCAAGCAAAGCTGTGTGCCTCCAAGCACACCCTTACCCCAAAGCAGGCCCCTTTCCCTCTTCCCAGTTCCTCCCTGTCTCTTCGTGGCCCACGCGATTTTCTCTTCTCGCGGTCTGAACAGCTCCCCTAGTCCCTTGCCGCCGCCGCCACCCCCTTCCCTTCCCGCGGTCGACAAACCTCTTGCCTCCAGCAGCCGCCGCAGCACTGTAAACACGCTGCTTCATGGCCTCTATTGCCCCGATTTGCTCTTCAGTGTCCCTGATGACGTCATCAGAGAAACGGAAGAGCAAATGAAGGCAGTAGAGGCCGCAAAGCAGCGTGTTTACAGTGCTGCGGCGGCTGCTGGAGGCAAGAGTTTTGTCGACCGCGGGAAGGGAAGGGAAGGGGGTGGCGGCGGCGGCGGCAAAGGACTAAGGTAGCTGGCCAGACCGCGAGAAGGGTGGGCTGAGAGGAACCCGGGACCGTGGCAGAGGCTTGTTGCACAGTGTAAATACAGTTGCTCAGTGTGAGGCTTCCTTCGCTCTTCCGGGTCTGCATTCCGACTCCTCAACGCGCCAGCCTGAGCCGGCATAGGCGGTTGAGGGGGGAAGGTTGTGGTCGGAGTTGCTAGGCTGCAGCGGATGCGTGAGTTGCGAGTGTGGAGACGGAGAGCAGGCTGTGGTGACGTTGTAGGCGCGCATGCACACTCGTATTTTCGCGACGGACCAGGGAACACGTTTTTTTTAGTGCGCATGCGCGGCCTATCATTTTATTATATTAGATACAATCTAGGAAATACATGAAATTAAGTTCTATACATAGGATAACCATTCAGCTTCATGTTATGAGAAACAAGTTGAGTCAGTTCTGGTTGTACTCCCAATCGGGCTCATAGATGTCACCGTGTTTTTCATATGGCAATCAGAACACCACTTCTATGCATTTAGGGCCTGATTCTCTATAGGATGTCAATCGCCCATCAGTGTCCTAAAGAGAATTGCATCTACATTGCTGAACAGATGCCTTAAATGTAGACCAGCATTTTTTTAGGCCTACAGAGATGTATAGGGATGCTTAAGCATGCCCAAGGCCACTTCCGGCTGAAATCATGCCCATGCCTCGCCTTGGGTGTACTTAAGCATCCCTAAGCATCTCCGTAGATGCGCTACAGACACCTGCAATCTAGACGTCCTTCATGGCACTTTTTTTTTTTTTTTTTTAAACGTGCATCCCGATTGGCTGACAGATGGCGGTAGGATGCCTACCACTGCCTGCAATGGGGACGCGCATTTTGAGAATCAAGCCTTTAATGGGGTAGAACTAAAGCTGATGTCTTCATTGAGTAAATACAGTCTGTACATGATTTGCACCCTGAAAAAGGAACTGCTGATCTCTTCCACAGTTACTCTTACTCCCCGAAAATAAGCCCTAGTGGGTTGGGGGGGGGGGGGTTGACCCAAAATTTTTGATGAAACATGGTGGTACAGTCCAAAGTTCCTTCAAGTCCAGTATTCTGGTTTTCAACAGTGGACAACCCAGGTCACAAGTACCTGGCAAAATACCAAAGAGTAAAACAGATTTTATACAGCTTATCCCTCTGTAGGAATAAACAATGCATGTCACCAAGCCCATCTTAATAACTGATTATAGCTGGGTGTCGAGGTCCTCAGCAAAATGTTTCTTTCTTTCTCTCTCTTTCCCTCTCTTAGAGGCCATTTGGCCTGCTATTCCCAGGTACTCAACTAATCTAATCTGATCTAATCCTTAGGTTTGTATACCGCATCGTCTCCACGTTCGTAGAGCTCGACGCGGTTTACAGTAGGAGAACTCTTCTGTTCTAGCCCCGTTTAGGTTTTCTTTCTGGGATTTTTAGGGAGATTGAGTTCAGTTTTCCTGGGTAAGGGAATTGGGAATTGGCTAGATTAGAGCTTTCCAATGTATGTCTTTAGCTTTCATTTTCTCTTGAGTTTTGCTTCCTACAATGCAGATTCTAGCTGTGGTCTATATTTCTGAGGTACCTTGTCTTCTTCCGGCAATGCCAGTTTGTTTGCATCATCGTATGAGGTTACCAACTGGCAAGGCATTTCAACATTCTTTGTACAGCATGGTGGTCACTGTTTTGTAGGATGGGGGTCAGCATTCTTTGTGCGGCATGGTGCTCAGCAATTGGTAGTACTGTATGCAGACCAGCATTCTTTGTAACTAGCAATGTTTGGGTGACATAGTCTCCTACATTGTGTAGTGTGGTGCTACCTCTCTCCTCCACTCCCTCTTTTCAGTGGCCTTTTAGACTCTACAGTGGCGGCAGTCTTCTCTATCATGTTATACTATGCCACTTCCAAATAGCAGTTATTATAGGCTTGGGAGTACTTTTTAGACAAGACAATGAAACCGTCCACGCAATGCATGGCGGTGGCGAAAAGGGCAAACAGAATGCTAGGAATGATTAAGAAGGGGATTACAAATAGATCAGAGAAGGTTATCATGCTGCTGTACCGGGCCATGGTGCACCCCCACCTGGAATACTGTGTCCAACACTGGTCGTATAGGGGTGATTCCTTATTTGCACCTGAAGGTTAGGCCTCTCTGACATCATCAAGCCTGAACCATTGTCTGCAAGAAATCTTTCCAGCATGAACTTTGCAAGAAGAGAGAAAGAAGAGCAAATCTTTGCTGTTTCTGCCTGATGCATTCTGGGTATGTAACAGAATGGTATTCTAGTCAAGGACATCCATCTATGCCTTCATGCTTAGACTGTGATTCCTGGGGGAGTTATACTCCTATGCTGTGCTTATCTTTCGAACGGCGCCTGTGTCTTCCAGCTTGTATGAGACTTTACACAGAAAGGCTAGTCATCTAAGATCTGTTTCTGGATTGGTCCAAGGAAGTCTTCTGACGAGGTCCAAGTGAAAAGTTGCTAATTATAATTAGTCTGTGTCGGGATGCGGGTGAACTCACTTCTTACCACAGGTATTCTCCACGCTTCTCTTTCTTAATAATTAAGACCTGAACAGTTACCTCGTGTGACTCTCTGCCTGAGAGAGAGTGAATCAGACTCTAAACAGATCTGAATTCCATCACTTCAAGGAAACTTGGCTGCCAATAAATTATAGCCTTACCAGTGTGCCTATAACCAAAGGATTTTCTACGTCTATTAAGCTGAAAAGAAACGTTTTCCATTTCACCTAATTTTCGGCGGAGGCCTAATTAGATGGTGAGCATAAGGAACTTATTATCTTATCAGCTGGGGTTAGATAAGTGCATCCGATTGTGATATAAGATAAGGTTTGGAAAGCTATCTTGGTGATAACTGTAATCAATTGCTGCTAATCAGGGATTATTATTATTATAAGGAATTGTTTAGTGTGTGTAAAAATTAGTTTTACTTAATTATCTAACAAGTGTATTGTGATAATTATGTATATATGTAATATATATGTATATATGTGATAATTATGTGATATATGTAAATCAGATATTTTGTGAACAATATCTTTGATTTATTGCTGATTTATATGGTATTGCTTATGTTTAGGCATTTTTAGTATCACCTTGGGTCTTGATGATCCTTTCCTAATTAGTTAGGTTGAAGGTGAAATAGACTCCATTGAAGTTATTTCTCCTTCAAGGGGGGGGACTGTAGGGGTGTTTCCTTATTTGCACCTGAGGGTTAGGCCTCTCTGACATCATCAAGCCTGAACCATTGTCTGCAAGAAATCTTTCCAGCATGAACTTTGCAAGAAGAGAGAAAGAAGAGCACATCTTTGCTGTTTCTGCCTGATGCATTCTGGGTATGTACCAGAATGGTATTCTAGTCAAGGACATCCATCTATGCCTCATGTGACTCTCTGCCTCAGAGAGAGTGAATCGGACTCTAAACAGATCTGAATTCCATCACTTCAAGGAAACTTGGCTGCTAATAAATTACAGCCTTACCAGTGGCTGACGAACACGTGTGCCTGTAACCAAAGGATTTTCTACGTCTACTAAGCTGAAAAGAAACAATATTTAGATATTGCTACTGGCTTGTGAATTATATTTTTCTATTTTCATAATAAAAGTATTTCTCATTAGCCTGGGTCTTGTGTCGTATAAATAGACAAAGAAATTTGGACCTGGCAGAGTTTATGGTTTTCCCTAGACAAAACTAACAGACACGTAACTTGTTTATGTAATTGATTAGTATACCATAAAACCTTGCTACAGTCACTGTACTTAAAAAAGGACATAGTACTACTCAAAGGGGTCCAGAGAAGAGCGACAAAAATGGTTAAGGGACTGGAGGAGTTGCCATACAATGAGAGGCTAGAGAAACTGGGCCTCTTCTCCCTTGAGAAGAGGGGACATGATCGAAACATTCAAGATATTGAAGGGAATTGACTTACTAGAGAAAGAGAGATTGTTCACCCTCTCCAAGGTGGGGAGAACGAGAGGGCACTCTCTAAAGTTAAAAGGGGATAGACTCTGTACAAACGTAAGGAAGTTCTTATTTACCCAGAGAGTGGTAGAAATCTGAAATGCTCTTCCAGAGGCTGTTATAGGGGAAAGCACCCTACAGGGATTCAAGAAAAGGTTAGATAAGTTCCTGCTGGGCCAGAACATACGGAGGTAAGGCTAGACTTTTTAGTAGGGCACTGGTCTTTGACCTAAGGGCCACCGCATGAGCGGATTGCTGGGCATGATGGACCACTGGTCTGACTCAGCAGCAGCAAATCTATGTTTTTATGTTCTTATTTTCATCTTTACACACGGGTTTGATCTTAATCAAAACCAAGATGTCATGTTGCATATAAGACAAAAAATAGAACCCTAAATGGAGGAGGTACAACAACAAGCTAACAAATGAAAGAACCTCCCTCACCCCAAGAAGTCTACAAAGATTAAGGAAAAGAGATGAAGTCCAACTCCAAACTGAGCAAAGAATGAAAATAATTCTATAATTTAATTTAAGAGTATTAACCGGAAGGGGGAAGGAAGGGGGTTCACCCCCGAAACGGAGTCCGTTGGACATTTACTTCATTTACTGCTTATGGATCACCATTTCCATTACACACGGAGAAGCTAAGTTCTTACAGCCTGTGTATTTTTGAGCTTGGTTGGATTTGGACACTAACTTTCCAGTTTGGCCCCCAGCTTAGGGGTAAGAAATGAATTCCTTCTTTATTTTGATAATGTGTGTTTTTTTCATTTGAGTTTTTTCACACATTGCACATTTTGCACTAGTTAAGCATCACAAATATTATCCGGAGCAAGCCCGGGGATGTTTCGCAGTTAACACCTTCCTGGGTGTAAATCCGCGACAGCTTTTCCCTGGAGTTTCCAGAGGTTGCTGTGTGACTGAGGGCTTGTCCGGTTAATACTCTTAAATTAAATTATAGAATTATTTTCATTCTTTGCTCAGTTTGGAGTTGGACTTCATCTCTTTTCCTTAATCTTTGTAGACTTCTTGGGGTGAGGGAGGTTCTTTCATTTGTTAGCATGTTGCATATAAGACATCTGTGAGGAACTTTTTCAATATAGTGAATGTAATATACCAGTCAAAGACTCACGCAGAGGAAGAATGGGGAAATGCCATTCCCACCTGCGAGCTGAATTAAAAATTCACTTGGAATTCCACAAACACCGCCAGTGCCTATGCCTCCTTCTCAGGACCTGCTGGCAGGTGCCCCAGGTCATCCAGAGCTGGGAGAGGTGGTAAAATCTCAGAAGCAGAGGTAGGCTTGTAATGGGGTAAAAGAAGAGCTAAGGGGCTAGCGGGGCTCTCCAGACTTTGACAGCTGAAGAAATGAGATGGAAGCCTGAAGCAGCAGTCACAGACTGGTGGGATTCAGCAGACACCTGAATCAAAAGAACTGGGCTGACACGTAGGGTTGCAGGGCCTCCCAAGCTCTGTGTGCCAGAGGACAGGAAGAAGCTGGCAACTGCAACCAGAGGAGTAAGAGATGAGAGTGAGAACTGGGAAGATAGAAAAAGAAGGGCTGCAGTTGAAAGTCCACTTAACAATCAACAATGAAGAAACGGATGTGGTCGACTGCTTCGTTTTCCTTGGGTCCCTCGGTGATCACAGTGGCAGTTTGACAGCAGAAATCTAGTGTCAATAAGCACTGGAGGATGCAGCCATGGTCCCATGGACCAAATATGGAAGTGCAAGGATGTCTCAGTTACCATTTACTGCCATTGTGTTCCCAATCATGACATATGGCTGCGTGACATGGACACTCACGAAAGCAGATAAAAGAAAAATCAACACCTTCCAGCTGCTGTGCTGCAGAAGACTTCTACGAATCCCATGGACAACTAGGATCAATAACAAAGATATTCTTGATCATATAAACCTAGAGTTGTCCCTGGAAGGCGAGATTACCAGACAGAAACCGACCTATTTTTGACATGTGATGAGGGCAATGCTTTGAATGGACGTAAAACCCGGATGTCTCAATCCGTCCTCCTTTTTCTGGAGCCATATGGTAACCCCATAGGATGAAATATTGTTACCCGCACTGCCTGAAAATCAGACTCAAAGACCATGTTGAGAAACACCGTTCTAAAAAATGGTTATCAATGAAAGTATTTGTACCAATCGCTACTCTATGCATCCTTGGTGAGGAACTGCCAGCAACCAGCCTCAGAAACTTGAATTCAGCACACTGTCTATGACTTATATGATGCTAATTGCCAAGACAATCCACATAACAATGGACAATATCTTTGGACACATTGAAAAGCCCAGGTCGCCGTCATCCACACATTAAATACCGCCATTAGCCTCATTCTATTATCTAACTTCTTTGTTCTGTTATTTAAAATGTGTAACTAGGCCATGAGAAAGGGATATCATTTTGTTTTAACAATTAGCAATTATGATAGCTGAATTATTAATTGCATATTTCTTTTGCAGTCATCCCTCTAGGGGAGAAAGTGAATGGTGGTTAGAGACCGCTGAAGCCTGAAGCTGGATTCCTCAGAATGGAAAAAAAAAAAGAAAAGAAAAGACAACGAATTTCTTGTATTCAAGTAAATTACTACATGGATTCCTATGAACCTTTTAATTAGTCCTGTTCTGCAGTAGCATTGATTGGGCTGCGGGCTTTTATTTTTTCTGGCTTTCTTCAACTGAAAGATGACACTCTAATGCATTTGGGTGTTTCTTTTTCTATGTAATAAGGTGAAAGAAGATAGACCCCTATCACAGGTTGGCAACGGATAGCTCTTAAGGGCCCATTCCTCTAGAACATGTGGTATGTCCTGATGTGCTTGAAACTTAATTTATTTATGGCATAAAGAGAAAAAAAACCATGCCATTCAATTCATTGCTTTCTAAATCACACAGCTAGACACATATCTTTCCAAGAGAAGAGGAGGACAAATTACAATTAGGGTTGAGAAAAAAAAAAAAAAGAAATTATCAGATTAAGAAGTTTCTCGGTGGAGTTGTATTTGATGTTGCCTGTGCAGGGATGGCTCAAGGCGATCTGCAGCCTGATGCGAGAGATGAGCTGCACCCCCACACCCCCACCCCTCCTGGTATAGCATCTCTCTCTCACCCTTTGCCCGCCCACCCTCCCTCCCGGTACAGCGTCTACCTTTAACTTTAATTCCCACAGCTGCCCTGCCCAGCACCTTTCTCTTCACTGCGACACGCCCCAGCGAAAACAGGAAGTTATGTCAGAGAGGGCGGGCCGCATAAGTTGCAGTATTTGGTTACTTTCTATCTTCTCTCAACTTTTTCCAGGGTCTCATATCCATTTTTCTTTTTTTTCCTCTCTCTCCTCAGATCTTCTTCACTGCTTCCACTACATCTATCTTCAACACTGAATGGGAAATATCAGCTATCTTCTATTTTACTGTCTTTGTCAGCTCAGATCCATTCATTCTTAAAATCCAGTATTTGGTCTCCTTTTTATCGCTATCACCCAGTCCTTCGGTTTCTATCTCAGGACTGTTAGTCTCTCTTTTGCTGTTGAAATCTCCAGCCACTGACTTTACCTACACCGAGGCTCTCTGCTTCTCCATATTACATGTTGGACTGAAGGAGGGGCTACTGAAAAGTTAGCCCAACCAAGAAGAGAGTGATGTGGAGCCATGAAACTTATCAGTTACTCCACACTGTTCTTGACACTTTTCATTTCATTTCGTATCACTGAAACAAAAAGTGTCAAGAAAGGTATGGAATAACTTGTATATTTCATGGCTCCACATCATTCACTTCTTGGTTGGGCTGAGAACTTTTCTGCAACCCCTTGTAGTTATCTTACTTGCTTATCTGCTCACCTGCTGCTGGAGATGTCAAAGTCACTGGGAAAGAAGTCATGCATCCAATTAGATAAGTTGTTTTAGAGAAATTTTGAATCCGTTTTCCTTGAATCGGTAGATTTGCTTTGGATGTCAGCAGATGGAACTTCAGATTTTCAGCAGATCTGCTGTGGAAAAAAACTGGAGTTTCACTTTACAAAAATCAAAATTTATGGCAAACTTTTTTTTTTTTTTTTAAAGTTCAAAAATGTTTTATTCGATTTAGTACAACGAAGAAACAAACATAAGATGTATAACAATGAGTACAAATTGTAGCGAACAGCTTGATAACGGCACAGCATCATACTCATAGTAGGTTATTCTAGAAGGCATCTAATGCAAATTAATATAAAAACCAAGGAAAACAGCGAGGAGAAACTCAAGAAGGGACTAAGGATACCATAGTACAAACCTATAAAACAAACAAAAAAGAAATTCATATCTATTTGATCATGTGTAATACATAAGGGCTCCTTTTATTAAGCTGCGCTAGCGGTTTTAGCGCGCACTTAGCGCACACTGAATTTCTGCACGCACTAGACGCTAACGCCACCATTGAGCTGGCATTCGTTTCTGGCACATAGCGTGGGGGGGGGGCAGCGCGCGCTAATCTGCAGCGTGCGCTAAAAATGCTACCGCAGCTTAGTAAAAGGAACCCATAATGTATTAGTGAAGTACACTTCTCCCTCCGCATTCGCGGTTTCAGCATTCGCGGTTTCGATTATTCAGGGTTTTTAGCTTATGGGCTCCTCCCCCCCAAATTGCATCAGCTTGCACAGAGAAATCGCCGATTCCAAGCGTTTACACAGAAAATCGCCGATTCCCAGCACTTTCTTCATCATGTTTTGCCTCTCCTTCAGAAACAGACCAGGTCTCCCACCATGTTATTCGCAGTTTCACCATATTCACGATGATTTTTAATAGAAAACAGTGAATAACATATGAAAAAGTTATTCACGGTTTTTCTGTATTTGCGGTTCTGTTAATCCCCTATCACAGCGAATACAAAGGGAGAAGTGTAATAAGCAAAAACAACATATATAACATAAGCAAAGGTAGATCAACCTGGATGTCAGAATGAGTCACAGTGGGACAGAAAGAAAGCGGTACAATAGTTATTATTTGTCTCTTGAAAGATATCTAACCCAGTGGTTCCCAACCCTGTCCTGGAGGGCCACCAGGCCAGTTGGGTTTTCAGGCTAGCTCTAATGAATATGCATGGAGCAGATTTGCATAACTGGCACCTCCATTATATGCAGATCTCTCTTATGCATATTCATTAGGGCTATCCTGAAAACCCGACTGGCCTGGTGGTCCTCCAGGACAGGGTTGGGAACCACTGATCTAACCGACTCAGATAAATATTCAGTCTGATGGTTGATAAGGAGAGATAGTATGAGCTAACAATGGAGCCCAAAGTTTTTCGAATCTCCGTAGTACATTTGACCTCTCGTCAGCAATACGTTCATATTTAGCTATCGGGCAGACAGGGTTCCACCAAACTCTATATTCTGCAGCAGCCAAATTCTTCCAATTTGAAAGGATAATTTTGATGGCAATAAATATAAGTACTGTATATGCAACAAGTTATTAACATCTTCAGTTACAGAGAGTTGGCCATCATGGCAACCTATGAGAAGAACGGTGAAGGATAGGGGTTGGTTTATATTGAGTATAGAACTGATGGCCACCCTTCTACTCCAGTAACTACGGAGTAAAGGACATTCATATATCATATGACGTAATGTTCCCCCTGCGTTGCCGCAAGACCAGCAGTTGTCTTCCATCTTGGAGTTAAGCTTTCGATAGGCGACTCGGCGTCCAGTAGGCTTGTGGAGCAGGAAAAACGATACTTGGAGGCAAATTTTAACCAGGCAGAAATCTACCCCAGGTCAGGTTGAACTTCAAATCATTTACCCATCCTTAATTATGGAGAGAAAAAAATGCGAGGAAAAGAAGAAAAAGATGAAATAGAAAAACAAGTCAACTAAATAAGATAAACAGCAGAATAAAAATAAAAGTGGCATTCTAAATAAACTACGATATGTGGAGAACATCAATTTAGGCTGTTCTTTTGAAGCACGGGAGAATAGAGATGAGTGGGGAGAGAATAAAGGTTGTTTCTTTTACATTTCAGTCTGTTCTTTACCATATCAAACTGAAGTTTTATGGGTGCTTGGATTGCTTCAGCCTGAACTGCCATATCCTATAGTTTCTCCAGGATATTGTTGGCACTTCCTCCAAAACTATTCTTTTAACCATGAAAAAGATATTTATTTTAAATCTTTATTAGTTTTTCAAACTACAAATATATATATATATACACATATAATAGTACAAGAAAAGCACATTGATCCTACAGACTTAAATAAGCAACTATTTTAACCCTCCCTCCCACCCAATAATCAAGAAAAACAAATACATAGAATCAATCAATAACTTTCCCATTTTAAGAAGGGCCATAAAATAAAATCAGTTATCAGTCCTTACAGAATTTTGTCAATGGTTCCCAAACATCCAGAAATTTCCTATACTGTCCCTGTTGTATGGCCATCATATGTTCCATTTTAAAAGTATGACACAGAGATTCCCACCAGAAAGTGTAATTTAACTGATCCCAGTTTTTTCAATTCCTCAAAATAAGTTGTATGGCATGAATGAAAAAGATATTTAGAAAATCAAGCATGTGGTGTCCGAGGGCCACGAGGGAAAGGCATGTCCTGTGACTTCTGTTGCCACTGGAGAAGGCACTGGGCAGAATGGGACTGCTCTTTGATTTGTTGATCCGAGAGGGAGGCTTGAAGTGAGCTGTTGCCCAGACTTACCTCACAGAGCCTGGAGTCACTCATTGTAGATTAAAAAAACCTGAACATTTCATCCAGTCTGCCACACAGTCAAATTCATATCAGTTACATAAGAGCATAAGAGCTGCCATATTGGGAGAGACCAAAAAGTCTCTCAGGCCTAGTATTCTGTCTCCAACAGTGGCCAATCCAAGTCACAAGTACCTGGCAAGAACTAAAAAAGAGTAAAATAGATTTTATTCTGCAATATCTGCGTGATAGTTGGCTGCCTAACCTCCCTAGACCTTTTCTAAAAGCCATATGCTCCCGAATCAAGTGTAGAAGAGCTTGCATGGCCTGCCGTACAGTGAGAGATTAGAGAAACTGGGCCTCTCCTCCCTTGAAAAGAGGAGACTGAGAGGGGACATGATCGACACATTCAAGATACTGAAGGGAATAGACTTAGTAGATAAAGACAGGTTGTTCACCCTCTCCAAGGCAGGGAGAACGAGAGGCCTCTCTCTAAAGTTGAAAGGGGATAGATTCTGTACAAACGTAAGGAAGTTCTTTTTCACCCAGAGAGTGGTGGAACACTGGAACGCTTTTCCGGAGGCTGTTATAGGGGAAAACACCCTCCAGGGATTCAAGACAAAGTTAGACAAGTTCCTGCTGAACCAGAACGTACACAGGTAAGGCTAGTCTCAGTTAGGGCACTGGTCTTTGACCTACGGGCCACCATGTGAGCGGACTGCTGGGCACAATGGACCACTGGTCTGACCCAGCAGTGGCAATTCTTATGATCTTAAATATACTGGCTCTACCACTTTGACTGTCCTGATGCTCAATGTTTATTTTCTTGTTTTTATTTTAATTTGATTTAATTTTTGTTATTTTGTTTTGTCCTTTGGTCTTCTTTTTGTACTCTTACTATGTAAGAAATTGGTCATGCAGGTGCTTTAGTCAGATTGTGAGCCTATGGGGCAATTAGGGATATTTTTCTAAGCACCTAATAATTGATTGCTTTATTTTTTTTGAATCGCTGTGAACTTCGAATAGATATTGGCTGTATACAAATAAAAATTGTATTGTATTATCCTAGAAATAAGCAGTGGGTTTTCCAAAGTCCTTCTTAATGACGACTTATGGACTTCTAGGAAATTATCCAACTCTTTTTTAAACCCTGCTAAGCTAACTGCTTTCACCACATTCTCCGGCAATGAATTCCTGTCGCTGACGTACTTGAAAAAGGATTTATCCCCCTTTTTAACCTGCCTAGTTATATTTTCTTCCATCCGGAGCTTGGCCTCCCTGACTGACGTTTTAAATTTCCTAGATTTTATCATATAGGTTTCTTTTGCTTCCGGTAGTTGTGACAGTATGTTTTTAGGATTTTGCTTTATCATTTTTTTTTTTATAAGCTGATCACCACCAACTAAATTATCCTGTAATATTCACTGCCATGCCTTGTCCAGGCACCAGCATTGAATATCCCTGGATAATTTGGGGTGGCCTATCCACCCGGAGCTTATGTGGACCTAGCTGATATTCAGCCAATATGAATATTGGACTGGGGGTTGGCTAAATTTTGTTTTTGTAAAATGACAAGGAATCTGAAAAATATTTTGTTTAAATTTGGGTCAGCGGTTTATACCCCCAAATTAATTGTGTTGGTGAGTCAAGCTGAGAACATAAGCCAAGCCTGATTTTAGCTATTACCAAACTGTGAATTTTGAATTTCTAAGAGAAATAAGAACTTCAGGTTCTTAGAAAGCAATTGGTCAGAGCTACGATAGACTTTGGTGTGACCAGATTTTCGTAAACTAAAATCTGGAGCCATGGCCCCACCCCGCAGCCACGCCCCATTCCACCTGAGCCACGCCCTTTTCCATCCCCAGCCCCTCAACCTTTTTGTTCATTGGGACAGCATCAAGCACATGCACTGGTGTGATGCGATGACAGTCACGTGGGTGCGTAGATGCCATCCCAACATCACTCGTTGCTAGAGGCTTTTCAAAACCCGGACATAGGGCTGGGTTTTGAAAAGCTGTCCGGACCCCCTGGACATGTCCTCAAAAAGGAGAACATGTCCGGGGAAATCCGGATGCCTGCTAACCCTAAAAGACTTAGTGTGCTGCAGTCCACTAGTAACCCTGCAGGGTCCGTTTGTTATACTGATTTCAACCATTCAGCACTGCCTGTGGCCCCTCATGTCAGGGGTGCAACGGAACTCTTTTTGCACATAAAGAACTAAGGCCAATACTGGACAGATCTGCATGATCTGTGTCCCATATATGGTGATTCGGTGTAGAATGGGCTGGGGTGGGCATCAGTGGGAACTCCACTAATATGGAACATGAAGATGTTACTGGCCAGACTTTACTGTTGATATTCTGCAAACAACGGGATGGTTGGATGGGCTGGAGTGAGCTTGGACGGCAACTTCAGCATTTGGAACCTAGGACAATACCAGACTTTACAGTCTATGGCCCAGAAATATCAAATAAGAGACAAGTTAATCTAATCATGTATTTTTTAATGAGTATAACTAATGGGCAGACTGGATGAACCGTTCAGGTCTTTATCTGCTGTCATTTACTATGTTACTTGGCAGAAACCCAAAGAGTAGCAACATTCCAGAGCTGAGATTGTGATGTCATAATGCCTCATTCCACCAATGCCTAAGAGCCAACCTCAGCAGTGATGTCACAATGGCTTGATTAGATGGCAACTTCAGCATTTGGAACCTAGGACAAAACCAGACTTTACAGTCTATAGCCCAGAAATATCAAAGAAGAGACAAGTTAATCAAAACATGTATTTTTTTTTAATGGGTATAACTTATGGGCAAACTGGATGGACCATTCAGGTTTTTATCTGCCGTCATTTACTATGTTACATACGAGTACCAAAAAAACCCCATATGGTGCATCTGGTACTACTTCTATTGTTAAGAGTCCTGGATTACAGGAAGCAGACTTTCTTGACGTGTGAATTTAAAATGAAAACTTCATTTATATTTCTAGAGAATAATCCCTCAGTTTGTACTCTGAAAGTTCTTCCTCCACACCCAGCTGAATCACCTGTCCCTTATAGATGGAGTCTTATAGATCTTTACAGACTATGGTAATCTTTTCCAGTGGCAAACAAGGGGTTATTTATTGAACGCTCTCTTAAGCTGCAAGGGACTGTATTTTAACAACTTTAAAAAATGTGTGTTTCAGGATGTACTAGATTTAACACACCAGCTTTCAAGGAAAACTTACAGCTGATGAAAATTTAATGCTATATGTAACAAAGCAAAATGAATATTTAATCAATGCTTTTATGAGAAACCACATAGCAAAACAGTCGGAAAAAAACAAACCCTCAACTGTTAGACAAATTCTGGTAGTGAATCAGTTAAGTTATTGGCAACCAGCAGCTCCTAATAAACACTCAGCTAATTCTGCAGGAAAAGCACTAATTAGAAAAACAATAATAATCGGTGTAATTGCTCTAAATTAGCCTACTAACAGCGAAGCTGCTTCTATGCTGAAACACAGCTGCTTCCTGGCCTCACGGCCTGCAGACCTACAAAGCAGTCCTTTGCATTGCTGCCATCTAGAGGTCACGAGGAAGTACTTCGGTTCTGGCTAAGAAAAATCCAGTCCAATCCAATCTAGCACATTTTTTAAAGCTACACCACTGACAGGATTGTATGTTAAAAGTTGCCAAAATCTGCTATGGATGAAGAACATACAAATAGCCTTACTGGGTCAGACCAATGGTCCATCAAGCCCAGTAGCCCATTCTCACGGTGGCCAATCCAGGTCACTAATACCTGGCCAAAACCCAAGGAGTAGCAACATTTCATTCAGAATCCTAAAGAATAGCAAAATTCTGGAACCCCAAAGAGTAGCAACATTCCATGTTACCGATCCAGGGCAAGCAGTGGTTTCCCCCCATGTCTTTCTCAATAAGACTATGGACGTTTCCTCTGGGAAATTGTCCATACCTTTCTTAAAACCAGCTAGGCTATCTGTTCTTGAAAACTATCTCCGTGAAAACTGTACTGTGAAATTAACACTTTTCCATGGAAATGATTACTATTTAGGTTTTCTACACACACGTATAATTCCTCTTTGTAAGGGTATAGGAAGAAGCCTACAAATATGTGGTCCAGCAGCTCTCAACTACATGAAGGGTTATTTTCTATCTGAGAATATATCAGATCTTGTAACATAATTTATTTAGCTGGCCCACAAAAGAATCTATCGAGGCTGCACATAGTCCAGGATGCTGCGGTCCACCTGATTTATGGTTTGAAAAAATACGATCATGTGAGCCCTTATTATCAAGAATTGCATTGGCTTCCAATGGAGGCCTGAGTCAAATTTAAATTCGGTTGTCTTTATTATAAAGTGCTCTTTGGCATGGCACCGATTTATCTATCCAAAATATTTTCCTTTGTTCAATCTAAATGTCCACAGAGTTCATGTAGTCTCTTTAATTTTCCATCATTCAAAGGTTGTCGTTATAAAAAAACCATCTTCAATGTTCATTTTTTTTATCAGGCGGCTTGCTGAGATAAGGAACTTAAGGAACTCTTGTTATTGAGTTCCGAGTCTTATCATCATTTTCAAAAGCAACTGATAACATATATGTTTGCTAACTAATCAAAATCTTTCTAATTTATATTGTCTCTTTAATATTTGTTAACCGCTTTGAACTTACTGGTTATGCGGTATAGAAATGAGTTATGTTATAGAAACATAGACACATGACAGCAGATAAAGGCCAAATGGTCCATCTAGTCTGCCCATCCACAGTAACCATTATCTCTTTCTCTCTCTCAGAGATCCCACGTGCCTATCCCAGGCCCTCTTGAATTCAGACACAGTCTCCGTTTCCACCACCTCTTCCGGGAGACTGTTCCATGAATCTACCACCCCTTCCGTACAAAAGTATTTCCTCAGATTACTCCGGAGCCTATCACCTCTTAACTTCATCCCGTACCCTCTCATTGCAGAGTTGATTCGTGCACATTTACATTACGTAGGTATTTAAACATTTTTCTTAGATTTTTGATTTAAACATCTCTCTATCATATCTTTCTAAAAAGGCCCCTCTGAAATTCTAAACAAACTGTATATTGTAATTCACTACTTTTTCAAGATTCTGCATACTGTAATTCCACTGACTATCTGCATATTGTAACTCGCTGATTGTCCAGCTCTCTTCAATGTAAACCGCCTAGAAGTCGCACGATTATGGCGGTATAGAAGAATAAAGTTATTATTATTATTGTTATTATAATCATATGTCCCTTCTCCCTCCAACGTATACAGATCAAGATCTTTAAGTCTGTCCCCATAAGCCTTATGATGAAGACCAAACACCATTTTAGTAGCCTTCCTCTGGACCGACTCCATCCTTTTTATATCTTTTTGAAAGTGTGGTCTCCAGAATTGTACACAGAATTCTAAATGAGGTCTCACCAGAGTTTATACACGGCAAAATATCTCCTTTTTCCTACTGGCCATACCTCTCCCTATGCAACCTAGCATCCTTCTAGCTTTTGCCGTCAACTTTTCAACCTGTTTGGCCACCTTAAGATCATCACATACAATCACACCCAAGTCCCGCTCTTCCGTCGTGCACATAACTTCTGTTATGTTTATGTTATATACCTGTCTGAATGAGTAACAACTTGTGTAAAATTTTAGCAGATAGATGCTTCTACAATCAACAAAACTGTTAGGAGCAACTAAATTGACTTTTTCTGCAAACGGATCCATGTCCATCTTGTGATCAGAAATCCCTTGAGGGAGACCATTGTTACTATAATTAATTCTTCCCTAAGTGAAGGAATTTTCCATCATCTCTGAAGCAGGCAATTATGCGTCCGTTAAAAAAAGCACCTTCCTTAGTCTTATTTCAAGTTCCCTATTCCTAGGAAAATGAAAACAGCAAATTACTTGGTAAGTTTAAAAGTCTTCTAAAAAGCTGGCTCTTTAACGGAATCATTTCAAAGGATACTTTACAGTGGACTAGTAGTGCCGGCAAGCAAAAATTAAGTGGGTAACCTTCCCCAACCTCTTGTTTCATTATCTATCCCTTTTTATTTGTTTACGAATTGTATTTTATTTTTTTTTCCGCCCTTTTTCACATGTATTGTTTTGTTAAAATAGTACTAACTGTCTAGTTTAATTATTATGACTTTTTGGGCTTTTTAAACCCAATTTTATAACTAAATGTAAATCGCATTGGATTTGGATTTTGTGATCAAATCAAATATTTTAAATAAACTTGAAACTTGAAATTGTAACTGATCAGTTACAGGTTTTACCCGAAGATGGAAAGATTTTGGCAGTGGCTTACCTGGTATATGTGACACCCGAGGCCCATCATTTTCGACACACCTCCCCCCCATATGAAAAACATGATTTTTAGTAACAATCCATACGTCACACATGAATACCTAGGAAAAGGCAGCATCTTACATACTGCAGTGAACAGTACATCAGTAAACCCATTGTAAAACTAAACAAGCCAGATTAGTACAGATCAATCCTACACAGTCAATCCTAACAGAAAACCATGTCTTTCGAACACACAGAAAAACACCTTCGCCTAGTATGCAATCACAAACTAACCCCTCCCCCTTTTACAAAACTGTAGTGTAGTTTTTAGCCATGGTGGTAACAGCTCACATGCCAACACTAAAAAACGATCTAAAGTTTTGTAAATGGGGAGATAGAATAAAAATACATAGACAAAGGTTAAACTGAAGCACCAAGAAGCTGGACTCTGCATACAATGCAACACCACAGAAACAGTGATGCATCTCCCCTAAAGCAAAAAAAATAAATAAATATAATTTTTTTCAACCTTGTCTTCTCTGGTTTCTGCTTTCCTCATCTTCTTGTCACTCTCTTCCTTTCATCCACTGTCTACCCTCTCTCTGCCCCTTCTATATGGCATCTTCTCGCCTTCTAGTCCCCTTCCAGAAACTTTATGCCTCCCCCTTCCATCTCTCCCTTTACCTCCATTGGTCTGGCATCCATCTTCTTCCCTTCCCTCCTCCAATGGTCTGGCATCACTCTCCTCTCCTCCCCCCTTCCCTCTCCCACACCCCCATGGTCTGGCATATCACTCTCTCCTCTCCCTTCCCCCCACTTCCATCAGCATCTGCCCCCTTTCTCTCCCAGCAACACAATTCCATGCAGTATCCTTCTCCCTTATGTCTCTTTCCCCTTTCCCCTCCGACATCACTTATCTTTGCCAGAGCAGAGGCAGCAGTAGTCATCGCGGGACCTTGCTGCACTTCAGCACAGCTGCCGACTCTGCTCTGAAATAGGTACGGCAGCCGCGCTGAAGTGCCGTTTTGAGCAGCGCGGGAGCTTTCGGACCCGGCCGGCTGGCTGTGTACCCCCTTGAAGCGTGCACCCGGGGCGGACCGCCCCACCCACCCCCCATCCCCTTGGTACGCCACTGGATTTTGGATCCCTTTTAGTCAGGTTTTCATAAGGTTTACAGAGGCCATGTTAGTATACATGCTAGACTCCCTGCAGCAAGGCATGAATGGAGGTAGAATATCTTTGGTGTGTACATCATACAGGATGAGGAAAAAATAGTAACCCTCTAGAGTTTTGTCTGTCTTCTCAGCACCCACTTGGAATTTCAATGTGAAACTTTACAGCTTTTTTGCTGTTACTATCTACTTTCACGTGCTGAGTGGAATGAGATTATCTTTAAACATGGCAATGTTACAGACTTTTGCTTGGTGAGCAACATGAGAGGCCTATCCCAAGCTCCACCCAAAGCCATAAACAATCGCTGAACTCAAGGAAGTGCTGCAATCCAGGTCACTAGTACCTGGCCAAAACCCAAGGAGTAGCAACATTTCATGCTACCGATCCAGGGCAAGCAGTGGCTTCCCCCATGCCTTTCTCAATAACAGACTATGAACGTTTCCTCCAGGAACTTGTCCAAACCTTTCTTAAAACCAGCTGCGCTATCTGCTCTTGCCACAACCTCTGGCAACACATTCCAGAGTTAACTATTCTTTGAGTGACAAAAATTTCCTCCTATTGGTTTTAAAAATATTTCCCTGTAACTTCATCGAGTGTCCCCCTAGTCTTTGTAATTCCTGATGCAGCGAAAAATCGATCCACTTGTACCTGTTCTACACCACTCAAGACTTTGTAGACTTCAATCTTATCTCCCCTCAGCCGTCTCTTTTCCAAACTGAAGAGCCCTAACCTTTCCAATCTTTCCTCATACGAGAGGAGTTCCATCCCCTTTATCATCTTGGTAAAGCGCTGCTATATCTTTCTTGAGATAAGGAGACCGGAATTGAACGCAATACTCCAGATGAGGTCGCACCATGGAGCGATTCAGAAGTATTATAACATTCTTAGTCTTGTTAACCATCCCTTTTTAAATAATTCCTAGCATCCTGTTTGCTTTTCTTGGTTTCATCATTTTGTCTAGACACAATACTGCATAACCGTGTTGGATGTGGAATTTTCATAGCAGCTCCAAGTGCTTTTGCACGTGAGAAATGAAAACAGAACCCCACCCCCCACCCCCCCTTTTACAAAACAGCGCAAGAGGTTTTGAGCGCTGGCCAAAATTCTGAATGCTTTGCGGTGCTCCGACGCTCATAGGAACCTCATGCCAGCCGGTGCTAAAAACCTCTTGTGTGGTTTTGTAAAAAGGTGTGTGTGTGGGGGGGGGGGGTGAGTGAAGTCACATAGCAAAATAGTAAATGACAGAAGATAAAGACCTGAACGATCCATCCAGTCTGCCCAACAGCCGCATGCAGTGGCGTAGTAAGGGGAGGCGGGGGGGGGGGGGAAGGTCTGCCCCAGGCGCCATCTTGGTGAGGGCACAGGCACCTGTCCTCCTCTCCGCTTCCCCACTCCTTCCCCTCCCCCCTCACTGCCACACATACGCGCCACTTTCCTGCCACCGTACCTCTAACACTCCTGGTGCAAGCGGCAACCCGCAACCTGCTGTCGCAACCTAGGAAATGACATCAGACGAAGAGCAGACGCCGGCGCAATCATAGCTTGAGTGTTGCTGCTCGCGCCAGGAACGTTACAGAGGTACGGTGGAAGGGAAGTGGTATTCACGCATCAGAAGGGGGTGGGGAAAGAGTATGTGAAGGTCGGGGGTGGAGAAAAGAGCAGAGAGGGGCGCCACTCCCACCTATCCCCACCCCCGGCGCCTCTCGCTCTTGCTATGTCACTAGCCACATGCGCCATAAACAGTAAATTAAATTGCCTTTTCTTTTCTTTGATATTTCTGGGACATAGGCTGTAAAAATCCACCTGGCACTGTCCTTAGGCTCCAACTACTGGAGTTGCTATCAAAACTCACGCCAGCCAATCCAAACCATTCTTATCATTTGTGGGATACAGATTGTAAAAGTCTTCCCAGCACTGTCCTCATATTCAAAATAGGTGATAGGCTCCAGAGTAATCTAAGGAAATACTTTTTTAACAGAAAGGGTGGTAGATGCGTCAAATGGTCTCTCAGAAGAGGTGGTGGAGACAGAGACTGTGTCTGAATTCAAAAGGGCCTGGGATAGGCACGTGGGATCTCTCAGAGAAAGAAAGATATAATGGCCACTGAGGATGGGCAGACTAGATGGGCCATTTGGCCTTTATCTGCCATCATGTTACTATGTTTCTATAACCATAAAGCTCTATGACATCACAATGCAGTTGTAAAGAGCCTTAGCCAATAGGGAGAGGAGGAGATAGTAGATGCTGCAGATGGGCAGACTAGATGGGCCTTTTAGCCTTTATCTGCCGTCATGTTTCTAACTTGAGTTTTCTTTGAAGCTCTCCCCACATCATCCTAAACTGAATTGCCATATACAGGACACAGATTGGCCACTTTTGGAAACTGGACATTGGGCTAGATCAGGAGAGCCCCAGGCAGGTCAGGTGTTCAGAATATCCACAGTGATTTCTATTCTGTCCTCCCAGAAGCTCAGAATGGGTTACTATAAAACATTCACCATGAAAGATAAGGGCATTATGAGTGGGTACAAACGGAGAATACAAGGGGGGGGGAGGGGGTCAGAATGCTGTCTGCATTTTCACTGCTTTTCAGAAGGCCATCAGTGAGTCTAGTGACCTGATCTGAGTAGGCAATTGGTTCCCAAAAATATAACCTATTACTTTTGCATAATTTTGAAATTTTGGGGTGTTTAATTCCCTGGAGTATAAAGGATACTCCATGCATTTGCCCCCTTTCCCTTATGGGAAGAACTCGTTGCCAGAGGTTTTGATAAAAGCGGATAGCGTAGCTGGTTTTAAGAAAGGTTTAAACAAATTCCTGGAGGAAAAGTCCATAGTCTATTATTAAGACATGAGGGAAGTCTCTACTTGCCCTGGATCAGTAGCATGGAATATTGTCCAGCTACTAGTGACCTTGATTGGCCACCATGAGAAAGGCTACTGGGCTTGATGGAGCATTGGTCTGACCCAGTAAGACTATTCTTATGTTCTTACATGAGCCATGTATAGGAGAATCAACATCACTGATGAGGTTGGCTCTGAGGCACTGTGGAATGAGGCATTATGACATCACAATCTCAGCTCTGGAATTTTTCTTTCATTGGGGTTCCAGAATCTTGTTATTCTTTAAGATGCTGGAATGTTCCTACTCTTTGGGTTTTGGCCAGGTACTAGGGACCTGGATTGGCCACCGTGAGAATGGGCTACTGGGCTTGATGGACCATTGGTCTGACCCAGTAAGGCTGTTCTTATGTTCTAAGGGGAGCAGTATTTAAGGTGTTGTAAGAGTCGGGTTTTTATTGCACCTTAATTTCTCGTGGAAGTGGCTAACCTGCAGTATCTCAGTATCACAGATTAATCACTTCTATAGTACAAGAATAAAACTGCTTGCAATCAGTTTCACAAGATGTGTTATTTTTGCATCCCAGAAGCTTTGGACTACAAAGGCACCACCCAGTGCTCCTGAACTGCTCCTAAATGGGGCCAGGCTGAAGAAGTCCTCCCCTCCCCCCGAAACCCTTCCTTTACTAAAGTCACCCTAGCAATGGTCCTCCTCCTGATGGTCCCCTTAACTCCAATGCCCAAATCCTAGAGAGGGTGTATTAAAATTAGGACAGAAGCAATCCACTGTTGCTCCTGCCCCTCCCAGTGCCGAGTTCAAAATGGTGCCAGTGACGGAAGAACGTAAGAATAGTCATACTGGTTCAGACCAATGGTCCATGTAACCCAGTATCCTGTTCCCAACAGTGTCCAATCCAAGTTACAAGTACCTGGCAGAAACCCAAATAGAAGCAATATTTCATGCTACTGATCCCAGAGCACGCAGTGGCTTCCCCCGTGTCTGTCTCAAGAGCAGACCATGGATTTTTCCTCCAGGAACTTAGCCATGCCTTTTTTTAACTCATCTATGTTAACTGCTCTTACCGCAACCTCTGGTAACGAGTTCCAGAGTTTAACTAGCCACTATATTTCCTCCTATTTGTTTGAAAGTATTTCCCAGTAACTTCATTGAGTGTCCCCTATCAAATGCAATAAATCTAATCCAATCCCGTTCATTTTCACCTGTTCTACACCACTCAGAATTTTGCAGACTTCAATCATATCTCCCCTCAGCCATCTCTTTTCCAAGCTGGAGTCCTAAACTCATTAATCTCTCTTCATACGAGAGGAGTTCCACCCCCTTTATTATCTTGGTCACTCTTCTTTGAACCTTTTCTAATTCTGTTATATCTTTTTTGAGGTACAGCGACCAGAACTAAATGCAGTATTCACCATGGAATGATACAGAGGCACTATAAGATTCTTGGTTGTATTTGCCATCCCTTTCCTAATAATGCCCAGCATCCTGTTTGCTTTTTTGGCTGCCAACACCCACTGGACAGAAGATTTCCTCCCCTAAATCGCGTCGGGCAGGAGGAAATCCGCACATGCGCGGATTTCCTCCTGCCCGACGAGAGCAAGCCGCAGGGGGGGTTAAGGCTAGAGTGGGATTGGGGGGCGGGACTGGGGCAGGTCTCGGGATCTGGATTTTACTAGAGTAAAATCTGGCAACCCTACTAATGATACCCAGATTTTTTTCTTGGGTGCTGACTCTAGGGGCGCTATTTCTCATGGTTCTACTTCTAGGGCAGGGCTGCCCAAATCCGGTCCTCGAGATCTACTGGCAGGCCAGGTTTTCAGGATATCCACAATGAATATGCATGAGAGAGATTGGCCTGCATTGCCTTCTTGGTACGCAAATCTCTCTCTCATGCATATTCATTGTGGATATCCAGAAAACCTGGCCTGGCAGTAGATCTCGAGGACCGGACTTGGGCAGCCCTGTTCTAGGGGATCAAGTTACCATATAATGGTCCTTATAAGGCAGCTTAGCCCCTAGCGGCAGTACAGATCCATGGTGAGACCTCATTTGGAATATTGTGTTCAATTCTGGAGACCACATTACCGGAAAGATGTGCTGAGAATTGAGTCAGTTCAGCGGATGGCCACCAGGATGGTCTCGGGGCTCAAGGATCTCCCATATGAAGTAAGGCTGAATAAATTGCAGCTGTACTCACTTGAAGAACGAAGAGAGAGAGGGGACATGATTGAGACATTTAAATATATCATGGGCCGTATCGAGGTGGAAGAGGATATCTTCTGTCTTATGGGACCTTCGTCCACCAGAGGGCATCCGCTGAAAATCAGGGGAGGGAAATTTCATGGTGACTCCAGAAAGTATTTCTTCACCGAGAGGGTGGTCGATCATTGGAATGAACTCCCACGGCAGGTGATTGAGGCCAACAGCGTGGCAGATTTCAAAAATAAATGGGATATTCATGTGGGATCTCTAATGATGTAAAGGCAGGGGGTGGTAAGCAAAATCAAGGAGAAGGGTCACTAGAGTAGGCAGACTTGATGGGCTTTGGCCCTTTTCTGTCATCATTTTTCTATGTTTCTATGTTTCTACTGTGGTTCTATGGCAATATAACCCGCATTATTCCCATTAACATGTGTAAAGGTCATAACATGTCTTTAAATATTACCCCTAAGACTCACATTTTAATCCTTCCTCCTTGCCATCTTATTCTATTTAAGTATTCTCTGTTTGTTTGGGTTTTTTTACTAGTTTAATACCCATAATGAAACAAACTTATAGTGTACTTATCAGTCATGCGCTAGGTCAGTGATTCCCAAACTTGGACCTGGAGGCACCTCAGCAGTCAGGTTTTCAGGATATCCACAATGAATATTCATGAGAGATATTTGCACGCACTGCCTCCACTACATGGCAAATCTCTCTCTCATGAATATTCATTGTGGATATCCTGAAAACCTATCTGGCTGGGCCAGGGCCAGCTTTGGGAATCACTGCACTAGGATAGGAATATCCACAGTTACTAATAATAATAATAGCTTTATTTATATCCCATCATACCTGTCAGTTCAAGACGGTTTACAACAAGAGAGGCTGCGTGAATGCAGCGATGTTACATCATATGCATGAAGTAGGAGTAAACAGACGTGTAACGTAATTATATATAACAGAAGGTAGGAGGGTGCACACAGACGTAGAAGAAATCGTTTAAGGAAGTTTAAACAAATTTGACAAATAAGTGGGTTTTCAGTGATCTTATTGTTTATTGTTTATTCAGGTTTTTGATTAAACGCTTTTTCGAAACTACAAAGCGTTGAACAAAATTTAAAATTAACATTTAAACAAAAATTTAACACATAAAACTTACATTACTGTAATAAAACATCTATTATTAATTAAATAATAAAAAAAACTACATGACTGACAACAAATACGTACTAGGTAAAAAGGACCGAAAAGCCCCTGGACATGAATAGGAAGAGGGGGAGAAATACAATCGGTACAGGAAATGTGAGAAACATTTAAGGTAAACACAGAATCTTCTGAATGATTGGTACGACGGTGAGTTAAGGAGTAAGTCACTGGGTCCTTATAAGGCAGCTTAACCCCTAGCGGCAGTACTGTGGTACTATGGCAATATAACATGCGTTAAGGCCATAACATGCCTTTAATAATTACCCCTAAGACTCACAATTTAACCCTTCTTCTCTGACATGTTAACAAGCTTATTACTAAATCCAGAAAATTTGATCACGTTACACCCCTTTTAAAAAAACGCACATTGGCTTCCAGTTATCCATCAGATAACATACAAACTTTGTTTACTTATCTTTAAGTCACTATTTTACAAGACTTCAGCATTCATATACAAGTTATTGATACCATATCATCCAAGCAGGACCTTAAGATCTAATGAGCAAAATTTATTAACCATTCCTTCTTTGAAGATTATTAATACCAGACGACAGTTTATCTTTTCAGTAACCGCTCCACAGACATGGAACGCTCTTCCAATTTATTTAAGAATGGAGCAGGATTTAGGAAAATTTAAAAGCAATTTAAAAACATTTCTTTTTAACAATGCTTTTAATATTTAATTCAATAATTTTAAGACCAGTGATTTTATTACTTTATGTTTTAATGTAATATGTTTCCCTATTGTGTTTTTCCTTTGTTTTGCTTTTCTTTAATTAATTGTATTTCTAAACCCTTTCTTACCTTATGTAATGAGAACTTGTATCAAGTAATTACCCGATGTTATTATTTAAGTTTGTATTGTTTGTCTCTCATTGAATGTATTTTAAAATGTTCATCGCTTAGAATTCCGATTAAGCGATTAATCAAGAGAAATAATAAACTTGAAACTTGAACAAGCTGCAGGATTTTGACTTGCGCAAATATTCTCTGTCGCTAAGTTATTTATTCAGCTATAAAGTTTCAAAACACATTTCCCTTTTAACTACAAGAAATCAATTTAGAATATTTTTTGCTGCAAGCTGATAGCTGTTATAATTTACTTCTGTGTACTTCCTGTGACTAAGACAAAATAAGGCTGCATTATGTTCTTGGTGAACAGCAAAAAAGAAAAATCTTTGTTTTCTCCATAATTATGAATATATGGAAAGGGCAAACCATTTTTTTTTCTGCCTTTCTTCTTGTTCGTTTCCAAAGACCTCTTATCTCTTAAGATCGCCTTTATTGTGCTTGATCTGGTAGAGTGGAAAATTAATTTTAAACTAATTAGTTCTGAGTTGGTAAATATCCTCATGTTACCAGTCTTCACCTCTAGGAAAGGACAGAAGAGCCCAACTCTCTGTATCCAGCCCTTGACACTGCAAGGATCAAGAGCAGAGAAACAAAGGAGCCAGGATCAGTTATTGTGTTGAGATTGAGGTCAAAATTAGTTTGTGAAACAGTCCTGCTTAATAGTTCATGATCTATAAATGGCCAGCAACTCACTTATTGGTCTTTATTGTTATCTAAAAGTCTTCTTTGTGAAGCTCCTTTGTCCGAAAGTGCTTCGCGTAAGGCTGACACAGTTCTACTCGCTATAGAAACCACAGAGCAGCAGCAGTGAGTGAATCAGAGGCCATGTGCTCCAGGAAAATGCAGACACAATTGCCAGAAATAAAAATTAACCGTGGATCAACAATGTTGAGTAGAAACAGTGTCCAGCCGCTAGTAAAAGTGTTTTCTGGGAAAAAGACAAAAGCGAACGGAAAACTAGAGTGACTCAGAGGGTCACATGGAGGGCAGTTCTATATCACTTGGCCTAAAGATAGTTGCCTGGAAGGCATCTAATTGGAGCATAGGAAGCAGGTGCCAGAACTTAGGCCAACCATAGAGCTGGTATAAATGCCCATGCCTAAATTCTGGAGACTCATGCATAAATTGCAGTATTCAAAAAGTTAAGGGCCTGATATTCAGCTGGTAAGTCCCTCCTCTCTGTGCCCGTCTCTTCAACTACGAACTCCTGGCTCCATCCCGTCTTCCTTGCTCCAACTCTGGCTCCATCTCTGGCAGTGTTCAAGGCCCGGTTAAAAGCCCACCTCTTTGAGATTGCCTTCGACTCCTAACTCCTCTCACCTTGGGTTCTGCATCCCCAACCCTATATGTCATGTCTGTCTACCCAAGTTAGATTGTAAGCTCTTCGGAGCAGGGACCGTCTATAAATGTCAGCCCACCTCTTTGAGAGTGCTTTTGACTTCTAACTCCTCTCACCTTGGGTTCTACATCCCCAACCCTATATGTCATGTCTGTCTGTCTAAGTTAGATTGTAAGCTCTTCGGAGAAGGGACCGTCTATAAATGTCAGCCCACCTCTTTGAGAGTACTTTTGACTTCTAACTCCTCTCACCTTGGGTTCTACATCCCCAACCCTATATGTCATGTCTGTCTGTCTAAGTTAGATTGTAAGCTCTTCGGAGCAGGGACCGTCTATAAATGTCAGCCCACCTCTTTGAGAGTGCTTTCGACTCCTAACTCCTCTCACCTTGGGTTCTGCATCCCCCAACCCTATATTTCATGTCTGTCTGTCCAAGTTAGATTGTAAGCTCTTCCGAGCAGGGACCGTGTATAAATGTCAGCCCACCTCTTTGAGATTGCCTTTGACTCCTAACTCCTCTCACCTTGGGTTCTGCATCCCCCAACCCTATATGTCATGTCTGTCTGTCCAAGTTAGATTGTAAGCTCTTCCGAGCAGGGACCGTGTATAAATGTCAGCCCACCTCTTTGAGATTGCCTTCGACTCCTAACTCCTCTCACCTTGGGTTCTGCATCCCCCAACCCTATATGTCATGTCTGTCTGTCCAAGTTAGATTGTAAGCTCTTCCGAGCAGGGACCGTGTATAAATGTCAGCCCACCTCTTTGAGATTGCCTTCGACTCCTAACTCCTCTCACCTTGGGTTCTGCATCCCCCAACCCTATATGTCATGTCTGTCTTTCCAAGTTAGATTGTAAGCTCTTCCGAGCAGGGACTGTCTATAAATTTCAAAATGTACAGCGCTGCATATGCCTTTCAGCGCTATATACGTGATAAGTAGTAGTAGTAGTAGTATAGAATCAGGGCTGTGAGTGTATAAAGTATTTAATAACTAGAGTAACCAGTAAAATAATCTGGTTATCCAATGCACAAGTTTGTCATCTATTCAAGAAATCAGTTATATCTTTTAATATATAACTGGGTCTGCTGTCCCATGGAATATATAAATGCAGCCCATATAGATTGATAATTAGTCCAGCAGGAATCCTTTACTAGAAACAATTGGATGTCCAGCTGGTGCTTCTAAAGTTTTATGGATCTTAAGCAAAGTATAAAAACTGGTATTCTGGGATACAATATATTCAAAAATCTTTCCCCCTCTTTTACAAAACTGCGATAGCAGTTTCTAGCGTGGGGAGCCACACTGAATGGCCTGCGCTGCTCCTGACGCAGTTTCATAAAAGGAGGCCTTTGTTTTTTTATGTTTGGGTATTTTTATTGAAAATTATTCAGACAACCAAACACTGCAAAAACAGCACAAAAAGTACACAAGAAAAGTGCAGCACTTTCCCCCACCTACCCTACCACCCCCCTCCCCTCCCAAATACCCCAAACAGCCTTAACAATCCAGCTTCCAGAATGCCTGTCAGATCATGGGTTCAATAAATGACTACGAGCTCTATGAGCCAATGTGAGGAAAAAGGGCTCTCAAATGGAACAAAACAAACATCCCTGAGGTGTGTCCAAAGATGTAGAAGAAAGACGTACCATAGAAGCTTGATGCATCATAAGAGTACGCCAATGAGACAAGGTTGGGGAAACCGGTAAAATCCAACAATGCAACAATTGTTTTTTCCCCCCAACAAAATAGCACGTTCCAAAAAACCCCCAAACCCCTTCGGGGCCGTACAAGGAAGATTGAGGCCTTTGTTTTTAAAAAATCATCTTCCATAGCTTGCTTGGTGAGTTGTTCGCTATCTATATATATAAAATCGGAGGTATGTATGTGTGTGTGTGTATGTGTGTATGTGCCGCGATCACGCAAAAACGGCTTGACCGATTTGAACGAAACTTGGTATGCAGATCCCTCACTACCTGGGATGATATGTTCTGGGGGTCTCGCGGCCCATCTGCACACGTGGGCGGAGCTACAAACAGAAAATCAGATTTCACCCATTCATGTCAATGGAAAAAATGTAAAAAGCTGCCATTCTCACAGTAATTCCAACTACCTGGGGTGATATGTTCTGGGGGTCTCGCGGCCCACCTGCACACGTGGGCGGAGCTACAAACAGAAAATCTGATTTCACCCTGACGAGAGCAAGCCGCAGGGGGGGTAGGGCTAGAGTGGGATTGGGGGGCGGGACTGGGGCAGGTCTCGGGATCTGGATTTTACTAGAGTAAAATCTGGCAACCCTACTAATGATACCCAGATTTTTTTCTTGGGTGCTGACTCTAGGGGCGCTATTTCTCATGGTTCTACTTCTAGGGCAGGGCTGCCCAAATCCGGTCCTCGAGATCTACTGGCAGGCCAGGTTTTCAGGATATCCACAATGAATATGCATGAGAGAGATTGGCCTGCATTGCCTTCTTGGTACGCAAATCTCTCTCTCATGCATATTCATTGTGGATATCCAGAAAACCTGGCCTGGCAGTAGATCTCGAGGACCGGACTTGGGCAGCCCTGTTCTAGGGGATCAAGTTACCATATAATGGTCCTTATAAGGCAGCTTAGCCCCTAGCGGCAGTACAGATCCATGGTGAGACCTCATTTGGAATATTGTGTTCAATTCTGGAGACCACATTACCGGAAAGATGTGCTGAAAATTGAGTCAGTTCAGCGGATGGCCACCAGGATGGTCTCGGGGCTCAAGGATCTCCCATATGAAGTAAGGCTGAATAAATTGCAGCTGTACTCACTTGAAGAACGAAGAGAGAGAGGGGACATGATTGAGACATTTAAATATATCACGGGCCGTATCGAGGTGGAAGAGGATATCTTCCGTCTTATGGGACCTTCGTCCACCAGAGGGCATCCGCTGAAAATCAGGGAAGGGAAATTTCATGGTGACTCCAGAAAGTATTTGTTCACCGAGAGGGTGGTCGATCATTGGAATGAACTCCCACGGCAGGTGATTGAGGCCAACAGCGTGGCAGATTTCAAAAATAAATGGGATATTCAGTGGGATCTCTAATGATGTAAAGGCAGGGGGTGGTAAGCAAAATCAAGGAGAAGGGTCACTAGAGTAGGCAGACTTGATGGGCTTTGGCCCTTTTCTGTCATCATTTTTCTATGTTTCTATGTTTCTACTGTGGTTCTATGGCAATATAACCCGCATTATTCCCATTAACATGTGTAAAGGTCATAACATGTCTTTAAATATTACCCCTAAGACTCACATTTTAATCCTTCCTCCTTGCCATCTTATTCTATTTAAGTATTCTCTGTTTGTTTGGGTTTTTTTACTAGTTTAATACCCATAATGAAACAAACTTATAGTGTACTTATCAGTCATGCGCTAGGTCAGTGATTCCCAAACTTGGACCTGGAGGCACCTCAGCAGTCAGGTTTTCAGGATATCCACAATGAATATTCATGAGAGATATTTGCATGCACTGCCTCCACTACATGGCAAATCTCTCTCTCATGAATATTCATTGTGGATATCCTGAAAACCTATCTGGCTGGGCCAGGGCCAGCTTTGGGAATCACTGCACTAGGATAGGAATATCCACAGTTAATAATAATAATAATAGCTTTATTTATATCCCATCATACCTGTCAGTTCAAGACGGTTTACAACAAGAGAGGCTGCGTGAATGCAGCGATGTTACATCATATGCATGAAGTAGGAGTAAACAGACGTGTAACGTAATTATATATAACAGAAGGTAGGAGGGTGCACACAGACGTAGAAGAAATCGTTTAAGGAAGTTTAAACAAATTTGACAAATAAGTGGGTTTTCAGTGATCTTATTGTTTATTGTTTATTCAGGTTTTTGATTAAACGCTTTTTCGAAACTACAAAGCGTTGAACAAAATTTAAAATTAACATTTAAACAAAAATTTAACACATAAAACTTACATTACTGTAATAAAACATCTATTATTAATTAAATAATAAAAAAAACTACATGACTGACAACAAATACGTACTAGGTAAAAAGGACCGAAAAGCCCCTGGACACGAATAGGAAGAGGGGGAGAAATACAATCGGTACAGGAAATGTGAGAAACATTTAAGGTAAACACAGAATCTTCTGAATGATTGGTACGACGGTGAGTTAAGGAGTAAGTCACTGGGTCCTTATAAGGCAGCTGAACCCCTAGCGGCAGTACCGTGGTACTATGGCAATATAACATGCGTTAAGGCCATAACATGCCTTTAATAATTACCCCTAAGACTCACATTTTAACCCTTCTTCCCTGACATGTTAACAAGCTTATTACTAAATCCAGAAAATCTGATCACGTTACACCCCTTTTAAAAAATACACATTGGCTTCCAGTTATCCATCAGATAACATACAAACTTTGTTTACTTATCTTTAAGTCACTATTTTACAAGACCCCAGCATTCATATACAAGTTATTGATACCATATCATCCAAGCAGGACCTTAAGATCTAATGAGCAAAATTTATTAACCATTCCTTCTTTGAAGATTATTAATACCAGACGACATAGAAACATAGAAAAAAGCAGCAGAAAAGGGCTATAGCCCACCAAGTCTGCCCATTCCAAGTCTGCACACGTGGGCGGAGCTACAAACAGAAAATCTGATTTCACCCATTCAAGTCAATGGTAAAAATGTAAAAAGCTGTGGGACCGATTTGAACGAAACTTGATATGCAGATCCCTCACTAACTGGGGTGATATGTTCTGGGGGTCTCTTCACCCAAGAATTTATATGTTCTTGCTCCTGGAGGTGAAACTAAAAATGTTGTTTATAATCACGTTTTGCGTTAGTTGTATTGTATTCATTTTGTCAAATATTTCACATTATAATTTGAATATTGTACTTTTTATAAAGCTGTAAAAAAATAATTTCATTCACCACTATAAAGTATCTTTATTTGAATCCATTTACAGTGTTATTGCTATAATTAAATATCCGTGCAATGCCGGGGCATCAGCTAGTAGGTTATATATATAGGATCTTCATTCAGAATATAATAATCACTAGTGTTGGAAAGTTGATGCTAAACCTGATTACCCTCATGATCCAGTAGAACTATTATGCCTCCTTTGTATGCCCTTCGAATCACAATATCAATATTGTTTCGCAATACCTGGTACTCAGTGTTCTCCTCTTTTGTCAAATTATAGTTCTTCTTGCAGAACCGTTGTTCATTACTTTCCAGAATAAAGGGTCCATCGGACCTGGTGTGACCCATGTTGAGTTTCGACTAACAAGCCCCCCAAAAATTTCTAAAGACTTGTTGCTTGCCAAGAATGTATTCATTTATTTAAAAACTATAAATAAACAGAGGGACCGGAAGACCTCAAAATCAGACAGCGAGGGAAACATCAGGTAAAGGGAGCTTGCTGGGAGAAGACTAAGGGGCATGGGGACACAGAGGGACTGAGTGGCATGAAGGCGAAAGCCGAGGGTAACATGGAGGTACCACAAGGCGAGGGGGATCAAACAGAGGCTCAAGGGATGATAGCCCAGGATGGGGCCGGTAGGGCTAGAAATCCCAGAGGAAAAGCGGGAAAGTGGGGTGGCAGAAATGTGGGGGAGCTGAAACCTAAGAGGGTAAAGGCTGAGGGCAAAGCAGAAGCACAGAGAGCGGGAAAACTGCCAGAAATCCAAGGGCAAGTGGCCCAGGTAAATGCAGAGGTGGAAGAAAAACGACGGGACCTGCGGTGCCTATACACAAATGCAAGAAGCCTCACGGCCAAGATGGGTGAACTAGAAGTCATGGCCAAGGGGGAGGACCTGGATATAATTGGAATTGTAGAAACCTGGTGGACAGAGGAAAATCAATGGGATGTAGCGCTGCCGGGGTACAAGCTCTATAGGAGGGACAGGACCCACAAAAAGGGGGGAGGCATAGCACTATATATAAAGGACACTATCCACTCAGTCGGGATGGATATGGCAACGAAGGCAGAGGGGCTGGAATCGCTATGGGTCAAATTACCGGGAAACAAGGACGCGGGCACAAAACTGGGGCTGTACTATCGACCACCTGGTGCGCCAGAGGGAGTCGGACACGACTTGGAAGAGGAATTGAGACAGGAGTGCAGGACTGGAAGTGTAACAGTGATGGGGGACTTCAACTACCCAGGGATAGACTGGAGTACGGGTCACTCCAACTGCACTAGGGAGACAGGATTTGTAGAAGCTGTGAAGGACTGCTTTATGGAGCAACTAGTCAAAGAACCGACGCGAGGGGGTACTACTCTTGACCTCATCCTAAACGGATTAGGGGGGCCTGCAAGAGGGGCAGAAGTGGGAGGACCACTAGGCAATAGTGACCACAACACGATCAGATTCACATTAGAAAGAGGGACACCCATAGTTAGGAGGACCGCAACAACTGCACTGAACTTCAAGAAAGGGAACTATGTTGCTATGAGGGAAATGGTGGGGAGAAAGCTCAGAAACATCTTTAGGATGGAGACTGTGGAAAGCACCTGGACCCTATTCAGGGACACCCTGCAAGAAGCACAGAGAATGTACGTCCCCAATTTCAGGAAAGGCTGCAAGAACAAGCGATCAAAAGACCCGGTTTGGATGTCAATAGAAGTAAAGAGGGCGATAAAGGACAAAAAAGTATCCTTCCGGAGATGGAAAAAGGATCCAACAGAGGAAAATCACCAGGCGCACAAGAAATGCCAAAAGGAATGCCACCGGGAGGTTAGAAAAGCAAAGGGGAAATACGAAGAGGGGCTGGCCAGGGAGGCGAAAAACTTCAAGGCATTCTTCAGTTACGTAAAGGGGAAGCGACCAGCGAGAGAGGAAGTGGGGCCGTTGGACGATGGGGACAGGAAGGGAGTGGTTAAGGAGGATAAAGAGGTAGCTGAGAGGTTGAACATGTTCTTCTCGTCGGTTTTCACGAGCGAAGACACATCTAATATACCGGACTCGGAGGAGCTCATGAGTGGGGAACAGGCTGAGAAACTAGAGCACATAGAGGTAAGTAAGGAGGATGCCCTCAAACAGATAGACAGGTTAAAATGTGGCAAATCACCGGGCCCGGACGGGATCCACCCAAGGGTTCTGAAGGAACTAAGACAGGAAATAGCGGGCACAATCCAGCATGTTTGCAACCTATCCTTGAAAACTGGTAAGGTACCAGAGGACTGGAAATTGGCAAATGTCACACCCATCTTCAAGAAGGGATCGAGGGGTGACCCCGGGAACTACAGGCCGGTGAGCCTAACTTCAATTATAGGGAAGATGGTGGAAGCTATGATCAAGGACGCCATTTGCGAGCACATCGAGAGGAATGGCCTACTGAGAACAAGCCAGCATGGATTCTGCAAGGGAAGGTCGTGCCTAACGAACCTTCTGTACTTCTTTGAGGGAATAAGCAGTCGGGTGGACAATGGGGAGCCCATAGACATCATTTACCTCGATTTTCAGAAGGCTTTCGACAAGGTGCCACATGAAAGGCTACTTAAGAAGCTGTGGAACCACGGGGTGGGAGGGGATGTGCACAGATGGATCAAACACTGGTTGTCGGGTAGACTGCAGAGGGTTGGAGTAAAGGGTCAATTTTCTGACTGGCGGGGAGTCACGAGCGGTGTGCCACAGGGATCGGTGCTGGGGCCGTTGCTTTTTAACATATTCATAAATGACCTGGAAAAGGAGGCAAAGTGTGAGGTTATAAAATTCGCAGACGATACCAAACTGTGCGGCAGAGTTAGGACCAGGGAGGAGTGTGAGGACCTACAAAGGGACCTGGACAAGCTGGAAGACTGGGCAAACAAATGGCAAATGCGCTTCAACGTGGACAAATGCAAGGTCATGCATATAGGGAAAAAGAACCCGTTGTTCAGCTACAAATTGGGGGGGGTATTGTTGGGAGACAGCAGACTCGAGAGAGACTTGGGTGTGTTGGTGGATGCATCACTGAAGCCATCTGCACAGTGCGCAGCAGCCTCGAAAAAAGCCAACAGGATGCTGGGCATCATAAAGAAGGGCATAACAACCAGAACACGGGAAGTCATCATGCCATTGTATCGAGCGATGGTGCGTCCGCATCTGGAATACTGCGTTCAGTATTGGTCGCCACACCTCAAGAAGGACATGGCGGTACTTGAGAGAGTCCAAAGGAGAGCAACGAGAATGGTAAGAGGGCTGGAACACTGCTCATACGCCGAGAGGCTGGAAAGGCTGGGGCTCTTCTCTCTGGAGAAAAGGAGGCTCAGGGGAGATATGATAGAGACCTTCAAGATCATGAGGGGCATAGAGAGGGTGGATAGGGACAGATTCTTCAGACTAAAGGGGACAGCAAATACAAGGGGGCATTCTGAGAAACTGAAGGGAGATAGGTTCAAAACAAATGCAAGGAAGTTTTTTTTCACCCAGAGGGTCGTGGACACTTGGAATGCACTACCAGAGGAAGTGATCAAGCAGAGTACGGTCCAGGGATTCAAACAGGGATTGGACGGATTCCTGACGGATAAAGGGATCGTGGGATACTGATGGAAGAGCTGGGATGTAACACAAGTATAGAATGTTAACCAGGTAATGAGTATAAACCAACCAGGTCGTGCATGCGCAAGACTGGAGGGCTAGGACTTCGATAGGAAGGCAGGACTTAAACGAGATACCAAGGTGGCAAGGGAGCCCCTTCTAGTGATTCAGACAGGTCGTGACCTGTTTGGGCCGCCGCGGGAGCGGACTGCTGGGCAGGATGGACCTATGGTCTGACCGGCAGAGGCACTGCTTATGTTCTTATGTTCTTATATACCACCAGGGCTCACAGCAGTTTCCAAATAAATATACATAGATCAAAAGCAAAAGCAACACAAATCACTCTTCAAAATAATATCAACACATATGAAGGCAAAACCTACAAATTCTTCAGTGACATATTTGATAAAAGTTTACAAAAATGCCCAAACAACATTAGGTGAGACAGATCGAAAGTAGCACTGACAGACGTAATAAATGAAGAAATTTTCAATATCTATTCTTATTCGAAATGCCATGTGAGATCTAAGATTACAGGACATTTTGGGATTCAGTTCACGCCTTTTTCAGCAGCTCAACATGAGTTTCATTCAGGCACAGTCAGTGCTGTAGTAAAGGGGGGGAGGGGGCGGACTGCCCTGAGCGCCGTCTTCACAGGGGGTGCAAGTGCCTCTCCGCCCCCCCTGCATACCTCTTTAAGGCGGCCTTTTACTACGGCACGCTAACCGATTATGGCGCTCATAGAATATAATGGGCGCCTTAGCATTTAACGCGTGCTAAATCGGTTAGCGCGACTTAGTAAAAGTGCCCCTAAATGTTTGATGGCTCGAGTAGCATCTTCTACTTGCTGCTCACACTGGCGTCGGCTCCCTTCTGGCATCGCACCCTAGTCGCAGGACCCTGATGCGCTGTCGGAAGGGAACCAGCGCAAGCAGCAAGTAGCCTGAAAACATTTCAAGAGGTATGCGGGGGAGCGGGGACCACTCAAGTTAAAGTTATTTAATATGCCGCATATATAAAACAAAAATGTTAAAATCTAAGTAGTTTACAGTAAGTATAAAATAAGGGAATAAAACAATACAAGACAAACAATTATATTTAAAGGGAAAAACAATATTGTAAATTACAATATGACTTGCAAGGAAAATAAGGAAAGAGAAAAAAAAAATAGGGTCCCAATAATGTAAACAAAAAAACTTATGAGCAAAATGTTTGAGAGAAGTAAAATGCCTTTAATTGGGCTTTAAATGTAATGAACGATTTTTCTTCATAAAGGTAGATAGGGAAAGACTGGGTGAACAGTATAGAAAATTGAATAAATAAAATAGTGTGAAAAGTTTCAGCCTCTGATGACCAGAGCTGGTATTGTGATATCACAATGCCTCATTCCACCAATGCCTAAGAGCCAACCTCATCAGTGATGTCACAATGGCTTCGTTGTCTATACTTGGCTCACTTTCACTACAAGCCTCGAACACTTATGATTTAAAAGTGTTTGAGGCTTGTGCAGATGAGGACAGAGCTTGCGGGAATAGGGCCTGGGCAGGAAAATAACTTGCGAGGACGGGACAGGAAAATGAGTTCACATGGGGATGGGGAAAAATTTGTCCCCGTGTCATTCCCTGGGAGAGAGTTCCAAAGAATAGGTGCCAAGCAGTGGGGAAGTATTGGGGGGGATGCTCAAACAGCAGAGTGGAGTGGGGGGTTCCCAAGCAGCGGGGAAGAGTGTGTGGGAGGGGCAGAAAAGAGTGAGGGCGCATGGCACAGTGATGCTGGACCTGGGCACCAAACTCCCTCACTACACCACTGGGTACAGTAGGATTTTTTTTTCTGTCCCTGGAAGGCTTAAAATCTAAAGGGCCCTTTTAACAAACCGCACTCTTAAGCCCATTTTTTCCGCAGGAGTAAAATAACCAGTTTCTGTATTAATGGCCACGTGCTCATTTTCTCATTAGCGCATGATCACTAGTGCTAGGGTTGCCAGATTTTCCAAGAGGAAAATCCAGACCCCCCCCCTAGACCCGCCCCTAGGCCTGCCCAGTTCCACCCATCCCCGCCTGTAATGCCCTAATCCCGCCTCCAATCCCGCCCTAGCCCTGCCTCAGCCCCGCCTCCCGCTGGCTGCGTGGATTTCCCCCCTGCCCAATGCGATTTGAGGAGACTTTTCAAAACCGGACAAAGTGCCAAAAGGAAGATATATCTGGGAAATCCGGACCTCTGGTAATCCTAACTAGTGCCTGAGCCCCTACTGTCACCTATTTTGTAGGCATTAGGGACTCACACATTAACCACTCTGCCTACAGACCAGCCCCCGTGGGTAGCCCACGCCGATTTCAAAATTACCGCGGGGCAGCTGAGCACACTCCACAGTAAGGCATTTTTACTGGTGGCATGCAGGCATGAGTGCATACTTCAGCTTAGTAAAAGGACCTGCTAAGTTTATATCTAAGGCAATGAAAGGTACAAAGAAGACTGAATGAAATGAACTAGTACCATAATAACATTATGCAGAGGAAATCTCGACCATCTGTAGATTAATTTCAAGGAATTTAAGCAGCTCATCCATAAATTCCTGTTTCTGGCATAAGGCGTGACCTACTCCTTTGTAGAGAAAACATTTTATCTAATTTGCATGTTGCCAGCACCCGTAATACAACTTTGGAATACTTGGCAATCTACCAAAAATGAAAATATAATTCAGCCACCAATCTGTGAAAGGAATGCCAGTTATTACCTGTAGGAATATGTATCTCACAACTGTGTGGTTTAGTTTTAATGAACACAGAAAGTTACATTTACATTCCCTTCTGCAAACTCTTAGCAGGGTTGCTTCATATAGCAAAATTCTGTTACACTACCACTATTTTCCATCTTTACCTCTGCACATTTGGCCATAGATAAGAAAAAAAAGCAAAATACATAGGGTTTCTTTCAGTATATGCTGCACTTGCAACTTTATCCACTAGTTGGAGTTTAGCACCATCTAATGGTACTGTTTAGAAATTATTCCACATAACATTCAGAGTGAATGTTCGTGGAGAATGAGTTTGGCAGGGGTTATATTTCATTGCCCCTGAGAAATATATATATTTTTAGTAGTTTAAGGCAGTGGCAATAGTTTTCATTACAACTGCTATTTAATACTGTTTAATGCTATTTGATAATAAAGGGACTGTGTAATTACTTCATAATACAGACTATTTAAACCTCACAGTAGAGAATGACATGGTAACAAAATTCATCACCATTCCCGTCCCCGCAGATAACTGCGGGAAATAATCCCTTGTCATTTTCTAGTGACTATTTCAACCTCAGTCCTTCTACACCAGCATTCTTCAAAGCAAAGCTTGCGGGTCAATGGTTGTGGCCATTCATACTCTGATTCTTATGTGAGCCAAGGGTAATGAAGCCATTGTGACATCACTGATGTGATTGGCTCTTAGGCACTGGTGGAATGAGGCATTATGACATCACAGTATCTGCTCTGGATACCAGAGACTGTCTTTCTGTAGTGTCTATCTCAACTTCAATCCTTCTACACCAGCATTCTTCAAAGCAAAGCTTGCAGGTCAGTGGTTGTGCCCAATCTATATATATAAAATCGGAGGTATGTATGTGTGTATGTATGTATGTATGTATGTGTGTGTGTGTGTGTATGTGCCGTGATCACGCAAAAACGACTTGACCGATTTGAACGAAACTTGGTATGCAGATCCCTCACTACCTGGGGTGATATGTTCTGGGGGTCTCGCGGCCCACTTGCACACGTGGGCGGAGCTACAAACACAACATCAGATTTCACCCATTCATGTCAATGGAAAAAATGTAAAAAGCTGCCATTCTCACAGTAATTCAAAAACGTCTTGACCGATTTGAACGAAACTTGGTATGCCGATCCCTCACTACCTGGGGTGATATGTTCTGGGGGTCTCGTGGCCCACCTGCACACGTGGGCGGAGCTACAAACAGAATATCAGATTTCACCCATTCATGTCAATGGAAAAAATGTAAAAAGCTGCCATTCTCACAGTAATTCAAAAACGGCTTGACCGATTTGAACAAAACTTGGTATGCAGATCTCTCACTACCTGGGGTGATATGTTCTGGGGGTCTCATGGCCCACCTGCACACGTGGGCGGAGCTACAAACAGAAAATCAGATTTCACCCATTCATGTCAATGGAAAAAATGTAAAAAGCTGCCATTCTCACAGTAATTCCAACTACCTGGGTGATATGTTCTGGGGGTCTCTCGGCCCACCTGCACATATGGGCGGAGCTACAAACAGAACATCAGATTTCACCCATTCATGTCAATGGAAAAAAAGTAAAAAGCTGCCATTCTCACAGTATTTCAAATACGGCTTGACCGATTTGAACGAAACTTGGTATGCAGATCCCTCACTACCTGGGGTGATATGTTCTGGGGGTCTCACGGCCCACCTGCATACGTGGGCGGAGCTACAAACAGAAAATCAGATTTCACCCATTCATGTCAATGGAAAAAATGTAAAAAGCTGCCATTCTCACAGTAATTCCAACTACCTGGGGTGATATGTTCTGGGGGTCTCTCGGCCCACCTGCACACGTGGGCGGAGCTACAAACAGAAAATCAGATTTCACCTATTCATGTCAATGGAAAAAAAGTAAAAAGCTGCCATTCTCACAGTACTTCAAAAACGGCTTGACCGATTTGAACGAAACTTGGTATGCAGATCCCTCACTACCTGGGGTGATATGCTCTGGGGGTCTCGCGGCCCACCTGCACACATGGGCGGAGCTACAAACAGAAAATCAGATTTCACCCATTCATGTCAATGGATAAAATGTAAACAGCTGCCATTCTCACAGTAAATCAAAAACGGCTTGACCGATTTGAACGAAACTTGGTATGCAGATCCCTCACTACCTGGGGTGATATGTTCTGGAGGTCTCGCGGCCCAACTGCACACGTGGGCGGAGCTACAAACAGAAACTGAGATTTCACCCATTCATGTCAATGGAAAGGATGTAAAAAACTGCCATTCTCACAGTAATTCCAACTATAAAACACTTTCTATGACACTATAACCACTAGAGACATCGTTTCTATTCTACCACGGACACCATACATATAGAGTTTGTATGTTCTAACTGTGTTTGTAACTTTTTCCTTCTAGCACCCCAGTTCATAATGTTATTACATTACATGAGTACTCACATATGCTGAACTAGGAACACAGGTTCCATTCTGAACCGGGAAAAAACTGCATGGAGTTTCTTTTCAACCTGAGTTTCCACATATTGAGTTGTTTAAATCAATACTGAAACTTTTGGATACCACTTATTCCAACAGATCTTCCTTTTCAGTTTAAGAGATTGCAAATTCCAGTGAGACTTGCATTCTCTATCACAATCAACAAATCACAGGGACAGACTATTACATACTGTGGAGTAGATTTAAGATTCCCCTGTTTTTCCCATGGACAACTCTATGTTGCTTGCTCAAGGGTGGGTTCACCCAAGAATTTATATGTTCTTGCTCCTGGAGGTGAAACTAAAAATGTTGTTTATAATCAAGTTTTGTGTTAGTTGTATTGTATTCATTTTGTCAAATATTTCACAATTTAATTTGAATATTGTACTTTTTATAAAGCTGTTAAAAAATAATTTCATTCACTACTATAAAGTATCTTTATTTGAATCCATTTACAGTGTTATTGCTATAATTAAATACCCGTGCAACGCCGGGGCATCAGCTAGTCTATATATATATATAAAATCGGAGGTATGTATGTGTTATGTATGTATGTATGTGTGTGTGTATGTGCCGCGATCACGCAAAAACGGCTTGACCAATTTGAACGAAACTTGGTATGCAGATCCCTCACTACCTGGGATGATATGTTCTAGGGGTCTCGCGGCCCACCTGCACATGTGGGCGGAGCTACAAACATAAAATCTGATTTCACCCATTCATGTCAATGGAAAAAATGTAAAAAGCTGCCATTCTCACAGTAATTCAAAAACAGCTTGACCGATTTGAACAAAACTTGGTATGCAGATCCCTCACTACCTGGGGTGATATGTTCTGGGGGTCTCGAGGCCCACCTGCACACATGGGTGGAGCTACAAACATAAAATCAGATTTCACCCATTCATGTCAATGGAAAAAATGTAAAAAGCTGCCATTCTCACAGTAATTCAAAAACGGCTTGACCGATTTGAACGAAACTTGGTATGCAGATCTCTCACTACCTGGGGTGATATGTTCTGGGGGTCTCGCGGCCCACCTGCACACGTGGGTGGAGCTACAAACAGAAAATCAGATTTCACCCATTCATGTCAATGGAAAAAATGTAAAAAGCTGCCATTCTCACAGTAATTCAAAAACGGCTTGACCGATTTGAACGAAACTTGGTATGCAGATCCCTCACTACCTGGGGTGATATGTTCTGGGGGTCTCGCGGCCCACAACTCTATGTTGCTTGCTCAAGGGTGGGTTCACCCAAGAATTTATATGTTCTTGCTCCTGGAGGTGAAACTAAAAATGTTGTTTATAATCAAGTTTTGCGTTAGTTTTATTGTATTCATTTTGTCAAATATTTCACATTATAATTTGAATATATGTGTGTGTGTGTGTGTATGTATGTTCCAGCATAACTCTTCAATGCATGGACAGATTTCAACCAAACTTGACATACACATTACTTACTATCTGAGGACAAACACTGTGGGGGTGGGAAGGGGGGGATATGTAAAAATGATTGAAAATGACAGATTTTAGTATCTACCCCATAGTGTTTTCGGGCTCACAGATGAATACTCAGCATAACTCTGAAACGCATGGAGAGATTTCAACCAAACTTGGTACACATATGACTTACTATCTGGGGGAAAATATTGTGCAGGTGGGACGGGGTAAAATACTGTGGGGTTGGGAAGGGGGTGATATGTTAAAATTATCAAAAGCGACAGATATTAATGTCCAATCCATAGTTTTCGGGCTCGCAGAGATGAATACCGACACTCCCGATGCCGTTTAAGTCTAAGTTCAGCCCCATAGAGAGGGACATTCCTTTGGGACATGTGGAGGGTAGGGGGTTGGGACATGGGGGTGGGGCATATGGGACATGTGGGGGGATAACGTGGGGGGTGGGACATGTGGGACATAGGGGGTGGGACATGTAGGGGGTTGGACATTTTTGGATAAATAAATATCCGGGCAACGCCGGGTAATCAGCTAGTTATACTCTAATTCTTCCCTCTCTCCTTAAAGAATGACATGAAGATTGTTTCCCGCGGTTATCCGCGGTGATGGGAACGGTGATGAATTTTGTCACCGTGTCATTCTCTACCTCACAGTTTAATTTAGAGACTCTGGACTGACAGAAAGTGCACTAGTGCATAAAGGTCTCTGAAATAAACTGTGAGGTTTAAATAGTCTTTATTATGAAGTAATTACACTGTCCCTTTAGTATTAAATAGCAGTTTTCATGAAAATTATTGAAAGAAATAAAATTTATACTTAATGTTAGAAAGAAGGTAGGGAGGATGGGTTCAAGCCAGTGATGTGAATGTGAGTAACAGAAAAGAAATGTCTTTTCTCTTTGAAAGAACCCTGAATGGGTGAAAATCTAATACTCAATATTCTGAGGCTTGTCCCCGTCTATAAATAAGAGAAAAGAAATTATCTCCAGTGTCATTTTGGTGTCAGGTCAAAAGCGCGCCGGGACAAAGGCGCGCCCAGACAATTGAGCACAGCGCGGAGGCGCGCGCCGCTCAAACTTACTGTTTTTAGGGCTCTGGAAGGTGTGGGGGGGAACCCCCCCACTTTACTTAATGGACATTGCGCCACGTTGTGGGGCGTTGGGGGGGGGGTTTGGGGGTTGTAACCCCCCACATTTTACTGAAAACTTCACTTTTTCCCTGTTTTTAGGGAAAAAGTTAAGTTTACAGTAAAATGTGAAGGGTTACAACCCCCCAAACCCCCCATAACGCCAGCATGATGTCTATTAAGTAAAGTGGGGGGTTCCCCAACAAAACCCCCCGTCGGAGCCCCTAAAAACAGTAAGTTTGAGCGGCGCGCGCCTCCGCACTGCGCTCAATTGTCTGGGCGCTCCTTTGTCTTTCGCGCCATTGTCTATGAACCCTAATTTTGGTTTATTTTGCTGGTTCTATATATTGTACATCTTAGCATAAACACTTAAACTTGTTCTTATACAAGAAACTGAGTAAATGCCCACATAAAATGGGGGCAGAACAACCACCCTACCTGTGCTCAGCAGCATTTTTGACAACTCAGCCATTATTTATTATACTTATACAGTAGTCCACTTTTACCAAAGTGGATTCCAATATACAGGGTGCCCACAAAAACACTCCTTGATTTTAAACGGTTCCGAAACCAAAATTTATTGGAATATTCTTTCACCTTTGAGGCTACAGTTTCATCAACTCATAAAGTTTCATATGGCATCTGTTGATTACATACACTCGATGTGCGCCCCACCTGTTACTCGGCATAATCGAGCAATAATCGAGTTCGCACCCTCCGAAGCATATCCGGCGTGATCGCATTTATAGCTTCAGTGAGGCATTCCTGCAGATCATCCATAGTTGCAGATAGAGGAGGTACGTGCACTCTCTTTCATGTACCCCCAAAGGAAAAAGACCCAAACAGTACTGTCCGGTGATCTCGGGGGCTACTTGAGGAACACCTGGATATTTTGCCGCATTACATTGTCTAAAGGTTGTAACTTCTGCACCAATTATAACTAGAACGCCTCATATGAGATTGCTCACAACTGGTCCATCGCATTATGCATGATGTCTTCTCTTGACTGAAATCTGGTCCCTTTCAGGGGCATTTTCAGCTTGGGGAAAAGCCAGAAGTCACATGGAGCCATGTCGGGAGAGTAGGGAGCCTGAGGAATCACAGGTATGTTGTGTTTGGCCAGGAAACTCTGTATCAAATGTGAAGAATGAGTGAAAGTGCAAGCGATTGTGTAAGATCTTGCTAACCGTGCTTTTGGGGACTTGTATTTGCTGTCTTCTCATTTATAAACATATTCCAATAAATTTTGATTTTATAACCATTTAAAATCAAGGGGTGTTTTGTGGGCACCCTGTATATATGCAATATAAAATCATAACACAAATAAACATCAATATATCAGTACACTGCGGTGTCTTACTCTCCACTCACATGTTGGCTGAGATCACCCTATAGAACAGGCCTTACTAAACTAATACGGTATGTCTTCAAATGTTTCTTGAACTGACTTATAATAATGCACAATATTCCACTATAACAAAGACTTGTGTGTGAAAGAACGTTCAGGTATTTCACTGACTTGTCAGATGCCTGCTCGGGTAAATCATCAAAGATTTCTATCCTGAAGTGCAGGAGAAGGTATCACTCATCGAGTACAGTGTAAGCAAAAGTAAATTCAGTGCTTAAAAATCAATAAACTAAATGCATGAAATGTGCCAGAAAAAACTCAAAATATCACACTTATTATAAAAAATGGATTCATTGTAGCTTGATATTAACCCTACGGGGACCCGTTTCACCATTTAAGGCTTCATCAGGGGTCGAAATTGTGCAAGTTAGCTCAATTCAGCGCCATTTTGTTTCGTGAATTGAGCTAACTTGCACAATTTCGACCCCTGATGAAGCCTTAAATGGTGAAACGGATCCCCGTAGGGTTAATATCAAGCTACAATGAATCCACTTTTTATAATAAGATAAGTGTGATATTTTGAGTTTTTTTCTGGCACATTTCATGCATTTAGTTTATTGATTTTTAAGCACTAAATTTACTTTTGCTTACACTGTACTCGATAAATGATACCTTCTCCTGCACTTCGGGATAGAAATCTTTGATGATTTACCCGAGAAGGCCTCTGAGAGTCAGAGAAGTACCTGAACGTTCTTTCACACACAAGTCTTTGTTATAGTGGAATATTATACTTGTTAGAATTGTTTCCATTGATACAATTTAAGTATTTATAATAATGCACAGCCTCAGGTTCCCTGGCAACTTATTCTAGAAAGAAGGACCCATGACTAAGAAGGCCATCACCAGCATATCTGCATAATGGATACCAGTGGATCCCCTAATTGCTGATTACATAGTGTTCTCTGACCATCAAGATCGGCTGGGTTAATGATGCCAAATCACCCGGGACAACTGCTCTGGTAACCACCTATCCACTCTTCTATGAAGAAGCTTCAAAACCTTGTACTCACTTTGGGATGACACTGGCAGCCAATGAAGCCGTTTCAAAATCGGGATCATATGCACAAATCCAGTACACCCCGCTGGAAGATTTGCAGCTGCAATACCCGAATCCTGGTCACTACAAAACAAAGCATTGCAATAATCAGGCTTCACCAACACCATAGATTGTTGTCACCTGTCTAAAATCATAGGCAGACTACATTGGCTTCAAATGAAGTAAGTGAAGCTGAAAAAATGCAGACCACTACTGCCGATACGTATTCCTGCATGCCAAGTCTGCAATCCAACATCACACCCAGCACTCGTATAATTTTTCACTTGTACCACCACTAAGCAATCATCATTGATGCTGGCCACCAATTCACCACCTGTCTGCCAACAAGCATAATTTCTATCTTCTGCACAATCAACCTTATCTTATAATTAAATATCAAAACACCTACCTCTGTCAAAGAATCCAACAACATCTTCACCAGCTCGGGTTCACGACTAAGATCCATGAATAAATAAAAAACCCCTGAACATCAGCATAAAATCGATAACTGATCCCCATATCTTAAAAAACCCTCTGCAATTTCATAGCTCAAGAATTAATGTATCTCTCTGGGACGTGAGAAGGATTATGTGCCTGACTTGATCCTACTGTCTGTAGAAAACATCTGTTACAGGTCAATGACAATTCTTATATTGTCAAGAAGCAGGACTGAATCAGGCACACAAATGGATGAAAAAACTTACACAGACAGATTGGCCAACACCATTTGTCTAAATGTTGCTTATTGTGGACTTTATCTTGTGCCAGTAGCACAATTATTAAGTGTAAACTAGTTTGATCATTTACAGATATTACCCAGAAAAGCTGGAGTGCCATGGAAGTTGATGCAATAGAAGGGGTTGAAGATGATGTCTTCTCCATCCTTTGTGAATGCTCACAAGGCAGATGAGTCATCTGCTGCACGAAGAAGGCCCTCTTTTCTTCTTTCTATAACCAAAGGAAGCTATTTCTCAGCTTCATAGTGGTTCTGAAAATGGACTTGGCAGTCCTTTCAAGTTTACAGAGATATGTGAATGCAATACCTGCATTCAGCTTCATTGTAGTTGGAACCCAAGCAAATTAGACCATTAGTCAACATGCAGCCCAATGCAGTCGGCATTTAAACGCCGACAGCTGAAGGCTGATTTGTGCCGGGATTTTCAATGCTGGGCCCTGTCCAGGCAGTGGCATGAAATATCAGAGACTACCACTAGAGGTAGCAGCTATCATTTTGAAACCCAACACTGGCATGGACAGAGCAACTGAGCATCCCCCCTGCCCAAACTATTCACTAGAACACTAGGGAAGTTTTAAGGTGTGTCTGGGGGTGATGATATAGGGTAGGGCAAATAATTGCCAAGCAGTGAGAGCAAAGAGATCAACTAAGTCCTAAAGCAATACGAAAGAAATTAAATTGGGGAAACTATTGAGTCTTAGGTCCATATTTGTGATCAGATTCTGTGTTTCCAGGAATGAATAGAAAGCTTCTGTCTGTGGCTCTCAGCCAAGAACTATCATTGTGATGGCTGGAATACAGAAAGGGAGGGAATAAGACAGTGAGAGGAAAACATAAGAATATTACTAATGCTTCAAAAAAAAAAAAAAAAAGTGATGTTTTGTCTAGAAATACTCTTGCTTGTCTGTTACTCTTCCCTTTGTAACAGTCACAGGGCGCTACTTTCAAGACTTTCAGAATTTATTGTTGGGTAAAATATACACACAAAAAAAAGTGTATAGTTTATGTCTGATTTAGGAACATTAAGATGCATTGTTTAACCGGCATCCAATCAGTGGAACAATTGTACAGATATAGAACATCAAAAAAGAGAAACAAATTTATTTTATGTTTCTCACAGCTTTCCAAATCCAATCTTTCTTTTTTTTAATTGACTTTGCAAAGAACAGGTTTTATGGAGGGAAAGAGGATGACTGCCTCAGATCACTACCAGTTAGGGAGATGGAGGAAAGAGCTTTGCCCGTGCAAAGGTGATTTTGCTAACAAGACTCGGGAAATGCAGAGTCCTCCTGCCTCGTTGCTTTAGATCAGTGGTTCCCAACCCTGTCCTGGGGGGACCAACAGCCAGTTGGGCCTTCAGGATGTCCCTAATGACTATGCTGAGAGAGATTTGCATACCTGTCACTTCCATTATATGCCAATCGCTCTCATGCATAGTCATTAGGGATACCTTGAAAACCTGACTGGCTGGTGGTCCCCCAGCACAAACAAATAGAAATTGACCCTTGATACTCCACAGAATCAAAGAGCAACCAAAGACAAAAACACTCTGGAGAAGGTTGTCAAGGTGCAGGCTTTATTGAAGATACAGTCATAAAATCCACATAATAAAATATCTAGGGCCCATAAGATGGAAACCATGAACTCAACACGGTCCGTGTTTTAATGACCCTGTCTTCCTCAGGGGTCCCTAAGAGTCCTAAGTCAAAAAACGTGGATCAAAGGCTGAGAACGATCCTGCTTGAGAACTCTGCGTGATAGAGTAATGCTCTAGTGCTATTGCGCAGAGCTCTCGAGCAGGATCGTTCTCAGCCTTTGATCCACGATCTTTGACTTAGGACTGTTACGGCCCCTGAGGAAGACAGGGTCATCGAAACACGGACCATGTTGGGTCCATAGTTCCCATCTTATGGGTCCTAGACATTTTATTATGTGGATTTTATGACTGTATCTTCAATAAAGCCTGCATCTTGGACATCTTCCACAGCGTTTTTAGTGGTCCCCCAGGACACGGTTGGGAACAACTGTTTTATATGTTTACTTATAACTGGAATGTTAAAACCTGGGAGGGAGAGAGGGGGAGAGAGAGAGAGGGAGAGAGGGGGAGATAGAGAGACTAGGGAAAGGAAGACATTCATGCACTTTGAAGCTTGCTGGTTTGGGGAGAAAGGAGATATGAGCCCTATAATTCCCCAGTTATAACAGGTATACAAATACTTCTGCGTTGGGATATTGTGAGCTTCTATACCGCTACTAATGACTGGGGAGTCGGTTCAGAGCGGTTTGCATGAGCTTCTGTAGAAGTGTTACAATACTTGAGCTTCTATGGAGGTGTTACAATACAGAGTTACAAAGAGCTTCTGTAGCAGTGTTACAATACATTGTGTAAAAGCTTTATTTGATCCATTCCCATTCCTTTGGAAGGAAGAGGGTATAAAATATTTGGGTATAATGATTCAAAAAACACTGGAAGACACAATTACAGTAAATTAAAATCCTTATTAATGAAAGTCAAAGAAATGTGTAATCCATTACATCTTTCTTGGTGGGGGGAGAGTTCAAACCATCAAAATGATGATTTTGACTGTGGTTTGTTACCAAATGAGTACATTACCAGTTTATTTTCAGAGTTCCTTTTATAAAAAACTAAATGGGATTCTTACAAAATTTATTTGGCTGGGTAAAACTTCTAGAATAGCCTTAGTATCTTTGCAAAAATCACAATCGGCTGGAGGGGTAAATTTTCCAAATTTCTACAGGTATCACCAAGCCTTTATTTTGCGTCAAGGTATGTATTGGATCCTTCCTGAACTCTTGGAGAATCTGCCAGATTGGCTGATATTGGAAAGCCATCTTATGGCCCCATTACATCTTACAACATAAAACAACTAACCCAAGTGGTTTAGATGTCACCAATTATACAATATATAGAATACCACTTATTCTGAAAAGTGCACTTAGTGTTTTATAGGCTTTACACTATTGGCCTCAGAATTGGAGCCTACGCACAGTTGTTAAATCACAAACTGAAATGGTCAGCGTAGTGTACCTGCTCCTTGCTCCTTGCTGATGTCCACCTATTTAATTTTTGTATAAATATAGGTTATATATTTTTTCGGGATTTTCTTTAATTAGCAAAATTTCTCAGTATCTATATCTACTAAATTTTCCAACGTGCACTTATTCCTTATGTTGAAAAAAATTGATAGAGAATAACTTATCTCAAGTAGTCTTCACTGTTAGAGTGCTTTTTTTCAGCTAATATCACAACAAATGCCTGTCTGCCGACGCGACCAGTGTTTCGTGGGGTCTCTCATATAACGACAGACTGAAGAAGCTGGGGCTTTTCTCCCTGGAAAAGCGGAGACTTAGAGGAGACATGATAGAAACCTTCAAGATCATGAAGGGCATAGAAAGAGTAGACAGGGACAGATTTTTCAAATTACGGGGAACCACAAGTACAAGGGGGCACTCAGAGAAATTGAAAGGGGAAAGGTTTAGAACAAACGCCAGGAGGTTCTTTTTCACACAGAGAGTGGTGGATACATGGAACGCGCTACCGGAGGATGTGATAAGCAGGAGCACGCTACAGGGCTTCAAAGAGGGTCTGGACAGGTACCTGGAGGACAAAGGGATTGAGGGGTACAGATAGGAGTAGAGGTAGGTATTAGGGATAGGATTAGAGGATTAGAGGCAGTTACAAAATTAGTCAGGGACACTGTTCAGGCAATTAGGCCTGATGGGCCGCTGCGAGAGCGGACCGCTGGGCAGGATGGACCTCTGGTCTGCCCCAGCGGAGGCAACTTCTTATGTTCTTATGTTCTATACTCATCCGCTGCGTCAGGGCCAATACCAAGGCATCATCACTACAAATAAAGCAAATTATTAAACCATTAATACTCCATATCCAATCAATTTTAACAGAGTGATACTCACACCAATATCTCATTCAGTCAAAGATTTTCAAACAGTGTCAAGATGGCGACAGCGTCTTTCTTATACTCGTCCGCATACGTACTGACGTATCTCGGACGTAATAACGTAACTCTTACCTATCATCCCAATTGGGGCAGAACGCATCTATACAGATGTTACAAACTGAAAAAATGTTACAAACTAGTAAAAATGTTGCCATTCAATATTTCTATTCAAGCCATTCGGATTCAATGTATCTAGCTGATAAATCCAACGTTGTTCACGTTGAGCGAGGTAATGTCTAAAGTCACCACCCCTCCTCCCTGGTTGCATCACTTCTATTATCAACGCTCTCAATGACATTAAGTCATGGTTCATTTCAATACAGAGTTTCGCAAGGGGTGCCCCAACTACTTTATTTTTGATGTTGCTTTTATGTTCTGTAAGCCGGGTGTTAAATTTCCTAGATGTCTGCCCTACATATACCAACTCACATGGGCATTTTAATATATAAATTACTCCCTGAGTCTTACAATCAGAAGTATGCCTCAAAACATATTCTTTCTTATCCTTCGGATTACGGAATGTATCTGTACATATCATCAATTTGCACATTTGACATGCCCCACATTCTTGATGTCCCTGATTCAGTTCAGTCAAATTAGGTTCAACACTAGGCAAAATAGAGGGGCATAAAATCTCTTTTAGATTACGGGTCCTTCGATATGCTATCCTTAAATGATAATCTTTAAAAAACCCCGATGTTTGTAAGATATCCCAATGTTTCCTAAGAGAGCGAACTATTTGATGACTGTTATTCGAATACGTTACTATACAGGTCATGCACAGCTCTCCTGTTTGTTGAGACCCAGAATTCTTAGGGGCAAATAAAGATTCCCGATGACTAAAGCATGCTCTTTTATATGCTGATGAAACTATTTTTAAAGGATATCCTTGTTGCAAAAATGTATCTTTCAATATATTAACCTGCCTCTTAAAATTAGCCATAGAGGAACAAATTCTTCTAATTCGCAGAAATTGAGAATAAGGTAAACTTTTTTTCAAAGAAGTAGGGTGAGCACTAGAAAAATGGAGAGCAGAGTTACAATCAGTTGGTTTAGTGTACACTTCTGTATGAAGTTCACCATTTCTTACCTCAACATTTACATCCAAAAAAGAAATTTGAGATGCACTATATGAGTGTGTACTTTAGGATGACATTCATTCAAATAGGTGAGAAACCTCAACAGTTCATCATGTCCTCCATTCCAGATCAAAAATATATCGTCTATGTATCTGATCCATAGTTTAACATCCTTGAAGTAATCAGATCCATATACCCAGTCACGCTCAAACTTATCCATAAACAAATTAGCGATGTAATACCCATCGCAATACCTGATTTTTGATGAAAAAGATGATCTTCTAACCTAAAAAAACTGTCTCGTAAAACTATATCTGCTAATGCACAAATGAAGTCTGTTGGTACTTTAGGATCTGATCTTTTCTCCAAAGTATCACAAATTATCTTCATCTTGTGGGATTATGGTGTACAGAGAACAGATATCAATAGTCACTAACAGAGAATGTGGATCAGGCCTGACACCATCAAGTTTTTTTAAGAACTCAGTTGTATCTTGAATGTAAGCAGTAGTATGTCGAACAAAATATTGAAGAAATTTATCAATATAAGTAGAGGACGCCTCCAGCAATGCACCCCGATTTGAAACAATAGGTCTTCCCGGGGGTGCACTACATGATTTATGAATTTTCGGTAGTAAATAGAAGATAGGAATCTTCGGATAACGCACGTTCAGGAAGCGAAATTCTCTGTTTGTTAAATATCCTCTATCTAATGCTTGCTTCGTTAGAGTATTAATCCTCACTTGTAGATGTCCAGTCGGATCAAAAGTGAGAACGTCATAATCCATACTAAATAATTGTCTGTGTGCTTCCTTAACATAGAGATCTTTACATCTTAACCATATTTTGAATATCAAGCTTCTTTGAATATACAAGGACAATATTATTTTTCATTCCACCTGGAATACATTAAAATTTATCAATACCTTAACTCCTGATGCAGTACAACATCAGTACAACATCAGTACAACATCAGTACAACATCTATGTGTCAATCCCTATGGTTAAACTCCAAGATACAAATCGGCGAGCCTAAAATCCTTTGGAAACATTGGTTGTAGGCAGGCATACATACTTTAGATGATGTAATTTCAAAAGGGAAAATGATAAATTTATTACAATTGCAACAATCATTTGGCATATCAAAGTCTCAAGGGTATAAATGGATAGCTGCCACCGTGCTGTGTCCCTCCATGCTGAATTCCATTTTGGAACACGCCGGCGACTCTCCCCTCCCGCCCTCACTCACCAACCACTGCCGACGGCACTGCTCCTCTTCAAAGCAGCCTGCTAAGGATTGCAGCCGGCTGTAGGGAACCTCGCAGGCCGCTCTGCAGCTCGGTAGCACGTTCCCTCTGACGTATGCGATCGCGTCAGAGGGAACGTGCTACCGAGGTGCACTACAGCCGGCTGCAATCCTCAGCAGGCTGCTTTGAAGAGGAGCATCAGCAGTTTAAAGACACCAGGAAGCCGGCTGCAGGGGGAGCAGGAAAGAGGGACAGGGGGAGCAGTTAAAGAATGCTGCAGGACAAGGGGAGCAGGGAAGAGGTGCTGCTGGACAGGAGGAGCAGGGAAGAGGGACAGGGGGAGCAGGGGAAAGAGTGCTGCTGGACAGGGGGAGCAGGGAAGAAGTGCTGCTGGACAGGGGGAGCAGGGAAGAGGTGCTGTTGGACAGGGGGAGCAGGGAAGAGGGACAGGGGGAGCAGGTAAAGAATGCTGCAGGACAGGGGGAGCAGGGAAGAGGTGCTGCTGGACAGGAGGAGCAGGGAAGAGGGACAGGGGGAGCAGGTAAAGAGTCCTGCTGGACAGGGGGAGCAGGGAAGAGGTGCTGCTGGACAGGGGGAGGTAAAACGAAGGAAGAAGGGCTGGTGCTGGACAGGGGGAGCAGGGAAGGGGTGCTGCTGAACACGGGGGAGGTAAAAGGAAGGGAGAAGGGCTACTGCTGGACAGGGGGATCAGGCAAGGGGTGGTGGTGGACAGCCAAGGAAAGAAAGAAAGAAAAAAAAGAAAGAAAGAAATACAGACAGAAAGCGGGCGAGAGAGAGAGAAAGAAAGAAAGACACACACATCTATTCTAGCACCCGTTAATGTAACAGGCTTAAAGACTAGTAGTCTATATACATGTGTATCATGTTTTATGTTTTTCTTTGAAGTATTATCTTCCTCAGAGTCTAGTTTTCTGGGTTTCAGCCCTTGGTTTATTTATATCCTTTTGTGTTCTTCGTATCGAGTTCCTGATTTGGGGGGGGGAGGGGAGAGGGCGACTAGCTAACTGTCTCCTCCATGTTGTTTTATTGGCTAAAGTAGTCTCTTTAGAGGATGGTCTTTATCCCTTTCTTGAACTTTCCAGCATCTTTTTCCAGTTTTAGTTCCTTCGGGAGGGCGATCCACCACCTTGGAACTGTTAGGTTTCTATCTGGATTCTCATTTAACATTTTCCGCTAAAGAAAGTTCAAGGCTAATTAAATCCCCCTTTTTACAAAACCACACAAGAGGTTTCTTAGTGCTCTGCGCTGCTCTGACACTCATAGAGACTCTATGACCATCGGAGCAGCACAAAGCATTCTGCGCGCTGGCTGGTACTAAAAACCTCTTGCGTGGTTTTGTAAAAAGAGGGAAGGGGGTATGTCATTTAAGGCATATTAGCTCTTACTTAGATACATATACAAGTACGTTGATTCAAGCTGTGATTTTGAGGGGCATTTTCAATAGGACGATGTTGGATTAAAAAAAAAAAGTCTAAAAATCCAGTGTCAAACATGGTCATTTTTGGACCACAAAAAGTCTCTCTTTTGGCTCAAAAATTGAGATGTCTTTGTGATCGGTGCATTTTTCTTTAAGGGCCATTTTCAAACAAAAAAAAGTCCAAGGGAAAAACTCGATCTGAAGACTCAATTCCGGCTGCAGTCTGCACTCTGCAGCAGCAGCTCTGATCTCGTCTTCCCTCCCCCAGGCTGTCACTGCCCTGGGCTCTCCGGGTGTCTTGCGGTGGACGCTGCTGGAGCCGGCGAGAGGGAAGTCAGGAGAGCAAGCGTGTGCGCAGACCATCAACTGGCAAAGAAGATGGTCTGATCATGTGTCGGAATCACTCTCCCTGATCGCTCTGGGGTCCGATCAGGGCCATTTGCATGGAGAATAATGGAGAATCGTATGGCCAGCCACTGATCGGACACGGACCGGAAAGGTAAGGTGGGTAAGTCTGGAATTGGCAATGGTGGAGAAGGATATACAGATAAAAGCAGCTTATGACTGTGGAAAAAAAACTGATTAATGTGGCCCTGACCTATTCACTGAGGGGTGGGGTTTTTTTCCTCCTATTATATTCCAAACTTTTGAGAGTTAGAGGCAGGAAATAAGATTAGGTTCTCACCTTGCTAATATCTTTTCCAGTAGATAGGTGTGTCACTTTTACCTCTTAGAAGGGGAGGGTGGGGGTGGGGGTCAGTGACCATTGGGGTGATTTATTTATTTTGTTTAATTTTAGCACTTATTACCTGCTTAATACCTAAGTGGTTTACGGTAAAGGGAATTAGGGGAGGGGAGGGCCATGCCTTTATCCTTCCAGTGGTTATCTGGTCAGTTTGGATATATTTTTTTTAAAATATTTGATTATTATTGAAATAGGGCAAGTCTCAAATGTCCTGTTTTTGGCCCTGGACATTTTTACAATACAGTACTCTCCAGAGATTCACGGGGGTTCCATTCTAGGAACCCCCGCGAATGTCGAAAAACGCCTGTCAAAAGACAGGGGAGGCAGGAGAGGGCAGCAGGAGCGCTGGTAGGTGAAGAAAATCACTCGCAGTCTGCTCCGACTGCCTCTTCCTGTAGTAAAGTCGGGCTACACCAATCAGGAGCTGCTTTGACACGCCAAAGAGTAGCTTAACGATTCTCTGAGTGAAAAAAAATTTTCTCCTATTGGTTTTAAAAGTATTTCCCTGTAACTTCATCGAGCGTCCTCTACTATTTGTAATTTATGACGGAGTGAAATATCGATCCATTTGTACCCGTTCTACTCCACTCAGGATTTTGTAGACTTCAATCATGTCTCCCCTCAGCCGTCTCTTTTCCAAGCTGAAGAGCCCTAACATTTTTTGTCTTTCCTCATACGAGAGGAGTTCCATCCCCTTTACCATCTTGATCGCTCTTCTTTGAATCTTTTCTAGCGCCACTATATCTTTCTTGAGATATGGAGACCAGAATTGAACGCAATACTCCAAATGAGGTTGCACCATGGAGCGATACAGGGGCATTATGACATTCTTAGTCTTGTTAATCATCCCTTTTTTAAAATAATTCCCAGCATCCTGTTTGCTTTTTTGGCCGCCACTGCACATTGTCTACAATGATACCCAGATCCTTTTCATGGGCGCTAACCCCCAAAGTAGACCCTAGCATCCAGTAACTGTGATTCAGGTTATTCTTCCCAATGTGCATCACTTTGCATTTGGCCACATTAAATTTCATCTGCCTTTGAAAATTAAGGGCAAGTAATTTTAGTTTTATTTTTTATGCAGTAGTTACCCTAACTTGAGCAACAAAGCAATCGAGGCTTTCCTACTGTTTGGATTTTCTCATCTTTGTGAACTTGGATTTTCAGGTCTGACAGAAATTAAATTTTAAAAAAAGAGAGAACGACCGCAGATGGTGGATGATGAAATGCGCGTTTGCTTGTCGACTACTGAGCCACATTTTGAGTTAATTTGCATACCCCCTACATAGCTTAAAGAAGTTTTTAAATAAATAACCCTCAAATTTAATTCTTTGTTTCTTTATCAATTTTATCATTTCAGTTATAATGTGCAGCTAAAGACATTTGCTCCGTATAGTGTGCCGGAGCTAAAAAAAAAGTTTCAGAGGCACTAGCTTATTATATCGGGCCCTTGATGAATTGGTAATAGGATCTGTAACCTTGAAACAATTTGCTCCTCTGTTCTTCCCCCTCCTTGAAATGCCGCAAGCTCATAACACTCTTTCTCAAAGCTACTGCTAGCTCTTGGCTACATGTGTGCTATCACTTTTTCTCTTTTAAATTTGATTTTCAAATGCAAATACAATCCAGAAAACCATGAAGGAAAATGGAAATTATTCATACATCAATCCATAGAAATACAAAAGTATAATTCAAATGTCCAACAAGCCCTCATCTAGGAAGAAGCTTTTCCATATTTTAACAGGAAATGAACTCAATTACTTATAATGACTGGTGTTGCCATTCAGCAAATCACATATAATTGGAAGGATTGGAGAAGATTAAATTACAACTTTTGGTGGAACTCTCTAAGCCATATCTATAAAATGGAAAGATTTATTGCATTACAAAAGGGTTATTTCAAGAAATTTCAGGATGTATGGAAACCATTAACAAAATATTGTATGGAGTAGCTGAGTTTGTTTCCCTTAATTTTATTAGTATTAATTGGGTAGGGTGGGGATATTTTATTAATACATATTTATATTATACTGGATTATATGCTAGGGAGGGAGGGAAGGGGGAGTGATAAGATTTTAAGTAATGTGCAAATGATAGTTTGTAAGTGATATATTTATTGTTAATGTGATTGAATATATGTAACACTTAATGTAATCTTAAAAATGAATAAAGAATATTAAAAAAAAAAAAAAGGAAATGAACTCAAAAAAGGCAATACGGGATAATTGCATCCTAAAGTATAGGGCCTCTTCTGACAAACTGCGCTAGCACTTTTTAGCGCAGAGAGCTGCGCTGAATGGCCTGTGCTGCTCCTGACGCTCATAGGAACTCTACGAGCGTCGGAAGCAGCGCAGCTCACCACGCTACAAACTGCTAGCACAGTTTGACAGAAGAGGCCCATAGCGTTGCTATAAGTACATCCTTATTCCTTATTGCTCTGTAACTTCTCACGCTCGTTAAGAAATCTTTCCAACTGAAGTGGGTCCCAAAATACAAAATCTTTATTCTGAGAGTTTATCGTGCATTTACATGGAAACTTGAGGGAAAATGTGGCTTTCGGTGCCAACACTCTATGTTTTAGTGCCAAAAAAGGCCTGTGGGACTATCATCACTTTTGAACCACAAAATATCATTACTTTCTTCTTAAAATATTTACTCATTATTAAAAATTTATCTTGCTGAGATAGACATGAGACTAGAGAATGACACGGTGACAAAATTCATCACCGTTCCCATCCCCGCGGATAACCACGGGAAACCATCTTCATGTCATTCTTTAAAGAGAGAGGGAAGAATCAGAGTATGAATGGCCACAACCACTGACCCGCAAGCTTTGCTTTGAAGAATGCTGGTGTAGAAGGACCGAGGTTGAAACAGACACTACAGAATGACAGTCTCTGGTATCCAGAGCAGATATTGTGATGTCATAATGCCTCATTCCACCAGTGCCTAAGAGCCAATCACATCAGTGATGTCACAATGGCTTCATTATCCTTGGCTCACATAAGAATCAGAGTATGAATGGCCACAACCACTGACCCGCAAGCTTTGCTTTGAAGAATGCTGGTGTAGAAGGACTGAGGTTGAAATAGACACTAGAAAATGACATGGGATTATTTCCCGCGGTTATCCACGGGGACAGGAACGGTGATGAATTTTGTTACCATGTCATTCTCTACATGAGCCCAAAAGGGTCGCTCTGGTCTGAATAATATCCTGCGTATCCTCAAGAAAAGCAGTTACAGTAACTCAATTTCTGTGGATATGTACTATCACTTGAAACAGAATTCCTGAGCAAAGTAGCCTGTATACACAAATGAATGTTCTTTGTAGCGTAGTAATTATTCCAGTTATCTGTGCCGGATTTGATAGCTTCACATTGTAAAGAGCAGTTTAATATTATCAGACCTTTCCCCTTCATTCCCTCCTTCTCTTCAGACCAGTCTGGTTTTACATGCTCTCTGCATAATTTTCTTGGCATCGTCATTGCTTGCCAAGGTCATGAAAATCCTAGACAAAACTTTATCCCCTGATACAAGTAGTCCTTTTTGAAAATAAACTAAGCCTATTTTATTTGAAATTAACAATGCTGAGTGGTTCCCATGTCTATCATTAGAGAGGGAATGCAGTAAAACAATAAAACAACAGTAAAACAATAAAACCTATTCTTGGAAATGTCCAGTTATCTTCTGTTGTGATCCGCCTAGAACTGCAAGGTACAGGCGGAATAGAAGTCACTAATGTAATGTAAAACCTTGGATTGCAAGTGTTTTGCAAGAAAAGCAAAAACATTTTATTAAACAATGACATCATCACAACTGAGCCGATGGTTCTTCTCTCTCTGATGCTGCGGAAGTGTAGTGACTGTTCTAAATGAGCGAGGTCTTGCAATACAAGTACATATAGTATTTTGTATTAAAGTTTTGGGGTTGTGGAACGAATTGTTTCAGTTTCCATTATTTCTTATGGGGATATTCGCTTTGATATACGAGTGTTTTGGATTGCAAGCAAGTTTTCGGAACAAATTATGCTCATAAACCAAGGTTTTACTGTATTTCTATTAGAGAATGACACGGTGACATAATTTATCACCGTTCCCGTCCCCGCGGATAACTGCGGGAAACCATCTTCATGTCATTCTTTAAGGAGAGAGGGAAGAATCGGAGTATGAATGGCCACAACCACTGACCCACAAGCTTTGCTCTGAAGAATGTTGGTGTAGAAGGACCGAGGTTGAAACAGACACTACAGGATGACTCTGGTATCCAGAGCAGTCTCTGGTATCCAAAGCAGTCTCTGGTATCCAGAGCAGTCTCTGGTATCCAGAGCAGATATTGTGATGTCATAATGCCTCATTCCACCAGTGCCTAAGAGCCAATCACATCAGTGATGTCACAATGGCTTCATTATCCTTGGCTCACATAAGAATCAGAGTATGAATGGCCACAACCACTGACCCGCAAGCTTTGCTTTGAAGAATGCTGGTGTAGAAGGACCGAGGTTGAAATAGACACTAGAAAATGACATGGGATTATTTCCCGCGGTTATCCGCGGGGACGGGAACGGTGATGAATTTTGTCACCGTGTCATTCTCTAATTTCTATTTAGAGATTATCATGTTTCAAAATGTCCACATTCTTATTGTATTCTACAGTGGCCAGTTACAGTGGCTCTCAAACCTGTCCTGGAGGACTCCGCCTGCCAAATATTTAGGAACTGCTCAGTGAATATGCACGAAAGCGATCTGTATGATACCCGCCTTCACTGTATGCAAATTTATCTCATGCATATTCGTTGCAAAATCCTGACAATCTGATGGGGGGTTCCACAGAACAGATTTAGGAACCTCCTCGTGTTGCTATAATACAGGGGTTCTCAACCCAATCCTTGGGACACACCCATCCAGTCAGGTTTTCAGGATATCCACAATGAACATGCCTCTCTATATGACACAAATTACACTTCTCCCTCTGTATTCGCGGTGGATGCGGGCAGAACATAGCCACAAATATGGAAAAACCACAAATAACTTTTTATATGTTATTCACAGTTTTTTGTAACAGCCAGTGGTTTTGTGATTAAAACCGCAAATAACTTTTCAAATGTTATTCGCGGTTTTTGGAAATGATTCACTAAGGGGTTCATAATAATAAAAAAAAAAACAACGTCTAAAAAGTGTCCTAAATGGCTACTTGGATGATCAAAAAGCCTGATCGTCCATGTACCCATAACCAAAGCTGGTTTTTAGACGTTTCTAAAACCAGCTTAGGCCTTTCCCCTGCCTCTAAACGCACAGAGAGAAAAGAGGTGTGTTTAGAGGAGGGGAAAGGGCGGGCGGTGGGCAGGAGGTGGGCCGACCTACACCTAGGCGTACAACAGGTATAACCAAAACATTTACAGGTTGCCTAGTCGGCACTTAGACCTTTTTGACTTAGACAAAGTCAAACCAGGTCTAAGTGACGAAAAAGGGGCCGCTGAACTGATGGCCGCTGACGCCATCAGTTCAGCGGCCCGGCAACCTATCCACCACAAGCATCGCGGCAGGAGAGATGTCTCATCTCCCCTACTCTCTGCCCTATTTCTGCCCTATCTCTCCTGCCGCGGGTCGTGGCAGCTCGGGTAGAGGAGTGATGGCATCGCGGTAGGGGAGATGAAGCATCTCTCCTGCCGCGATGCATCATCCCCCCCCCACATACACACACACACACACACACACACACACAACATCGTGGCAAGAGGAAGCTCAAGCCCCCTTGCCCCGTCCAACCGCGACCCCCCCTGACAACATCGGGGCAAGAGGGAGCCCAAGCTCTCTTGCCCTGGCGATCATGCCCCCCCCGACTCGACCTGGCGAGGAGGGAGCCCAAGCCCTCCTGGCCCCGGCGACCCCCCCCCCCTCTGATTTAACGGGCCAGGACAGAGCCCAAGCTCTCCAGGTCCCGGCGACCGTCCCCCACGACTGTATTGGGCCAGGAGGGAGCCCAAGCCCTCCTGGCCCCGGTGACCCCCTACCCCCCACCCGCCACTACATTACGGGCAGGAGGGATCACAGGCCCTCCTACCCTCGATGCAACCCCCCTCCCCCCAATGACCGCCCCCCCAGACCTCCCGATCCCCCCCCCCCCCCGCTGAACCGCGACCCCCCACCCCCCTTCCCCATACCTTTTAAAGTTGGCCGGACGGATGGGTGCCAAACCCGCCAGTCCAGCAGGTGGGCGGGGCTTTGGGATGGCTGGGCCAATCCAGGCCCATTCTGGTGTCGGCTGCCTGCCGGACGCGTGGGTTTGGCACCCATCTGTCCGGCCAACTTTAAAATGTACGGGGAAGGGGGGTGGGGGTGGGGGTGGGGGGGTCGGCCGGGGGGTCACAGGTTGATGGGGGGGTGATCGGGGGTTCTGGGGGGGGGCGGTCATTGGGGGGAGGGGGGTTGAATCGAAGGTAGGAGGGCCTGGGATCCCTCCTGCTCGTAATGTAGTGGGGGGTGGGGGGTTGTGGGTCACCGGGGCCAGGAGGGCTTGTGCTCCCTCCTGGCCAGATCGAGTCGGAGGGGTACAATCGCCGGGGCAAGAGGGCTTGGGCTCCCTCTTGCCCCGATATCGGCGGGGCAAGAGGGCTTATGCACCCTCCTGCCTGGATCATTGGGGGGGGGGGGATTCTGTAACCGGTGTTGTTTTTGACAGACACCGGTTACAGAATCCAGCTTTTAGGCGAAGGACTGGCTCCTCCTTCGCCTAAAAGCCCTTCTGTTGGACGTTTGGGGCTTAGGCGTTTTTTTGGTTCATTATGGCCAAAAAGTGTAGACATCCTGGGGGTGTACTTTTAGACGTAGTGGTGATCTGGGCGTTTAGTAGAGGCAGGCCATAATCAAAATTAGGATGTTTGTTTTGGTTATGGACACTTTCCCTGCTTCTGCTTTGAACGTTTAAGGACTTAGGCCAAAAGGGGACGTAGACGTTTTTTTTTATTATGCCCCTCCACGCTTTTAGCAGCTTTTATCAGGCAAGCAGCGATTCCCAGCGATTTTCTGGGTACTAATAGCGATTTTCTCCATGCATGCTGGGAAGCAGCGTGTCTCTCTATGGGAAGCAGCGTTTTTCAGGGTGAAAGATATGAAGCATCGATTTGGTGGGAGGAAGCATGGAAGCAGTGATTTTCAGAGTGAATGTTGGTAAACGTTAAACTTTTTTTCGGTACAGTAAAAGGAAAGGAACTTTAATCGTGATGTAATTTTGGGGGGGCGGATTCAGCATGCGAAAAATCGTGAAGTGAAGCCGCGAGTGCAGAAACCGCGAATACGGAGGGAGAAGTGTAATCTCATGCATATTATTGTGGGCACCCTGCACACCTGACTGGCTAGGTGTGTCCCGAGGACTTGGTTAAGAGCCACCTCTCGGTGGCATAGTAAGGGGAGGCGTGGGGAGGGAGGCCGCCCCGGGTGCCATGTTGGTGGGGATGCTGGCACCTCTCTGCCCCCCTGTGCTATGCTCACAGCCTCCCTTCACCCCGCCGTACCTCTTTAAATCTTCTTCATCAATGTGAGCAACTTCTCTGGCCTGCTCGTGCCAGCCCGGCTCCCCTCTGAAATCACTTTTGGGTCGCGGGGCCAGGAAGTGAATTCAGAGGGAAAACCAACGCCGGCACGAGCAGCAGGCCAGTGAAGCTGCTCGTGCTGAAGATTTAAAGAGGTGCGGGGGAAGGGAGGGGGGCATTGGAGGAACAGAAGGAGCGGGAGGGTGGCGAGGGCACAGGGGGCGCCTCCTGTTCTCACTACGCCACTGCTATAATGTCACAAACTGACAATCATGTCCCTGCATTAAAACTGGAAGGAAATAATATTTTTGCTTTCATGCTAAAATACAGGTAGTACTTAAGAGGCATTCCAATAGCTTTCAAAGCTATTTCTATAGGTAACAAAACACATTTGCATAACAAATTTATAAAGATAAATTTCTACCCTGAAAGGGAGGGAAAAAAATATTCTTCTGCAGAGTGCACAAATTTTATCCATATTATTTGGAGGAATTTCCAAAGATAGGATTAGTTCAGGTGAAAGAGACATCCCATATATTCCCTCCTTTTAATACATTGTATTTCTCCCCCTCTTCCGTTAGACGGCTGCTGAGACCAGGCATCCTATACAAATCAGGCCCTCTGTGTGCCCCTGCTCCTCACTCCCACCTGTGCCTCCTTATTGTGACGACCCCCTCCCAGCATATGGCATAGTCAGCAGCTCCCTCTTCTGCAGCAAGCCCAGGCGCCTGCCGGACCCGAGCGCTCCTGGTGCTAGCATATCTGGGTTGGTGGCTGCAGGACCCGTGCCTCCTCCCCCTGCAGCCCCAACAGCCCCAGCAAGCTCATGTGGCTCGCCTGCCTCAGCAGACAGTACCCTAGCAGCTGACCCCCCCTATCTTCCCGGGCTTCAGGAACTCTCCAGGTAAGCTGTTTTAACCTGGTTGCATAGGACATATAATTAAATACCGAGTAATACCCATGTAAGCAACACTTCCATAATCCAGTATGGAAATCGGTAGCAAATGCAAGACAGCCGAAGGACCCACAGTATTCGCCGCACACAAAATCCCTGAGCAAAACCATCGGAAAGATTTGCTCTTCAAACCTCATTTACGAGACCCTTTCCTCCTGGCACAACAAATTTAACAGCAAAACGATCTGTCTTAAACTGCAGCGCACTTCATGCCGGCACAATTGTGGATTTATTTTCCAGACTCCAAAAGATCAGGTCTATATGACCTCCTAAATGTGTAGGCCCCCAAGTGAGATGTTTCAATTCGGACATGAATTCCAAAAACCGAAGGGCACCAGAAACAACAGGCAAATTCAAATGAATAAATCAAACGAACAATAAGCATCCATATATTAAAGAGTAGTTTCTCAGATTACAGGTTATATGTGAATGAGAGAAGTGAACAGTTTTTTGTTTGTATGCAACTAAAATGTAATCCAATATGTGATGTTCCTTATGTGGATAATTTTAAAACCGGTCACCTAGTTTTGGAGGCCAAGCAGGTGCCTATTATACGTCTTTATAAAAATCACCACAGAAAAACGGTGTAATTAAATATGCTGCATGGGTTTCCAAATTGGTCACACATTTCTTCGTTAATGAAGGAACTCCACTGGCTTCCAATCTTGGGGCACTAATTCACCGCTCAACTGGTAAATCCCTCCTATGTGTGCCCTTCTCTTCAACTGCCAATTCCAGATTCCGTCCCTTCTACCTCACTGCACTGTATGCTTGGAACAAGCTGCCAGAATTCTTACAACGGGCTCCATTTCTAGCAGTGTTCAAGGCCCAGTTAAAAGCCCACCTCTTTGATAGTGCTTTTGACTCCTAACTCCTCTCACCTTGGGTTCTGCATCCCCTCCCCTCTATGTCATGTCTTGTCTGTCCAAGTTAGATTGTAAGCTCTTCCGAGCAGGGACCATCTATAAATGTCAAAATGCGTATGCCTTTAAGCGCTATATAAGTGATAAGAAGTAGTAGTTCTTTCCACCTTTGTTAATATGCGGAATACATCTAATCTGGGCACCTCCAGAATTCCTAAAGTCACTTTATGTACATCAAACGATTTGTAAGGAAAGAAGGGGGCCCTGGAGCAGCTCAGACACATGTCTGCTCCATTCAGTGCATCATGTGATCCACCACATGGTCTGTTTTAAAATACTGATTAGTGTAAAAATACACTCCATGATATGATGTGATGTACATTCAGAGGTAGCAATGGGTGGAGCTCACATATATGTGTGAAAATGAGCAAATGTTATAGTCTGCATGCATGCTCAAAAATTATTGGTGTGGAAAAGTATAAATATCTGCACTTGCAAGGTGGGTATGATTTCTGCCACTTATACTAGTAAGACAAGTAGGTGTCTACCTATCTTTAGAAAATAGTGCCTACATTCCCCTCATACATTTGTAATTCGCTGAATGTCCAGCCTTCTTTCGATGTGAACCGCCTAGAAGTCGTCTGACTATGGCGGTATAGAAAAATAAAGTTGTTATTATTATTATTATTATTAAATATATACTTTCTTACCCTCTTAAACTGAGTGCCCAGTTAAGAAATTAATCTCCCCTGATAAACGTTTCATTTATAAACGCATGTTAACATGGACATTGGTCTTTCTTGTGGATACGGTGGAGCAGCTGGTGCTGGATAATCAGAACTCCTTCCGGAGTTTGCCTAAAGGGGGGGGGGGAGCCTTTTCTGCCATAAGGTATGTCTCCTGGCTCGCAAAATTGGACTTCCACGACTCCTCCCTCCTTCTGGCAGTGGAGGCCCACGCTGGCTCTTTGGGAGGCTCGGGAGGTGGAGGGCTTTCCTAGATGGCGACATCATTTTTTTTTGTTTCACAGGAGTTTTTATTCAGACTCACTCCCTCCAACTGGGTGTAGTCTTATTTTGAATACCCCGGACTAATGCTTGGGGGTCGGCTGGACACCTTCTTCGACTCGGCTGTTGGCATCTCTCTGTGTTCTGTTTAATGAGGGGTAGGGGTTAGTTTTTTGGTGAGATGGCCAGCAATGTATAGGTGCCCCAGGGTCATCAGACATAAGGGCCTGGGATCTCTACCCCTGTAGGGGTTCCCTTTATATGGTTTGTTTAGCTGTTCTTGTATTTTTGTGCTGCATTGGTTGGGTAGGGTGGAAGGTGGTTGGGGGGGACCCTTTCATTCTATTATTCTCTGTTTATTTACCCTTTGTACTATGGCAGAGTTTGATGTACCTATTACCCTGTTGATTCTTTTGGTGGTTGCTATTGTTCTGTGTGTTGAATTCTCAACAAAAATTGTTTAAACGTAACATGGACATTGGTTTTTGAGTGCAATGGAGTTTATTGTAATTTTGTTGAAGCTACCCAGCTAAGGCTTTGGAACCTTTCCATCAAGACCCATATTACTAAGCTAAACAAATTCTTCTGTGTATTCCCTTAGGTTAGCAGCCAGAACTCACTACTCCTGTGGTAAGAGCGGATAGCGTAGCTGGTTTTAAGAAAGGTTTGGACAAGTTCCTGGAGAGAAAAGTCCATAGTCTGTTATTGAGAAAGACATGGGGGAAGCCACTGCTTGCCCTGGATCAGCAGCATGGAATGTTGCGACTCTTTGGGTTTTGGCCAGGTACTAGTGACCTGGATTGGCCACCGTGAGAACGGGCTACTGGGCTTGATGGACCATTGGTCTGACCCAGTAAGGCTATTCTTATGTTCTTAAGCTACACATTAATCTTACAATTTAGTCCAACTATTTAAACCAGTGTGCCACAAACCTTTTGACGCTGCGGCACACTAAATGCGGGCTGCGGCTGGAGAGCATTCGGAAATGCACAGATGTTGATGCATGGACAAATTCTTCAGGCTGTGGGGAGCCACAAGTACAAGGGGGCACTCGGAGAAATTGAAAAAGGACAGGTTTAGAACAAATGCTAGGAAGTTCTTTTTCACTCAGAGGGTGGTGGACACATGGAACACGCTCCCGGAGGCTGTGATAGGCCAGAGCACGCTACAGGGGTTCAAGGAGGGTCTAGATAGGTTCCTAAAAGAAAAGGGGATTGAGGGGTACAGATAGAAGTAGAGGTAGGTTATAGGATTAGACAGAAACCACTTCACAGGTCATGGACCCGATGGGCCGCCGCGGGAGCGGACCGCTGGGCGCGATGGACCCAGTGGAGGCAACTTCTTATGTTCTTATGTTCAGTGAAATCATGCATGGGTGTGACATCATCACATTGATGTCTGCGCATGCACGGATGCTCTCAAGCTATGGCCCTGCGCCTCCAATTACCGCCGGTCGGAGGGGGGTGCTGGAGAAGGAGAGGAGGAGAGGCACTAGCGAAGAGGAGAGGGGTCAGCTGACTGCTTACAGGATGTGCCTCTCGCGGCGAGAGGCATGTCTTGTAGGCAGTCAGCCGGTGCCAGCGCATCTCCTCCTCACAGTTTACAATACACTGATTTAAACCATGATAAAAAAATTTCTGCTTTTGGCTCTTCATTATTTTTATTTTTTGTTATTTCTCTATATTAATCTGAATAATTCAAGAAAGAAGAGATTCAGGTCAACTCCCAGTGGTTTTTGTCATGTGCCCCCTTAGTCACCTACATTTCAGGAATGGTTACATAATTATTCACAATTAAAACCAAATGTGAAGTGCTTGTCTTGGCTCATGTTAGTGGTTGTAATAAGAATATGCTTTACATAACAGTGCTCAGGAAAAAAAAAATCTTTTTCCATGTGGATCAATTCATTTGTATTTGGATTTAATTGCATTTGTAAACCCAGGCTCAAGGCAAACTATAATATAGGAACAACGGGTTTTACAGACTAGGGAGGTGTATTTAGTGGCATCAAACCGGCTATGTCACTCGAAGCCCAAATGATGAAGTTACGACTGTCTTCTTTTGGTCACACTATCAGAAGAGAGAGATCACTGGAGAAGGACATCATGTTTGGGAAGATCGAAGGAACCAGGTGAAGAGGGTGACCTGCAATCAGATGGCTGGACACGTTGAAAACAACCATGGGGATCCATCCCAAATACAATTTAAACTCCTTTTACTGACTTACAAGTGCATTCGCTCTAAAGCCCCCAATATCTCTCTTCACTTATCTCCCCCTATTCTACTCTCTGATCTCTGTTCATTGGGCAAGCCCCTCTTATGTAATGTAATGTAATGTAATGTAATTTATTTCTTATATACCGCTACATCCGTTAGGTTCTTATCTGCACCCTTCTCTTCCACTGCCAACTCGAGACTCCGTCCCTTCTTCTTGCAGCACCGTATGCCTGGAACAGGCTGCCTGAATCAATACATCGTGCTCCCTCCCTAGCAGCATTCAAATCCAAGGTAAAAGCCCACTTTTTTTGAATCTGTTTTCAACTCCTAACGCCCACTCACGGCTGTCATTTTCGCTACCATAATCTCCCCACCCCAAAATGTCCTGACTAAATTAGATTGTAAACTCTTCTGAGCAGGGACCGTCTATTGCAGGGGTGTCCAACCTGCGGCCCAGTGAAGTATTTTGTGCGGCCCCGGTCGAGGGCGATGCAGTGTTTTCTTCTGCTGCCCCCGGGTGTTTACCGTCTTACCGGCTCCCTCCTCTGTCTTGCTGCAGCATTTGCGCATTTCTGCGGCCCCAGAAACATTTTTTTCGGCCAATGCGGCCCAGGGAAGCCAAAAGGTTGGACACCCCTGGTCTATTGTATATTAAAATATACAGCGCTGCGTACGCCTTTCAGCGCTTTAGAAATAATAAATAGTAGTAGTATGGGATGACCTTGCCAGACTAGCACAAAATTGATTTCTTTTTTTTTTATTATTATGTATCATTTTATAATTATTTATCAAGTATAAACTTGTACAGAAAGTAAAATTTAAGTCAGAAATACAGAACCAATTAATCAAATCAAATCAGGAATACAAACTTAGAGTACATAACCATATTAATCAGAAAGTTTACTTAAATTTAAACTCAAGTCCTCTACAACGGATCAAGATGGAACAAGAGTGGATTTAATAATCTACTATAATAAAATGCTAAGCGCGCATGTGCACTCTTACCTGCGTGCTCCCTGATCTGTATGTCCGTGGCAGGTAAGAGTACGCATGCACGCTTAGGGTTCTATTCTAGGAAATACGACCGCCGGCAGGTAACACGCTGCAACTCCCCCCCCCCCCCAGCACCGACCCTACCCGGCACAACCGAAACCCTGGTTGACACACCCAGCCGAACCTCCCACCACGAGACGAACACAAACCTCCCGGCTCCAGCAGCGTCTGAGGCACAGTAAACACGCTGCTTCGCGTCCTTCTACTGGCCTGATTTCCTCTGCTGCTTCCCTGATGACATCATCAGAGATACGGCAGATGAAATTAGGGCAGTAGAAGGACGCGAAGCAGCGTGTTTACTGTGTCTCGGATGCTGCTGGAGCCGGGAGGTTTGTCGGCTGTCTAGCGGTAGGAGGGTCAGTGGGGTCGGCTGCACAGCGGCGGTAGTGGTGGGGGGGTTAAATGGAAACATGCTGTTCAGTGGAATGGGAGGGAGGCAGGTAGGCTGGCTTCAGGGTGTGGGGGGGTTAAATGGAAACATGCTGATCAGGGGGATGGGAGGGAGGCATCGGAGGGGGGGGACAAAGTCTGGAAGATAGTGATGGGGACATAGGAAGGAGGCATTGGGGGCTCTAAGAACATAGAAAGGGGCACTAAGCAGGACAAAGGCACAGGGGCACTAAGGACATGGGAAGGAAGCACTGGGGGCACTAAGGACACAGTACCCAGGCACTGGGACACTAAAGACACAGGACGGAGGCACTGGGGGCAATAAGGACATGGGAAGGAGGCACTAGGGACACTAAAGATATAGGAAGGGACAGTAAGGACATAGAAAGGGGCACTGAGGGCACTAAGGACATAGGAGGCACTGAGGGCACTAAGGACATAGGAGGCACTGAGGGCACTAAGGACATAGGGAGAGACACAGACAGGAAAAATGACAGACAGGCAGCGTCCAAGGAGAGAGAGACAAAAAAAAAAAACAACCCCCACACAGACAGACAATCATCTACTCTAGCACTCGTTAATGTAACGGGCTTAAACACTAGTAGAAAATAATATTCATAGAAGAATGCCACGGCTAATTTAGACTGAGCTCAGGGTTCCCTAAAAATACTTCTTATCTAGGGCTAGATCTTATCTTTTTCTTTCTCCAGGCGTGACAACGACAGAAAAGCCGTCAGCTGGAAAGGTTCAAAGAAAACATTTCTGTGAAGAATAATAAACTATACATTTGCATGGGTGACGTAAATTGATTTCTTTTTAGATCCGCAATTCATCAAGTCACTAGGACACGAGCCCGAGTCGATGGCACTTAACAGCACATGTAGATTAATTACATGTAAACAGCAACTTCAGAAAGAACTATTTATATACGTAGATGGCTAGAACACAGATTTCAAGGAGGCATATTCTGGGTGGGTGGAAAATTTCTTCGCTTATTTCTCATTTTACGATAAGAAATACAAGTATATTATATATATATATATATATAAAAGGATGCAATGATCTTAAGGTGGTTAAACAGGTAGAAGAGGCGATGGTAGGAGCTAGAAGGATGCTGGGGTGAATAGGGAGAGCGATGGCCAGTAGGAAAAGGAGGTATTGATATCCCTGTATAAGACAATGGTGAGACCTCATTTGGAATATTATGTACAATTCTGGAGGCCGCACCTTCAAAAAGATATAAAAAGGATGGAGTCAGTACAGAGGAAGGCTACTAAAATGGTGCATGGCATATGGGGACAAACTTAAAAATCTCAATCTGTATATTTTGGAGGAAAGGCCGGAGAGGGTGATATGATAGAGACTATTAGAAACATAGAAACACGATGGCAGATAAAAGCCAAATGGCCCATCTAATCTGCCCATCTCCAGCATCTCCTCCTCTCCCTATTTGCTAAAGTTCTTAACATTTGCATCTCCTCTTCCTATACAACCACTCTGTGATGTCATAGAGCTTTATGGTTATAGAAACAGAAACATGATGGCAGATAAAGGCCAAATGGCCCATCTAGTCTGCCCATCCACAGTAACCATTATCTCTTCCTCTCTCCGAGAGATCCCATGTGCCTATCCCAGGCCCTCTTGAATTCAGACACTGTCTCTGTCTCCACCACCTCTTCTGGGAGACTGTTCCATGCATCTTCGACCGTTTCCGTAAAAAAGTATTTCCTTAGATTACTCCTGACCCTATCACCTCTTAACTTCATCCTATGCCCTCTCATTGCAGAGTTTCCTTTCAAATTAAAGACTCGACTCATGCGCATTTACATTACGTAGGTGTTTAAACGTCTCTATCATATTACATTACATTCGTGATTTCTATTCCACCATTACCTTGCGGTTCAAGGCGGATTACAAAAGAAGATATCTGGCAATTTCCAGGGGAGATAAAGAGTAAAGCAGGTTGCTTCGGGGAATTGAGAAGGTTCTTGCAGTATTAGCTCGTTTTCAGGGATTTCTTGAAAAGTAGTCTTTATTTCTTTTCTGAACATTTTGTAGTCTGGGGTCGTTAGCAGTAGATTGGAGATTTGGTTGTCTAGTTTTGCCGCTTGTGTGGCTAGGAGGCCATCATACAGTTTTTTCCGTTTAAGTTCTTTGATTGGAAGTTGCGTGAATGGGGTGTGGGTTTTCCTACGTCTAGTTGAGGTAGTTTGGATAAGGCGGTTGTTCAGGTAGGTTGGGCTGTTGCCGTTTATAGTTTGAAATAGTAGACAGTAAAATTTGAACAGTATTCTTGCCAGAATTGGAAGCCAGTGTGAGTTGAGGTATGCCTCTCTGATGGGGTCGTCGTTTTCTCAATGAATAGATAAGTCTCAGTGCTGTGTTTTGGATTGTTTGTAGTTGTTTTGTCATTCGGGTTCCGGCAGGAGGGAGTGGGCATCCCTCCTACCAGTCAACTTAGCGGGGGGGGGGGGGGGTACGGGTTCCCTTCTGTGGCTTCTGAGCTGATTGCAGCAGGGAGATTCCCTTGCCAAGATTAGCTCAGCAGCAACACGATTCTTTAACCTGCACAGTTAGGCGGGGTTAGGCGTCTGTTTGTCAGGACAGATACGATTCTATATAGGACGCCCATGTGCGATTCTGAGTCCGGGCATCCTATACAGAATCTGGGCCTAAGTGTTTACCTAAAAGTGAGGTCTTTGGTCCTCTCTATTAATTTAATAGCACAAGAACAAGGTAGTGCCATAATCATGCTCCATACATATACTGATGTCCTCTAAAAATTAAGTGTGAGCACTTATATCAATCATAGAGATATATAAGTACCAAAGTACAGGAGATATAAAAATAACTTACAATATTCTTTAAATAATGTGCATAAGTGGGAGTCCTGCCTATGTCCTTCTCCTGTGTATTCCCTCCTTGCAAATATTTGCAATGTAAGGTAAGAATAGCACCTAGTTGGCATGCTGACATACATGCATCTAAGTGCACACACACATTTACATATGCTAGGAACATTTACACATTTGATGGCCATGTAAATTTTCACACCTATGTTCTAGACCAGTGTTTTTCAACCTTTTTACACCTATGGACCGGCAGAAATAAAAGAATTATTCTGTGGACCGTCATCGGTCCGTGGACCGGTGGTTGAAGAACACGGGGCTAAGTTGTGGGCCAGACCCCGCCCATCTCTACCCAACCTCCACTCCAGACCCCACCCCCATAATAGTACTAATTGCACCTTGCACGTCCCGTGCCTCATCTGGAAGCCTTCCCTCTGACGTTGCAACGTCAGAGAGAAGGCTTCCGGTTCAGGCGCAGGATGCCCGTAGGAGCCGCTGCCCGTGGCTTTGTGCACCGAATCAGTGAGGAAGGAGTTGGCTCGAAGATAACGCCACATCGATCGCACCGTGGACCGATGGTTGAAGAACACTGTTTTGGGCCTGATGCACGTGCTGGCCCTGTGGACCGGCAGCAAATTTCTGTGGTCCGGCACTGGTCCATGGACCGGTGGTTGAAGAACACTGTTCTAGACTTTTTTTCTCCAATATTTATGAAAGCAAACAATCCTCCCTGCAAACTCCATTCTACTGCGAGAATTATGTGACATGCATGGTAAAATACAGTGCAGAAGAATGATCTGCCACGCAAGTCATGATTAGGTGAATATTTCAATGAGGTTTTCTTTTCCCCCCGAATAAACTAAACAAATTTATCAAATCAAAAATTAATAGCCATTTAGTTTTAATTTGCTTGAATTACCAAACAAATAGTATTAACGATTCAATCACAATGTGCATAACCCCAGGGCTTGGCAAGTTAATTTGATTGGTGCATACCAAAGGCATTTGCTAAAGTCACTTATCATCACAGCTTCTCTTTAATGTTTCAAAGAAGACTTCTGCTTGTGGTGAGGGTAGCAAGAGAAATGTGCTAAAAATAACACTACCAAATCAGATAAAAATTTAGAAAAGCCTTCCAAGGTTATTTTGATGATGATGATGATAAGAACATAAGAATAGCCTGTTCTCACGGTGGCCAATCCAGGTCCCTACTACCTGGCAAGCAGAGGCTTCCCTCATGTCAATAACAGACAATGGACTTTTTCTCCAAGAATTTGTACATACTTTTCTTAAAACCAGCTACGCTATCCACTTTTACCACAACCTCTGGCAACGTGTTCCAGAGCTTAACTATTCTCTGAGTGAAAAAATATTTCCTCCTATTGGTTTTAAAAGTAGCTCCCGGCAGTTTCATCAAGCGTCCTCTAGTCTTTGTCATTTCTGACAGAGTGAAAAATCGATCCATTTGTACCTGTTTTACTCCACTCAGGATTTTGTCGACTTCAATCAAATTTCCCCTCAGCCATCTCTTTTCCAAGTTGAAGAGCCCTAACCTTTCCTCATACGAGAGGAGTTCTATCCCCTTTACCATTTTGGTTACTGTTCTTTGAACCTTTTCTAGCACCACTATATCTTTCTTGAGATAGAGAGACCAGAATTGAACGCAATACTCCAGATGAGGTCACACCATGGAGCAATACCTTTAATCTATAATATCTTTAGTCTTGTTAACCATCCCCATGATGATAAAACATTTAAATCTAAACCTAAAAATGTTATAAAACAAAGATTTAGTTACACGGATTCCTTAACCTGGATTAATCAGGAAAAGACATACCTGTATTCCTTCATACTGGAAAAGTGAAGATCTTGTTCATAGCCAACCTGTAAATCACTCAAATTCAGCATCCACAAACATTTCTAATGGAAAATTATTCATCAAGTCTGAGTAAGAAAAATAATGAGATTCTATGTTTAAAAACAGAGCTAAAGACTTCAACACATGCTAGTGGCTTTTCTGACTTCACCATAGGCAGCGGAATGCTTTTTCATTTGGGGGAGCCCAAAGGCTCCAGTATACTAAGAACATAAGAATAACCTTACTGGGTCAGACCAATGGTCCATCAAGCCTAGTATCCCATTCTCACGGTGGCCATTCCAGGTACCTGGCCAACCCAAGGAGTAGCAATATTCCATGCTACCGATCCATGGCTTCTCCTATGTCTTTCTCAATAACAGAACATGGACTTTTCCTCCAGGAAATTGTCCAAACCATTCTTAAAACCAACTATGCTATCCACTCTTCTGGCATGACCTCTCTCTCCAGTTCCTGACTCCCCCACCTACCTTCCCTGGTCACTGTAATTTTAAATCTTCTGGCAGCTGCTGCACAGCGTCAACAAGCAGGCCTGCCCCAGAAGTCTTCATTCTGTAGTGACGCTGCGTGACAGATGCATGGTGGGTGCCCAAAAATTTAAAATTACAACAGCCGGGAGGATTGCAAGCCATGGAATCGAGGGTGAAATACTCACGTGGATTAAAAACTGGCTGGAGCATAGGAAACAGAGAATGGGGTAAATGGACAATACTGGACTGGAAGAGCGTCACCAGTGGGGTGCCACAAGGCTCGCTGCTTGGACCCGTGCTCTTTAACATCTTTATAAACGATCTGGACATAGGTACAACGAGCGAGGTGATTAAGTTTGCGGACGATACGAAGTTATTCAGAGTAGTGAAGACGCAGGGGGATTGCGAAGATCTGCAAAGTGACTTAATCAGGCTCGAGGAATGGGCATCGACATGGCAGATGAGGTTCAACATGGATAAGTGTAAAGAGATGCATGTCGATAACAAAAATCTCATACACAAATACAGGATGTCCGGGGCAGTACTTGGAGAGACCTGCCAGGAAAGGGACTTGGCAGTTCTAATCGACAAGTCGATGAAGCCATCTATGCAATGTGTGGTGGCAGCAAAAAGGGCGAACAGAATGCTAGGAATGATAAAGAAGGGGATCACGAACAGATCAGAGAAGGTTATCATGCCGCTGTAGCGGGCCATGGTGTGCCCTCACCTGGAGTACTGCGTCCAGCACTGGTCGCCGTATATGAAGGAGGACACGGGTACTACTCAAAAGGATCCAGAGAAGAGCGACTAAGATGGTTAAGGGGTTGGAGGAGCTGCCATACAGCGAAAGATTAGAGAAACTGGGCCTCTTCTCCCTCGAACAGAGGAGATTGAGAGGGGTCATGATCAAAACATTCAAGGTACTGAAGGGGATAGATTTAGTAGATAAGGACAGGTTGTTCACCTTCTCCAAGGTAGGGAGAATGAGAGGGCACTCTCTAAAGTTGAAAGGGGCTAGATTCCGTACAAATATAAGGAAGTTCTTCTTCACCCAGAGAGTGGTAGAAAGCTGGAACGCTCTTCCAGAGGCTGTTATAGGGGAAAACACCCTCCAGGGATTCAAGACAAAGTTCGACAAGTTCCTGCTGAACATGAACGTGTGCTGGTAGAGCTAGTCTTGGTTAGGGTGCTGGTCTTTGACCAGAGGGCCGCCATGTGAGCGGACTGCTGGGCATGATGGACCACTGGTCTTACCCATCAGTGGCAATTCTTATGTTCTTATATTATGATTTGGGTAGGGAAGTAGAGCCATAACTGACTCTTCTGACTGCCAATGTTTGGAGAGGCCTTGGCCCCTGTGGTCTCGCCTATTACAATGCCTATGGATTTCACTACAATTTTAGGGAACTATGAATACATGGGGCCACTGAAAAGTTCTCAGACCAACCAACGACGTTGGGGCAGTCTCCATCAAGGACTATATACTTAGTCCAGCAATTTTCCAGTGTTTTGTTTCATATTTTTCTGATGAACCAAAAAAGTGGCAAATCACTGGATTAAGTGTAGACCAATGGTGTCCACATCCCATAGGGCAAGAATGTCCAACCTCGGTCCTTGAGGGCCACAATCTAGTCGGATTTTCAGAATTTCCCCAATGAATATGCATGAGATCAGTTTGCATGTACTGCCTCGTGTTCCCTCTAAGCTGAGCAGGTGTCCTCCAGCTGCATTGCTACCACTAGGGGGTGGAATATTTTCAGTCGCTAAGGACAGGTATGTTCCCTGGAGTCCTGCAGAACTTGCCTGTCCCTCACAATTGAAAAATGTGACAGTAAAACAGCACCCTCTATTGGTGAGACTGTGGGTGGAGGACTCCTGCTCAGCTTAGAGGGAACAGTGCAGTGCCTCCATTTTATGCACATAAATTTCAGGCAAATTTATTGTGGGAATCCTGAAAATCCTAACCTGGAGAGGGCCGAGTTTGGACAACACCTCCACTGTAGGGTCATCACTAGGGTCACCAGACATGTCCTGTTTTTAGAGGACTATCCAGACTCTCGTATGGACTTTCCAAAACCCGGCATTTGTTTGGGTTTTGGAAAGCCCCAACAGTTCCTGCTGCATCTAGAGGGCCTCTGAGTATGCGCAGATGACATCACACACATCTGCGCATGCTCCAAGCCCTCCAGATGCAGCCAGAGCTAGTTGTAGAAGAGAAGAGGCTTGTTGGGGGAGGGGCTGGGGCAGAATAGGGTGGGGCTGGAGACATAACAGGGTAGGGTTTTGTGTCTGGGGTTTTCTTTTTCAAAATATGGTAACCCTAATCATCACATAAACATAAACCCATCTGTTCTCTCAGGCTTCCATGGCTGGTGTCATGATTGTTGCAGTTTGCTGGATCTCGCAGCATCGGGGTAGGTAGAACTGGCATTTCAGCCATCAGGCTGTGGCTTTCTTCAGGGCACGCTGTGAGGTCTGCAATCTGTCTATCTACAGTGGGTTGGCTGACCTGATTCAGAGCAAGGAAGTCTGTAGGTCTTGAATTTTGGCAGGAAAGTTCATTGCTCACAAATTTGAAATGTAGCAAGAACGTTTGTTGGTCATAGATTTAATTTTGACAGGAACAGCTGTTGGACCCAATTTTAAATTCTGGCGGCGAAGTCTTTGTTCGTATTTTTTAAATTCTGACAGCCAGAAAAGGGGGAGGGGGAGGGGTGTGTGTATGAAAACTTTTAGATGGAAAAGGCATTTGTCCTCAGTGGCATAGTGGGTCAACTCAGTGACATAGCAAGGAGTGGAGTCAGGCCGTACTGGTGGCGAAGTCTTTCTTCATATTTTTTGAATTCTAACAGCCAGAAAAGGGGGAGGGGTGTATGAAAACTTTTAGATGGATAAGGCATTTGTCCTCCATGGCATAGTGGGTCAACTCAGTGGCATAGCGAGGAGTGGAGTCGGACCATACTAGGCACCATCTTGGCAAGAGTGCTGGCACCTCTCTGTCCACTTACCTTTTCAAAATCTGAGCTAGCAGTGAGCAGCATCTCCTACCTGCTGCTTGCACCAGCCTCAGCTCTCCCTCTGATGTCACTTCCTAGTTGCAGGACCAGGAAGTGACATCAGAGGGAGATGCTTCTCGCTGCCGGTGGGGGGCATGTATTGGGGAAGAGCGCAGGGGTGCACAGTGTGGCAATGCCAGGTGCCTCCTTCCTTTGCTACGCCACAATATCAACTGATTATATGAGAGGCATAAGGTTTGTGAAAACATATTGGACCCAAAATTCAGTCCATGGCAGGCAGCATTAAACTTGGACATTTTTACACTGAATTTCTTTTGGATGAGTGGTTGCCATGCTTTGTTTATGGAAAGCCCTTTATCTCCATTTAAGTTATTGGGGTTATTTGAGTGTCTTGTTATCTCTATTGCTTCTTTGATTTTTCTCAGTCACCAGCGGTCATCTTTCTCCAGGCCTTTTGTGTTCTCAAATCTAATCGTTATAACCAGTTTCCCTACCATGGAGGGCTGCAGCTGATTTTTCTGTGTTGCTTAGTTTGTGGTATCTCTTGTGCTCTTTCAGCCTTTCCTCTACATTGCATCCAGTTTCACCAATATGCCATGAAAAAAAAAAACTTCTTACCCCAAACCGCTGAGTGACAGAAGGCTGCTTTGGGCTTTCCCTACCAGCTCTGCATATGTGTAAGAGTCACTTTCTCAGCAGTCGCCATTTTAAAATTGGACAAAAAAAATCATTCCAAAGCGACCCACACAGTCTTAACGCCCATTTTTAGTGCATCCGGTCTAAGAGTCTACAGGTAAAGATTTTACTTGAGGATAGTTTATGCTGGCTGATGAAGCTCTCTACTACACTTTGCTTATAACAGCAAAGTAAAGAATCTTTCTTGTTACATAGAGCATTTTGGACCCCTGTTCGATTACAGAAATTAGATAGTTCCAAGTCTAATCGATGCTGGCACTGTCATCTTGAAGTTGGGACATTGGATCATCTATTGTACTATTGTCCCTTGATACTTAAATTTTGGAGATCCATCTGGGATCAAGTGAACAAAATATTGGAAAATCCAGTGGCATTGACGTACGATACCATCCTATTTGGTACGTTAACGAGGGATAAAATCCAAATATCTGCTCGGAATAACAAACTTCTCTTTATAATGACAGGAGTTGCCATACAACTTATTTTGAGGAATTGGAAAAATTGAGATCGAGTAAATTATACTTTTTGGTGGTAATCTATGTTTACACTTTTAAAATGGAATGTATGATGGCCCTACAACAGGGACATTATAAGAAGTTTATGGATGTTTGGGAGCCATTTACAAAATTCTGTAAGGAGCGATTGTTGATTTTCCCCTTTGATAATACACTTCCAGGGTGGGTGGGGAGATACTTTTAATTAGAGTGCAATTTATGGATATATGGACGAAGGGGGGGGGGCTGATATATGTATTTGTTATAGAAGGCTTTTAGCGCAGCCTGGTGTACTGAATGCTCTCTGCGCTGCTCCCAACACTCATAGTGTTCCTATGAGCGACGGGAACAGCGCAGAGCATTCAGCGAGCTGATCTGCGCTAAAAAACGCTATCGCGGTTTTGTAAAAAAGTGTGTGTGTGTGTGTGGGGGGAGGGGGGGGTGTTTAGTTTGCTGCATGGTTTTAGAATCGACAAGCCCGTGTTTTGTTTTGTTTTTTAATGTTGCTCCTTCTTTGTAGAATTCTCTTCCACCAGCAACTGCAACCTGAACTGTCAGATCCTCAATTCAAGTCTGCCATGAAAACTTAGGGGTCCTTTTACTAAGGCGTGCTAGTGCGTCTTAGCGCGCGTTAAATGCTAACGCATCCATAGGTTAGTGTGAGCTAATTTTTAGCGCGCCTTAGTAAAAGGACCCATGAATTATTCTCCTAGGCCTTTTGGGAATCAGCAGCCCACAGATGCTCAGGCCAACAGCAATTAGCCCTTGGTTATGTCTTATTTTTTCCCCCCTCCCCCATCCTCTGTTTCTCTTTCCTGTCCATGAGTTGTAGTTCCTTTCCTAGTTTTTATATTGACTGTAAACCACTTTGATTGCCCTCACTGAAAAGTAGTATATAACGAACCAATAAACATAAACCTAACAATATGAGTTTTCCAGCATTTACAAATGAGTGTTGAATTGCATTTGTAAAACCTTTGTCCAAAACAATTTACTGAGGTTCTATATAATTATTACTGAATCACTGTTTGTACTCGTTTTACGCAGTACACTATAAGAAGAGAGTCTAAGTTGGGAGCTGAATATCTGAATCCCACAATTATCCCTGAGGCCAGTTATTTCCAAATACAGAATGACTGATGTGAGATCACTTTGTTCTTTTATGTTTAAAAAACAAGGACATTTTGCATTCAAATGAAGACTATTCATGTTTTAATCAGTAATAGTCTGGTTCCGGCGTTATTGTATTTGGATATCTGTTTCACAGCTTCTTCTTTGGCAGTCCATCTAAAAAGATTAATGTGAAGAATTTGAATGGAATTCTATACCCTGTTGCACCCACAATTTAAATGTTAGGGGTTTATTTGGAACAAAATTTATCGATGAATGCTCAGGCTGAGGCCTTAGCTCACAAAAGGCTTGATGCTCACGACATTCTTTGCTTCTGCCCCATATGTAATGGTGTTCAATGGTTGGAGAGGTGTATGCAGGATTATATGGAGAAGATTGGGGAATGGATAAATGATCATGGGTTAAAGTTGAATGTGAATAAAACCAGGGCTGTGGAGTTGGAGTCGAGGAGTCTGAGGCGGAGGAAATTTCGGGTACCTGGAGTCGGAGTCAGAAGTACAAAAAACTGAGGAGTCGGAGTCGGAACATTTATCTACCGACTCCATTTTTGAACTTGGCATACCAATCACGAGCGATTCTTTCAGTTATAGCATCCACTATATACACAGCACAAATGTTGCGAGCAGCTTCTGCGGCCGTAGAACCTTGATTAAAAGCAAAAAGAAGGTGGTGTCGAAAATGCTCATTTCTCTCAACTTGACATTCCATTTTAACGATCTGAAAATTAACCAGTGCTGTGGAGTCGGAGTCAGAGTCGAGGAGTTGGAGTCGGAGGAAATTTCGGGTACCTGGAATCGGAGTCTGAAGTACAAAAAACTGAGGAGTCGGAGTCTGAGTCGGAACATTTATCTACCGACTCCACAGCCCTGAATAAAACAGATGTGATTCACATGAAAAAATCAGAGGGATGATTGGGTTTTGGAGCGGTTGAATGTGATGGGAGAGGAATTGATGGTGAAGAAGGAGATGAATGTGTTGAGAGCGTATTTAGACAAATATTAAAGACAATACAGGCAGGATATATGCAGCTGAGAATGTTGTATAGGTTGAAACTGATGCTGTAGGACTATGATTTTCGTACCGTAGCGCAGGCACTAATTTTAAGCAAGGTGATTATTGCAACACATTATATTTGGGGGTTGCAAAGGTGAAGATAAGAGCATTGTAGTTACTTTTGAATTCTGCAGAACATTTGATTACTGGTGTGTCGAGAATAGGGCACCAGCGGCGAGGAGGCTCCAGTGCACAGCTCCGCCCCTCCCCCGATCCAGCAGGGGAGAACTTTTGCTATTAAAAGAAGTGCCGAGGCCTCACCAAAACCAGCGGCAGGGCACCAGCTGCGAGGAGGCTCCAGAGCACATCTCCGCCCCCTCCCCCGAGCCAGCAGGGGAGAACTTTGGCTATTAAAAGAGGAAGCACCAATGGCGCGCGGCCGTTCAGTGCGCCGGCGAAGGTGCACGGCAAAGGCACGTGCGCCTTAGTGAGCGCCTTTGTGAAGCGACAGCCGAGAAGCCGACCGGACCTGTTGCAGACCGGACATCCACTACAGTAGTTTGCACCTTTCTGCAGAACTGGTCCTTACACTGCACGCTAAGTATAATCTAGCTACTGCATGACAAATCAAACTAGTGATAAGACCAAAAGTATAGCCTATTGTTAAACGAACAAAAAAACAAAAAGGGGGCTAGCTGTTATTAAGAACTAATAGTATAACCTATTGTATTGTTTATTGTAAAACCTATTGCTAAACAGAAAGTTACCATTAATCAGAACGTATAGCCTTTAATCAGACAGTATAACCTACAGTACAGCTCTAATAAGACAGTACAGCTCTAATAAGAGCTCTCACAGAATAAATCTCTTTAATTACCCATCCCTGAAATCATGTCTTTACAAGAAGTTCCTAGACAGAATGTTATCATTCCATTTAGCCAAACCGAACACATGGCTCGTAAAACCCATTCTCGAGGCCACTTCTTACGCCGACTTCAGAAAATCACTGAAGACCCGTCTCTTTAACAAATTCTAATTCCCAATTCTTGCCCAATCCCCCTCAGCTATCCTCATCCCATTCCCCAATTCTCTTGATTTTAGATTAACTCATCCTTCTTCCCATTTGTAAAGGTATTCCACCCAAATTGTTTTCCCCTGCACCCCAATCTCTGACTAGATACTTCCTTTTGATTCAAACCATCTTGGTTCTCTTCCATTTGCAATTTGTATCCCAGAAAGTACTTTTTCTGTTCCCCTTACATCTCATACACTCATTGTATGCAACTTGTAGTAAACATCTCTTACTTCTTGTTGTAAACATCTCATACACTCATTGTATGCAACTTGTAGTAAACATCTCTTACTTCTTGTTGTAAACATCTCATACACTCATTGTATGCAACTTGTAGTAAACATCTCTTACTTCTTGTTGTAAACATCTCATACACTCATTGTATGCAACTTGTAGTAAACATCTCTTACTTCTTGTTGTAAACATCTCATACACTCATTGTATGCAACTTGTAGTAAACATCTCTTACTTCTTGTTGTAAACATCTCATACACTCATTGTATGCAACTTGTAGTAAACATCTCTTACTTCTTGTTGTAAACATCTCATACACTCATTGTATGCAACTTGTAGTAAACATCTCTTACTTCTTGTTGTAAACATCTCATACACTCATTGTATGCAACTTGTAGTAAACATCTCTTACTTCTTGTTGTAAACATCTCATACACTCATTGTATGCAACTTGTAGTAAACATCTCTTACTTCTTGTTGTAAACATCTCATACACTCATTGTATGCAACTTGTAGTAAACATCTCTTACTTCTTGTTGTAAACATCTCATACACTCATTGTATGCAACTTGTAGTAAACATCTCTTACTTCTTGTTGTAAACATCTCATACACTCATTGTATGCAACTTGTAGTAAACATCTCTTACTTCTTGTTGTAAACATCTCATACACTCATTGTATGCAACTTGTAGTAAACATCTCTTACTTCTTGTTGTAAACATCTCATACACTCATTGTATGCAACTTGTAGTAAACATCTCTTACTTCTTGTTGTAAACATCTCATACACTCATTGTATGCAACTTGTAGTAAACATCTCTTACTTCTTGTTGTAAACATCTCATACACTCATTGTATGCAACTTGTAGTAAACATCTCTTACTTCTTGTTGTAAACATCTCATACACTCATTGTATGCAACTTGTAGTAAACATCTCTTACTTCTTGTTGTAAACATCTCATACACTCATTGTATGCAACTTGTAGTAAACATCTCTTACTTCTTGTTGTAAACATCTCATACACTCATTGTATGCAACTTGTAGTAAACATCTCTTACTTCTTGTTGTAAACATCTCTTACACTCATTGTATGCAACTTGTAGTAAACATCTCTTACTTCTTGTTGTAAACATCTCTTACTCTCATTGTATGCAACTTGTAGTAAACATCTCTTACTTCTTGTTGTAAACATCTCTTACTCTCATTGTATGCAACTTGTAGTAAACATCTCTTACTTCTTGTTGTAAACATCTCTTACTCTCATTGTATGCAACTTGTAGTAAACATCTCTTACTTCTTGTTGTAAACATCTCTTACTCTCATTGTATGCAACTTGTAGTAAACATCTCTTACTTCTTGTTGTAAACATCTCTTACTCTCATTGTATGCAACTTGTAGTAAACATCTCTTACTTCTTGTTGTAAACATCTCTTACTCTCATTGTATGCAACTTGTAGTAAACATCTCTTACTTCTTGTTGTAAACATCTCTTATTCTCATTGTATGCAACTTGTAGTAAACATCTCTTACTTCTTGTTGTAAACATCTCTTATTCTCATTGTATGCAACTTGTAGTAAACATCTCTTACTTCTTGTTGTAAACATCTCTTATTCTCATTGTATGCAACTTGTAGTAAACATCTCTTACTTCTTGTTGTAAACATCTCTTATTCTCATTGTATGCAACTTGTAGTAAACATCTCTTACTTCTTGTTGTAAACATCTCTTATTCTCATTGTATGCAACTTGTAGTAAACATCTCCTACTTCTTGTTGTAAACATCTCTTATTCTCATTGTATGTAACTTGTAGTAAACATCTCCTACTTCTTGTTGTAAACATCTCTTATTCTCATTGTATGTAACTTGTAGTAAACATCTCCTACTTCTTGTTGTAAACATCTTACTCTCATTGTATGTAACTTGTAGTAAACATCTCCTACTTCTTGTTGTAAACATCTCTTACTCTCATTGTATGTAACTTGTAGTAAACATCTCCTACTTCTTGTTGTAAACATCTCTTACTCTCATTGTATGTAACTTGTAGTAAACATCTCCTACTTCTTGTTGTAAACATCTCTTACTCTCATTGTATGTAACTTGTAGTAAACATCTCCTACTTCTTGTTGTAAACATCTTACTCTCATTGTATGTAACTTGTAAACATCTCCTACTCTCATTGTATATAACTTGTAAACATCTCCTACTTCTTGTTGTAAACATCTCTTACTCTCATTGTATGTAACTTGTAAACATCTCCTACTTCTTGTTGTAAACATCTCTTACTCTCATTGTATGTAACTTGTAAACATCTCCTACTTCTTGTTGTAAACATCTCTTACTCTCATTGTATATAACTTGTAAACATCTCCTACTTCTTGTTGTAAACATCTTACTCTCATTGTATGTAACTTGTAAACATCTCCTACTTCTTGTAAACATCTCTTACTCTCATTGTATGTAACTTGTAAACATCTCCTACTTCTTTTTGTAAACATCTTACTCTCATTGTACGTAACTTATTGTAAACCGCTTTGAACTTATGGTATAGCGGTATATAAGAAATAAAACTATTATTATTATTATAAAACCTATTGCTGAACAAAAGTTACCATTAATCAGAACGTTACTGCACGATGTTTAACTAGATACTGCATGACAAATCTAGCCAGTGTTAAGGCCAAAAGTATACTGCACAACAAACCAAGCTAGTGATAAGACCAAACATATAGCTAGAAGTATACCTAACTACTGCACGACAAATTACTTGCCGGTAGTGCAGTGCTCCGGTGATTCAGCAACAGATAACACATAGCTAGCTAACGCATAGCAAGCACACAGCGAACAGACTAAACAACACCCAGCAGGCAAAACAACAACCAACAACAGCAAGCAAGCCAACCAACTCACACCAACAACCGAAATACAAACCCAGGTATAAAAATAAAGAAAAAAGACCAAGAATGGCAGGGAAGACGAGTAGCACCAAGACTATAATCAAGATCAACCCCCCGGCTGCCAAAGAGATCCAGATGAAGGCCACAGTCTCCGTGCAAACTGAGGAAGACTCTCCCCTCGATGGATGGCGGAGATCTCTATACAGACCGAAGCTGACCCCCACCTGAAGACTTCAGTCTCTGTGCAGACAGAAGAGGACACCCAGCAACAGCTCAATGGAGACATCCTACAGAAACTGACAAGTCTGAGGGAAGAAGTGCAGCGGCTAAGAAATATCCGAGAGCGCGAGGCATTCATCGATGGAGTCCTCCTAGAACTATCTCAGGTCTCCAAGCAAGGGCAAGAAGTCAGACCCGCAGCATTGGAAGTATCAGCTGGGGTACAAGAAGAGACTAGAGACGAGGACACCTGGCAACTAGTCACCTCAGCAAGCAAACAAGAAGAGACTCGAGACAAGGATACCTGGCAACTAGTCACCTCTGCAAGCAAACACAGAAGGCGGTCCTCCTCCTCTAGATTATCTTCAAGCAAGCACAGCAACCTTACATCAACTCTGCAGATCACTCTGAGCAACAGATTTCAGCTCCTATAAGAAAGACACGCCAATAGAACTCAGGAGGATATTCAGGAAGACATCCAGGAGTGCAATCTCGAAACCCAGCAGACGACCCCAAATCAAGAAGTAACGAATTAGTACTCCCCCAAGAAGCGCAGAGTAGTTGTCATTGGGGGACTCCATGCTGCGGGGAACTGAGGGACCGGTATGCAGACCTGATTACAAGCAAGATAGGTCTGCTGTCTACCAGGAGCCAAGATCCGGGATGTGAATACCTGCATAGGAAAAATAATCAAGCCCCAAGACCACTACCCAATGATCCTCATCCACGTTGGGACAAACGACACCACCAGGATCTCCCCGGAGAAGATATAGGAAGACTTCAGAGCCCTAGGAGAGAAACTGAAGCAAATAGAAGCGCAAGTGGTCTTCTCCTCCATCCTACCGATAAGAGACAAAGGGAGAGCCAGAGAAGAACGGATCAAGAGGACTAACGAGTGGCTAAGGGAATGGTGCAAGGAGATGAACTTCGGCTTCCTGTACCGCAGAGGGGCACTTAAGGACTGCAGGGCCCTGATGGGCTACACCTAACCAGAAGAGGGAAGAACGTCCTGGGATGACGCCTGGCTCACTTGCTTCAAAAGGCTTTAAACTAAGTGAGCTGGGGAACCACACTCACACAAGTTGGGTAAGTAACTCGAAGGTAAGAAATCGCACGAATACTAAAGGGGTCAGAGGGAGGGAAGAAGACAGAGCGAAAGACAAGGACTTAGTATCTGAAGTAAGCAATCAAGTCGGTGGAGTGGGGGACAAAGGGAGAGATGGAGACTCCATCTTGAGGTCAGTGGGGAAAACTCGCTGGACAGGAGGTCAGGGGGGAGAAATCGCTTGGACACTGAAGGAGACCGAGGCATCAGAAGGGGTGACAAAGGCAAAATTGAAGGGGACAAACTATCTCAGTCAGAAAACACTCCATACAAAAAGAAAGAATGGACAGCCATGTATGCTAATGCCCATAGTTTAGGCAACAAAATACTAGAACTGGAAACGGAAATGAGAAACGCTGACCTTGATGTAATGGCAATATCAGAAACATGGTTCTCGGAGTCCCACGGATGGGATATGGTCATACCAGGATATAACTTACTCCTTCGAAACAGAGAGGGCAAATCAGGAGGAGGGGTTGCTCTGTACATTAGAGAAGACATCAAAGTTACTAAAATCACAGACATCAAGTATATGGGAGTCCCTCTGGGTGTACCTTGCCAGGGGCAATAACAAATGCCTGTATTTTGGTGTTGTATAAAGACCACCTAGACAAAAGGAGCAAGCAGACAATGAGCTAATGGAAGACATTGAGACCATCACACTGCGTGGAGATACAGTGCTGGTGGGAGACTTCAATATGCCCGATGTGGACTGGAACAAACCTACTGCTACAATTAGCGGCAGCAAGAGGATACTGGGGAGTCCAGGTTAAGTACACGATATAGTTCTGAGTCTAGGGAGAATACAAAATATGAGCATAATGCTAATAGTGTCCAAGAAGCTCAAGCGAGAAGTAACAAAAACACATGGAGGGCTATGTACGTTAATGCACACAGTTTGGGTAACAAGATCCTGAAACTGGAAACAGAAATAAGGAATGCCGACCTGGATGTGGTGGCAATATCTGAGACCTGGTTCACGGACACCCATGGGTGGGACATGGTCATACCGGGTTACAACTTGCTTCGCCGGGACAGGGAGGGCAGAATGGGAGGAGGTGTAGCATTATATACAAAAGATGACATTAAGGTCACAAGAATCACCGACATCCAGTACACTGGGGAATCTCTTTGGGTCAATTTGGCCAGAGGAAAGGACAAATGCCTGTATCTTGGCGTAATTTACAGACCCCCAAGACAACAGGATGACCTAGATATGGAGTTAATAGGAGATATAGAGAATATCACCTTGCGTGGGGACACAGTACTGTTAGGCGACTTCAACATGCCTGATGTGGATTGGGACACACTTACCTCTGCTTCCGGCAGCAGTAGGAGGCTATTGAACTCTTTGAGGGGAGCACGTCTCAGGCAACTGGTGCTGGACCCAACAAGGGATCAGGCAATACTGGACCTGTTACTTACCAATGGGGAAAGTGTCACAGAAGTCTCGGTGGGAGAAACACTAGCCTCCAGCGACCACAACATGATATGGTTCAATCTTAGGAAAGGCTTCACTAAACCTACCACACTGACCAAGGTCCTCAAATTCAAGGACACAAACTTCCAGAACATGAGAGAATTTGTTCACCAGGTGCTACAAAGCCAAGCAGAAACCAATAGTGTAGAAGAAATGTGGTCGACTCTGAAAGCCACCATACAGGAAGCGACAAACCGCTATGTTAAATTAGTAAGTAAACGGCGTAGGAACAATAAGCCGCAGTGGTTCACTGCGGAGATCTCAGACCTCATCAAGAAGAAGAAAAAAGCATTCATCTCTTACAAACAATCAGGGAAACAAAACTCTAGAGTAGAATACCTGGCCAAGTCTAAAGCCGTCAAAACTGCAGTCAGGGAGGCTAAATTCCACATGGAAGAGTCTCTAGCAAAGAACATCCAGAAGGGAGATAAATCATTCTTCAGGTACATCAGTGACAGAAGAAAAAACTCGGGAGGGATAGTACGTCTTAGGAAACGAGACGAAGAATATGTGGAAAAAGACTCGGAAAAGGCACAACTATTAAATGAATATTTCTGCTCAGTCTTCACCCGAGAAGCGCCGGGGCAAGGCCCCCAGCTACAGACAAGGGTTAGCTCGGCTGACCCATTTAGTAATTTCAAGTTTACACCTAGCAGTGTCTACGATGAACTGTCAAGGCTCAAGGTTAACAAGGCTATGGGGCCTGACAACCTACACCCCAGGGTGCTCAGGGAGTTGAGTGATGTCTTGGCGGAACCGCTGTCCGTGCTCTTCAACCTCTCCCTTAGTACAGGCAGCGTCCCATTGGACTGGAGGACGGCTAACGTCATTCCACTTCACAAGAAAGGCTCAAAAATTGAGGCAGCAAACTATAGACCGGTGAGTCTCACATCAGTATTGAGCAAACTAATGGAAACCTTAATCAAACACCAATTAGACACAATCCTTGATGAGAGGAACCTGCGGGATCCCCGTCAACATGGATTTACTAAGGGGAGATCCTGCCAATCCAACCTGATCGGCTTCTTTGACTGGGTGACGAGGAAGCTAGATGTTGGGGAGTCCCTGGACATCGTGTACCTGGACTTTAGCAAAGCATTCGATAGTGTACCACACCGCAGGTTGCTAAGTAAAATGAGTTCTATAGGATTGGGCGAGACATTGACAAAATGGGTTGGGAACTGGCTTGGAGGTAGGCTTCAAAGGGTAATGGTAAACGGCACCCCCTCTGAAATGACGGAGGTGATCAGTGGAGTGCCCCAAGGCTCGGTCTTGGGCCCGATCCTGTTCAATATCTTCATAAGTGACTTGACAGAAGGGCTCCGAGGTAAAATAACATTATTTGCCGATGACGCCAAGCTAAGCAATGTAGTGGGCAAAAGCACAACGGACAAAAACTCAATGCCCGACAACATGATGCACGATCTACTCCTACTGGAGCGCTGGTCTAGGACCTGGCAACTCAGTTTCAATGCCAAAAAATGCAAAGTTATGCACTTGGGTAGCCAAAACCCATGCAGGACTTATACCCTTAATGGTGAGATCCTAACAAGAACGGTAGCAGAGCGGGACTTAGGGGTGATTGTCGGTGAGGACATGAAGGCTGCCAATCAAGTGGAGAAAGCTTCATCTAAGGCAAGACAAATCATGGGTTGCATACGCAGGGGTTTCGTCAGCCGTAAGCCGGAGGTCATTATGCCATTGTATAGATCCATGGTGAGGCCCCACCTGGAGTACTGTGTGCAATTCTGGAGGCCGCATTATCGCAAGGACGTGCTGAGGTTGGAGTCGGTCCAGAGAATGGCCACTCGGATGGTCTCGGGACTCAAGGATCTCCCGTACGAGGAACGGTTGGAAAAGTTGCAGCTGTACTCGCTCGAGGAGCGCAGAGAGAGGGGAGACATGATCGAGACGTTCAAATATCTCACGGGCCGCGTCAAGACAGAGGAAGATATCTTCTTTTTCAAGGGTCCCACGGCAACAAGAGGGCATCCGTGGAAAATCAGAGGCGGGAAACTGCGAGGTGACACCAGGAAGTTCTTTTTTACTGAAAGGGTAGTTGATCGCTGGAATAGTCTTCCACTTCAGGTGATTGAGGCCAGCTGTGTGCCTGATTTTAAGGCCAAATGGGATCGACACGTGGGATCTATTCACAAGGTAAAGGTAGGGGAGGGTCATTAGGGTGGGCAGACTGGATGGGCCGCGGCCCTTATCTGCCGTCTATTTCTATGTTTCTATGTTTCTATGATACTAGTCTCCATGCGAGGAGCATGCCTCAAGCAGATGGTATTGGAACTCACCAGGAATCAGGCAATCCTGGACCTATTGCTCACCAACGGTGACAGTGTCACAGAAGTATCGGTGGGAGACTCCTTGGCATCCAGCGATCACAACATGGTGTGGTTCCACTTCAAGAAAGGAACCACTAGGTCAAATACGTCGACTAAGGCAGTGGTTCCCAACCCTGTCCTGGAGGAACACCAGGCCAATTGTGTTTTCAGGCTAGCCCTAATGAATATGCATGAAGCAAATTTGCATGCCTATCACTTCCATCATATGCAAATCTCTCTCATGCATATTCATTAGGACTAGCCTGAAAACCCGATTGGCCTGGTGTTCCTCCAGGACAGGGTTGGGAATCACTGGACTAAGGTACTAAATTTTAAAGGAACTAACTTTCAGGGCATGAGAGACTATGTCTACAAAGTGCTGCAAAATCAAAGCATGACGGACAATGTAGAGGAACTATGGTCAACTCTGAAATCTACCCTGCTAGAAGCAACCAATATATATATAAAAACCATGAGCAAACGACACAGGAACAACAGACCACAGTGGTTCTCCGCGGAGATCTCAGAACTAGTAAAACAAAAAAAAAAGCGTTCGTTACCTACAAACAATCACAGCAACCAGAAGCTAAAGAAACCTATATAGCTAAATCCAGAAAAGTTAAAACGACAGTCAGAGAGGCTAGATGGAAGAAAACATAGCTAGGCAGGTAAAGAAAGGGGAGAAATCCTTTTTTAAATACGTTAGCGACAGGAAGAACAACACAAGCGGTAGTGGGCACTTAAAGAAACCTGACGGCAACTTTACAGACTCGGACGCAGACAAAGCAGAAATACTCAATGACTACTTCTGCTCAGTCTTCACCTGCGAAGTGCCAGGATCCGGTCCTCAGCTACAGACAAGGAGGGGTTCGGAAGACCCATTCCGGGACATGGAATTTACTGCAAGCGAAGTCTACCATGAGCTATCAAAAATAAGTGAACAAAGCTATGGGCCCAGACAATCTACACCCTAGAGTACTTCGAGAATTGAGCGATGTCCTGGCAGAGCCGTTGGCCGTGCTCTTCAATCTTTCCCTGAGCAAGGGAAAAGTACCCCTAGACTGGAAAACTGCCAACGTTATCTCGCTCCACAAAAAGGGAGGTAGGTCAGAGGCTGAAAATTATAGACCGGTGAGTCTCACATCAATAGTGAGTAAACTCATGGAAAAATTGATTAAGAACAGATTAGACACGTTTCTGGATGATGAAAGATTAAGAGATCCCCACCAGCATGGCTTTACAAAGGGATGGTTTTGTCAATCCAATCTGATAAGCTATTTTGATTGGGTAACAAAAAAACTGGATGAGGGTGAGTCCCTGGACATAGTGTATTTGGACTTTAGTAAGGCTTTTGATAGTGTTCCACACCGTAGGTTATTAAACAAGATGAACTCGTTGGGACTAGGAGAAACACTTACAGCATGGGTACAAGACATAGAAACATAGAAATTGACGGCAGAAAAGGGCTATAGCCCATCGAGTCTGCCCATACCAATGACCCACTCCCTGATTCTTACTCTCCTAGAGATCCCACATGAATATCCCATTTTCTCTTGAAATCTAACACGCTGCTGGCCTCAATCACCCTCTGAGGCAGCTCGTTCCAATGATCTACCACCCTTTCAGTGAAGAAGTACTTCCTCGCATCACCCTGAAATTTCCCTCCCCTGATTTTCAGCGAGTGTCCTCTGGTTACTGAGGGCCCTATAAGACTGAAGATATCATCTTTCACCTCTATACGCCCAGTAATATACTTAAAGGTCTCAATCATGTCCCCTCTCTCTCTTCGCTCCTCCAGTGAGTACATCCGCAGTTTTTTTAACCTTTCTTCATACGTGAGTTCCCTGAGCCCCAAAACCATCCTGGTAGCCATTCGCTGAACCGACTCAATTCTCAACACATCTTTTCGGTAGTGTGGTCTCCAGAATTGAACACAATACTCGAGATGAGGTCTCACCATGGATCTGTACAGCGGCATTATGACTTCAGGTTTTCTGCTGACAAAACCCCTACGGATACAGCCCATCATTTATCTTGCCTTGGACGATGCCTTCTCTACTTGATTGGCAGCCTTCATATCGTCGCTAATGCTTAGCGGCAGGCTTCAAAGAGTAGTGGTAAACGGTATCCCCTTAAAAACGTCGAGAGTGACCAGTGGAGTGCCACAGGGCTCGGTTTTGGGTCCGATGCTATTTAATATCTTTGTAGGGGATCTGACTTAGGGACTTCGAGGCAAAATTAACACTATTTGCCGCCGATGCTAAACTATGCAACGTTGTGGACAGGGCATCAGAACCTGACAGCACAACCAGGCCCAGCACTATGGAGCAAGACCTGCTTGTATTGGGAAAATGGTCCAGTACTTGGCAACTAAACTTTAATAACCAAAAAACAACGGACTTGATAACACTTGGTTATGGAATGAAGCCCTCAGATACTTGTGCTGCAATATAATGGTTGAAGCAGCTTAATACAGGTCGGCATTCATACCATTTTAAAAAAATATTTTATCAATGCTTTTAAAACTCATTTAATTAAATGTTCAAGCAAAAAAACATTCGGCGACACTTATCTTTTTTTGAAGAGTCGCTTGTGAGTTGAGCTAGAACTATCGGCCTGACGGGACCCGTTTCGCCAAATGTGGCTTCTTCTGGGGTCAGTAGGTTCGAGCGCAAGCAGCGTGACCTGCCTTTGCAGATCAAAAAATGGCGTCAACCATTATATTGCAGCACAGGTATCTGAGGGCTTCATTCCATAACCAAGTGTTATCAAGTCCGTTGTTTTCTGGTTACTTTTGTCACTATAGGGACTTGACACCATTGCTTTTGCAGTAGTGAATAACTAAACTTTAATGCCAAGAAATGTAAAGTAATGCACCTTGGGAGCAGAAATCCATGCAAAACATACACCTTGAACGGTGAAAACTTAACAAAAACTACTGCAGAAAGAGACTTGGAAGTTCTCATCCGGGAAGATATGAAAGCTGCTAATCAGGTGGAGAAAGCTTCAGCAAAGACCAGACAAATGCTGGGTTGCATCAGAAGGAGCTTTATCAGCCGAAAGCCGTAAGTCATACTACCGTTATACAGATCCATGATGAGACCTCACCTGGAGTACTGTGTCCAATTTTGGAGGCCACATTATCAAAAGGATGTGAAGAGAATGGAGTCGATATAGAGAATGGCCACTAGGATGGTCTCAGGATTTAAAGACATCCCATATGAAGAACGCCTGATCAGACTGCGCTTATATTCTCTCGAGGAGTGCAGAGAAAGGGGGGACACGATAGAAACATTCAAATACATCATGGGTCACATCAAAGTGGAGGAGGAAATCTTTTTTCTAAAGGGTCCCATGGCGACAAGAGGGCATCCACTAAAACTTAAGGGAGGAAGATTTCATGGTGACACCAGGAAATACTTCTTCACCGAATGGGTGATTGATTGATGGAATGATCTTCCACGCCAAGTGGTCAAGGCCAGTAGTGTGCTCGACTTCAAGAGTCGATGGGACAAACAGGTGGGAGTACTACAGAGTTATGCTCAAATGATAGATTATCCAGGGAAGAAGGGTTCTTGAATGGGCAGAATTGTTGGGCCGTCATCCCTTTTCTGCCATCATACTCTATGTTTCTATAACACCGATTCTCAAATGACTCCATTGGAAACTGATTCAACATATGGTATCAGTGTATCAGGTAGCGTACCATGTTTCTCCTGTTGCATTGAAGGGATGGCTTGAAATTTATCACCCATGAAGAACTTTGAGGTCTGAAACAAGCATGCAGTTAAATTCCAACAAAAGCAGGTCCATTTTACATTCAAGGATTGGAAATGCTATGATATCGGTAGAGGGGAGGGAGGTTGAAGCTTTGGAATATTCTGGATGGAACCTTGCAGTTATATATGTCTAGATCAGGTTTTAAGAAGCTATTAAAAACATACCTGTTTGTCAGTGCATTTATGTGATGGGTTTGACTGAGGTCGAGAGGTGAGGCAATGATATGGTTTGTGTAATCTGATGTTATTTTATGTCATGTAAGATTTGCCTTTATTATCATGTCTGTATAGTCAAAATTTTATGTATGTTTCTCATGTGAACCACATAGGCCAGAACAGGGATCTCAAAGTCCCTCCTTGAGGGCCGCAATCCAGTCAGGTTTTCAGGATTTCCCCAATGATTATGCATTGAAAGCAGTGCATGCATACATAGAAACATAGAACTGGCTTCCAGTACACTCCAGAGTCCTCTTTAAATGTGCCTGCTTAGCCTTCAAGATCCTACATGGCATCCTTCCTCCCGTTATCCCACTCTTTTGGAACTCCTCAAACCCCCACTCCACCAGACCCTCCCAAAAACTGAAACTATCATTCCCCTCTACAAAAGGTATATCCCGCGCAGGAAAACTAGGAACATCCCTCCCCTTTAGAATCACAGAACTCTGGAACAACCTCACATCCCCGTTCAGAAATTCAAACTCCCTCCAATCCTTCCGCAAACACCTGAAAACTTGGCTCTTTTCAAAAATCTAATACCTCCCGCTCTCTAGTACCCTTGTCCCTCTCTATCTTCTTAGTTCCTTTCCTATAACCCTTCATTGTAGTTCCTTTCTATTCTAACTCTGTAAACCGTGCCGAGCTCTACGTTCACGGAGATGGCGCGGCATACAATCCTAAGGTTTAGTTTAGTTTAGTTAAGAACATGACAGCAGAAAAGGGCCACGGCCCATCTAGTCTGCCCACACTAATGGCCCACCCCCTAACTACCTCCATGAAGAGATCCCACATGCCAATTCCATCTTTTCTTAAAATCTGGCACGCTGCTGGCCTCAATTACCTGTTGTGGAAGATTATGCCAGCGATCAACCACCCTTTCAGTGAAGAAATATTTTCTGGTGTTGCCATGAAATTTCCCATCCCTGATTTTCAACGGATGCCCTCTTGTTGCTGTGGGTCCTTTAAGGAAAAAGAGATCCTATTCCACCTTGATACGGCCTGTGACATATTTGAATATCTCGATCATGTCTCCCCTTTTTCTGCGTTCCTCGAGTGAGTACAGCTGCAACTTACCCAGTCGTTCCTCATATGGGAGATCCTTGAGACCTGAGACCATCCTGGTGGCCATTCGCTGAACCAACTCAACTCTCCGCACATCTTTTTGATAATGCAGCCTCCAGAATTGTTCACAGTATTCCAGATGGGGTCTCACCATGGATCTGTACAATGGCATTATGACCTCGGGCTTACGGCTGACGAAACTTCTACGGATACAGCCCATGATTTGTCTAGCCCTGGATGAAGCTTTCTTCACTTGATTGGCAGTCTTCATGTCTTTGCTAATGATCACCCCCAAGTCACGTTCTGCTACAGTCCTTGCTAGGATCTCACCATTTAGGGTGTAAGTCCTGCATGGATTTTGCCGCCAAGGTGCATGACCTTGCATTTTTTGGCATTGAAACTTAGTTGCCAAGTCTTTGACCAATGCTCCAGCAGGAGTAAGTCCTGCGTCATATTGTCGGGCATAAATCTCATGCACATTCATTGGGGAAATCCTGAAAACATTGCGGCTGGATTGCGGCCTTCAAGGAGGGACTTTGAGACCCCTAGGCTAGATGTAGTATATAAACTTTTTAAAATAAATAAATGTTGTAAATAAATAAATTGCAAATTAGATCTTATTTTGACACCATTTCTTTTAGATTACTGATGCAATCTTTGGCCCTGAGTATCTTGGATTATTGTAACACAATTCATCTTGCAGGTTACCAAACAAACCTTAGTAGACTACGCATCATTCAAAATACAGCTGTTCATTTAATTTTTTAATTTGAAAAAGACAGATCATGTGATACCTTATTATCAAAGATGACATTGGTTACCAGTTGAGGCAAGAGTAATATTTAAATGATGATGTATATGTTATAAGGTGTAGCATGGTCTTGCACCTAGTTATCTCGTGGATCATTTCACATTTGTAAACTCAAGACACTCATTTCATACATTTGCTTCATTTGTTTTCCCATTTGCAAAAGGCTAATAGGTTCATAATCAAAAGAAACATAACCGAGAGATAACCAATTGGAAACACAGCTCATCCCGCCGACACAGCCAAAGGGGCATAGTCTGAAGGGGGTACAACAGCTTGGGGGCCAGAACCATCTTCACAAGGGCAGCACGACCCAAGCTTTGCCTTGTATTGTGCCCTTTGTGGCCCTTTCCACTTATAATAAACATATGTTAAAAAACAAAAACAGAAATACGCTAAAAACCCGCCCAAATCGGCACTTGGGCGACCTAAAAGACAGGTCATCTAAGTGCCGATAACTGAAATGGGTTTTTAGACGTATCCAGAGACTTTTTAGGTCTCGGAATGCCACTGCGCACCCAGAGCTCAAAGGGGCATTTTGGGAAGAGTGGTTAGAGTAGGAGGTGGGCAGGATGTGGGCCAACCTATACTTAGTCGTCCTGCAGGGATAATCAAAAGTTTAACGAGACTGCCTAGACCAGGGGTGGGCAACTCCGGTCCTCGAGGGCCGGAATCCAGTTGGGTTTTCAGGATTTCCCCAATGAATATGCATTGAAAGCAGTGCATGCAAATAGATCTCATGCATATTCATTGGGGGAAATCCTGAAAACCCGACTGGATTCTGGCTCTCGAGGACTGGAGTTGCTCACCCCTAGACAGAACTTATATGTTGTGACTTAGGCGATCTAAAAACAGGTGTAAGTGCTCAGAAGGTATCCAAAGTGACCAGATAACCACTGCTGGGACAAAGTACAACCCTAGTGGGTTGGGTTTTTTTTGGGGGGGAAGGGGGTGTTGCTGTTTTCTCAGCAATCTACTACTAGTAGTTATTTCCATAGTTCTGAAAGGTGTATGCATGCAGCACTGTACATTTAACAAGCAATACACGATCAGCAACGCAGAAGAGCTTACAATCTAATTTGGACAGACAGGACATATTGTATAGATTTGGGGAGTTTCTTGCAGAGATAATGATAGGATAGACATAGGTGTTGAAAGCAGTCTTGAAAAAAATGGGATTTTAGCTTGGATTTGAATATGGCTAAATAAGAGCTTGATGTATTGACTCAGAAAGTCTGTTCTAGGCAAACAGTGCAGCAAGATAGAAGGGATAGAGTCTGGAGTTGGCAGTGGAGGAGAAGGGTATGAATAAGAGGGACTTTCCCCATGAATTGAGTTCATGGGGGAACATAGGAGGAGATGAGTGAGGAGAGATATTGGGGGGCTGCAGAGTGGATGCACTTGTAAGTCAGTAAGATGAGTTTGAACTGTACATGGAAATGGATGGGGAGCCAATGAAAGTAACTTGAGGAGAGAGGTAATGTTAGCATAGTGGCTCTGGCAGAATATAAGTCATGTAGCAGAATTTTGAACGGATTGAAGGGGGGGTGGTGGTGGGAGACATGGTTGAGCGGAAGACCTGAGAGAAGCAAATTGCAGTAGTCTAAACAAGAGAGGTGATAGAGTGTGGATAAGGGTTTTGGTTGTGTGCTCAGAAAGGTCAGATTTTGGCAATATAGCAGAAGATGCAACAGGCTTTAGCAGTTTGTTGGATCTGAGCGGAGAAGAAGAGGAGTCAGAGATGACCTCCAAGGTTGTGAGCTGACAGGACAGGGAAGAAGAGAGTGTTGTCCACAAAAATAGAGAACGGGGAAGTGGGGAGGTGCGTTTAGGTGGAAAGATGAGGAGCCTGATCTTAGCCATGTTCAGTTTTAGGTGGTGGTGAGACATCCAGGCAGCAATGTAGGACAAGCTGAGATTTGGGTCTAGATTCCTGTAGAGATGTCTGGTAGGGAGAGGTAGATCTGGGAGTCATTAGCATAGAGATGATATTGAAAGCCATGGGATGAGATCAATGCACCGAGAGCGTGGGTATGTATGGAGAAATGGAGAAGACCCAAGACAGAGCCTTGAGGTACACTGATTGAGAATAGGATAGCAGTGGAGAAGGATCCACCTGTGCAAACAATGAAAGTGCAATGGGAGAGAATGGAAGAAAACCAGGAGAGGACAGCATATAGAGGAGTACGCTGGTGATCAACAGTATCAAAGGCAGCAGATCAAGAAGGATGAAGATAGAGTATAGGCCATTGGATCTGACCAAGAAAAGGTCATTGGAGACTTTAGCAAGGGCAGTTTTCGTTAAATGGAGTGGGCAAAAGCCAAGTGAAATGGGACAAGAATAGCTTGAGATGAAAGGAAGTCCAGGCAATGGCGGTGTACAGCCTGTTCAAGTAGCTTGGACAAAGGGAGGAGATGGGATGATAGTTGGAGGGGGTGTGGGGTCGAGTGAGTTTGTTTGAAGAGAAGTGAGACTACATCATGTTTGAAGATATTAAGAACAGATACAATGGACTTTTTATATGCTTGAATGAGGGGTACAGGGAGGGGCTTAGCTAGGAAGATAAGGGCGGCGGTGGCGAAAAGGGCAAATAGGGAGGGGCTCATCTAGGAAGAGTACTGGTTACAGGTAAGTGATGAACCAAACAGAGAAAATCTTGACACAATCTGTGGAGACATGAGAAAGCAATTATACAATTAGCAGAAAAACCAGGTTCCCATTTAAAAGTTCAGATTGCAGAAAACAAATACCAGATAGAGAGAAATGTATATATATATATTGAGGTAAGAGATATTCCCCACAGAGAAGACTGAAATCAGATATAAGCTTTATGGACCTTTTAAATGCTTGAATGAGGGGTACAGGGAGGGGCTCAGTTAGGAAGAAAATGGCGGCGGTGGCGAAAAGGGCAAATAGGATGCTAGGAATGATTAAGAAGGGGATCACGAACAGATCGGAGAAGGTTATCATTCCGCTGTACCAGGCCATGTTACGCCCCCACCTGGAATACTGTGTCCAGCACTGGTCGCCATACATGAAGAAGGACACAGTACTACTTGAAAGGGTCCAGAGAAGAGCGACTAAAATGGTTAAGGGGCTGGAGGAGTTGCCGTACAGTGAGAGATCGGAGAAACTGGGCCTCTTCTCCTTTGAAAAGAGGAGACAGAGGGGACATGATCGAAACATTCAAGATAATGAAGGGAATAGACTTAGTAGATAGAGATAGGTTGTTCACCCTCTCCAAGGTAGGGAGAACAAAGAGGGCACTCTCTAAAGTTAAAAGGGGATCGATTCCATACAAACATATGGAATTTCTTCTTCACCCAGAGTAGAAGAAATCTGGAACGCTCTTCCAGAGGCTGTTATAGGGGAAAACACCCTCCAAGGATTCAAGACAAAGTTAGACAAGTTCCTGCTGAACTGGAACGTACGCAGGTAGGACTGGTCTCAGTTAGGGCACTGGTCTTTGACCTAGGGGCTGCTGCGGGAGCGGACTGCTGAGCACAATGGACCACTGGTCTGACCCAGCAGCAGCAGTTCTTAAGAGTACTGGTCACAGGTAAGTCCAGGTGAACTAAAAGTAGAGAAAATCTTGACACAATCTTCAATGCTTGAATAAGGGGTGGAATTTCAACTTAATTGTTTCAGCTTTGTTATTACTATCTACGTTTAAGTGCTGAATGGAATGAAATTATCTCTAAACATAGCAAAGTTACAGACTTTTTAGTGTGACCACCCAGGAACTTTTGTGCATTCAACAATGTCTGCACTGTAAAACTATCATTATTTGGATGGTGTACCACCTTACTGTTAATAACATCACGGTGACAGACTTTGGGGTGGAAAGCAATGTTGGAGGCCTATCGCAAGCTTCACCCAAAGCCACAAAATAATTGCGGAACTGAAGGAAGCGCTGAAAACAGATTAAATTATTAAATTACACTTTCCACTAGAACATATGAAGGTGCTTTATACATTTCCCAAAGAGATTACCTAAACAAAAATAACAGAACTTTGCGCACACCCGCCTATTCCAACTAGAATATACTTTCAAACACATGACACATACCCTGTTTATCAACGTACGCTATCCTGTCTGCAACGTTCAGCAACAATCATGCTTCCTTGCTTCACCAAATCCACATTAGCCACAAAGCAAACCTGAATCTGCAACCTTTCCCATGTTTCCAAACCAAATTATTTTTCCATCTCCCCTGGTAATTTCTCAACATCACCAATTTTTCTTTCTCTGCATCTTGTCTTGTTTCCCCAGTGCTTTCTTGTACCAAGTTCCCAAATTTGTTAAAAAGTTTATGAACTTCCAAATACTAGATTCACTGGTGCAACAGAAATATGAATAAAAAAAAACATTCAGGAAACTTCTATCTAGCTAAATTATCACACAGATTGTTGGTTTTATTTCTTTCTATTCAAACTCATTTAACATTGATGCTCCATAATTACCCAAATAAAGATTGCATTGTATTGTATTGTCTTCTGCAAGCCTGCCATAACTGGCAGGGTTGAGAGGTTTCATATCATGATTAAAATCAGCATGATGTACGATATATATTCCCCCCCCTCTTGTAAGAAGAAAAAGAGGGACAGGCAGGAATGCTGGCCAGAGGGGTGGAGGGTAAACAGAAAATCCCCTATAAATACGGTATGCATACCACAGTTAGAATAAAGGCACATAAGCATTGTGCCACTGCATCAGAGCAGTGTGTTCTAATTCCCTGTGCCCTTCTGCTAAACACAAACAAAATAATTGACAATCTTCTTTTAAATATGCAAAAGAGGTCCTAACCACTGGTAAAAGGAATTGAATTCCAAAGCAAACACTATCTTCCTTGCTTTTGGAAATTCTGTTTGTATTAGCCCAACTACTAAAGCTTTCTTTCTGTCTTCCTGAAGCTTATGTGTTTCAGTCCTATTAAGTTTCAACTCTAGTCAGAAGTGCAGTATAGATTCTGACTTTTAACATCTAAATGAGAGAATGGTTTCTCCCCCCCTGGTTCTCGCCGAGGAGAAGCCATTCAGCTCCTCCCATCTCGGTTTAAGGCACTGTCTCAAAGTATTGTCCTATGTAACTAGACACACTGTCATTATCACTGCAGGATCCTCTCTAAGGGGCTTTTCCAGAGGATTGCTGTCCGGGGGGGGGATCTCTACCACCCACTTCATCACTTCTGCTAGCTTTTTACTCCCCATTCTGTCCCCTGCTCCATCCCCCCTCCCTTCTAGAGAAAAAAACTCTGGAGAAAAAGGAAGGCGGACAAAAACCCACCTTCTGGAAAAGGAGGAGGGGTGAAAACTCTCACTGCCGCCCAGAGGCAGAGTGGGGAACTTGTTTCAAGTGAACAAAAGAAAACCCAGATGGCATTTTTTACAGCGAGCAGAGTTAAAAGATACCAAAGCTGCAGTTTTTGATGGGTTTTTGTCCCGTTTTCTTTTTCAAGGCTCGTCTTTCTTAGGAAGGGGAGGATCCTTAGTGCCTGTCTGACCCAGAACAAAGCACAAATCTCGCTTACCGTACCTTATAAGCAAGACACAGGAATATACAATACAATACTTATACTTCAAACCTTATCTTCTAAGCGATAGACAGATTAAGCACATGCAAAGCTTTTACCCCATAGACGACAGAGCAGGCAGGCGTGTCTATTAATATCGTTCTTCCCAAAAGAACGTGTGGCCACATAATACAGGAGTTCCCTAAACTCCGTGAGCAACAGGAGTTCCCTAAACTCCCTGAGGCTTGCCAAAAGCCTTAATCATGGAACAGGAGTTGCCAAAACTCCAGGAGAGACTTACCAATAGCCTCAATAATCATATAAGGGTTTGGAAGACTTGGAAGAGGGTAGAGACAACAATGAGAGTCAGAAATCTATACTCACTCACTGTAGTCCCGACACCATCTCCAATCCCGGAATCCCAATACTGCCTCATACACATACTCTGTCGTCTCTGGTACCGATGCATCAGGGGGGCATCTCATTAGAAAGAAAAGAACACACATGCAATTGCATGGCCAAAGAAATGTCCCGTTTATTCATACATATTTATAGCATTTTACTTGGGTCAGTTTTTTCAGCATATGACTGTAGGAAAGACCATATTTGGTAACAGGATACATAAAAGCAACTAGAAAGTAGTAGCAAACATAAGGGGGGGGAACTTTCCATAACTATGGCATATAATACTGTCCTGTTTGTCTAAATTCCAGCAAATGTTTTTTTTTTAACAAATGTTTATTAAAACAAGTCAACTACAGAACAAAATGGTGACACAGAGCTCAGAACATAAAAAGAAAAGACCTTGTGTTTTCTTGGCAAAATGAAAACTGTTTCAGTAGTTCCTTTTTTAATATGCTAGAAAAACTTACAAAGAATATATGTGCTCCTTCAATCCCCTCTTACATCATGAAAATGACAAAGATTTTTTTTTCCCATGCTTTCATGTATGCAATTTTAAACTCAGTAGATTCATGTAGAACTTTATACATGATGGAAATAAAACCTCTGCAAATATTTAAAACCTAGTAGGTGTGAAAATTTTATCTTGTCCAACTGCTCTGGACCTTTAGCTGTCACTTTTTAATAAGTAGGCCTTAACCTGCAAGTACGGAAACAGGACCTCTTGGCAGAGACCAAAGCTGGTCTGGAAGTCAGGAAATGCAAGAATACCACCTATCTTTTAATTGTGCCAAAGTACCTCAAGTTTAAGACCTACCACAGTTCACATCATATTTAAAACCTATCTAATTCCATCTGATGCCTGTCTGCCCCCTATAAAACCTACTTGATCTTGATAGATTAACATAGCCGATCTATCAGCCAGTATCCTGGAATTATCTTTGTCCAAACCTAACAATGACACAGGATGATACCCACCACACTGTGGTTTAGGGAAAAATGGGAGATATTCCCCTGCCTTTAAAGAGTTATAAAGTCAAACAAGGGGATAAGCAGAGAATGAATTTTAAAACAAAAAAATAGCAGTATACCATTCACCCTGGAGATTTACCAGGTTTCATTGCTTTTAAAGCTGCATCCACCTCTTCCTCTGTGATGTCACTAAGGGGCTCATATTTGAAACTTAAATATGTCTAAAAACCCACCCAAGTCGGCACTTGGATGATCTAAAAGACAGGTCAAGTACCAATAATCAAAACAAGCTTTTTGGACATATCCAGGGACATTTTAGGCCTCTGAAGCCTGCTGTGTGCCCAGAACTGAAAGGGGCATTTTTGAAGGAGTGGTTAGGGTGGGATGTGGGCCAAACCTAGACTTTGTCCTGCAGGGATAATCCAATGTTTGATGAGACTGCCTAGGCAAAACTTATATGCAGGGCAGGATTAATTCTTCGAGGGCCCCTAGGCACCAAAGTACGCTGGGACACCCGGCCCTGCCCCACCCCACCCCCATTTATCTGTTTTCTTATTTACTTCTTTATTTCCACTTTTCTTTTCTTTTTTTATTCAAAACAAAGATTAGCATACTATGCAACCCCCAAACATCTCTGAACAAAACCCCCCTTCCTTCCCTTCTCACCTACTTGCCCAGGACTTTAACTCTAAACCCTTTCCATGCATATATAAAAGTTCAAATGCATTGTAAAGCATATAAGTCTATATTAATAACCAAGTACAGTAGAGTAATGTTCAGTGCAGTTAATTTAAAGTAACCAGTGATTACCAATCTTGATGTGGAACCTGGAACATGAGGTAGATTATTGTTAGGAAGGCAAGTCACTTTCCAGATTAGCCTCTGGTGGTTCAGGTGGAGATAGAATGTGAAAGCATGTGTTACCAGTACAGTACAGTACTACAGTACAGTAGAGTAATGTTCAGTGCAGTAATTTAAAGTAATCAGCGATTATCAATCTTGATGTGGAACCTGGAACATGAGGTAGATTATTGGTTAATACAGTACCTAAGAGTGTTATGAATAAAAAATGACAAAACAAGCTGGACTTATTTCACAGAGGCTTCGGTGTTGCCGGTCTTGTCCACTGCTTCTTATTGTTTTAGTGTGAAAGCATTTTTATTGATTTAAATGCCATACAAAGGATGACAATAACAAAGAAACAAGCAACATTAACAGAGCGCCAACATCCCCCTCCCCCCATCAACAAAACCACCAGGAGAAAGTAAGGGCCCACATAAGAATCCCAACCAATTGCAAAAGAAAACCCCCGGGAATCAGGACTCTGATAATCCCCGGGCCCCAGAAACTGCACCAGCCCTCCCACCATGGCCCAGATTACAAAAAGAAACAAAACAAAACTGCCCCGTCCCTCCGCCCCAAAGCCCCCCCCTCCAACATCCACTTCAAATGAAACTAAATAAAACCACCCATATACCTTCCAGAGTTAAAAGCAAACCTAAGGAGCAACAGAAATCACAACTCATTCAAGAGCAGACTGCGCCCCTTGGGATGTAAAATCTGAAGATAGGGATCCCAGAGAAGCAAATATTGTTGATTCCCTTTCCAGGAACCCTTCATATCTCTGGCTTCCCAACAGACCAATTGATGCACATCACCCCTCCAAAGCCAGAACCCTGGAGGCTCTGAGGAAATCCAAAATTTCAAAATGCCCTTCCGAGCCCCCAAGGCTAGCTTAACAACTTTCGCACCCCATACATCGTCCCATAAGCCCAAGCTAAATATAACACCTTCCAAGGCTAAACCCAGCCCAGTACGCATAAAATGTAAAATCTCCTGCCAATAGGATTGTATAACTGGGCACCACCAAAACATATGGCCAAAAGTCTCTTCTCCTGACTCACATTTAGCACACAACTTGGGACTCAGTACCCCCTCAATAATAATACTGCTTCTTATTGTTTTAAATGCTACAGCACTGAAACTAGACGATGGTCAACGTTTCATAAGATAATCATTTCTTCAGGGTTCTGGAATTGCAAGAACAGTAGTTGTCCCACGTTCAGTTCTCTAGTTTCAGCACTGTAGTGTCTAAAACACTAAGAAACAGTGGAAAAGACCGGCAACACAGAAGCCTTTGAAAATAAGTCCAGCTTGCTTGCTTTTCTTTCTTTTCACATACTGGTTTCTTTACATTACTTTACTGAAAATTACTCTACTGTACTGTATTATCAATGGTTAATATTTGGAGGAGATTGAGAGGGGACATGATTGAAACATTCAAGGTACTGAAGGGGATAGACTCCAAGGTAGGGAGAACGAGAGGCGAAAGTCGTTAGTAAGTCTGAAATAAAGGAGAAGCATCCTACGAACATCTAGTAACCGCAATGAAGAGAACCTCTCCCCCAATCCTCTTTCTGGAAGGCTGGAAGGAAGAGAGACTGGTTAACACGAAAGGCTGATACCACTTTAGGAAGAAACGATGTAACAGTCCACACAGAAACCCCCGAATCAGAAATGCGCAAAAGAGGATCTCTACAAGACAACGCCTGTAACTCAGATACCCGCCGAGCTGAAGCCACTGCGACAAGAAAAATCGTTTTCAAAGTTACATCCTTCAGAGTCGCTTCCAACAAAGGCTCAAAGGGAGGCTTTTGCAACCCCCCCAAGGACTACTTTAAGACTCTACTCCGGACATATCTTCTGAATAGGGGGACGAATATGTTGCACCCTTTTAGAAATCGAACATCAGGTTGTGACGCAAGGGAAGAACGAGCCATGCGGCCCCTGCAACAAGCTATAGCGGCCACTTGAACCTTAAGAGAATTATAGGCCAACCCTTTGGCAACCCATCTTGAAGAAAGGAAAGGATGGAAGAGAGAGAAGCCTGGAAAGGCGATAGACCCTGAGCAGAACACCAGGAATCAAAAACCCTCCAGACTCTAGCATATGAGGCAGAAGTAGACCTCTTTCTGGCCTGAAGAGTTGAAATAACCGGCTCTGAATATCCCTTACATCTCAGCCGCGACCTTTCAAGAGCCAGGCCGTAAGACCAAAGTGGGACGGATTTTCCATGCATATCGGACCCTGAGTTAGCAAGTCCGGAGTGACAGGAAACGCCAACCGATTGCCCGTCGACAACCGCATCAGGTCCACATACCAAGGACGACGCGGCCAATCCGGAGCTACCAGTATCACCGAGCCCAGAAAGTGAGTTATGTGATGTAATACCCAACCTATCATCGGCCAAGGAGGAAACACATAATGGAGACAACCCGGAGACCATGGAAGAGCCAATGCGTCTACCCCCTCGGACGCCAACTCCCTGTGTCTGCTGAAGAACCGAGGAAGCTTGGCATTTCGAGATGAGGCCATGAGATCTATCTCCGGAAGACCCCACCTCTGAATTAGCAGATCGAATGCCTGAGCAAAGAGTTCCCATTCCCCGGGATCTATAAGATTTCTGCTGAGAAAGTCCGCCTGAACATTTGCCTACCCCGCAATGTGCGCCGCTGAGAGAAGAGGAAGATGAACCTCTGCCCACTGAAGCAGCACCATAGCCTCGCTGGTCAATTGAGGACTTTGGGTACCTCCTTGCCGGTTGACATAAGCCACCGCTGTTATATTGTCCGTAAAGACCCTCGTCTGACAGTCCCGAATCATGGACTGAAACGCGAGAAGCACTAGCCTGATCGCTCTCAACTCCTCCTGAGACCAGACTCCCTGCGCTGAAGACTGAAGGCACTGAGCTCCCCATCCCAGCAGACTGGTGTCTGTTGTAACTATGATCCAGTCTGGTGTCACAAATGGCATTCCTTTGAACAGATTGATCTTTCTGAGCCACCAATGCATGCTGAGCGCTGCTTGAGATGTCCACTGAAGACGATTGTAGTCCTGAGACACCGGGGACCACCGGGAGAGAAGGGACTGCTGCAATGGTCTCATGTGGAAGCAAGCCCAGTGTACCACCTCCAGAGCCGCCACCATTGACCCCAGAACTTGCACATAATCCCAAACTCTCGGCCTGAGCGACTGGAGAAGCAGGCGAACCTGAGATTGCAACTTCACTCCCTGGTCTTTGGGTAGAAATACCTTCCCCAGACCTGTGTCGAAATACACCCCCAGATGCTCCAACGATTGGGAAGGGATAAGGGAGCTCTTCGGAAAATTGATGACCCACCCCAAAGATTGGAGAAGATAGATCACTCTTTGGGTTACTGCCAAACTCTCCTGCCTGGAAGACGCCCGGATCAACCAGTCATCCAAGTAAGGATGCACCCGAATCCCTTCCTGGCGAAGGAAAGCCGCCACTACAACCATGACCTTCGAGAACTTATGTGGAGCTGTGGCCAGTCCAAACGGCATGGCCAGAAACTGATAGTGCTGGCCAAGGATCGCGAAGCGCAGATACTTCTGATGCGGGGGCCAAATAGGAATGTGAAGATAAGCTTCCTTGAGATCGAGTGCCGTAAGGAATTCTCCCGGCTGAACAGCCGCAATGACTGACTGCACTGTTTCCATCCGGAAATGCCTGAACCGTAGAAAGCGATTGACCTTTTTGAGATCCAAGACAGGTCTGACCGAATCTCCCTTTTTGGGCACTATGACATAAATGGAGTATCTGCCCTGACCCCTTTCCTCCGGAGGAAGGGAATGACGGCCCCAATGTCCAAAAGAACTTGAAGGGTGACCTGTACCGATTCTCGTTTGGCCGCCCCTGTACAAGGGAAGACCAAGAGAGAATCTGCGATGGGAGAGGAAAATTGTAATTTGTAACCTTCTCGAATAATGTCCAATACCCACTGATTGGACATTATCTTGGCCCACTCCGCCAGAAATGAAGACAGCCCACCCCCAATGGTCACGACAGAGGGAGCCGACATCCTGTCATTGGGATTTACATAAGGCCGGGGTACAGGTTGGTTGAGCCGATTGGGGCTTGTAGGACGAAAGGAATTCTTTTGTGAAAACCTAGGCCTAGAATTAAAGGAAGAACTGTAAGAAGGCGGAAAGGCCAGCTTTCCAGGTCGATATCTCTTAACATCTCGGGAACGATTTCTGGCAGATGACACCTTCAAAGGGGCTTTAGGTTTATCTTCCGGCAACCGTTGCGTTTTGGAATCCCCAAAATCCTTCACCAATTTGTCTAAATCATCCCCGAATAACAAATGACCCTTAAAAGGAAGCCGCACAAGTCTAAGCTTGGAAGCCGCATCTGCCGCCAGTGACAGAGCCACAAGGATTGTTGAGTAACAACAGAAAGAGCCATTTGTTTCACCAAAGCCCTAATAATATCATAAAGGGTGTCCGCCAGATATGCTAGACCCGTTTCCATATCTGGAAAGTTAGACAGCACAGTCACCCCGGTCTCCATCATTTTATCTGCCATACCTTGAGCCCATTAGAGGCAAAACCATACCGCATAGGAACTGCACACCGCCGCCTGCAAGGTAACCGCCGCTACATCAAAGGACAACTTGAGAGAATATTCAATCTTTCTAACTTGAATGTTTTTGAGGGCTATACCTCCCTCAACCGGCAAGGTAGTCTTCTTGGTAACCGCAGCCACCAAAGCGTCTACTCTGGGGTTCTTAAATTTGTCAAGCTCGTCCTGAGAGATGGGATACAACTGGTGCATAGCCTTCGCCACCCGAAGCCCAGCCTCTGGCGAATCCACTGCGTGGAAATAAGCTCCAGCATCGCTTCGTGCAACGGAAATGCTTTTGCAGGTATTTTGTGCCTGCCATAAGAGGATTAGCCGAGCTCGATGCGTGAGAATCCTGCTCAGAAATATTAAGGCCCTGCAGCGCCTTGGTAATAAAGGGCGGCAATTCCTCTCTATGAAAAAGACGGAGCGCGGTAGGATCATCCACTTCCCTAGCCTGCGCATCCTCAAGCTCTAAATTCATCACCTCCCCGTCTTCCAGAGATTACGGCCGAGACAAAGACAAGGCGAAGTCTGAAGGAGGGTCACCGCCGTCCATAAGCACCACCCTGTGTCTCGTAGCGGCTTGAGACTCTAGAGGAGGTCCAACGGCCTGAAGGACCGACCCCTGCTCCAAAGTACAGTTCAGACGCTGAGCAGGCTGAGAGCCTTGCATGAAAAAGGCCTTGTGCATCAACATGACAAATTCCAGGGAAAACGCCACTGGATTCGCTGTAGCCTGCAGAGCAAAAGTGTCCTCCTGCCCTAAAATCTGTCCCGCAAAGGAAGGAGACGAAGCAAAACAGCTGACCGCTGGCGCGGCTGCCGACGTACACTGAAGCGGAACGGCAGACGCCGCGAGCACGGGAAAAGCAGGCCCGACTTCAACAGCACGGGAAACTACTAATGCATCAGGCATGATCTGCACGTTCTCTCCCACAGCGTCCGCGCAACCCGCTGAACAGAGGCCCGACGGTGTTCGCCGCTTCCCACAGCGGGAACATCTCTTAACCGCCTCTGCCACCATTACACACCACGTCTAGCAACTTCTAAAATTAAACCCCGCGGCACAAAATCCTAGCGACCAAACGGCAGACCTAAGAAGCAAACACAAGCAAAAGCTGAAGAAAGAAAATTCACTCTCACCCGAGTCCACCATTTGCTAAAACTGGTAGTTGCCAGCTGGGACTGATTGCAAAGCACCATCCCGCAGCAGCACACTGGTCTTCCTTTTTTTTTTTTTAAAGTTCTGTTTCAGGGAAAGAAGAAAACAGAAGACCAGTAAGAAACCTCAATCCACTGGAGAGGAGGGTGGAGCAGGGACCTGGGGGTCCAGGGTGACTCCCAAAGTTGGCACTGCTCAGCCAAGCACCCCAATCTAACTGAAGAGAAAAATTCTCAACAATAGAAGAAATAGAAAACCAGCAAGAATCCAGGAGCTCGTGGAACAGCGACCATCACCTGCTGGGAGATAAAGAATACTGAAGATACAGGGAGAGTACCAACCAATAGGTCCACCTGTTAATCAGTTCTCTATCTCCACCTGCTGGTAGATGTGTGCTATCCCACTAGTCTATGGATTCATCTGCTGCTGTTGGAAGAAATATATTTTTTAAATTTCAATTTGATATACCATAGAAAATGTAGCTGTTATACTTATACTGTATTGGTTACTGTCCAAGTGGCATATTTGTTTTAAAGTTGTGCTGCTAATTTTTAAAGCTATAAGATTGTTTACCTTTAATTGTTCCTTTGTCTATTATTGTCCAGTTTGGTTGTTAAAGCCACAAAATCAAGAACATTACCTGTCCTTTCAAGTCAATATACCTGTGGAATAAAATTAAATCTGATTTTTTTTAAAGCAGGAACAAATATTTTAAATATTTTCTCTTTATATTAGATTGCAAATAAACTTATTTGATTTTAGAAAGAATGTGACGACTAATAAGAAATCTCAGTAAAAAATGGTAATTAAGGATCTTTAAATATTAGAGTATGGAATTAGTTTTACTAGTTTCAGTGTATAATATATCTAAAGCAGTGTTCTTCAACCTTTTGACACCTATGGACAGGCGGAAATAAAATAATTGTTTTGTGGACTGGCAGTTGAAGAACACTGGGCTAAGTCGTGGGCCAGACCTCGCCCATCTCCACCCATCCTGCCCCCATAATAGTACTAATTGTAAAACCATTTTTTCCATTCATTTTTCATATACACACACACAATATAATCGTATTAACAACACATAATGGTTAACCACAAAAGTAAACTACACAAAGCACACTGTATGCTTCTCAATATTCATTCCTATCAGAACACAGATAACCCCATGCAAATAAAGGACCAAAAAGCACAGTTACTTTCATCTCTCCTAACTGCTGCTCTTCCTGAGGATTCTATCAGCTGGTTTCAACACAGCAGCAAAGAGGGGCCACTCTAACGCTGTCCTCTAGTGCCAAGTCACTTGAGAAAAAGCACACCAGACTCTGAGGGAACTGTGTTTTCTTTCGTCTCTCCCAACTGCTGCTCTTCCTGGGGATTCTATCAGCTGGTTCAACACAGCTTTCTCTGTCCCTATATAACGTGTATAGCTTATTTAACTTGTACAAACTGCATGTACAGCATGTCATAGATTGTTATAAATCGCACCTATAGTCTATGAAAACATGCATAGACTGCATCTATAGCCTGTTACCGCATGTAAAACCACATGTATAGCCAATATATATTGCCAGTCATCGCATGTATAGCCAGCTACTGCATGTTTAGCCTGCCACCGCATGTATAGCCTGTACTGCCCATTACTGCTACTACATGTATAGCCAGCTACTGCATGTTTAGCCTGCCACCACATGCAGAGCCTGTACTGCCCATCACTGTTTACCGCATGTATAGCCTGCTACCACATATAGCCTGCTTCCGCATATACAGACTAGCTACCGCATATACAGACTAGCTACCACCGTTTCCCAACTAAGCTCCACCTCTGTTCCTATCTTACTAATTAACAATTGCTAAGCTCCACCTCAGTCTGTATCTCACTATTAGCAATTGTTAAGTTCCACCCCCGTTTGTATCTCACTAGAAACAACTAGGTGCGTATTCTCCTTCAGTCTTAGTCCTTCTCCCGTTTCACTCAGTCCTTACCTATAACTCAATTCTCCTCCCTCCTGCCTGGCAAGCTCTGGCCCAACCCCTCTCATTAGTTCTCCTTGATCCCACCATGAAGCCACCTTCCTGGCTCCTCCTTCTTCTCTGCTCTTTCACCAACACTTCCCACTGCCAAAAACCTCTCCCCCCCCAACCTTCCCGACTCCACAAACTCCAACAACGTCTGCCCTGGTCTCAGAATCCCCGTACTAGTACGCACTAGAACCCACCCTTTCAAAAAACACCGAGGAGTCAATCACACCTCTTTAAAGCCTGTTCCTCCAGCCAACCTACCCAACCTTACCTCCGACTCTCTCACCCCAGTCCCAACACTCTACTGTAACGCCAGATGAGTCTGCAATAAGACCCAAATACTAAAAGACCTACTCGGAGACTTTGATCCAGGTTTTTTGTGTATCACAGAATCATGGATCGAAAAAGATGATTTATTCACACAAAACGAACTCTGTCCCCCTGGCTACTATGGCCTCTTCTCACCTAGAATCAACCGGAAAGGAGGAGACCTGGCTCTGCTTTACAAATCATTCTTCGATGTCCAGCTCCTTGAAAAGGGCAGCCATACCTCTTTAGAATTCATGTTAGCTTCAGTCAACGATGAACTTCATCCCTACCCATTAGGTATCCTGTTACTTTACCGCACACCAACCCCCTGAAACAAATCCTCTGAACTCGTTCTCGAGACCATAACAAAGGCCTTCCTAAAATTCCAGAGACTACTGATCATTGGAGATATTAATCTCCATGTAGACGATAACACCAGCAAGGATGCAACCGAATTCAAAGACTTCCTCACCTCCCTAGGCTTCACCGCTCCTTCGCCCACCCCTACCCACGATAAGGGGCATACCCTAGACATCATCAGCTTCCTTGACCTGACCGAGCACAAAACTTCTGCCAAAGAGGCCCGTTGGGAACATGTCCCCTGGTCTGATCACCTTCTAGGCTCTTTCTGCCTTCCCATTTTCATGTCTCATCTTGGCACTCCACCCCGACCCACAAACTATCACCTACCGCAAAAAAATCATGAGTGAACTGTTCTGGACCCAATTTCTCAACCAACTCCCCCCTTTTCCTAAATATGCCGACCCAGATTCCAACTGGCATAATTGGGTAACCCTTTCCTGGACTACCTACCGTGCTCTTGCCCTTTTGTCTACTAAACCTATCTCCCACTCCCGCAAGGCTCCTTGGTATCTTCCATACCACAGGGAATTAAAGCAGAAATGTCGAGCCCTGGAACGTAAATGGAAAAAAAATCAAAATCCCCTTCAGACAGACAATCCTGGAGAGACAACATCAAGTTTTATAACACAGTACTAAAAAAAGCAAGGAAGAATTTCTATGGAGATAAAATCACCAGATCAAAAAACCAAAATAGTACACTGTTCAACATCTGGCGCAACCTAACCTCAAAAAACAACTCCACCTTTCCCCTTTCCCCCCCATCCGCAAACGACCTAGCTAAATTTCCCCCCAGCAGACTCTTACAATTCTCTGCCTCCCAACATCTCCAACCCTATCCCTGCTGATAGATCCTGGACTGTCTTTGAACTTGTATCCGAATCCCAGATCTCTAAACTCTGTCTCAAATTGAAATCCTGCAATTGCATCCTGGATCCTTTCCCTTCCTACCTTTACGAAAACATTCCCACGCAGGCCATCTCCTCCCTTACCAGGCTTATAAATTCTGCTTTACTATCGGGCCTGTTCTCCACAGAAATGGGACACATTGCCTTGTCCCCTCTTCTGAAAAAAGCCGATCTCGACCCTTCCTTACCATCTAACTACCGCCACATAGCAAATATCCCTATCCTAACTAAACTGCTAGAGGCCATAGTCGCCACCCAGCTCTCTTCTTACCTAGAGAGATTCTCCATCCTCCATCCCTACCAATATGGCTTCAGACCCAGCTTCAGCACCGAATCCCTCCTAGTTTCCTTAATTTCTAAGGTGCAACAACTACATTCTCGTAACAAATTTGCTGTCCTATTACAATTCGAGCTCTCTGCAGCTTTCTATGTTGTCCACCACGACATACTACTTTATCAACTTTCCGAGATAGGAATTGAATCCACCGTCCTAAAGTGGTTCTCAAACTTCCTACGCTCTCGCTCCTACACTGTCAACACAAATGGCACCATGTCCGTTCCATGGACACCATCTTGCGGTGTCCCTCAGGGATCACCCCTATCCCCTTTTCTTTAACATCTATATGTCCTCCCTGAAACTCCTCCAATTATCCCCCTTGAAACAATCTACACATACGCTGATGACATCCTTGTCCTCCTTGAGACAGACCAGAACCTCACCAACCTCCACGAGCTTGCATAATGAGACTCCATTCCTGGTCCCTCTCGGTACAGATGAAATTGAATGAATCAAAAACAAAATTACTCTGGCTCGGCCCAAAATTAGAACACCTGTCCACCCTCTTCGCACTACCCTCAGGCACTGCACTGCAGCTTGAGTTCTCAAGCAAGGTCCTTGGCATCATTATCGATTCTTCTCTCCCTCAATGACCACAACTCCTTGGCTAAATCATGTTTTTTCAGCCTCCACATGCTGAGGAAAGTAAGATCCTATTTTCACCAACATTTCGCCGTCCATGTCCAATCCATCATACTCTCCAAATTAGACTACTGCAATGCCATCTACTTAAGCCTATCAAAAAAAAGTCTTCAAAGACTCCAGCTAATCCAGAATACTGCAGCCAAGTTGATCTTTGCAAAACGCAAGTCTGACCATGTTTGCCCACTCCTAGCCAAACTTCACTGGCTCCCAGTGATTTCCAGAATCCATTTTAAATGTTCCTGCCTGGTTTTTAAGATCATTCACGGCATCCTTCCTCCCTTAATCCCACTATTTTATAACTCCTCGAGTCCTGACTCTACCAGATCCGCCCAAAGGTATAAATTATCCTTCCCCTCTCTACACGGTATTCGCTATGTAGGCAAACTGGGAAAATCCCTTCTCTTCAGAATCACAGGTCTTTGGAATGACCTTACTACCCCACTGCGGAACCTGGGCTCCCTCCAATTATTCCGCAAGCAACTGAAAACCTGGCTTTTCACTAAAATGTAATTCTATCTCCCCTTACTCTTCTCTTCTATATGTAAGTTCATGTAAACCTTTTTTTTCCTTCTCTTCCTATATTTTAAATTCTTGTAAACCGTGCCGAGCTCCACAACATCTGTGGAGATGATGCAGTATATAAACTTAAGGTTTAGTTTAGTTTAGTAATAGGTATTATCCAGGGACAGCAGGCAGCTATTCTCACATATGGGTGATGTCATCCACGGAGCCCGGATGCGGAAAGCCTCGCAGACTTGCTTGAAGAAACTCAGAAGTTTCGAGTCTGCCATGTCTTCCCACCCAGCACAGGGCGAATCTCAGTTCAGATAGCTAGCAGAGAAGTCAACCAGGGGAGGTGGGTGGGTTGTGAGAATAGCAGCCTGCTGTCCCTGGATAACACCTGTTACGGTAAGTAACTGTGCTTTATCCCAGGACAAGCAGGCAGCCTATTCTCACATGTGGGTGACCTCCATGCTAACAAGAATGGGATGGTGGGAGTGTTGGCAATTCAGGAGAATAAATTTTGTAATACTGCCTGGCCAAAATGGCCATCCCGTCTGGAGAAAACATTCAGACAATAATGAGAGGTGAAAGTATGATCCGAGGACCAGGTGGCAGCTTTGCATATTTCCTCAATAGGAGTGGATCTGAGGAAAGCTACTGAAGCCGCCACGGCTCTGACTTTGTGGGCTGTGACTCGACTCTGTAGATGCAGTCCAGCCTGAGCATAGCAGACAGAGATACAAGCAGCCATCCAGTTGGAGATAGTTCACATAGAAATCGATATCCCAACTTGTTTGGATCATAGACAAAAAATTGAGGAGCAGATCTGTGTGGTTTGGTGCGGTGCGTTCTAAGTAGCAGGCCAAAGCACGTTTACAGTCCAGGGTATGAAGAGCTGATTGCCCAGGATGAGAATGAGGTCTCCGAAAAAACACTGGAAGTACAATGGATTGACTGAGATGAAATTATGAAACCACTTTCGGTAAGAATTTAGGATAAGTACAGAGGACCACCTTGTCATGATGGAAAACTGTGAAAGGTGGATCAGCAACTAAAGCTTGTAGCTAACTGACTCTTCGAGCAGATGCGAGAGCATTGAGAAACACCACTTTCCATGTGAAGTATTTGAGATGAGCCGTAGCCATTGGTTCAAAAGAGGCTTCATCAATTGAGCAAGAACAACATTGAGATCCCAAAACACTGTGGGCGGTTTGACACAGAAAAGACCTTTCATAAATCTGGAAACCACAAGATGAGCAGAAAGAGGTTTTCCTTCGATAGGCTGATGGAAAGCAGCAATTGCACTAAGATGGACTCGAATGGATGTAGACTTAAGGCCAGAGGTAGATAAGTGCAGAAGATAATCCAAGACGGAAGACAAGGAGGTAGCTTGAGGCTCCTTGTTGTGAGAAATGCACCACGTAGAATATCTAGTCCATTTTTGGTGATAGCATTGTCTAGTGGTAGGTTTTCCGGAAGCCTCTAAAATGTCCCAAACAGATTGAGAAAACTGAAGAGGAGTTATGTTGAGAGGTACCAAGCTGTCAAGTGTAGAGACTGCAGGTTGGGATGAAGTAGAGATCCTTGACCTTGTGTAAGCAGAGATGGAAAAACTGGTAGAAGGTATGGTTCCCTGCTACTGAGTTGAAGAAGAAGGGAGAACCAGGGTTGCCTGGGACACAGAGGAGCTATTAAATCATGGTGGCATGATTGTTCTTGAGTTTGACTAGAGTCTTGAGAATCAGAGGGAACGCATACAAAAACTTGTTCATCCATTCCAGAAGAAAATCATCCGCCTTCATGCGCTAAGAATATATCCTTGAGTAGAATTGAGGCAATTTGTTGTTGTGGGGATTCACGAAGAGGTCTATCTGAGGGATCCTCCACAGAGAGAAGATGTGATGAAGAGGCAACGAATTGAGAGTCCATTCGTGAGGTTGTAGAAGGCGACTCAATTTGGCTGCCAGACAATTGTTCTTCCCTTGAATGTAGACAGATTTCAGGAAGATGTTGTGAGAAACAGCCCAAAGCTGCAGAGCTTCTTGGCAAAGAGGGAGAAAACCTGTGCCTCCCTGCTTGTTGACATAGTACATAGCGACTTGATTGTCTGTTCGAATGAGGACTACTTTGTCGTGAAGATGTTGAAAACCTTTTAGAGCATTGAAGATCGCTCTAAGTTCCAACAGATTGATGTGACATTGACGATCCGTGTTGGACTAAGGGCCTTGAGTACAGAGATGGTTGAGATGAGCCCCCCCAAGCGTAGGTTGAGGAATGTCGTGAGGACCTTCTGATGAGGGGGCGTTTGGAACAGCAAGCCTCTGGAGAGATTGGAAGAGAGCATCCACCAGTGGAGAGATTGCCTCAAAGAAGGAGTCACTGTGAAGTGTTGGGAAAACGGGTCGCAAGCCTGCGCCCACTGAGATGCCAGGGTCCACTGAGGAATTCTGAGGTGAAGTCTGGCAAAAGGAGTCACATGAACTGTAGAAGCCATGTGACCGATGAGTACCATCATGTCTCGCTGAGAGTGAAGGAAGGGAAGACACTTTGTGGCAAAGCTGAAGGAGAGCATCCAGACGTTGTTGAGGAAGGAATGCTGAGCTGTACAGTGTCCAGAACAGCTCGAATGAACTGTAGGTTCTTAAAAGGGCTGGAGGTGGGATTTGGGAAAGTTGATTTCGAATCCCAAACTTTGTAGGGACCAGGTAGTCCATTGGGTCGCTACAATAACCCCGAGATGTTGAATCTTTGATGAGCCAGTCGTCCAGGTACGGGAACACCTGAAGACCATGGTTCTGCAGAGCTGCTGCAACCACCATTAGACACTTGGTGAACACTCGTGGAGATGACGCCTGGCCAAAGGGTGGCACTCTGTACTGGAAATGCAGATTCCCCATCTGAAATCTGAGGTACTGACGGGAGGCTGGATGAATGGGAATGTGAGTGTAAGCCTCCTTGAGATCTAGAGAATATAACCTATCGTTCTGATCTAGAAGTGGATATAGGGATGCCAAGGACAACATGCTAAATTTTTCTTTGACAAAAAATTTGTTGAGAGCCCTGAGATCCAATATAGGATGCAGATGGCCCATCTTCTTCTGAACTAGGAAATAATGGGAGTAAAAACCCCTGCTCTGCTGTTCCAAGGGAACTTCCTCGATGGCACAGAGCTTGAATTTTCTGAAGAAGGGCGGTTTGGGAAGGATGCTCTCTTGGAGGAAGCTTCGGTGGAATCTGAGTGAAATGAAGAGCGTATCCTTCCCTGATGACAGGCAACACCCAGAGGTCTGATGTAATTGTCTCCCATTCATGGTAAAAATGATGGAGATGACCTCCTATGGGGAGAGGACAGAGGCAGAACGATGGAGGTTAAGTTCTGCTTGAGACAGTCACCTGAGAAGCCTTGGGTGCAGCAGAAGGCTGAGGTTTCTGTTGCTTCTGCTGCTGTTGTTGTAGCTTCTTAGGAGGTGCTCGAGTGTAAGGAGCTGCTCTGGGAAGTTAACGCCTCTGATAGGATGGAAGAGGTCGAGAAGGTTTGGTAGGAGCTGGCTTAGGCTTGGGTCTAACTATGGAAGCAAAAGATTTCTCATGATCAGACTTCTTGGTGGCGACCTCTATAGATTCATCAAAGAGGTCATTGCCCTCACAAAGAATATTGGCCAGACAATCCTGAATGTTGAGATCCATATTAATAGTGCGAAGCCAGGCAAAGCGGCGCATCACTACCGAGAAAGCAGTGACCCTCGAGGAAAGCTCAAAGGCATCATAAGATGACTGAAAAAGATACAACCTGAGTTGGGCTAGTGTAGCAATGACTTGCTGGAACTCTAAAAGCCTGTGCTGAGCAAGGTCCTTAGTAAAAACAGGGAGTATTTCAACAAAATATTTGAAATAAGTAGTAAAGATGAAATTATAATTCAAAACTCTGGAGGCCATCATCGAATCATGAATAAGACGACGGTTAAACTTATCCATGGTCCTGCCCTCTCTGCCAGGAGGTACGGTAGCATAGACCCTGGAAGGATGACTCCTCTTCAATGAAGATTCCACAAGAAGGGACTGATGAGATAGTTGAGAGTTCTCAAAGCCCTTGCAATGTACAGTTCTATACCTCAATTTTAACTTGCCTAGAACAGCAGGAATTGAATAAAGAGTCTCCAGGTTTCGTTTGAAAGTCTGGGAAAGAAGCTTGTTAATAGGGAGTTTGAGAGACTCCGCAGGAGGCCAAGGCAAACCCATTTCCTCTAAATATTCCTTAGAATACTTACACCAGAGTCAAATTTAAGGTCCAGGTACTCAGCCATTTGACGGAAGAAGGACGAAAAGGACAATCGATCCGCCTTGAGAGGGACTTGATGACCTTGAGGTGCCGAGTAGAAAATGAAGGCGAGGCCTCTCTGGAGTATTGATATCCCAGGGAATAAGCAGACTTGGACGAGTAACTGGGAGAAGCGGAGCAGAAAAGATTGAGAGGGGACATGATTGAAACATTCAAGGTACTTAAGAGAATAGACTTAGTAGATAAGGACAGGTTGTTCACCCTCTCCAAAGTAGGGAGAACGAGAAGGCACTCTCTAAAATTGAAAGGGGATAGATTCCGTATGAATGTAAGGAAGTTCTTCACTCAGAGTGGTAGAAAACTGGAACACTCTTCCGGAGTCTGTCATAGGGGAAAACACCCTCCAGGGACTCAAGACAGAACCAGAACGTATGCAGGTAGGGCTAGTTTCAGTTAGGGTGCTGGTCTTTGACCCAGGGCCACCGCGTGAGCAGACTGCTAGGCACAATGGACCACTGGTCTGATCTAACAGCGGCAATTCTTATGTTCTTAAGCGGAACCCTCAGGTTCTGCTGTTGGTATCCTCGATTGAGGGGTTGGAGGCCTCAAAGAGCTGGAACGCCTGAACGAGGAAGGCTTTTCCCTTGAAGAGGACCTGTGCCTCGATGAGTGCCTCGATCTGCGATGAGAGTGCTACCTGGAAGCAGGTCATGTTCGGGGTCGAGGAGACTTCACCCTATGCCTCGAAACAGGCAATGCCTTATGTGAGGATAAAGAACTGGAAGCTGTTAGATCGAAAAAGAGACCCCATAGACTCAGTTGTTTGGTTCAAGATATCTCGAAGCACTTGTATGGAGTGTGAAGCACTTGTATGGAGTGTGAAGATTCCAAACCAGACACTTGCAAAGACTCGACTTCTTGCAAAGTGTGTGTAGATTCAGCTCCAGGCACAGGCAAGGACTCAACCACTTGTGAGACTGCCGAGTGCCCAAACTGGACTGCAGGAAGCAGAGTCGAGGCAGAACTATATTTGCTCAGTAACTGAACAAACTCCTGTTCCAAAATGGTCTGGATGGTAGCCTGCAATTGTGGATCAGTCTGAAACTGGACCACTTGCTGAGGCTAAAGGATCTGAGGGCGAAGAGGAAGGATGCTTCGGCTTGGAGGAATGCTTCTTGGGCAATTTGAGAACCACTGCTAGAATCATCTGCTGAGGTATCTGACCTGAGGGAAGCTCAGAAGACTTGGCAATTTTACTTGATGTCGAGGACGTTCCAAACGAGGAAGGTCTGATGAGAGTCAAGGTCGAGGAAGCAGGAGGATACCCTGTGCAAGGCTTGACCAAGTCGGAGGTCAAGGCCGGAGTGGGGGTTTCCATAACTAAAATCTTCTCCACTTTCACTCAATGATGTTTAAGGGCTCAAGATTGAAGGGTAGCATATCGAACGCACGACTCTGGGCAATGGTCAGGCCCCAAACACAGATCGCACGCTGGCATTGGCTACACTTCTTAAAGCCCGTGAACGGACGGGACATAGAAGGAAAAATAGCCGCTGCAAAATCGAAGCCCGCAGGCTGAAGGTGTACGGCAAGGCCCGCCGTCACTCGACAAAAAAACAAAGAATTCTTTTTTTTTAAACCCAAAATGAAAGAAGCACAGCGACACAGTGATAAAGAAATAAAACACGAGCCGCAATGAGAGAAGGCACGAAGCGAACTAAGTTCAGTGCAGAGCGTCAAAGATGGACTTCTCGGCTCCGTGGAAAACTGAGAAGACGCGGAAAGGTACTCGCGCATGCGCAGTGCGGCAAACTTGAAACTTCTGAGTTTCTTCAAGCAAGTTTGCTTGCGAGGCTGTCCGCATCCAGGCTCCGTGGATGACATCACCCACATGTGAGAATAGGCTGCCTGCTTGTCTTGGGATAAACTAAAAGTACTAATATACAGTATATAAACAAACCCTAAGGTGCAAGACACTGCATGCAGTACAACCCCAGAGGAAAAGAAACAAATATAAGATCATTCCCCCTACCATTGTCTCTCTCCCTCCTTGCTGTGCCTTGCCTTATGGCCTGCTCTTGCCTGGCCATTTTATGCCGCCTCCCCCACCCCCGGTGTTATCTTTGGACTGGCTCCAACTTCCTCATTAACGCAGCGCACAAAGCCATGAGCAGCGGCTCCTTGTGCATCCTGCACCTCATCTGGAAGCCTTCCGGTTCAGGCGCAGGACGTGCATAGAAGCCTCTGCCCACGACTTTGTACACTGCAGCACTGAGGAAGAGGGAGCTGGTCCGAAGACAACGCTGCATCGATCGCACCGTGGACCGGCAGCTAAAGAACACTGTCTCGGGTCCGATGCATGTGCCGGTTCTGTGGACTGGCAGGAAATTTCTACAGACCGGTGGTTGACGAACACTGATCTAAAGGATTGACTAGTATTTATTTGGTCTTATTTATCTGCCTTATGTCATTGTGTTTGTTTTTACTAACCATGTGTGTGTTTTGATTCTGGTTTGTGTGATTTTTTTTTTGTAATACTACTTAGAACCACCAGTGATTAACGGGAAAACCATTAGGGCTGCATTTTGGAACCATTTGCCAACCTTTATGAGAGCAGTAACATGATTAGATAAATTCAAAAGTTCCCTTTTTAATGACGCATTTGAGAGCTAAAGTTAGAGACAAACATCAGATCTGTAAAATAATTAATATTTCCACAGTTATAACCAGCCTTTTTTAGGCTACCATTCAACCCTCCCTTAAGTTTTTACCTATTTAATGTTACTTTTCTATTACATTTTTAGTTCTCCCCTCCTTACTTTTTTGTTCCTGTTAGTGACTGTCTTGTTTTGGTACGATTTAAGTGTTATTTTTACCCTTTTTCTTTTAATTGTAAATCGCTTAGAAATGTTTATAAGCATTTTATCAATTTTTAAATAAAACTTGAATTAAAATTTAAAATCATGCAATTAAAAGGTATGTTATTTATTAATTTTCCCCTCTGCAGCTTCTTTATGATCACAATTACAAATTTTAATGGAAATGCAGACTTAAAAATGTTAAAGAATAAAAAGTAATGAAAAGGTAAGAAATAAAATACAAAATGAAAAATGTAAAAAAGCTTGCAATTTTCACAGCCTACTTCAGAAAAGCTAGCCTAAAAACTATTTTAAAATATTTTTATACTATTTGAAAACCCACCACTCAGAAGCCAGGAATTTGCCTAAAGAATGGGCACTATGGAAACTAAAAATTATCAAGAAATATTTTGATCCTCTATCCTTTAGACTATTGGTCCAGGCACTGGTTCTATCTATATTGGATTACTGCAATATCGTTTATTTGGGTATACCTAAAAAAACAATGAGAAAATTGAGAATAGTACAGAACACGGCTGTCCGTTTAATATTCGGACTGAAGAAAAGAGATCATGTTAGTCCCTACTATAGATTGTTGCACTGGTTACCGGTTGAGGCACGATTAATATTCAAATTCTCTTGTATTTGTTTTAAGTTGATTTGGGGACTGGCCCCTACCTATTTTCTGTCTCATTTTCTGCTATACAATCCCACGAGGAGAATCAGAAATTGTAATTTATTTGCCTATCCAAAGATTACTGATTGCAGATATAGGTCATTTTTAGATAGGCATTTTATGTTTCAAGCAAGAAAACAGCAGTCCTGGTTTGGTAATTATATTAGTGGAGCCAGGTTGACCTATGGCGCTTTTCGGAAAGTAATTAAAATTGTACTATTTGATAGATTTATTTCCTAAATAGAAATTACAAAATGCAACAATTCTTTAATAATTGCAATAATTCTATTCTGATTATCCTTAAGAAATATATTGTACTTTTGCTATTTGTATTTTGTACTTTGCTGTTTGTCCAGCTCTCTTCGATGTAAACCGCCGAGAAGTCGTCAGATATATATATATATATATATATATATATATATATATATATATATATATATATATATATCTACATACATACACTATATTAAAATTTAATTCTACTCAGAATCATATTAAATACCCTATTGTCTTGGCAGAGAATTAACATTTCAAATGGTTGACAAACCAATATGTTAGTTTCAGACACAGTTTGACCACATTCATACTATAATTCAAAGAAAAAAGCCACCATTACAAACAAAACCAACCATGAGAAAAAAAACTTTTATTAGTGTATTCACAAATTAGACAACTGCAACACACATTAAGCTTATATCTTAGGTTTACAAGTTCTACCAATACATTGAACTCTACTGGTAAAACTAGTTCACAAACTGTTAAATGCTTTGCCAATATTTTTATACTCAAGATCATTTTTATTCAGAAAGGTTTTATTTTTGGTATTGCTTCTATGTCCTAATCTTTATAGCATGTAAATCATTACTGTCCATCTCAGCCAACAGGTGAAGAAGCTTTAACACTGGCCACATTTTTGTTCTAAAAGCTTATCGCTTTCACTAGCCTGTACTTACAAAGTACAGTACTAGTGTATAAATGAAACATGGGAATAAAAAAAGATTGAGAAGACCATAAAGACAATTTTATTACTGCCACAATAAAATGACAGCTTGCTGAATTTAAAAAAAAAAAAGTTATTAATTGTACATTTTGAAACCAGAGAATAACCCTATTCAGCAATCTTTCTGCAAACCTTTCCCACACCCAGACACATTTAATATGGTGCAACCTAATGTAGTGTCCAAGGGTTCACAATAACATGCACTGTTAAAAAAAAAAAAGAGAAAGTGTCAAGTCCTTCTCTAACAGTCAGACTTCATAAAACATTCTCTCACAAGGTTTGGCAGAAGCAATTACTCTTACGAACGGTTCTTATACAACGTCTGGCATTTAACTAAGTCATATAAAGCCACTCAAATGAAAAGCTCAAGATTACAGGAACATTGTGAAAGATTAAAAAGCTGATATATAGATTTCAAAGACATATGTTCAAAACTGTAATTGTGAAATGGAATCAACCTCAAAAATTTAAGGAAAAACTAATATATGAAAATATAATTTAAGGTGCAAACCTATGTTTGCACGCGAATACATAATTTTGAGAATTCAGTCCCTATCTTGGTACAACTATTACATATTTAATCTTCAATCAACAGAATGGGCCATTAAACTAAAAAGGAAAAAAATACTAGATTTTTATTTACAAGAATGAGAATTCATATTTCAGGTATCACAGAGATATACTAGCTTTTGAAAGTTAAACCTTTCATATTTAATTGTAGCCACTGTTCCTTAAAATAAAACAAACCCAGGCAGCATAAAATGAGTTAAGTGACAACAAATGTATGTCTTTACAAGGACAAATTAAGTATTGGCGAGAAACATCTAATAAAGAAAAGAAAGGAGAATATTCATATTTGTAATTCATGAAAAAAGACTTGCCTTATTTAAGCAGCAGTACATAGCTGTCAGAACTATAAAACAGCACAATACACAGATTCTGAAGAACACGATACACTTTGTACATACATAACTACTCATGTTATTGATAAACCTTAAGGACACTCAATTTATGCCCAGTAAAAGTCTTTAAAATAGTCCCTTTCTCTTTAGGAGGCACTCTTTTTGCACTAAAATTTAATCTAAAGTTGTCAAGAGCACAGGAAAAAGAATCCAACAAGGTGCTTTTAGTTCACAGGACCTCAAGTGCTGCTATTGTCTTCTGATTTTGGATAGTAAACAGTTTATGGGAAACACACACAAACATTTATGACAGTTGAGTTCTTAAACCAAGTCTGATAGGACATTATATTTAGACCACTGGTAACATCTGACGGAGGAGTTTAGGACATGCTTGAACAACGGACTGTAGGGGAGCCCATCTGAGTTAATACTTTGTCCAACCACTGCAGAGGCCCATTCAGATGAAGTTCAATCCAGCATGGAGTGCTTGTCACTGTTTGCCGTCTAGGTAAGAAAAGTTAAAAAAAAAATAAAAAGTTATTTTATACAGTTTAAAATATAACAGGATTAAACACATTAAAAACAGATATGCCACTAAAGGAGAGAGCATACCCAAATAGTCAATACCTGATTCTATAAACTACCATGTGCTGGACAGAAATAAGCTTCCCAACTTGACCTTGGGACCCTACAGCCAGTCATTTTCAAGATCTATATTTATTTATTAATTCAATTTTCTATACCATTCTCCCAAAGGAGCTCAGAATGGTTTACATGAATTTATTCAGGTACTCAAGCATTTTTCCCTGTCTGTCACAATCTATCTAATGTACCTGGGGCAATGGGGGGATTAAGTGACTTGCTCAGGGTCACAAGGAGCAGTGTGGGTTTGAACCCACAACCTCAGGGTGCTGAGGCTATAGCTTTAACAACTGTGCCACACACTCTCCTATACTGAATACACTTCAGAAACTGTATGTATTGGAAACCCTGCATATATAAATCTCTCATATACATATTCCTTGTGGACATCTAGTGAAAACCCAAATAATTGTGGGGTGCCCAGATCAGGTTTGGGAAGCTCTGGGCTAGATCCTAAAAATTATACTTGCTGTCTATAGTTGAATATACTTCTTGTAAGAAATCTGTCATGCCAACTATGTGAAGCTGAATTGGAAAGGGGCTATTTTTAATTCAGCAATAAAAGCAAAAATACTTTTCTACAAAATCTACTGCACAAGTGGTAACACAATAAATGACAGCATATAAACATTAAAGTGATCTAATCTGCCTAGTTGAATTTTTTGCACTTCTGTAAATGAGGACAGAGAACTTGATGAAGATGTAAAAAGTGCTAATAAAGGGAGAAGATGTTGCTGGTGGAAGATGTTAATCTTCAAGATGTGAACTGGAGTATACTATTAGTGGACCAAGTTAGATGTGGAGATATCCTGGATTCTTTCAGGTAGTCAAGATCATAGGCAGGGGAACACTTTTTTGTTTGGGGAGGCCCGCAAGATCCGCCCCAGACCTCGCCCCCATAATAGTACTAATTGTAATACCATTTTTTCCAGTCATTTTTCATATATATACACACACACAATATAATCTTATTAACAATACATAATGGTTAACCACAAAATTAAACTACTCAAAGCACACTGTAGTATGCTTCTCAACATTCATTCCTACCAGAACACAGATAACCCCTATGCAAATACGGGACCACAAACTAAAAGTACTAAAATAAATAAATATATATATATAAATAAAATCCTAAGATGCAAGACTCTGCATGCAGTACAACCCCAGAAAAATAGAAACAAATACATTTCTTCCTTAACAGTGCAAAATATAGGCAGCAGATATAGTTTCTCAAAACTGACACAATTCAATCAAAATCATTTCCCCTACCTTTGTTGCCTGGTGATTTTGGTTTTCAAACCATCTTTCCCAATCTCTGGCTGCACTTCTGTCTGTGCTCTTAACTGTGTATCGAGTGCCACCTTATCCATTTACTGGTTTTCTCTCCTTCACTTTCTGCCATACATCCATCTTTACCTTTAACTTTTAACATTCAACGTTCTTCCATTTTTCTGCTTTCTTCTCAAAATCTACTTTTCCATGCTTTCTTCTCAAAATCTACTTTTCCATGTGTACCATCTCCTCCCTCTTTCTTCTCCCCTACTCCCATCTATTCATAAGAAGTATTTCTTCTTTTCTCTTCCCTGCCGCACCCATCCCTATGCACCATCTCATCCCTCTCCCATGATCAGACATCTGTCTTCCCTCTTCCCCCACATATGGTCTGGCATCTTTCTCCTTTCCTTCCCATAGCCTGGAATCTCTCTCCTCTCCTTCCCGAGGTCTAACATTTCTTTCCTCTCCTTTCTGCTGTCGGGCATCTCTCTCTCCCCTCCTTCCCTTCCATTCTGTGGTCTGGCATCTCTCTCTCTCCTTCCCATTCCAGTGGTCTGACATCTCTCCCTTCTTAGGGTCATCTCTACTCCCTCCCAGTGTAACATTTTCCCTCCCTTCCTCCTCTCCACCACTATCATGTCCAACAACTCATCCTCTTTCTTCCTTTCCCTCTATACATCATCTCTCTTTCCCTCTCACGCCACACATCTATATCAAACAATTCTCCATTCCTTTTCCCTTCCCCACAGGATTTTTTTCTCTCCCTTCCCACGTTCCACCTGTGCAGTATCTCTTTTTTCCTCCTTTTCCAGGCCCCCCCCCTGCGCATTTGTCCTTCCCAACCCTCTCCCAGTATGTGCCATATCTGTTTACCCAACCCCCAGAGCATCTGTCCTCCCTGCCTTCCCAACTCCCTACCCCCTGCACCCAGCCTCTCCTTGCCAGGTTCTGCACCCAGCCCCGTTCCCTCTTGCCCTTCCTTCCCCCGTCAGGCTCTGCACCGAGCACCCTTCCCTTACCACCACCCCTGCCAGGCTCTGTACCCAGCCCCTTCCTTCCCCTCCCCCCATCAAGCACTGAACCCAGCCCCATCTCCCTGCCCTCCTACTTCGCTGCTAACTCAGTAGCAACGAGCACGCTTTGGCGCTCCTGCTCGGAACTGAGCAGCTTTTTTACTGGCGCCAATCAAAAAGCCGCTCAGCACCGAGCAGGAGCACCAAAGCATGTTCGTGCTTGTTGCCGCTGAGCGGCAGAAGAAAACGCATCCCATGGCTGCCGACACCCACCGGGTTAGCAGCAGGCAGGAGCGCAGAAAGCTTGATCCTGCCCACTGCACCTCTGGACCACCAGGGCTAAATCTGGAAACTTTTCCTCTGCTGCAGCATCCTGCCTCTGCAGGGACAGGAAGTTGAAAAGGGGAAAGCTCCTGGGGCTGTCGAAGACTACGTGTTTTAAGCTGCCAGCGGCCTGAAGATTGCAAGCTGCAGCATGTATTTGCGATTTATAAAATGACAGTTGTACAGCTTATTGTTCCTTTTTATACTTTAATAAATTGATTTCAATATAAAATAGCTATTTACCCAACTTGTGTGGATGGGATCAGACAGAGTCCACGGGGACAGGGACAGAGTCTGTGGGGATGGGGCGATGACAATTTTTTTTCCCCCCACGTCATTCTCTAGTCTAGACTACTGCAACATCCTATACCAGGGGTGCCCACACTTTTTGGGCTTGCAAGCTACTTTTAAAATGACCAAGTCAAAATGATCTACCAACAATAAAATTTTATAAAAAACACAAAGCACACTGTACACAGAGAAAATGTTAATTATTTATATTCTGCGGTTTTCAAAGAGATCAAGGCAGATGACTTTATGTAATGTCACTTCAGGAACAACTATACAAAAATGGACAAATATACCCCCCTCCCAGTGGTGGTGGTGGTCGGGGAGGGGGGGGGGCTTTGCCCTCCCTTCAAACCTTGAAGTCATCAAATGATGCAGAGACAGGAAAAGACAACCACAGGTGGGAAAAGGGAAAGAAGCACCAGTGTGAGTGTGTGTGTGGGGAGGAGCTATGCCCCTCCTCTTTCAAATCTTGAAGTCACCAGATGATGCGGAGGCAGGAGAAGATGACCATGAGTGGGTGAAGGGAAAGGAAAGAAGCACCAATGATGTGAGGGGGTTATTTCCCCCTCTCTTTCAAACCTCACAGCTTCAGCAAGGTAAGCACTCACCATTACAACAGCTGCAATTAAACTGCTGTGGTTAAACGGCTGCAGTGAACTGGTTGCACTGATACGTTCTAGACTTGTTAAAGGTAGGAAGAGTTTTGAGCCTGTATGGTGCCATGAGAATCAATGTTCTGGGCTGCCTTTGTAATAGGGATAGATGAATAAGCACAGAGAAAGGCCAAGTCCAAATTATAGCCAGTGTATTTCTTGGTAAGAAATCTAGAGAGGGGTGCACTAAAGGGTAGTTTTATATTTTTACTGCTGGCAAGCACATCTATTTGAAGAGTACTCCAGTTCTCCAAAAATGCTCTGGTCTATAAAATACTAGGCCTAAAGGATATGCAATGAAACTACTAAGTAACAGATTTAAAACCGAAGAAAATATTTCCTTACTCAATGTGTAATTAAACTCTGGAATTCACTGCCAGAGAGAATGTGGTGAAAGCAGTTAGCTTAGCAGGATTTTAAAAACACATTTGGATTAATTTCCTAAAAGAGAAGATCATAAGCAATTAAGATGAACTTGGGAAAATCCACTGCTTATTTCTAGGATAAGCAGCATAAAATGCACAGTTACTTACTGTAATAGGTGTTATCTAGGGACAGCAGACAGCTATTCTCAACATGTGGTGACATCATCCACGGAGCCCCGATGCGGACAGCTTCACAAGCTGATTTGCTTGCAGAACTTAGAAAGTTTGCAACTGCCGCACCGCGCATGCGCGAGTGCCTTCCTGCCCAGCACAGGGTGCGTCTCCTCAGTTCAGATAGCTAGCAGAGAAGCCAACCAGGGGAGGTGGATGGGTTGTGAGAATAGCTGCCTGCTGTCCCTGGATAACACCTGTTACGGTAAGTAACTGTGCTTTATCCCAGGACAAGCAGTCAGCCTATTCTCAACATGTGGCAATTCAGGAGAATAAATTTTGTAACACTGCCTGGCTGAAATGGCCATCCCGTCTGGAAAAAGCATCCAGACAATAATAAGAGGTGAAGGTATGAACCGAGGAAGACCAAGTGGCAGCTTTACAGATTTCCTCAATAGGAGTAGATATAAGAAAGCTACTGATGCAGCCACGGCTCTGACTTTATGGCTGTGACTCGACTCTAGATGCATTCCAGCCTGAGCATAGCAGAAAGAGATTCAAGAAGCTAACCAGTTGGATATGGTGCGCTTGGAAATCGGATGTCCCAACTTGTTTGGATCAAAGGAGACAAAAAGTTGAGATGCAGATCTGTGTGGCTTAGTTCTTTGCAAGTAGAAAGCCAAAGCACGCTGACAGCCCAGAGTATGAAGAGCTGATTCTCCAGGATAAGAATGAGGCTTTGGAAAAAACACTGGAAGTACAATGGATTGATTGAGATGAAATTATGAAACCACTTTAGTTAAGAATTTAGGATGAGAACGGAGGACCACCTTGTCATGATGGAATACTGTGAAAGGTGGGTCTGCAACCAAAGTTGTAGCTCACTGACCCTGCGAGCAGACGTAAGAGCAATGAGAAAACCCACTTTCCAAGTGAGATATTTCAGATGAGCCAAAGCCATTGGTTCAAAAGGAGGCTTCATCAATTGAGCAAGATCAACATTGAGATCCCAAACCAAAGGAGGTAGTTTGAGAGGTGGGTTGACATGGAAAAGTCTTTTCATAAATCTGGAAACCACAAGATGAGCAGAGAGGGGTTTCCTTTTGATAGGCTGATGAAAAGCAGAAATTGTACTGAGATGGACTTGAAATGATGTGGATTTGAAGCCTGACTGAGATAAGTGTAACAGGTAATCCAAAACTGCAGACAAGGAGGTAGATTGAGGCTCCTTGTTATAAATGGTGAGTTGAGAATCAGAGTGAATGGAAGGAACACGCAGAGGAACAGAGTTGGCCATTCTAAAAGGAAAGGATCTGCCTCGAGGCGGTGAGGAGAGTATATCCTTGAGCAAAACCGAGGCAGTTTGTTGTTGTGGGGAGATGCAAAGAGATTTATTGGAGGAGTTCCCCACTGAGCAAAAATGTGATGGAAAGATGAGGAATTGAGTGTCCAATCGTGACACTGCAGAAGACGATAATTTGTCTGCCAGACAATTTTTCTCTCCTTGAATATAGACTGCTTTCATGAAGAGGGAGAGATCCTGTTCCTCCCTGCTTGTTGACATAGGACATGGCGTCTTGGTTGTCTTTCTGAATGAGGATTACCTGGTCGTGAAGAAGATGCGGAAAAGCTTTGAGCCATTTTCCAAACTTCTTTCCTCTTTATCAATTCACCAAATTGTTATAGTGAGCTTAACTATGCATACGTCAATGCTCAGGTATCCAGGGATTTTCAGACAGCCACCCAAGTAGCATAACTCATGGTGGTAAAATCCTCATTAATTCCAACCTAGCATTTATGATGTTTTGATGAGTTTTTTCTTTTTACTTATTTCATCTATGTAATGTATGTATGTATGTATGTATATAAAGCCAACTTAACTTTGACGCGTTTCGCTATCACTCCATCGGAACGGGGAAATCTTGATTCATAATGCTTACATGCTTCAACATAGTCTCTGGCAGCTACTGAAAAGGTGGCAACCCTCGAGGCAAGTTCAAATGCATCATAGGAAGATTGAAGGAGATGCATGTGGAGTTGAACCAGAGCGGTAGTCACATGCTGAAAGTCTGAAAGACGATGAGGAATAAATTTGTAAAATTCAGGCAGATGTCAACCAAATGCCATAAGAGTTTTTTGGTAGAAACCACGACCAAGTCTATGGTCCTGCCCTCTCTTCTTTATAATTTTATTTTTATTCATTATCATAGTATTCACAAGCAATACAACTTGTTAAAGCAATACAGAGTCATAATCCATCATGTAAAAAAAGCCAAAAGAAGAAATATTCACATTACTGTTAAAAACAAAACCAATTCTTGATGGTTATAACTCCTTCATAGACCTCAAATTAGGAGAACGATCGAATTACAGGGAGATAATCAAAGAAAAATTACAAATTACAAATTAAGAAAAAGGCTTAATACGTCTTAATACGTCTACCCCCCGGATTTTATTTTGAGCTAGACTCTCCATCTCTGATTAACTCCTTAAGGTCCAAAAAGGATCTTAGATGATCAGGTGCATAAAAAACATATTTTAGACCCATATATTTAATTATGCATTTACAAGGATAAGCTAAAGTAAAAGTAGCCCCTAACTTCTTAGTGTCTTCTCGCATTGCTAAAAAAAAGCTTACGCCTTTCTTGTGTTGGTTTTGTAACCTCATGGTGTAGCCATATATGTTGACCACAGAAAGGTATACCTATTTTTTTAAAGAATAACCTCATGATTGAATTGAGATCTTGCTCAAATATAAAGTTTACAATTAATGTAGCTCTGTCCTTTACATCCATGAAAGAATCTTCCAAAACTGCTGTTAAATTTTATAAGTCAATATCAACTGGTATATATTCCCAGAAAGAGATACATTTTCAGAAACGAGTACTTCTTCCAAGCCAGTATTTCTTTTTGGCCTTGTTTATAGGTGGTAATTGATCTGGTGGAAAACACAAATTCTCCACCAGAAATTTTTTAAAGACGTCAATTGGTAGCATAGAAGACATATTTGGACAATTCAGTACACTTAAATTAAGATGTCGATTATAATTTTCAATCATTTCTATCTTGCGTTTCTATCTCTAATTATAGTAGTAATGGCAATTTTCAAAGGATTAGTCTCAGAGTCTATCTTCTCTAAGCATTCTTTTTTCACTTTTTCAATATTTGAAGTAAAGGAGTATACTTTGGTTACCAGTACTTGAACATCTGAAGCCGTCTTTCTCCACCTTCTCTTCCATTCTCCTTATGGTCTCCAGGAGGATATCCAGGATGTTCCTGAGGCTTCAACTCCCTCAGAGTTCTTACTCCCCTGCTCTCCAGCCAAGAGTGTAGCTCCGCCCGCTACCTGCTCCAGGGCAACCCCCTCCTCCCTCCAGAGAATGAGTCGCTGCTCTGCTCGCCTGCTGGACAGAGCGGTGCAGAGATCGTTGGCGGTGACAAGGATGTCTCCAAATACAAGGGCTCGAGTGCTCCCTCACTCGAAGCCACCGCGGAGGTCTGCCACCACTGGGAAGTCCGAGGGTCAGCGGCGTTCCACGGCTCTAAGAAGCGCTGAAGTGTTTGCTGCGTCGGTGAAGAGGTAAGGGCTGCCGGTTGAGATATCCTCACGGCCCCTTTCCTCTTAGTATGGTGCATAGTCAGAAACTTGCAAGAAGCAAAAAGCAGTAAATTTTTTGAAGTAAGAAGAGACAGCCAGCCTGCCCTATCTTCTTGTGACAGGATTGGTCCTTGTCAGAGGAGATTCCACGAGAAGGGACTGATGGGGTAACTGAGATTTTGCAGTGGACCATCCTGAAACAAGATTCTAGCTTTCCTAGTACAGCAGGAATGGAATAAGGTGTCTCAAGATTTTGCTTGAAAATTTGAGAAAGAAGTCTAGTAGTGGGCAATTTAAGAGACTCCACAGGAGGATGAGACATACCCATTTCCTCTAAATACCTTGTAGAGTATTTGGTGAAGAAAAAAAAAAGACAGCTGCTCCAAGGAAGGTTGACCTCGAGGGGAAAAAGGTGACCTCGAGGCGCCTCGCAAAGCAGAGAACGAAGGTGAAGCCTCTTTGGAGTACTGATACCTGAGGTTGAATATGCAGAGGCATTCTCGACTTCGTAGTTGTAGGCCTTAAAGAGTCTCGAGGCCTGTCTCGAGAAGAGGACCTGGGTCTCGATGGGTACTTCGATTGATGTGGAGAACAGCGTCTCCAACCAGGCAGGTTCTGCTGAGAGAAAATGTCAAGGAATCCTGGCCAATGCCTCGAAAAGGGCAGCACCTTATGTGAGGAAGGAGGCTGGAGGCTGAAGATTGAGGTTGAGACACCAAAAAGGACTGAGCTCGAGGCACTGGCAAGGATTCGGCTTCTTGTACAGAGTGCTTAGGCTCCAGATGAGACACTCGCAAAGACTCGACTCCTTGCATAGTCTGTATAGATTCAGCTCAAGGCACTGCCAAGGACTCGACTCCTTGTATAGAGTGCATAGGCTCCAGACGAGACACTCGCAAAGACTTGACTCCTTGCATTGAATGTATAGATTCAGCTCAAGGCACTGCCAAGGACTCGACTCCTTGTGGTACTGCTGAGTGCTCAGGCTGGGCTGCAGGAAGCAGAGTCTAGACAGGAGTATGTTTGGCAAGCATATTACCAAACTCCTGAGGCATAATGGTCTGGATCATAGCCTGCAAATGTGAAACCAAGACTTGATATGGTACATTTGGTATGGCTATAGTCTCCAAGGAAGACTGACGCCTCGATTTGGAGACATGCTTCTTGGGCAGCTTCAGAACCACTGCTGGAACAGACTGCTGCACTATCTGACCTGAGGAAGACAGCGAGGAAAGCGGCTCCTCAGGAGAACACGTAGAAGATTTGATCGAGGACGAGGACTTCCCAAACGAGGAAGGTTTGATGAAGGCGAGTTAGAAGGCGGGAGCCCCATAGAAGACTTTACCGGAGCTGAGATCGAGACTGGGGTTAGTGGATCCATACTGACGAAGATGTCTCCACCGGACCTGTGATCTGCCTGGACATAGGCGGAAAGATGGCCTCAGCAAAATTGAAACCTGCCGGCGGAGACTGCAAAGCTGGCCCCGCCATGACAAAAGAAATAAAATTAGTTTTGTTTTAGAAATGAAAACGCGCAAAAAACACAGCGACCCTGAAAAATAACAGAACACAAGCCGTGGTGAGAGTAGTCACAAAGTTTTAGAACTCAGTCTAGCGCAGTGTCGAAAACATGACTTCTCGGCTCCGTGGAAAACTGAGAACTGAGGAGACCCGTGCCCTTGCATGGGTGGGAAGGCACTCGTGCATGTGCAGTGCAGCAGTTGCGAACTTTCTAAGTTCTGCAAGCAAATCAGCTTGTGAAGCTGTCCGCATCGGGGCTCCATGAATGACGTCATCCACATATTGAGAATAGGCTGCCTGCTTGTCCTGGGATAATATGTTTTACTCACTGGGATCTTGCCAGGTACTTGTGACTAGGTTGGCCACTATTGGAAAAAGGATACTGGACTTGATGGACCCACAGTCTGTCTGAGTATGGCAACTATTATAATTAACATGGTTGCTTTTATATTGTAATATCAATTTCTAGACAACAGAAACTTAGAAACAAAAATGATGGCAGATAAAGGCCAAATGGCCCATCCAGTCTACTCATCCACTATCTTCTCCTCTCCCTAGGAGATCCCATGTGCCTGTCCCATGCTTTGTTGAATTCAAACATAATCTTTGTCTCCACCACCTCTACCAGTAGCCTATTCCACACATTTTCCACCCTTTCTATAAAAAATTATTTTCTTAGACTACTCCTGAGCCTATCACCTTTTAACTTCATCCTATGCCTTCTCATTCCAGAGCTGCCTTTCAAATGAAAATTTCACCTCATGCGCATTTATGCCATGTAGATATTTAAACATTTCTATCATCTCGCTTTCCCAACTTTCTTCCAAAGTATACATATTGAGATCTTTAAGTCTGCCCCCAAATGCCTTCCTCCTGCCGACTCCATCCTGTTTATATCTTTTTGAAGGTGTGGTCTCCAGAATTGAATACAATATTCTAAATGTGGTCTCAACAGAGTCTTATACAGGGGCATCAATATCTCCTTTTTCCTACTGGCCATACCTCTCCCTATCCACCCTAGCATCCTTCTACCTTTTGCTGTCGCCTTTTCAACCCGTTTAGCTATCTTAAGATCACCACATACTATCACTCCCAAGTCTCTCTCCTCTTTCATGCACAAAAGTTCTTCACTCAAACTGTACCGCTCCCTAGGATTTTTGAAGCCCAAAATGCATGACCTTACATTTCTTAGCATTAAATCTTAGCTGCCAAATTTCAGGCTATTCGTCAAGCTTCGCTAGGTCCTTCCTCATGTTATTCACACCAACAGGGGTGTCTACTCTATTACAGATTTTGGTATCATATGCAAAAAAGCAAATCTTACCTGACAGCCCTTCAGTAATACCACTTACAAACATGGTAAAAACAAACAAAAAACCAGAACCAAGAACCAAACCTTCAGGTACACAACTGGTAGCATCTCTTTCGTCAGAGAGATCTCCATTGACCATTACCTTCTGTTACCTTCCACTCAATCAGTTCCTGACCCAGTCTGTCACTTTGGGGGCCCATTCTGAGGGCACCCAGTTTATTTATTAGATGCCTGTTTGGAACACTGTCAAAGGCTTTGCTAAAATCGAAATACACCATATCTAACATACTTCTTCTATCCAATTCTCTGGTTACCAAGTCAAAAAAATTGAACACATTTGTTTCGACAAGACCTGCCTCTAGTAAATCCATGTTGCATTGGGTCCTGTAATCAACTGGATTTCAGAAACTTCATTATACCTCGTTTTAAAAAGTACTTCCATTAATTTACTTACCGACCAGTAGTTCCCTACTTCTTCCTTAATTCCACTTTTATAGAGAGGGACATCTGTCCTTTTCCAGTTCTCCAGAACCGCTCCCGATTCTAGAGATGCATTAAAAAGGTCAGCCAGCAGAGCTGCCTGAACTTCCCTACGTTCCTTCAGTACCCTCTGAGGTACACCATCCGGCCCCATTGCTTTATCTACCTTCAACTTGGCTAGCTCTTCATGAACACAATCCTCTGAAAACCAATCAGGGTCTACCACACCTCTATCCCTATTTGCGTTTGTCTTCTGTGGGCCTGTTCCCGGCGCTTCAGCTGTGAACATAGAACAGAAATATTTGTTAAGCAATTCAGCCTTATCTTTATCAGCTTCTACATATTTCTCCCCTTCAGCTTTGAGTCTAAATGCCACTTTTGCACTTCTTCCTATCACTAATATACCTAAAAAATGTTGCCCCCCCCACCTGTTTTACTATGTCAGCTATATTTTCTTCCATTTGAATTTTTGCTTTCCTGACTACTGAACCAGCTTCTCTTAATTTTTCCAGAATTTTAGCCAGTTTTCCTTTCAGCGATCTTTTGTAGTTTATGAAAGCTATTTTTCTTTACCTTTTCTGCTACTACTTTTGAGAACCAAAACAGCCTTATTTTCCTCTTTTACTTTCCTTACAAAATGGTTTGTTGCCCTTATAATAGCTCCTTTCAGTTTTGCCCACTGCTTTCCTACTTCTTCCAGATGTTCCCATCCAATTCCTTGATGTAACCCCCCATCTGAATAAAGTTTGGTTTTTAAGTTTAGAACACCTTTACTTTTGAATGAGCCTTCTCTACACTTGTCTTAATATTAAATCACACCAAGTGGTTATCACTGGATGCCAGATCACCCACTGTAACATCAGAAACACTTTCCTCGTTTGTAAACACTAAGTCCAGTAGGGCCCCATCCCGCAAGAGGTTCCATTACCAACTGCTGGAACAGTTCTTGTAGAGAATCCAGGATCTCTCTACTTCTAGAAGACCCTGCAATCGGGATACCCCAATCAACATCTGGTATGTTAAAATCACCTATTAGTAATACTTCCCCTTTTATAGCTATATTCTAAATGTCTACTATAGAATCTGTGTCTGTAAGGGAAGCCTATATATCACACCAACATAAATACATTTTCCATTCCCTCTTTCCAGACTGACCCATAATGGCTCTTCTTCCTTACCCTGCAACCACATCTCTGTGAAAGCCACTAAATCCAACTCAGCCTCTTCCATCACAGTCTCATTTCCCATACTTTGAGCATTAGTGTATACAGCTTTCCAGACTTTGTCCCCTTTTCCCTTTTGTGTAGAGGTATTTAGCGATTCACTTACCTGAGGGTTTATACTCACCTGGGGACTTTGATCACCCTGCCCAGCGATTCTAGTTTAAAGCAGCCAGTCTGCTGCTGAAGACACTTCTTCCCTTCTTTGATAGATGTACAACATCCCAGGAAGCTGAAACGCTCTCAGCAACACCATCCACACATTCATCTCCAAGATATGAGCTTCTCCGTCCGAGCCTTTACCCTCAACAGGGGGGATTGACGAGAATACCACCTGCGTACCTAACTGCTTCACCTTCTCTCCCAGAGCTACAAAGTCTCTTTTTGATAAGTTTGGAGGGGTACCTAGTACCGTATGTTCTCGCATATAACGCGCGCGTTATACGTGGTTTTTACGTACCGCACGTACCCTTGCGCGTTGTACAAAATTTTTTTTACATAGTCCCCCCCCCTCGACTCACCCCCCCCGCAGGACCGCTCGCACCCCCACCCCAAAAGACCGCTCGCACGCACTCCCACCCGCACCCATACCCCCACCCTGAAGGACCGCTCGCACCCCCACAGCCTCCCGACCCCCCCCATCATATAGACGCTCCTACCGGTGTCCTGCTGCTTCCTCTTGGCGGTCCCGACACCCGACACGATCGGGGCAAGAGGGAGCTCAAGCCCTCTTGCCCCAGCCAACCGCGGCACCCCCGACACAATCGGGGCAAAAGGGAGCCCAAGCCCTCTTGCCCCGCCGACTCCCCGACAATATCGGGCCAGGAGGGAGCCTAAGTCCTCCTGGCCCTGGCGACCCTCCCTCCCCCCCCGGCTAGTTGTTCGGGCCAGGAGGGAGCCCAAACCCTCCTGGCCACGTCGACCCCCTACCCCCACCCCGCACTACATTACGGGCAGGAGGGATCCCAGGCCCTCCTGTCCTCGACACAAACCCTACTCCCCCCCACGACCCCCCCCCCAAGAACCTCAGACCGCCCCCCCCAGCCGACCGGCGACCCCCCTGGCCGACCCCCACGACACCCCCACCCCTCTTCCCCGTACCTTTGTGTAGTTGGCCGGACAAACGGGAGTCAAACTCGCCTGTCCGGCAGGCAGCCCACGGCGGAATGAGGCCGGATTGGCCCATCCGTCCCAAAGCTCTGCCTACTGGTGGGGCCTAAGGCGCCTGGGCCAATCAGAATAGGCCCAGGAGCCTTAGGTCCCACCTGGGGGCGGGGTCTGAGGCACATGGGCCCAACCCGACCATGTGCCCAAGGCCCCGCCCCCAGGAGGGACCTAAGGCTCCTGGGCCTATTCTGATTGGCCCAGGCGCCTTAGGCCCCACCAGTAGGCGGAGCTTTGGGATGGATGAGGCTGGTTTGGCTCCCGTGTGTCCGGCCAACTACACAAAGGTAGTTGGGGGGGTGGGGGTGTCGTGGGGGTCGGCCAGGGGGGGTCGCGGGTCGGCTGGGTGGGGGGTTGCGGGTCGGCTGGGGGGGTGGTCGGAGGTTCTTGGGGGGGGCAGTCGTTGAGGGGAGGGGGGTTTGCGTCGAGGGCAGGAGGGCCTGGGATCCCTCCTGCCTGTAATGTAGTGCGGGGTGGGGGTAGGGGGTCGCCATGGCCATGAGGGTTTGGGCTCCCTCCTGGCCCGAACAACAAGCGGGGGGGGGGGGGCGCCAGGGCCAGGAGGACTTGGGTTCCCTCCTGGCCCGATATTGTCGGGGAGTTGGCGGGGCAAGAGGGCTTGGGCTCCCTTTTGCCCCGATCGTGTTGGGGAGTCGGGGGGGCAAGAGGGCTTGAGCTCCCTCTTGCCCCGATCGTGTCGGGGGTGCCGCGGTTGGCTGGGGCAGGAGGGCTTGAGCTCCCTCTTGCCCCGATCGTGTCGGGGAGTCGGGACCGCCAAGAGAAAGCAGCAGGACACCGGTAGGAGCTTCTACATGATGGGGGGGGGGATCGGGAGGCTGTGGGGGTGCGAGCAGTCCTTCAGGGTGGGAGTGCGTGCGAGCGGTCCTTCGGGGTGGGGGTGCATGCGAGCGGTCCTTCGGGGTGGGGGTGCGAGCGGTCCTGCGGGGGGGGGGGGGGGGTGAATCGAACGTTGGGGGGGCATCAGGCTTTCAGGGTGGGGACAGGACTTCAAGGGGGAGAGGAGAGTCGGGGCAGGCGAAAGGAGAGTCGGGGTGGCCAGAGGAGAGTCGGGGCGGGCGAAAGGAGAGTCGGGCGGCGACGGGAGAGTCGGGCAGCATGCGCGGTATACGGGTGTGCACGGTATATAAAAATTTCTGTACATAAATTTGTGTTTTTCACGCGCTATACCCGTGTGCACGTTTTACACGGGTGCGCGTTATCTACGTGAAAATACGGTAGTATTATTAGTGCCAACATGGATGAGCAGCAGAATTGGATAATATATCTTAAGTTGATGTCTAAATTGTTTATATCTACAAGAGACAGTAACGATTTCCGTATCTATCTTCGCAGCCTGAAAAGAAAATAATTTGTCTACTTGTTTCCACCATTTCTTACCTCTAATAATAATAATAACTTTATTTTTATATACCGCCATACCACAAACAGAGGAAAAGGTAAATAGATATTTTAAGTGTGTGTATTTAACAGGAATTGCTAGCAAAAAATGTTCAATTAAAGAATTCACATAAAAATACTAGTTTGAAAAGAACACACAGTATACCTGTATTCAGCACCCCAGCCTTTAACGAAACTCATTCTTATGGTGCACATTCTAGTTAACTGGTAAACTGCTTCAAAGCCTTGATTCACAGACTGTGCCAGAAGTGCAGCAAATTCCTGGTTATTAAAGATCTTCAGGTTGCAGCCTGCAGTAAGTAAGAAACAAACAAGACCAAAAAATGATGCATTATTAAACGCACATCTCACAGGGCAGACTGTGACCAATCAGAAGTTTCTAAAGCTATAATGGTTTACATTTTTAATATACCATGAAAGGGTACCTAGCAGCTCTGCTGGCCAGTTTCCTCAGCTCCAATGAGTGCTGCCACTAGGTAGAGCACAATAGAGAATAAACTGTCAAAAAACAAGGGGCGGTAAGCTGTGTGATTCTACTTTATTATCATCATCAGGGAACTACTTCCAAGAACATATGTTTCCTAAAAAATTAAGTATTTCTATGGAGTCATATTATTAAAAGTTGCATTAACTGAAAACAAAAATATCCAACAAAGCGTTTCTTCTACAGAACCATAAGATTGAGAGATCAAAGAACTTTAAAAATTCACTGGATGCTGTCATCACAGGCTGTCTCATCTCTTAATATTAAAATGTCCTCTCAAAGTCAACCTTTTATCCTGGAAGTCTTCCTTCTGGACAACTTTCTGTTCCAGTTTAAAGGGAAACCTTACAATGCACCTGATTGATCTGTAATGATGCTCCCCCTCTTTCAAACTTTGAAGTCACCAGATGATGCCAACCGCGGGTGGGTGAAGGAAAAGAAGCATTAGTGGGGAGTGAAGGGGGGCTATGTCCCCCTTTTTCAAACCTTGAAATCACTGAGTGATGCAGGGGCAGGCAAAGAAAACCATGGGTGGGTTAAGCAGTGGGAAACAGCCATGCTGAACTGGCCGTGCTGAATTGTCCTAGACCCACCTCAATTCTCCCCAGCAAGAAAAATAAAGCCCCTTCTCTCCAGACCCCTTCCAATTTTCCTTAAAACCAGGCTATAATTAAGATCATACATGCTAAGGGCGGTGCATCACAAATAAATCCCCAAGCACATCAAGTCTTGCACCCTTTTAAAATGAAAAGCATGACGAAGTGCTGCCACTCTTTCTGCCAACAAATTCTGCCTAAGGCCCCTCCTATGGGATCCCTCCGGCTGCGATTGGTGTAGTTCGGGGGGGGGGGGGGGAAGGTCAGCAGGAGGGCTTGGGATCCCTCCTGCCGCAATCGTGAAGATTCTGTAACCAGCGTTGTTTATGACAGACGCTGGTTACAAAATCCTGCTTTTAGGCGAAGGACTGGCCAATCCTTTGCCTAAAAGTTCTGGTTTTGGGCATTTAGGACTTAGGTTATATTTTGGTCGGGAATGTGTTGTAGGGAATAGATGTAGTGGCAGTCTGGGCAAGTAGATTGCTGAACGTGGAGGTAGGCCATTCTCAAAAAAAAACCAAACAAACAAAAAAAACCTCATTTTGGACTTTTTTTGAGAATGAATATTTCCATGCTGCCTATTTTCAGCATCTAGGGACTTAGGTCAAAAGGGTACTTAGACGTTTCTTTTGATTATGCCCCTCAATGTGTTTTGCAGAGAGAATAAGTCACAAATGAAGATATCATCACAAACAGGCACTATAATATATATTAAAGAAACTATATATATTAAAGAAAATAAAATCAATATGATCCAATTTTTAATCAAACATATGACTGCTTCCAAACACCTGGTTTACCTAACTAGTGATCACATCAAAAAGATCACAGCAACTTTTAGAACACCAAGATCAAATAACATCCAGTGTTGTATTTCTATTTTAAATTTCCAACTGGCTGTGAATGAAATGCCAGTGTAACCCATATATAATGTAAAGGGTAATACCAATCATACAGGCACTGAGGAGGTGAGTAGAGAACACCACATCAAATGTACATAAACGTGTGAAACCAACCAACTTGCAAAAAAGAAAAACCACAAGAGCAGCAATAAGATGGACGAAAAAAACTATTGTGAAAGGCACAACCATTTGGTTGGCTCCATTATGAAATATAATAAAGTGAAAAACAAATGGTACAGAGCATTCCGACTGCCACTAAAGAAAAAATGGTGACTGCCACTTAATGCACCTGGATTTTTAATTAACAAATATATAAGCCTCTCTGGAGTGTTTGTGAAAATACACATACCTCTTTAAAATGGTAAGAGCTTGTGAATTCATAAGTGTTAGAGAATGAAAAGGTAACTGCTACCATTCAAACATTCTTATAGACACTACGTAACCAATGCGTTAAGTGTCAGAAACCTGTCATATACTCGAATGAAAGCATCAAAACTGAGGTCAGGCTCACGTGATATGGTGCTTGAGAGAATGTTTAGAACAAGCAATTGTCATCAGAGAGCCTTAATACAATGTACCAAATGCGTATTCCCAAAAACAAATTAAATCTGAACAAATCACAATCATAACTTAAAATCGGTCCAAAATAGTCATGTTATATAAATACCTTAAAGCTGTTCAATATCCCAATTCTGCTTAATCTTTATTAGAATTAAAATGTATTCTTATTAGAAAATGACTAAAATAAATTTGATCCATTCTGCATTTATGAACAATCTATTATGTGTGCTCAAGAATGGTGAATGACATCGCAACTGGAGAAGTGAGCTTAATGACAATACGGTAGAGCCAAACTCTGGAAGCTGAACAAAAATATAGAAATATATAGGATACATAAAGATTATTCCATATACAAAGAAAAACATTATGTTGAATATAAGACTTGATAATGCAATGTTGCTTAGCCAAATATAGACTAAACCATGCACACCGGTACCAAGCAGGTCTCATACTTCATATGCACTTTATACTAAAAGGTTAAGAAATCAAATATGCAGGAGATCACAGCTATGAAAATATATAGGATACAAAAAGATTATTCGGTATGAAGTCAAATGGAACCATAAAGCACAGTTACCTACCATAACAGGTGTTATCCTGGGACAGCAGGCAGATATTCTAACATGTGAGTGACATTTACAGAGCCCCAGTACAGACAGTGAAAAGTTTAGTATCATTAAGCTTTGACAAGCTTTTAGACTGCCTGCATTGCGCATAAGCGAATGTCTTCCCGCCTGACGCCAGCTCGCCAGGTCATCAGTTCTATGCCCAAGCAAAGAAGCCACCTAGGGGAGCTAGGCGGGTTGTAAGAATATATGCCTGATGTCCCGAGATAACACCTGATATGGCAAGTAACTGCATTATCCTTAGACAAGCAGGCAGCATATTCTCATATGTGGGACTCCCTTGCTTTAGTAAAGGGATAGAGGAAGAGTTGGGTTCCAAGAACTCAAAAAAATTTTGAATTGCCTCACAAAAACCTAGATCTAATGTCTGATATGAGAGCGCAGATGCAAGAGAAGGAACGTAATGGAAAAAATGAAATGGGCAACCAGAAGGAGAAACTGCAATGGAGAAAAACAAAATGAAGAGAACCAAAATTGCTGGAGTAGAAACGTAATGAGTCCCAGCAAGAAACCAACAGACTCAGAATAAGGTCTTGTGTGTGAATTTTAGAATAGAAGTCCATTGAAGAACTATGAGTAGGATGACATGCACACTAGAGAATGACACGGTGGCGGTTTACCCGCGGCCACCGCATTTTAGCCGCGGGTCACCCGCCGAAAACGGGGAAGAAAACTAGCAGTCGCTGCGGCGACGGGGAAAAGGCCATTCACCGCCCGCGGGGCGGTGAATGGTCTTGACCCCGCAGTGAGGCATGAAGGATCGCGCGGTCCCCGCAGCTCACACCCGCCTGCCCAATCGATTCTAGTGTTTAGCCAGCTCTCTCCCTTCTCCTCACCTTAGTTTGTAGATTTTCTTTTTCGGCGACCCGCACACGCGGCTGCTCAGTGTTCAATCTTCTGCTCTGACGCAACCGGAAACAGGAAGTTGCAGCAGAGCAGAAGATTGAACACTGAGCAGCCGCGCGTGCGCAGCTCTCTGATAGCGTGCGGGTCGCCGAAAAAGAAAATCTACAAACTAAGGTGAGGAGAAGGGAGAGAGCTGGCTAAACACTAGAATCGATTGGGCAGGCGGGTGTGAGCTGCGGGGACCGTGCGATCGCTAGTGTTCCCGGCTCAAATTGGAAGGAGGGAGTGAAAGGGAAAAGGATTCTGGGCCTAGGGGATGAAGTCGGAAAGAAAAACCCACAGCAGGAAAGAAAGGGAAGGACTGGCAGGTGAGCCAGATGCTAGAAGCAGGGGGGGGGGGAAGAAAGAGGGAAAAAAGCTAGATGGGGTTGAAAAGAAGAGACACACTGGTATGGAAGAGGAAGATAGGGGAAATCTGGACACAGGAAGGTAACAGAAAGAGGGGAAATTATATGCATGGGGCATAGGGACAGAGACATAAAGGGGACATGCCATGGGGATGGTATATGGACACAGGGGGGGGCAATGACAGATACATAGGGGAGATATTAGAAATGGAGAAAATAGGAGCACAGAAGCGAGATAGTTTGTGGGGATGGGACAGGGACCAAGCTCGCAGGCTCCAGTGGCTTGCACAAATTACATTGTAACGTGCCATGAAAATAAGAGGGAGGAAGGTAGATAGATAAGCCACGTGAGAGGAGCTGAAGGGTAGTAGAAAGGAACAGATGGTAAAGGAGGGAGGGAAGGGTGGTGGTGGAAAGGAATAGGACAGACATTGAAGGAGGGTGGAGAGGAACAGACCCCGAAGGGAAATGTGGAAGACAGAGTGGGAAGAAGACAGATGCCAGACTATGCGGGAGCGGAGGGAAGAAGATGGGTGCTAGACCAATTGGGGGGGGTGGGGTTAAGGGAGAGGCACAGTAACAGCAAATGGAAGACGCAGAGAGAAGACACACAGTGGATGGAAGGAATTCAATGAGAAGATGTGGAAAGCAGAAACCAGACAACAAAGGTAGAAAAAAAAATTATATTTATTTATTTATTTTTTGCTTTAGGATAAAATAGTATATTAGTTGTGTTGATAAAAATTTATAAACAAAGCCCTGCCAGCTGAACATCTCTTTCTCTAGTTCAGCAGCAGGAACTTTGATTTATAAGAAAGGAATAAGCTAAATATTACAGTACTAAGGCTTATATGGATGCAGCGGGGACGGTGACGGTGACGGGGCGGTGAATGGGATGGCAGGGGCGGTGAAAGGGATGGCGGTGACGGTGACGGGGCGGTGAAGGGAACGGCGGTGACGGGGCGGTGCAGAAGATGGTGGGCCGGTGACGGGGACAGATTTTTTCCCCGTGTCATTCTCTAATGCACACCACGATATTTCCTACAGAAATATAGAAACATAATGGCAGAAAAAAGTCAAACAGACCAACCACTCTGCCCCTCCACTGCAACCCCAAACTTGTCTTCTCTAGGTACAAGCAAGGTCATCAACTAAGAATTTTTTTCTTTTTAACTAACTTTCCAAGTCATTTAGAATGATTCCAGTGGTGGAAGAAGATTACAGGCTTTCGATGCCACATGGAGGGTTTCTGAGTCTTCTCACGAGGAATATAGAAAATTGAAAAACACGAATTAATCCTACAAATAAACTCAACTTATAGACCGCATAACCGTGAGGATCTATGTGGTTTACAAAAGATTAAATTACTAATAGCACTGTGAAGAAATTTAGTTACCCAAAAATCTAGAAAATAGATGGATCTTCAAATGTCTTCTAAACTCCAAGTATGAAGTAGATACAAAGAATAGTTGCCTAAAATCTTTGTCCCAAAGTGCAGCCTGATATGATAATGTACGTTCGCGATGTCTTTTAAATTTGTAACCCTTCACTAATGGATAACAGCAAAAAGCACGAGCTTTGCGAAAATATTTTGGATTAGGAACTGTGAATGCATCTAACAAGAGGGAGCCTGACCTGTTATAATTCTATAGGGTGTTGTGGATAATGTGCAGAAAGGACTACAGGGTGAAACTGAAAGAAGCCAAGAGAGAGATACGTCTGGTAAAAGCACAGGCGGAAGAACAAATGACTAAAAGTGTAAAAGAGGGAGACAAATTTTTTCAGATATATTAGTAAAAGGAGGAAGATGAAAAATGGAATTTCTAAACTAAAAGATGCTGGGAACCAATATGTGGAGAGTGATGAGGAAAAAGCAAATGTGCTAAACAAATATAGTGGTACCTCGGTTTATGAGTGCACCAGTTTGCGAGTGTTTTGCAAGACGAGCAAAACATTCGCAAACTTGGTGCCTCGTAAACCGAGCTTGCCTCGCTGTTCGAGCGCCCCCCCCCCCAGCGATCCGGCATCCCCCCCGCTCGCGTTGCCCCCCCTCCACCACAATCCTACTTCCCCCCCCCTGAGCAGTCAATGACACACCCTTTACCTGACTTGGCACTAGTGCCGGTGCCCGAAGATCCTCCCTCTTCTGGCGCGGCCTGGGCTGGGCGGTGCATCGGAGATCCTCCTTCTTCTGGTCTGGGCTGGGCTGGACTGGCTTTGAGCATTTGCGCATGCTCAAAACCTTCTGGTCTCGCTCTCTCCGATATTGAGAGCGAGACCAGAAGGCTTTGAGCATGCGCAAATGCTCAAAGCCAGTCCAGCCCAGCCCAGACCAGAAGAAGAAGGATCTCCGACGCACTGCCCAGCCGCGCCAGAAGAGGGAGGAGCACTGGTGCCAAGTCGGGTAAAGGATGTCATTGACTGCTCGGGGGGGAGAAGTAGGATCGCGGTGGAGGGGGGGGAACAGCGTCGGATTCCTCAAGAGGGGGGGAGAATGGAGCAGCGCCGGTAGCCTCGGGGGTGGGGGGGGGAGGAGGTGGAACCAATCAAAGCAGTTTCCCTTACTTCCTATGGGGAAACTTGCTTTGATATACGAGCAATTTGGTTTACGAGCATGCTTCTGGAACGAATTATGCTCGTAAAACAAGGTTCCACTGTACTTCTGTTCTGTGTTCACAGAAGAAAATCCTGGAGAAGGACCGAGATTGTTTGGCAAAGTTACACGAGAAAATGGAGTAGATTCTGCGCTGTTCACGGAGGAGAGTGTTTATGAGCAACTCAAAAAATTGAAGGTGGACAAAGCGATGGGACCAGACAGGATCCATCCCAGGATACTAAGGGAGCTCAGAGAGGTTCTGGCGAGTCCTATTAAAGACTTGTTCAACAAATCTCTGGAGACAGGGGTGGTTCCTGGGGATTGGGGGAGAGCAGATATGGTCCCTATTCACAAAAGTGGTCACAGGGATGAAGCAGGAAACTACAGGCCGGTGAGCCTCACTTCGATTGTTGGAAAAATAATGGAAGTGTTGCTGAAAGAAATGATAGTGTACTTCCTTGAGTCTAATGGGTTACAGGATCCGAGGCAACATGGCTTTACAAAAGGTAAATCGTGCCAAACGAACCTGATTTAATTTTTTTGATTGGGTGACCAGAGAGCTGGATCGAGGACATATGCTAGATGTAATTTACTTAGATTTCAGCAAAGCCTTTGATACGGTTCCTCATAGGAGGCTGTTGAACAAACTTGAAGGGCTGAAGTTAGGCCCCAAAGTGGTGAACTGGGTTAGAAACTAGCTGTTGGATAAACGTCAGAGGGTGGTGGTTAATGGAAGTCGCTCGGAGGAAGGAAAGGTGAGTAGTGGAGTCCTTCAGAGTTCGGTGCTGGGGCCGATCCTGTTGAATATGTTTGTGAGTGACATTGCTGAAGGGATAGAAGGAAAAGTTTGCCTTTTTGCAGATGATACTACGATTTGTAACAGAGTAGACACCGAAGAGAGAGTGGAAAATATGAAAAAGGATCTGCAAAAGTTAGAGGAATGGTCTAATGCCTGGCAACTACAATTCAAAGCAAAGAAATGCAGAGTAATGCATTTGGGGATAATCGGAAGGAACCGTATATGCTGGGAGGTGAGAAGCTGATATGCACGGACAGGGAGAGGGACCTTGGGGTGATAGTGTCCGAAGATTTAAAGGCGAAAAAACAGTGTGACAAGGCGGTGGCTGCTGCCAGAAGGATGCTGCGCTGTATAAAAAGAGGCGTAGCCAGTAGAAGGAAAAAGATGTTGATGCCCCTGTACAGGTCATTGGTAAGGCCCCACTTGGAGTATTGTGTTCAGTTTTGGAGACCGTATCTGGCGAAGGACGTAAGAAGACTTGAAGCGGTCCAGAGGAGGGTGACGAAAATGATAGGAGGCTTGCGCCAGAAGACGTATGAGGAGAGACTGGAAGCCCTGAATATGTATACCCTAGAGCAGTGTTTTTCAACCTTTTTACACCTATGGACCGGCAGAAATAAAATAATTATTCTGTGGACCGGCATCGGTCCGTGGCCCGGCGGTTGAAGAACACTTTGCTAAGTTGTGGGCCAGACCCCGCCCATCTCTACCCAATCTCCACCCCAGACCCCGTCCCCATAATAGTACTAATTGTACCTTGCACGTCCTGTGCCTAATCTGGAAGCCTTCACTCTGACGCTGCAACGTCAGAGAGAAGGCTTCCGGTTCAGGCGCAGGATGCCCGTAGGAGCCACTGCTCGTGGCTTTGTGCACTGAATCAGTTAGGAAGAGGGAGCTGGCTCAAAGATAACGCTGCATCGATCGCACCATGGACCAGCAGTTGAAGAACACAGTTTTGTGCCTGATACCCTGTGGACCGGCATGAAATTTCTGTGGACCGGCACTGGTCCATGGACCAGTGGTTGAAGAACACTGCCCTAGAGGAAAGGAGGGACAGGGGAGATATGATTCAGATGTTCAAATACTTGAAGGGTATTAAAGTAGAACAAAATCTTTTCCAGAGAAAGAAAAATGGTAAAACCAGAGGACATAATTTGAGGTTGAGGGGTGGTAGATTCAAGAGCAATGTTAGGAAATTCTACTTTACGGAGAGGGTGGTGGATGCCTGAAATGTGCTCCCAAGAGAGGTGGTGGAGAAGAAAACGGTGACTGAGTTCAAAGAAGCGTGGGATGGACACAGAGGATCTAGAATAATAATAATAACAGTTTATATACCGCAATACCGTTAAGTTCTATGCGGTTTACAGAAGATTAGTGGAGTACAAGTTGAGTTGACGTACAAGTTGAGTTAACTTAACGGATGTGGGAACAATGGGGAGAAAGGGCAAGAGAGGGGAAGGAGGGAAGTGGGTCAGCTGTCTAGGTAGAATCAGAAAATACTATTAAATATTGAACTAAAGCCATACTGGGAAGACTTGCACGGTCTGTGTCTATATATGGCCGTTTGGGGGAGGATGGGCTGAAGAGGGCTTCAAGGGCTGGGAGGGTTTAGATGGGCTGGAGTAGGTTTTAACGGAGATTTCGGCAGTTGGAATCCAAGCACAGTACCGGGTAGAGCTTTGGATTCTTGCCCAGAAATAGCTAAGAAGAAAAAAATTTAAATTGAATCAGGTTGGGCAGACTGGATGGACCATTCAGGTCTTTATCTGCCATCATCTACTATGTATGTCCATTAAACAATAGGAAAAACATGTGTAGGGAAAGATACTTCAAGGTAATTGTATGAGCATCCTGGAAAGTACTGTATGAACACTGATGGTACAGTGGGATGCATGCTTCAGTAAAAAACCTGATTCATTGGTTAATATGGAGAAAGAGAATGTCCAAAAAGAAAGTTATCCACCTGAGTGTAGAAACACTAAAGCAGACACTCCTCCTCTTCTAACTTTTTTACTGAGCTTTTTATTAAATATGGTAGGGAATCTAACTTAACAGGCTCTACACCCATGTTAGATTCCCCCCACTAGTCCTTGTTCATAAGAACATAAGCAATGCCTCTGCTGGGTCAGACCTGAGGTCCATCGTGCCCAGCAGTCCACTCACGCGGCGGCCCATCAGGTCCAGGACCTGTGCAGTAATCCTCTATCTATACCCCTCTATCCCCTTTTCCAGCAGGAAATTGCCCAATCCTTTCTTGAACCCCAGTACTGTACTCTGCCCTATTACGCCCTCTGGAAGCGCATTCCAGGTGTCCACCACACGTTGGGTAAAGAAGAATTTCCTAGCATTTGTTTTGAATCTGTCCCCTTTCAACTTTTCCGAATGCCCTCTTGTTCTTTTATTATTCGAAAGTTTGAAGAATCTGTCCCTCTCTACTCTTTCTATGCCCTTCATGATCTTGTAAGTCTCTATCATATCCCCTCTAAGTCTCCTCTTCTCAAGGGAAAAGCGTCCAGACAACAGGAAAAACCACCTTACAGGCTCTACACCCATTTTGGATTCCTGATGTAGCATGGAAAAGTGGTTGCAATTTGGATCGATGCCTTGAAAGAAAACTGGATTCAGTATCTTGTATCCCAAGAATACTAATGCTTAGGTACCGATGAAAACAGTCTCTAGAAGCAGGTCAGAAAGACAGCTGGTTTCTGAGATATAGATAAAGCCTCACGGTATCCCGATGGAAAATTATTGATGCCGATGCAGAATCTCAATGTGAAGAAGGACGTCGATGCTTTGAAGATGATCAAAGTCTGAGGAGGAAAATCACCGTCAACAGGAACAAAAATGTAGATGCCTTTTGGACCCAGACTAATGCACCAAGATAAGCAGTGACATCATCTGCAAAATAACAACGAAGTCCCTTCTTAAGCGAATCTGTGCAGCAGAGTCCATAAGAAAAGACGGTTCAAAGTCTGTTAGAAATTAAAAAACTAGAGCTGGAATGCTGTGGAATGGCTCAGAACGAGCTCAAATTTAAACTGTACATCTGGAAGGCATGTGTATCCAGTAGTCATGATCTGGGATCCCTTCTGTCAAAAGTACTCAATACAGTGAAGAAGAAGAGGATATATTTTTGATGAAAAGCTTTTGGTGCCCTGATGTGAAGACCTTCGATACCTCAATGCAGAGCCTCGATGTGAAGAAGAACATAAGGATGATCCGAGGATGAGCGTTGTCGTCAACTTGAGGAATGTCAATGCAAAGCAGAGCTATGTGTATGAACAAAAGCTGAAGTAGAACCCGATGAAAAGGAACATTCCCCCAAACTACAGCCGATGTGATGCTCTGTCAAAAGTCATCAAACTGTTAGGCACCGCAATAAATATACTAAAACAACCTGCTTAGCACTGATATTCCTCAAACTGCAAAGAACTTTCTTTTTTTACTTCCCTTTTATCACACCAGGGATATTGACATCCGTAGCGACATTATTTAAAGGATTAAGTGAGTTGCTTATGAACTCTGCACTTTCGGTACCCCGACCCTGAAGAAGTATGAAACACGTCAGAGGGGAACAGGTGCAGCAATGATCTTGACTAAGCTAAGTCGCTGTTATAGAGATATAAATTCACACATTTGAAACAATGAAATATAGATACACTGTTGATATATAAAAAATATAAATTTTAAGTTAAAAATATGAAAGGAAGCATTAGAATACACACCAAAGAAAAGGGGAGCTTGGGAGGAGTGCTGAGGAGTATTCTGAGGATCCCCGGTATGATAAAAGGGAAGTAAAAAAAGAAAGTTCTTGGCAGTTCGAGGAACATCAGTGCTAAGCAGGCTGTCAAAAATCAGTAATAGTCGATGTAAACAATGCGAAGTAGTACACTAAGTCATCGATCCGGGAATGAATATCCTGCACCGATACCCGAGACTGAGCGGGTATCGATGGGCAGGAGACCTCAAAGAGGATGCACACCCAGCAGGAGAGACAGCCTACGCAGAAGAAGAAACATCGGTGTCGATGTGGAGATATTCCTCAACGTTGTACACCATACCTCTGGACGCAGGACCAGAATTGAAGAAAAGACTGCTACTGCACCAAAATGCTGCATTAAGGCTCAATGTTTATTGATGCTACGATGTAAGAAGAGCCTGGAGAATGTACCGTTGTTGAATATGCTACACTTAGCATGGATCAATACTGATGCAGATCAATGCATCAATGCACCGATACCATATTATCATCAAGTGGTATCGAAGTAGGCGTTGAAGTGTGGTTGCAATGGGAACTCACGGCAGCCATTTTGATGATGGCTCTGCACGGGGCAAAAGTGTAGGATGATCGATCCTGCCCCGTGTCTCCACTAGACCACTAGGTAAGGTCTGGGGAAGGTCCAGGATGCAGCGTTTCTTTAAAAAAAAAAATGAAAATAAAAAAAATCGCGAATAACTGAATCTGTGGGTACTGAAACTGCAGATTTGGAGGGGGTACTGTACAACAAACACAAAAGTGCAAAAGAGAAAACCTGGAAGAGAAGTGTCAAATACTCATTACTTACATGGGAAGTCCCAAAGTATGGATGAATTTTGTATAAGAACAGTATGTGGAAATACGGAATAGAACACATTTAGCTCGAGTCTGGAATGGAATTATAATGATAATCGTTGACATGAGCCGAGAGATTTCAGTACTAATCTTGGACGTTCCATTAACAGTACTATTGCTCTGAGAGCCAATGTATTTGAGGAGATGAGACTCCTATTAGGAAAGCATCTCAATAAAGAAAACTTTGTAGTCATGAAAGGAATTGTTGGTGTTACCACAAACGAACAGTTAGCTAAAATTCTTCAAAAGAGCATTATGAGATGCAAAGAAAGTGAGCTGCATTTGCAGATGAAGGGATATAGGCAAATGCCAGTAAAAGATCTACCGGAAACATATATAGACCAGATGGGAAGAAGTATATCACTTTCAGGGTCAGTCTATCCTGATTAGGATGTATAAACATAGTAGATGATGGCAGATAAAAACCTAAATGGTCCATCTAGACTGCCCAACCTGATAAGTAGCCTCTTACTCCCCTGTAGCTCCTCCCATTACTCCCGATCCTCCAGAATAATGAAGTAGTTGGAGTAGAACTCTTGGTTTCTGCTTTCAAGGCAATGTTCTTGGTGCTCCCCTGGCAATTGACATAGGTCATTGCTATAGCATTGTCTGAGAAGATCTGAACTGCTTGGCCTTCCACAAACTTCTATAGCTACACCAGAGTCAATCAAATGGCTTGGAGTTCCAGTAGTCGATTGACCATTAACTGAGTGGGAGACCAATGCCCCTGAATGGGTCAATGGTTGCAATGAGCTCCCAAGTCAAGGGGACTGGTATCAGTTATCACGACCACTGAAGAAGGGGCATGCCCTTGGGTAAGAGAAAAAGAGCTGAGCCACCAATCCTTGGCCTCCAGCGTCCAAGGCAAAGACCTCTATAACAAGTCTGTCTGCAGAGACCGATGTGTGAGTAACTTATGCTGGAGAAGATGCATGTGGGCTTTGCCCAAGGCACAACATCTAATGTGGCCACCATTGGAACCCACAACTTGAAGATAGTCCCACGCTGATAGAGCTGGTTTGGTCAGGAGGCATCTGAACTGAGAGCAAAGCTTCTGTCTGCGTGCCTCTGGAAGACAGACATGGCCTGCAGCAGTGTCGAACAAGACACCTAAGTACTCCAGGGATTGAGTCGGAGACAAATGACGCTCTCAGCAATTTACAATCCAACCCAGCAATTTACAATCCAACCTTCCAAGGACTTGGATCACCTGATCTACTGTGCGTTGACCCTCGGACGAAGGGGCCCAGATCATCCAGTTGTCCAGGAAGGGATGCACTTGCAGCCCCATCTTTTGAAGGTGGGCTGCCACTACATCACCTTGCTGAATGTGCAGGAAGCTGTAGCCAGGCCAAAGGGCAGAACTTTCTATGGTATGGGAAAATGGGAATATGCAAGTAGGTCTCTGTCAGATCTAGAAGCCAGGAACTACATAAAAACATAAGAATTTTGCTACTGGGTCAGACAAATGGTCCATCGTGCCCAGCAGTCCGCTCACGTGGCGGCCCTTAGGTCAAAGACCAGTTCCCTAACTGAAATTAGCCTTACCTGCGTGCTTTCTGGTTCAGCAGGAACTTGTCTAACTTTGTCTTGAATCCTTGGAGGGTGTTTTCCCCTATAACAGCCTCCGGAAGAGCGTTCCAATTTTCTACCACTCTCTGGGTGAAGAAGAACTTCCTTACATTTTTATGGAATCTATCCCCTTTTAACTTTAGAGAGTACCCTCTCGTTCAATCCACCTTGGAGAGTGCCCTCTCGTTCTCTCCACCTTGGAGTCACCGATGTTTGACAGATCAAACAGTTTCCATGCAAAAACGGGGGACTCTGAGTGCTGCATTTATGTGAGTAAGATCCAGAATGGGTCTCAAGTCTTCAGAGCCGTTCTTTGGCAAGATGAAGTATATGGAGTATCTGCCTGAGCCAGAGTTTTTGGGCGGCACTGGCTCTATGGCCTGAATGTCGAGCAACTGTATCACAATGGCTTGCACTCTGACCGCTTTCTCAGGGCGCTCCCACAGGAGAGTCCACAATCCAATTCATTAAGGGCTGGGGGAATTCCAGCTTTTAGCCACTCCGGATGATGTCCTGAACCCAGTGGTTGTATGAAATCTGAACTCAGGCCTGTAGAAAGTCTGAGAGTCAGCCCCCTATCCTGAGAAGGACCACCCCTGACCTGGTGTCATTGCAACTTCTTGGCAGAGGGGACGGCACGGGGTGTTGACTGGTTGCATCTTGGTCCAGAAAACTGCTGCCTGCAATTTGGGGAAGTGGAGCTGGAATACTGCCGAGATCTCTTGGAGTCACAAAAAGTAGAGTCTCTAGAGCAATGTTTCTCAACACGTGGTACGCATACCCCTATATTGTAACTCATCCCTTCCTTGAATATCTTTTTGTCCCAGTTTGTTTACAGTATCGGTCTTTCCCCTGTCAGTTTTTTTTTTTTTTAAATCTTGTACCCCTTTGTTTTTAACTTTGTTAACTGTCTTGATTTGACTACAATTGTTAAGAAATGCAGTATATGAAATAAACTAACTGTAACTGTATCTTTCACGTGAGGTGCGACACATGGCACACAAACATTCCTGAGTTGTACAACTTGCGCATTCCTGGAATGGATTAATGGTAAAAGAGCCCAAGGACTTCATCCCATCCAGTTTTGAGGCAAAAAAAATAAGTGTTGGAGCTGCAAGAAAGTTTTTTTTTTTTGGGGGGGGGGGGAAAGCAAAACTTCAAGATGGCTCGTGTTCAGAAGAAAAAAAACTGTAGATAGCAGTAGAGCTCTCAGTGAAGTAGGAAGGTTATAGAAAAAAATCTGGAGTGGATTCCTTCTGCACAGGCTCGTGGCCATGGAGAGATATCCTGCTTATCCAGAATGACACACCTGTTGCACTGGAATGGCTATTACTGGAAAACAGGAAACTGGGTAGATGGACCATTGGTCTGACCCAGTATGGCTATTCTTATGTTATCTTAAGAAAACAGAAACAGCAGTTAGTTACAGGAAAGCTTTAAAGCTAGCAAACAGACCCACTCCCCAAGAAAAGCTACCACCCTAGACACAGATAGACATCAAGGAAGGCTAATATTCATAAGTGGAAAACATTAAAAATAAATGATAAAAATTGAACAGAATCCAAAGAGAGTCATGAGGAGCAAGACGCAAATGTCAAGAAATAAAGACAGAAAAAATGGGTAAGATATGAGCGAAGAGTTAGCACAGACTGTACATATTGTAGCTGTCAGCACATGGTAGGTAGTGTATGCTGTCAAATGATCTGGTAATGTGGGTTCACCTAACGTTTCCTCAAAAGAGAACATTAAGTAAACCCACACTTATTGGGTCTGCAATTAACATTAAGTCTAGTCTGTTATTGAGAAATACATGGGGGAAACCACTGCTTGCCCTAGCTCAGTAGAATGGAATGTTGCTACTATTTGGGCTTTTGCCAGGAGCTGGTGACCTAGATTGGTCACAGTAAGGACGGGCTACTGGGATGGATGGAGCATTGTTTTGACCCAGTAAAACTATTCTTAAGTTCTTAAAATGCATTTAAAGCAAGACTTACCAGGTGGAATTTTACATACAGTTGCAGGATGCCAACCATATCTCTGGTTACAATTGGGGCTCTGGACAAAAATGGCACTATCACTTAGGCATTCAGCAAAAACTTCTCCACCAATATAATAGAGGCGCACTCCTCTCCCTAGAATATAGAGGATTCAATAAATTATCACATTTGCAAACTGCTTATCCCTACTGCTCAATGAATTAATCTCTTAATATATATAGTAAATCTAACAAAAGATTAAGTTTTTACCTTTGCTAATCATCTTTCTTGTAAATCCACACTTTATTCCAGGACCAGTTGGCAATTTCCGTCTACCCGCCAGGACTTTGCAGGAAGCCTCAAACTTCAGAGACTGTAAGCATCAGTTAGTCTTAAAGCAGCCAGGAAAATCCGTAGAGCAGTGGTCCCCAACCTTTTTGACACCAAGGACCACTTTTATAGAAGCAAATTTTTCCAGGGACTGGTAAAGGGGGGGGAGGGGAGGATTTGGGGCGGGTTCGTAGGGCAGTTTTATATAAAAGGGGATACGTCTGGATGAGCTGCCTATGAGTCCCTCAGAGAAGGAAGGTCCATGCACGAAAGACCGGCAATCTGCACCCGGTGAAAAGCTACCGCTAGGCCCTTCTTCAGGCCATCCTGCAGAAACTCCATTGACTCGAAGGATCAATTGGACAGACGAGTCCAACCATCTTAGGATGCACCAGGCCTAATGATATCTCCAAGCCTTCGCATAGGCCGCCACCGTAGGATGTCCTTTTGCTGTGAAGCAACATGCAATCACCGCTAAAGAATAGCCACAGCTAGTTAAGGCCACGCTCAAGAGCCATGCCGTTAAGACTAAAGCGGTCCAGACCTTGCATCGTAATCGGACCCTACGTAAGGAGGCAAGAATGACAAGGTTACTTGAGCCCCCAATCTTGCTGGAGCTGAACCAAATTGGTATACCTCAGCCAATTGGGTGTGATCAGGATCACCAAACCTCCCTGGGCTGCTATCTCAACAGACACCATCATGGGATCAAGGGGGGAAGACATATAGGAGACCTTACCATGGCCAGGGCTGAACCAAAGCATCCAGGCATTCGCTGCCGGCCTCGCGATAGCGTCTGAAGAATTGATCTGCTTTCTTTTTGGCTGCAGACACCATGAGATCGAAAGTGGGATGCCCCTACTGATCTACTATGCAATCGAATGCTTTTTGAGACAGAGACCACTCTCCGGGATCGAGTCTGACAAAAATCCACTTGAACATTGTCCACTCCTGCCTCGTGCGCCGATAGCGCCACTAAGCATCTCTCTCCCTCCCTCCCCCCCGAAGAGAAGCTGAGCCTCTGCACTCAGGGAGGGACTCCTCATATCCCCCTGACAATTGACATAAGCCACCGCCATGGCACTGTCTGAGAATATACAAACTGCTCGATGACAGAGACGACCTTTGAAGTGGAGGAGAGCCAGCCGAATCACCCAAAGCTCCAAGCAATTGATTGACCACTTGCGCTCTGAGAGCCCACTAGCCTTAAACAGGGACAGTCATACACACTGCTCCCCAGCCTTTGAGACTCACATCTGTAGACAATCATTCAATCCGAGATACAGAGGGGATGGCCTCTGTATAACGAGAGGGGTGGCAACCACCAGGCAAGACAGCAGTTACTTACCATAACAGGTGTTATCCAGGGACAGTAGGCAGATATTCTCACCGATGGGTGACATCACCGACGGAGCCCCGGAACGGACACTTAAAGAACTTGAAAAAGTTCTCGAACCCGCACCGCACATGCGCGAGTGCCTCCCCACCCAATGTAGGCACGCAGTCCCTCAGTTAAGATAAGCCAGCTAAGAAGCCAATCCAGAGAGGTGGGTGGGTTGTGAGAATATCTGCCTGCTGTCCCTGGATAACACCTGTTACAGTAAGTAACTGTGCACTGTGGGATTCTCTCTCAAAGCAGGGGCTCCGCACTGATCCAGATTCTTGAGATCCGCCAGATCTGCGGCTGCAATGGTGCAAAAGCAGAGGTAAGGAAAGAGTATCTGGCGCAACCAAGGGCACTACCAGCTTACCTGCTGGCGCCCGAGGGGAGGCAAGAGAAAAGACGCTGGTCCACAGGATCAGGGGGCCCTGTGACCAGCATGGAGGCTGGCAGAAGGGAGCAGAGACATTTTAGCCAAGTATGCTCAATACAGCTTATCAACAAAATCTGGGGGGAAACCCATCCTTTGCAGCAGGAGCCCAACCCTTGCGTACCAGATTTGGAATGCTTGGAGGAATTTACGAGATTTGCATTTCACCTTAGTAATGTAATGTAATGTAATTTATTTCTTATATACCGCTACATCCGTTAGGTTCTAAGCGGTTTTCAGAAAATATACATTAAAATTATAAGTATGAGAGGTACTTAGAAGTTCCCTAACTGTCCCGAAGGCTCACAATCTAACTAAAGTACCAAGAGATCTGTAAGGGAGTGCAAAGTAAGAAAAGAGAAAAGATGAGAAAATTAACAATCTAACTGAACTGTGTACTTTGAAAAATAGAAGAGAAGAGATATAGAGGAGGAACTGTTGAAAAAAGAATTCTGGAGAATTTAAAAGATAGAAATAAAACAAAATGTTAAAGCAATGAATGAGATTAAATAATTCATAAAACTGGAAAAAATTAAAAGTAAAAAACATTGGCTTCAGTCCACAATTTCAGTTTCCAGATAAGGATTTCTAGTCAAGAGATTTGGATGATAGTTCCAGGCTGTCCATTTCTCCTCCTCCACGATGGTCTCCTCAATTTCCTCTGTGATAAAGTTATTCAGAGCCGACTCTGGCATGCGCTGGTGCCGCTGGAGCTGTAACCAACCACTGAACCTCCGACATGCTGCTGCTACCTTCCCAATGACATCGAGCAATCTCTGAGAACAGCCAGGCCGATGGATGCTGGGATTTCGAGTGTCGCCTGATACTCCCTAGGCCCTTCCCTAATGCCATTTTTGCAGAAGTTGGGGTAGAAAGTGCTATAAGACCCTCATTGGAGGTCGAAGGCATCAAATCTGGGCAAGCCTTGCATCCCTCACAGGCCTCAGATCACATGGAACATTGCTGTGCATCTGACAGCCATCCACCACAAATAAGGCATGAATCCATCATATCCTGCCCCAGGGAGGCCATCTATGTGGTGTTCTTTCATAAACAAAGCTGGCAAGTGTAAAAAATAACTAAATTCAAATCAGGAAAAATCCAAGGTGGCCATCGTGAGTACCAAAATAGCCCAGGAAAACCACAAAGAATTCTCAAAAATGGTGATTATAGGATTTTAGGGGATAGGGCATGCCCTCAAACCCCCTTTTTAAGACCTTCCAAAATAGCTAATGCAGGCTGTCAGCCTGTACTCACAGAAACATGTGCTGACTGGAAAACACTGCAGACAGAGTTGAAACAGGGATCACAGGGAGATCCTCTGCCTTAAATAGCTGGAAAGCTGGACTTCAATTCTTCCACAGCTGGGCACCTCCACCACCCTAGGACACGCCACATAGAATGCCTGGCTGAGGAATTAAGTCTGGCTCCGATCTCAGGCGCACCTCCACAGAACCACACAGCCTGTGCTCAACCTACTAGCGGATGAACCTGAGGTAAGCAAGCTTCCAAGGGAATGGTCCCTGAACCCTGATCTGATGTGCAGGCAGTCCAGAGGGTTTACTGACAAGCAGGAACCCCCCCTCGGCAGACTTTTCCAAAATTCTGCAATCTCCCACAATCAGAGATGTCCCTGCATGGTACCTCCGAAGCACAAGGGTAAAACCCACAAATGCAAAGACCGAAAATACACAAAATAAAACACAAGCAGAAGAGACAAGCTCTTACAGCTTGGCTTGTAGGAAAGAAAACTGATGCTTACAGGGCCAGTGATGAGGTAAGAGGGGGAGGGGTTTAAGTCTCTGAAGTTTTAGGCTTCTTAAAGTTCTGACGGGTAGATGGAAATAACCCACTGGTCCTGGAATAAAGTGGGATTGTACAAGAAGCACACTATTACTAAAGCACCCTTTACCACCAATGAGCTGAAAGAACGTCACAAAGTATACTGTATATGAAGAATCACTTGAAAAGCTCTCTCTTAGACACAGTGGCCTGGTTGTATAACAGAAACAGTGAAAGCCACTTTTTATTGTATTAAAACAAATTTGTGAGCACTTCAAAGCCTGTACACCCTTCGTCAGTGAACAAGAAAGAAGGATATGTTGCTGCTCACCTATAATAGCTGTTTTCTGTAAACAGGATTGATTAGGCACACACACGGGTGACATTATTGCATATCACTGGAATGAACAGCCTTCCAAGAGCTCAGAATTTTAATTCTCCTCAGTACCAAATTCAAGAAGTTAGGCAGCTCTTGGGGAGGTGGGGAAACTATGTGCCTGATCAATCTTGATGTATAACATTCGTTACAGGCTAGCGACAATGCTTTTTCTGTTGACAAGCAGGACTGAATATGACACAGGTAGGTGGCTCCTTAGCATATGACTAAAATAAAACCTTGGATTGCAAGTAACTTGGTTTGCAAGACTAGCAAAATATTACATTTTAACTTGATATACAAATGACTTGCAATACAAGTACATACAGTATACACATATCACAACTGAGCCGATGGTGGTTCTCTCTCTGACGCTGTGGGAGTGTAGTGACTGTTCTAAATGAGCGCGGTCTTGAAATACAAGTACATAGAGTATTTTGTATTAAAGTTTTTGGGTTGTGGAATGAATCGTCTGAATTTCCATTATTTCCTATGGGGAAATTTGTTATGATATACGAGTGTTTTGGATTACAAGCATGCTTCTGGAACAAATTACATTACATTACTGATTTCTATTCCGCCTCAACCTTGCAGTTCTGGGCGGATTACAAAAGAGACATCTGGACATTTCCAGGATGATTACAAAGAGACTTCTACGAGAAGAAGAACATTTCCAGAGGAGTTACAAGAAGAATGGTGTAGTATAGTTTAGGGAATGGGATACGGCAAGGAGGATTGGGCTATTCCAGTGGATATACAATTCGAGATGCTGTACAGAAAGGATATAGTGCAGTTTCAGTATATATGCAGTTAGGGAAGCAGTTAACAAGCTTGGGCTTTGAGGGGAAGGGTAACTGGTGAAGAAGGGAGGATGGGGGAGTCACACTGAGAGGAATCCAGGTTGGAGTTATGATATCTGTATAAATTTTTTGAATAGATGGGTTTTGATTTCTTTGCGAAAAGATTTGAAATCGCTTGTTGTCATCAGAAGGTTGGAGATGGAGTGGCCCAATTTCGCTGCTTGCGTCGCTAGTAGACAGTCAAACATCTTCTTACGCTGGGTGCCTTTGAGTGGGGGGGGGTAGGTAAATGGAGTCTTAGATCTTCTTTGTCTAGTGGCGAGGTTTTGGTTCGGGCGGTTGTTTAGGTGCTCGCAAACCAAGGTTTTACTGTACTCAGTTTTATATATTGCCCTATAATTGGGAATCACCCACAAAGAAAAGAGCATAGTAGTTGCTACATAATACAGCTTGACTAAGAACATAAAATTTGCCGCTGCTGAGTCACACCAGTGGTCCATCGTGCCCAGCAGTCCACTCACGTGGTGGCCCTTAGGTCAAAGACCAGTGCCCTATTTGAGTCTCGCATTACCTGCGTATGTTTTGTTCCAGTAGGAACTTTTCCAACCTTTTCTTGAATCCCTGAAGGGTGCTTTCCCCTATAAGAGCCTTTGGAAGACTAAAGGCACAATCCCTTATTGTGGCTTGGTTGAAGCTGTAATGAAGCGCGGACAACGTTGTTGATCTACAGACTTAAGGAGGCTTTAAGGAGAGCCACTCGTATGTGTGTGCATGCTTTTTTAAAAATTATTTTAAAGCATATCAATATAACTAATTGGGCTGGACTTGGGTTCTATTTCAGATTTACCATTTCTCCCTCTGGCTACCTTAATATATTACATTGTTTTTCTTATACGCAGATAGGGCGCTGATCTTTGACCAGAGGGCTGCCGCGTGAGCGGACTGCTGGGCACAATGGACCACTGGTCTGACCCAGCAGCAGCAATTCTTATGTTCTTTTGACTTTCTAACTTTCTGTAGATTTGGGTCAGCTGCCATCTTAGTTTTTGTTTCCACCCCACCCCCCAAACATTTGAAATATTTCATTCTCTTTACCTACCTTTAAAAAAATTACTTAAAACTCCCTTTTTTCAGGAAGTGTTTCTGTTAAAGTCATGAGTCGTGGTTGTTTTTTGGCAAGCTTTGGCCTGGTGTAGTAAAGCTATGAATCAGATCAGGCAGCCATGTTGAGCAACCAGACTTTTTCCTTCCTTCCTGTTCTACACCTTTGGAGATCCTTTACTAAATTTTGATTTGTTTGTTTGTACTCTGCCTTGAAAGTCGAACTCTAGGCAGTTAATCAAGTTTAATAACCTAAACCTTGCAGGCACTCTTAATGAGGTCTTCGTGTAAACTATGTTGCCTATATTTTTGTATATCTTCCGGGGAATGGGGAATGTATGTAGCACATACAATTGGAATGACTTACTTTGTACAATAATATGCTTTATATACTGTGTGCCTGACTGAAGATGCTTTAGGAAGGAGCCTGCAAATGCTGAATCAGTTAAAACCGGTGCTGTCAGGATAGGATTTTAAGGATGTATTGTAGATCCAAGCTGCCTGGATCAGTAGCATGGAATGTTCCTACTCTTTGGGTTTGGGCCAGGTACTAGTGACCTGAATTGGCCACTGTGAGAACGGGCTACTGGGCTTGATGGACTATTGGTCTGACCCAGTAAGGCTATTCTTATGTTCTTATGTACAAAAAGATGATAGCTGATAAAAGCCAAATGGTCCATCCAGTATGCACATATACAGCATCAGCTCCATATCAGATCCCATGTGGCTTTGATTCAGCTTTCTTGAATTCAGACAGTCTTCGCCTCCATCAACTCTACTGGGAGACTATTTGTAAAAAAAATAAAAAATTTCCTTAAAATTACTCCTGAGCCTATTACCTCTTAACTTCATCCTTTGCCCTCTCACTCTGGAGTTTCCTTTCAACTGAAAGAGACTCGCTTCATGCTTATTTATGCCACATAGATATTTAAATGCCTATATCATATCTCCCCTCTCCCGCAATTCCTTCAAAGTGTACATATTGAGATCTTCAGTCTGTCCCTGTACAACGTATGACGTAGACCATCAACCATTCTAGTTGCCTTCCTCTGGACCGACTACATCCTGTTTATGTACAAGTCTTTTTGAAGGTGCGTTCTTCAGAATTGTAAACAATATTCTAAATGAGTCTTATATAGGGGCATCAATACCTCCTTTTTCCTACTGGCCATACCTTTCCCTATGCACCCTAGCATCCTTCTACCTTTTGCTGTTGCCTTTTCAACCTGTTTGGCTACCTTAGATTGGAAGATTAGGTTTATACCTTTGATAATCTACTTTCTGTTAGTCCCTGTAAGATTCCATACTCTAGGTGTTCAATCCCAACTCACAATCTGCGAGTTGCAGAAATCCACAACTTTTTTGAGCACATGTTCCACCCCCTTAGCCTGAGAGCCAGTAAACATATCCAGTTAAATCCTAAAGCCAAGTAACATAACTGAACAAATCCATGACAAGAGGGTATGGGGGCAGGATCCCCATCAACGTAAGTAATTAATGAACTGGTTTGCTCTGCAAAATATTAATAAGTGATAAACTGGCACAAAGGCAACTCAGAAAAACATTGAAGAACAATATAGAACTAACCTGGAGGAAAAGTCTATAGTCTGTTATTGAGAAAGACATGGGGGAAGCCACTGCTTGCCCTGGATCAGTAGCATGGAATATTGCTACTCCTTGGGTTTTAGCCAGTTATTAGTGACCTGGATTGGCCAACGTGAGAACAGGCTACTGGCTTGATGGACCATGGTCTGACCCAGTAAGGCTATTCTTATGCTCTTAACCTGCTGTGTGCAACGAGAACCCCAAGAAAGGCTTTTCAAGTAATTTGCATACTCACAGAAACTCCCCACAGGATCTGGCAACTGGCTGGAAAATCTTCAAGCCTGTAAGGAGAGTAACAGAGGCAGAAAGAAGCAGGCTACTCTAAACAACTGAGTGTATACAGAGAGGGCAGGTCACATTGAATCCTACAGGGACTAACAGAAAGAAGATTATCGAAAGTATAAACCTAATCTTCCATTCTGTTACATCCCTTCCAGATTCCATACTCTAGGACCGTTGTAACAAGGGCGGTAGCCCTGTGAATATCTCCGAGAGAAAGATCCTGTGGAGCCCTGACAAAACCTGCATGAGCAACAAAAATTACTACGATCTGCAGGGAGAGACAGGGTGGCGTTCAGCCACACTGGTCATGAGGTCATCCAAGCCTTTACCAAGGAGAAGCTGTCTCTTGAAAGGAAGTCTACTTAGAGTTGCCTTGGAGGAGGCGTCCTCAGCCCAGTGACAGATCCATAAAGTCCGGTGCGCAGACAATGCATAAGCAGAAACTTTGCTAAGAATTCAAATGAGATCATAAAGGGTATCTGCTACATAATTCACATCATTGTCTCCCACTTGAGGCCCGTGTGAAGTTCAAACTGGGAACACTCTGTTATAAAATCTTATATGGTCATGCACCTGAGTATCTGTTAGAATTATTTACAACAAACCGTCCACTGTGTAATACTGTGTTATTTGTTTCCCCCTCCCTCCCGGTTCGAGGCTGTGTGTATAAGAAGTTCCAGCAACATCTAATTGCTTTTCAGGCAGCCAGCTGGGATACGGAGTTACATTCTTTATTTGGCAGATTCTGTTCTTATATACATTACAGAAAGTTACTGAAATCAGTCTTGTTTGTAAAAGTTTTACAGCATTTAATTGATTGATATGTACTTTGTAGTTCACTGAAAATGTCCATTTTTTTATTTTTGTGAAGTGCATCGATTCGTGGGGTTTTGCAGTCTAGAAATGTAATGTAATGATGCACCATGCAATTTGGAATGACAGGCTTGAGCTGTAAAGGAAGCAGCCACCGCCACTTTGATACCAAAAGATGACACTTCAAAGAGCGTTTACAACTTAACGCCCATCCTGTGATCCTGAGAATCCTTAAGCATTACATCTTCTTCACTAAGGAGGGCTGTGCACCTGACAACCTGCACCACAGCAGAATCCACTTTAGGCTGTTAAAAAACCTGCTGAAACTCAGGCGCCAGTAGATAAAGCCTCGACATAGCTTTAGGTGACTGAAAAGAGCTCTCTGGAAAATCTCACTGTGCTTGAACCAGCCCAAGAAGCTACGAATGGGATGGAAAAAAGGAAGACAGCCCATTAGAGTGGTCCGTGACCAAAGGCTGAGAAACAGAAGGAGGAGGATCCAGTTTGAGCTCCGGGAACTTCAGCAATGATAAGAGAGAACCATGCTTAAAAAGCCTGTGTACTGTAAGGTCATCCCCCAAATCTGGACTCTCAGGGTGGTAAAGGCGACTAGTCCTGGCAATGATATCAGCAGGATCCAAAAGAGAAGCAATATCAGGAGACAGCATGAGCATAACGTCTGAATGGTAACTGATGCACAGCAGGATGAGAGGGCTCCCGAATATGAATCTCTACCACAGGCTGAGACAGTTCAGACACAATCACTGGCAGTGATGAAAGAGCGGGGTCGATAGAAAATACTCTCCAGAGAAGACAAATAAATTCCGATAAAAGTCACATACCGCAATCATAGCAGGGAGCTGTTGAGAGACACATTAGAGAATGACACGGTGACAAAATTCATCACCGTTCCTGTCCCCGCGGATAACCGCGGGAAACCATCTTCATGTCATTCTTTAAGGAGAGAGGGAAGAATCAGAGTATGAATGGCCACAACCACTGACCCTCAAGATTTGCTTTGAAGAATGCTGGTGTAGAAGGACTGAGGTTGAAACAAACACTAGAAAATGACATGGGATTATTTCCCGCGGTTATCCGCGGGGACGGGAACTGTGATGAATTTTGTCACCGTGTCATTCTCTAAGACACATGCTCCGCCATAAGTCTCCAGACTCTGAATGCAGGAGTTTTGTGCCAAATCCAAGTAGGACCATTGGGCGATATTTTTTACCGAAGTCACGGACCCAGTTCGGCTCCCCAGCCCTTAAGTACATGGAGGCGGCCAAATCCAAAGTCTCCACCCCCTTCCCCGCGTGCTTTGGCATGTGGTATATGGTTGCTGATCCGGCGCCAATCTGATGTAATCACTACACATATCCATCAGATTAGGAGCTGGGGAGTTCATCCCAAACTATTTTTAGGCAAATTGAGGGGTTTTAATGCAGAAATAAAAAACTAATTGATAAAAATTCAAGATGGCCGCCGCCAGCGAATTTGCACCAAAAATGGCAAAAATGACAAAAACCTGAAAATAAAAAATAGTGATTTGGGGTCTGGGGAGGTGGGAGAAACTGAAAAATGCAAGTTAAAGCTCTTCACAAGCCACCCCCTAAGTTCCCGTAGAACATAATGAAGGCACTCTCAGTTCTACAGTGCCATTGCCTGTTAGAAATTTTAAAAGCAGCTGAGTGGAGAAAAGGACTTTCTGCCTCAGAAACAGCATCAAATGCACCAAGTTGAAGATCTTCGGACTGCCTGCTGGTGAGACACAGACTACAACTTCCGCCCCCATGGATCCTCTGCCACATAGTCGGGGCCAGGAAAGGCAGCCTGCACCTTGAAACCAAGGTGGGTTTCACTCCAAATGCATACAGCCTGCGCTTGAAACCTGTCTCATCACTGGCAAGCAGACTCTGAAGGGAAGTGGCCCCAAGTACTCTAAGAAGGGTGGCACAAAGCAGGCTGCTCCACAGATCCATCAGTTTCTCTGTGAAGCTGCAGTCTGGCACCGCAGGACTGTGTCCTTTTCTCTAACATGGGACCACCATGAAGGGGCCTCAAGGCACTAACACCACGAGAAACTAACTTTAAGCAAAAAAATAATAAAAAGAAGTAGAACAACTGCCAGAGAATTCTGCATAGATTGCTTGCAGAAACTGTAACTGGATATGTTTACTAGCTCTCAGGCTAAGGGGTTGGATGCTCAGAAAAGTTATGGATTTCTGCAACTACCAGATTACAGGTTGGGATTGAACACCTAGCGTATGGAATCTGGAAGGGATGTAACAGAACATCACATACTATCACACCCAAGTTCCGCTCCTCTTTCATGCATAAAAGTTCTTGACTCCTTAACTGTACCATTCCCTCTGGGATTTTATTTTTTTTTTTTTGCAGTCAAGTGTATATCCTTAGCATTAAATCTTAGCTGCCAAATTTCAGACCATTCTTCAAGCTTTGCTAGATCTTTTCTCATGTTATCTATACCATTAGGGGTGTCTCTTCCAATGCAGATTTTAGTATCATCTGCAGAGAGGCAAATCTTACATGTCAGCCCTTCCACATTATCACTTACAAAACTGTAAAAAAAAAGAAAAGAAAGAAAAAGGCCCCAGAACTGAATCTTGAGGCATATCACTGGTAACATCCCTTTCCTCCGAGTGATCGCCATTGAGCACTACCTTCTGTTTGTTTCCACTCAACCAGTTCTTCACTCAGTCCATCACTTTGTGGTCCATACTGAGGGCATTCAGCTTATTAGACACCTGTGTGGAACACTGTCAAAGTTGGACTGCTGCAATGTCCTGTATTTGGGTATGGCTGGTACTTTATGAGCATTGTAGGTGGTCCAAAACTCTTGTTGCACGTTTATTGATACTAACTAGAAACGCCTTCACCGGATCAGACTTTAGGTCCATCTGCTTTGATCATATTTTTGCCATTTTTGAAAAGGTTGCACTTGCTACCTATGGCATTTTGGCTCCATTATAAGGTATTAATGCTTTGTATCATGCAATGTATGGGACGATGCCATTGTATTATAATACAATTTTGCACTATTGTCCTGGATGATCACTATCATCAGAAAATGCAATGTCGCTGGATGCAGGAGGGTGAGCTGCTGTGCAATATGCCAGCCAAGGCAGTCAGCTTTTCAGTGGCTGGCCTAGTACTGTGGAATGCTTTGCCAGGACATTTGTGCTTATGTGGGAATGGTCTGTTAAAAACTTATTTCTTTGTGAAGGCATTCTTTTAAGAGTTATAGAAGGTAGACTGGGGCTATTAGGTTAAGGATGGCACGTTATATGCTGAGAATTTTCTTTAATGGATTTTCTTGGTTAAGTTTTATTTTAAGTGATTATTGATGGGTTAATTATGTAAATTGCTTAGGTGTTAAGCGGGTAATATAAATTAGAAATAAATAAATGAAATATCTATCCATTCTATGTGTCAGTTGGCCTGCAGCAACACCACTGACTGTCCTCTCACAAGCAGCAACTCAATAGTCACACATCGGTTACATTCAATGTGTGGGGGCCAAATCATGAACTTAATTTAATTTAACTTGACATTGAGGTTTTTATACGAGAATGTGTTAATGCAGTCAGTTTTAGTTTTATGTTTTCAAATTATATCCATTGAGTATTTCAATTACTGTTGCTTTCTGTAGAAATTTTTATTTATGGGAAAGATACCAATGCAGCACATGGTATATAGCCTGGGAATCAACTTGGTACAACTTATAAAATAGTGTTGAGACTGGTCACTCCAACCATATCCTTCTTTATATATACTCCCCATAATGAACTCATTAAGACCAGAGAAGTCTTGAAAGATAAACACATTGTACCTATATGTCGTCTTGTCATCTCCACTGTAGCGTTTCTGTTGACATTGGAGAGCAAACCTAGACAAAATCTCTCTGAATTTGAAGGATCAGTAAAACCATCTACTGTAAGTGAAGGTTGCGATGCGTGGAAGGTTTCACCCACTCTCTGATTCAATTCATAATATGCTATTGAGCACCAAAATGCAGGTTCAGAATAAGTAACAGGCTGTAGATCTAATAAAAAAAAATTAATCTTATTATAATATACTGTGCGTATAAAGCTCAAATCATGGAAAGTATGTACTGTCAAGTATGTCTATATGAACCTTATACTTATTGATGAGTATTAATGAGCTGGCTAGCTAGAGAGCATACTTACTTACCTGTAAGCAGGTGTTCTCCAAGGACAGCACGCATATATTCTCACAAAAGACAAGATGTGATAGTAGTAAAGATAGCAATGTAAACAACAATATTAGCAATTCACTTCTTAGCAATGCAACAGGAAGTGAGAATATAGAAAAAAATGAGATTGCCACTGAAAGGTAGGTGGAAAGCAATAATCACAAACGCTCACAGTCTAAGCAACAAAATTCATGATCTACAAGCTCTGAGGAAAGAGGCAGACTTGAATCTCATTGCTGTTGGAGAGACATGATTCAGCAATTCCAATGGATGTGATGCAAACATACCGGGTTATAATCTTTATAGGAAGGTCAAAAAGCAGAGTAGCAGCTCTCTAAGTAGAGACCAATACCCAAGCGACTAAAATGCAAGGAGACTGGGATATGGGTTCCTTTGAAAAGAGAAGATGAGTTGCCTACAGATCTCCAACTCAATTGCAGCAAATTGATAAAGATCTGGTTGCAAATATCCCAAAATTGGTAAAGAAAGGAGAGGTGCTGTTGGATACAAACGGGAAAGTTTCATCTGTGGAATCAGTAAGAAGTAGAGATCATGGATGCCTTTCAAGGGGCTCTGCTCAAATGGTGACAGAACCTACGAGGGAAAAAGAGATACTGGATCTGGTGCTCACAAATAGGAAAAGTGTTTCTAATGTCCAAGTGGGTGCCCATCTGGGAATTAGCGATCAAATGGTTTGGTTTGATATACAGTCAAACCTCAGTTTGCGAGTAATGCGGTTTATAAGTGTTTGCAAGACGAGCAAAACATTTTTGCAAATTGTGACTCGCAAAACGAGCATTGACTCGATTTGCAAGTCCCCCCACATGAGAACCAGCATTGCCCCCCCTCACAAACACCTGCCCCCCCGTGCGTGAACCGGCATCCCCCGCCCGCCCAAACTGAAGGCTTACTCCCCCAATCTGGCACCAACCCACAAGAGGTGCCGGTGCCCGAAGATCCTGCCTCTTCCCGGACTGGGCCTTGAGCATCTGCGAATGCTCAACGCCTTCTGGCTCCTGCCTCTCTCCGAAACGGTGGGGGGAGGGGGTGAAGTGCTCACTGCGGGCATGGGGACAAGGCAATCCACCGCCCCGTGGAATGGTGAATGGTCTTGTCCCTGCAGTTAAGGGAGGGAACACGCGTGGTCACAGATCACGCGCAGCCCCCTCCCTCCTTCCTACCTACCAGCCGAATCTCTCTCCCTCCCTCCCCCTTACCTTTGCGGCGCATTAGTTTCCAAAGTAACTTGCTCAAGCCAACCGAGCCTGCCTGCAGTCGTGTGTGTCTGTGGGCGGAAGCTTCTCCTATGACGCAAAATCTGGTTGCGTCAGAAGATAAGCTTCCGCCCACTGACGCACACGACTGCAAGCAGGTTCCGGAGGCTAACAAGTTACTCTAGAAAGTAACTTATAATGTGCCGCGAAGGTAAGGGGGAGGGAGGGAGATTCTCAGGCCGCACAAGGGGTGCTGAAGGGTGGTGTGGTGGCGAGAGGAAAGGGTGCTGGTGGAAAAGAAAGGAACAGACGCTGAAAGGAAATGGGGAACAGAGAGTGGGGAGAAGACCCTGAAGGGAAAAAAAATGGGGAAGACAGAGTGGGGAGAAGACGCTGAAGGGAAATGGGGAACAGAGAGTGGGGAGAAGATGCTGAAAGGGAAGAAGACAAATGCCAGACTATGGGGGAGCGGAGGGAAGAAGATGGGTGCCAGACCAATTGGGGGGGGCGTGAAGGGAGAGGTACAGTAACAGAGCAAATGAAAGACGCAGAGAGAAGACAGACAGTGGATGGAAGGAATTGAATGAGAAGATGAGGAAAGCAGAAACCAGACAACAAAGGTAGAAAACAAATTTTCTATTTATTTATTTATTTGCTTTAGGATAAAGTAGTATACCGTATTTTCACGCATATAACGCGCGCGTTATACGCGTTTTTACCTACCGCGCATACCCCTCGCGCGTTATATGCGTGAGCGCGGTATACGAAAGTTTTAAAACATAGTTCCCACCCCGCCCGACGCCCGATTCACCCCCCCAGCAGGACCACTCGCACCCCCACCCCGAACGACCACTCGCACGCGCTCCCACCCGCACCCGCATCCACGATCGGAGCAAGAGGGAGCCCAAGCCCTCTTGCCCGGCCGACTCCCCGACGTCCGATACATCCCCCCCCCCGGCAGGACCACTCGCACCCCCACCCCGAACGACCGCTCGCACGCGCTCCCACCCGCACCCGCATCCACGATCGGAGCAAGAGGGAGCCCAAGCCCTCTTGCCCGGCCGACTCCCCGACGTCCGATACATCCCCCCCCCCCCGGCAGGACCACTCGCACCCCCACCCCGAAGGACCGCCGACTTCCCGACAATATCGGGCCAGAAGGGAGCCCAAACCCTCCTGGCCACGGCGACCCCCTAACCCCACCCCGCACTACATTACGGGCAGGAGGGATCCCAGGCCCTCCTGCCCTCGACGCAAACCCCCCTCCCCCCCAACGACCGTCCCCCCCAAGAACCTCCGACCGCCCCCCAGCCGACCCGCGATCCCCCTGGCGACCCCCACGACCCCCCCACCCCTCTTCCCCGTACCTTTGGTAGTTGGCCAGACAGACGGGAGCCAAACCCGCCTGTCCGGCAGGCAGCCAACGAAGGAATGAGGCCGGATTGGCCCATCCATCCTAAAGCTCCGCCTACTGGTGGGGCCTAAGGCGCGTGGGCCAATCAGAATAGGCCCTGGAGCCTTAGGTCCCACCTGGGGGCGCGGCCTGAGGCACATGGGCCCAACCCGACCATGTGCCTCAGGCCGCGCCCCCAGGTGGGACCTAAGGCTCCAGGGCCTATTCTGATTGGCCCACGCGCCTAAGGCCCCACCAGTAGGCGGAGCTTTAGGATGGATGGGCCAATCCGGCCTCATTCCTTCGTTGGCTGCCTGCCGGACAGGCGGGTTTGGCTCCCGTCTGTCCGGCCAACTACCAAAGGTACGGGGAAGGGGGGTGGGGAGGTCGTGGGGGTCGCCAGGGGGGTCGCGGGTCGGCTGGGGGGGCGGTCGGAGGTTCTTGGGGGGGGGGCGGTCGTTGGGGGGAGGAGGGTTTGCGTCGAGGGCAGGAGGGCCTGGGATCCCTCCTGCCCGTAATGTAGTGCGGGGTGGGGTTAGGGGGTCGCCGTGGCCAGGAGGATTTGGGCTCCCTCCTGGCCCGATATTGTTGGGGAATCGGCGGTCCTTCGGGGGGAGGGATGTATCGGACGTCGGGGGGGGGGGCATCAGGCTTTCAGGATGGGGACAGACCTTCAAGGGGGGACAGTGCACGGAAGTCAGGGGGGGTGAACGGAGAGTCGGGACAGCGCACGGAAAGTCAGGGCGGGCGAAAGGAGCGTCGGGCAGCATGCGCGGTATACCCGTGAGCGCGGTATACCAAAGTTTTTGTACATATCATCGTGATTTCTGCGCGCTATACCCGTGTGCGCGTTTTATACGGGTGCGCGTTATTTGCGTGAAAATACGGTATTAGTTGTGTTGATAAAAATTTATAAACAAAGCTCTTTCTCTAGTTCAGCAGCCAGAACTTTGATTTATAAGGAAGGAATAAGCTAAATATTGCAGTACTGAGGCTTGTATGGATACTGCAGAGATAGTAGTTGCGGGATGGGGCGGGGACAGGGCGGTGACAATTTTTTCCCCGTGTTATTCTCTAGCTGAAAGGTGCAATAAAAATAAATAAAAATAAGAGAAAAAGGAAACCAAAATAATTCTCCAAAGTAGTAGAGGAGAAAATATAGGCAAGAGAGTTAGAAAGGAATACGGAATGAAATTGAAGGAAGCCTTCAGAGAGATACGTCTGGCAAAAGCTCAAGTGGAAGAGCAAATGGCTAGAAATGTAAAAAAGGAAGATAAAAATGTTTTCAGGTATATTAGTGAAAGGAGGCAGACAAAAAAAATGGAATTGCAAGACTGAAAGAAGCTATGAACCGTTATGTGGAGAGTGATGAGGAAAAATATTTCTGTTCTGTGTTCATGGATGAAAATTCTGGAAAAGGACTGCTATTGGTTTGGCAAAGTTACACATAAGAATGGAGTGGATACTGCACCGTTCATGGAAGAAAAGTGTTTTATGAGCAATTTGAAAAACTGAAGGTGGACAAAGCCATGGGACCTGACAGGATCTCAGAGAGCTTCTGGCAAGTCCTCTTAAAAATTTGTCCAATAAATCCTTGGAGACAGAAGTGGTTCTATAGGATTAGAGAAGAGTGAGGATCTGAAAGCAAATATAAGAATAGCCTTACTGGGTCAGACCAATGGTCCATCAAGCCCAGTAGACTGTTCTCATGGTGGCCAATCCAGGTCCCTAGTACCTGGCCAAAACCCAAGGAGTGCAACATTCCATACTACTGATCCAGAGCAAGCAGTGGCTTCTTCCATGTCTTTCTCAGTATGACAAGGTGGTGACTCTAGCCAGAAGGATGCTTGGCTGTATAGAAAGGTGTAACCAGCAGGTGCTGTTGATGCCCCTGCACAGGTCGTTAGTGAGGTCCCATTTGGGAGTATTGTGTTCCATTTTGGAGACTGTATCTGGCAAAGGATATAAGAAGACTTGAAGCGGTCAAGTGAAAGGTGACAAAAATGGTAGGGGGTTTGCCCCAAAAGTCATACAAGAAGAGACTGGAAGACCTGAATATGATACAAAACTATGTCGGGCAGTTGGGTCACAAAAAGAAAGTGAAGATCTCCAGAAGGATCTAAATCAGCTGGAGGAATGGGCGGAAAAGTGGCAAATGAGGTTTAACATAGACAAATGCAAGGTGATGCACCTGGGTAAGAAAAATAAGGAACATGAATATAAAATGTTAGGTGTAACATTGGCCAAATCTGATCAAGAAAGGGACCTGGGGGTACTGATAGACAGGAACCTGAAGCCGTCGGCTCAATGTGCGGCGGCGGCAAAGAAAGCAAACAGAATGTTAGGTATGATAAAGAAGGGGATCACGAGTAGATCGGCGGCCATTATAATGCTGCTTTACAGAGCAATGGTCAGACCACACTTGGAGTACTGTGTCCAACACTGATCTCCATAACTAAAAAAGGATATAACCCTGCTGGAAAGGGTGCAGAGGCGAGCCACGAAGCTAGTAAAAGGTATGGAAAATTTGAGCTACAAAGAACGACTCGAAGGACTGGGACTGTTCACCCTCGGGAGGAGGAGACTGCGAGGAGATATGATTGAGACTTATAAAATACTGAATGGATTCGATAAAATTGAGCAAGAAACACCGTTGTTCACATTGTCAAAAGTGACACAGACAAGAGGTCATGGGGCAGCAGGCTCAGGACAAATGTCAGGAAATTCTATTTCACACAGCGAGTGGTGAACGCTTGGAATGCTCTCCCAGAGGAGGTGGTGACGGAGACTACCATTCTGGGTTTCAAGCATGAGTTGGATGCACACCTCCTTGCAAATCACATTGAGGGATATGGGTAATCAGGGTCTCCATCTGGGAGCACCTGGCTTGGCCTATGCGTGTGCGGGTCGCCAAAATAGATGGACCTAAAGTCTGATCAGGTGAAGGCGTTTCTAGTTAGTATTGGGGTTCAAGAAGGAATTGGGCAACTTTCTGAAGAAAAGGGGATAGAAGAGTACGGATAGAGGACTACTACACAGGTCCTGGACCTGATGGGCCTCCGCGTGTGCGGACTGCTGGGCATGATGGACCTCTGGTCTGACCCAGCGGAGGCAATGCTTATGTGCTTATATTCTCAAGGGGACAGGAGGGATGAGGAGATATAATAAAGACATTTAAATACTTGAAAGGTATTAATATAGAACAAATCTTTTCCAGAGAGGGGAAAATGGTAAAACTAGAAGGCATGAATTGGGGGCACGGGGTGGAAGACTTAGGAGTAATGTTAGAAAATTCTTTATTATGAAAGGATAGTTGATGCCTGGAATACCCTCCCGAGGGAGGTGATGGAGAAGAAAACAGTGATGGAACTCAAAAAAGCGTGTGATGAACACAAGCTATCTCTAATCAGAAAACAGGTATAAATTGAAGAACCAAGGCCAATACTGGTCAGACTTGCATGGTCTGGAAACTGGAATGACGAGTAAGGTGATTAAATTTGCAGATGACACTAAACCGTTCAAGGTTGTTAAAACGCATGCGGATTGTGAAAAATTACAGGCAGACCTTAGGAAATTGGAAGGCTGGGCATCCAAGTGGCAAATGAAATTTAATGTGGATAAATGCAAAATGATGCACATTGGGAAGAATAACCTGAATCACAGTTACCGGATGCTAGGGTCCACCATAAGGGTTAGTGCCAAGAAAAGGATCTGGGTGTCATTGTAGACAATACGATGAAACCTTCTGCCCAATGTGCGGTGGCGGTCAAAAAAACAAAGATGCTAGGAATTATTAAACAAGAGATGGTTAACAAGAACAAGAATGTTATAATGCCCCTGTATAGCTCTATGGTGTGACCTCATCTGGAGTATTGTGTTCAATTCTGGTCTCCTTATCTCAAGAAAGATATAGCGGCACTAGAAAAGTTTCAAAGAAGAGCGACCAAGGTGATAAAGGGGATGGAACTCTACTCATGTGAGGAAAGACTAAAAACGTTAGGGCTCTTCAGCTTGGAAAGCAGACGGCTGAGGGGAGATATGATTGAAGTCTACAAAATCCTTAGTGGAGTAGAACAGGTACAAGTGGATCAATTTTTCTAAATGAGGTCTCACCAGAGTCTTATACAGGGGCATCAATAACTTTTTTTCCTACTGGCTATTCCTCTCCGTATGCACCCAAGCATCCTTCTAGCTTTTGAAATCACCTTTTCAACCTGTTTGGCCACCTTAAGGTAATCACATACTATAATTCCCAAGTCCCACTTCTTTTTTCATGCATAAAAGTTCTTCACCACCTAAACTATATTGTTCCCTCGGGTTTCTGCAGCCCAAATGCATGACATTGCATTTCATAGTATTAAATCATGGCTGCCAAATTTCAGACCATTTCTCAAGCTTCGCTAGGTTCTTCCTCACGGTTTCCACATCAGAGGTGTCTACTCTACAAAGTTTTAAGTGGTTGCAATTGAAGCATGCTATTCAGGTGGGGTTCCCTGAATGGAAATCTTTAAATGATCATTACAGCTTAGAATTCTTATGTTTCCAGGCAAATTTTCTGGGTCATCAGGCCGCAAAGTGGTATAAAATTATATCTAATTATTTGAATAAGAAGCCTAAAAATGGATTAAGAGATATTTGGAGCATTGAGATTAAGCATCAAATTAATGCATCTCAATGGCCACGTATTTGGTCTTGGAGAATTAAAGGTACGATGTCAGCATCTATTAGGCAAACATGGTTCTTTTTGTTGCATAGAGCATTCTGGACCCCTACTAGATTACAAAAATTAGATTGCTCTAAGTCTAATAGATGCTGGCATTGTAAAATTGAAATTGGAACTTTAGACCATCTTTTATTTTATTGTCCATGTATTCAGGCATTTTGGATATCAATATGGGATCAAGTCAATATATTGATGGAAAATCATGTAGCATTATCCTACGACACAGTGATTTTTGGAATGTGTATGAGGGCCAAAAGTCAAATATCTGCAGCAAACAACAAATTATTGATGATTCTTACTGGAGTGGGAATTCAACAAATAACGACTAATTGGAAAGACTGTTCTAGATTGAATTGTAGTTTTTGGTGGAACTCAGTTTGTCATATGTACAAGATGGAAAGATTTCTTGCAGTACAAAGGGGGTATTTTAAAAGGTTTCAAGAGGTGTGGAGGCCATTAATTGATTATTATAATGATTAAGATTTATTCCTTTTCCTTAGAGGATAATTTATAAAAATATGGGTGGGGTGGGGGGGATAAGATAATTTAGTTAGCTAACGGTATATTTCAACTGATTAATGGATATAAGAAACATGGTATATAGGTATGAATAGAAAAAGAAAGAGGGTAAATTTATTGGAAATATGTTGTTATGAAATATAAGGGGATATATGTACTATGATGAGATATATATTGTTGTGCATCACTTTGTATAATAAAATGAATAAAGAGTTTGAGGAAGAAAGGGTGGGGGGAGGGACAGATTTAATGTAAGATTAATTGTATTATGAAAGAGAGATGTATAAGTATGTATAAGTTTGGACGAAATATATTGTTGATATGGGAAGGGATGGGAGGTGGATGGGGGGTATTAAAACATGTATAATAATATTGTTTAAGAATGTCAAGTGAGTTATGTGAATTAATTGTAATAATATTGTACACTTGTTGAAAGAAATAAAAAGGAATAAAGAATAAAAAAAAAAAAAAAAGAGGTGTCTACTCTATTGCATATTTTGCATCATCCACAAACAGACAAATCTTATCAGCCAGCCAGCCAATGCATGTTTGGACAGGGACACATGTTTATGCTTCTTAGCCTTCTTACGAGGTTCTCCCCCAAAGATGAAGAGGTGGAATGGATCATCGATGCCATCACAGTGCCGGTGTCGATTTTGGAATAGCTCAGGGTTGAGTGTTGGCGTTGACCTCCAGCCACTGTCGATGTACCCGAAGTTGAACCAAAAAGTTTCTTGTACTGCAACTTCCTGGCTTTAAGCAACTTCTACAAATGAGAGCAGAGAATGCAGGAAATGTCTCGATAATCAGGACCTAGGCACTGGACACGCCAATTATTTGGGTCGGTACCTGAAACGGCCCTGTGACATTGAGGACACTGTTTGAAGCCAATAGGAGCCATGAACATTGATGGAAAATCTGCCGACATAAGTCCAAAGGACTCTTTGGTACAGGGAGGTCGAGTAGATGGAAAACTGGAAAAAACATTGATGCTCCTGGTGTGAAAACAGGCTGAAAAGAGCCCAAAGGTTGAAAAGACGAAGTTGAGGGAAAAAAGAAATCAACATTTTAAAAACTAAATCAAGGAGAAAGTAAAGAAATAGAAAAATATTACTGATATGTAAAAAAAAAAAAAAAAATTAAAAGGGAAGGCACAAAAATACAAGTAGTTTGAGGTGCTAGAGCAGTGTTTCCCAATCCTGTCCTTGAGGACCCCCAGCCAGTCAGGTTTTCGGGATAGCCCTAATGAATATACATGAGAGAAATTTGCATATAATGGAAGTGACAGGCACACAAATCTGCTCTATGCAAATTCATTAGGGATATCCCAAAAACCTGACTGTCTGGGAGTCTTCCGGACAAGGTTGGGAATCACTGTGCTAGAGAGACTAAATCATAGCTTCTCAGCTCTGTGAAAAACAAGTCTCGTGAGCTCACATTGGGCAAAAAGGCACCAGCACATGCATGGTATGGGCAATCTTAAAGTTTTAAAGTGACAGTACACTTCATGTAAGAATATAATGCCTGCTTGTCCTTGGAGAAATACTAAAATATTTGGTAGTTATAATTTATTTCATCCTCATCTCAATGACTACAAGCATCTACCAGGAAGATGCCCCAAACTCCTAGAGACAAACCAAAGCTATACGACATCTCATTCAACAGGATTTTTCTCATTTCCACAATGCATCTCCTCCCACTCCCTGTTCTCAATCTTCACTATTTTACTACTACTATTTCTAAAGCAGTGTTTCTCAACCTTTTCAAGCTAAGTACCCCCTAAGCCGAAAACCCCCCACCCAAACTCCGCCCCATAATAATAGTACTAATTGTAATGCAATTTCTTCCATCCATTTTTCATATAAATAAAATATAATCTTAATACATAATGGCAACCACAAAATAAAGCAAAACACAAAGAACACTATACACAGAGAAAATGTTAATCATCATTTATATTAGGTTTTTTTTTTGTTTTTTTCTTAAAGAGGTCAGGCAGATGACTGTAAAATATGCAATGTCACCTCAGTAACAACTATAGAAAAATAGACAAATATAGTGCAAAATATAGACAGCAGATATAAATTCTGAAAACTGATACATTTTAATCACTAAATTAAAAATAAAATCATTTTCCTACCTTTGTTGTCTGGTGATTTCATGAGTCTCTGGTTGCACTTCCTTCTGACTGTGCATCCAATAATTTTCTTTCTGCTTCCTCTCCTCCAGATCTCAATCCATTCCCCAACTAACATCTCTCTCTGTCCCTCCATGAGTCCAACTTTTTCTTCCTCTCTCCCTGCCTGCCCCCCCCCCCCACTGAAGCCACCGCCGCCGATTTATCCCTGCCTCTCCACCCCCTCGAAGCTGACCCTGCCACACTTCATACCCCCAACTTTTTCTTCCTCCCTTCCCCTGCTGAAGCCACCCCACCTATTCCTCCCTGCCCAACCCCCCCCAAGCAGCTCCATTCCCACTCCCGCAGCAACAGGGACGGGCCAGGAACGTGCAGCAACTGCATGCGACCAGCCCACAAGCCTCCCCCCCCCCCACCGGATGTCAATTCTGACGTTGGAGAGAAGGTTCCGGGCCAGCCAGGCAGCAACTGGCTGGGCCAAAACCTTCTCTCCGATGTCAGAATTGATGTCGAGGGGAAGGCTTATGGACTGGTCGCCTGCAGTCTCTGCACGCGCCTATTTTGTCCCTGTTGCTGCTGCGGCAGTGGGGGTGGGAATGGATAGTGTCATGTGGCAGGGTCAGCTTCAGGGTGGGACAGGGAAAAATTCCAGGCGGCAGCCGGCCCGCCTACCCCGCTGGCTGAGAAACACTGTGCTAGAGCACTACCAGACATACGAAGTGCTGTACACAATCATGACGGAGACAGCCTCTGCTCAAATGAGCACACAAATAATCAATCAAGACAAAGAGGATGCCAGGGTAAGGGTTATAGTTTGAAGTGGATGGTTAATAATTTTAATATGATTTTCTTGAATAACTTACCCAAGCTATGATTAACTGGAGAAAGGGTACTAGGAGAAAGCTCTGCAGGAGAACCTACACAAAATACAGATTTATCAACATGGGAGAAATAGGGTGAAAAATTATTCAGTTATTCTAATTCTTTTTACTAATATTCAAAACACAAGATTCATCAAATTAATGAACATCAATGCTCTATTCACAAGGAAATTCACAATGAAAAGGGAAAGATGCATCAACTTTTACTAAGAATTTTCATACTGGATCGAAGCATGTCCAAAAAATCTAGTACAGTAGGATCCCAATAAGTAGACAGATTCCTTGCTTTCTTCAAGTCTACTTTGTTGGTAACCATGTTCAACCCTCTCTAACACTCTCAAATTTTTTCAGGATCTCGCTGTCTATCTTGCAGAAGCAGCACTCTTAAGCCTGGGCTAACCTGGGCTAACATAAGATACAAATGGACCTTATCGTTTGAGTAGCTTGTCACCTTTAATGGTGTATACACCAGAGTGTCAACTCTGTAGGAAGCCCGGGAACTCCTGTGGGGAGAAGGCACTGAGGTTCCAGATAAAGGATGAAGATATTTTGGCATGGAATGTTCAGCAACGCCTTGCGGGCTTCAGGTGGCAGAATGTGGAGCATGGGGCCCATGCACTGGCTGTGTCCTCAACTTCAAGATTGGCTGCGGGGCCTATCTGACTGGGACTCGTTTTTCTTGCGATGTCTCTGCTGTGTACCATGTTTTCCATGCAGAGCTTTTTGGACTTTCTTGATTTGTTTCTGGGAATCATGATTTACTCTCCTTTGGGGGGAGGGGATTGTTGATTGCAGAGTGTGGTTGCCTGTATGCATGGTTGGTGTTTTTGAGGGATGGGGGGGTGGCAGTTCTTATTAATGGTTGTGATGGTGCCCCTGTCCTTGGGGTTGATGATTTCTGGGAGGGGAGTGGATATGTCAGTCTGGGTTTGTGTATGTTTTTGGGGACTCCTTTGATTGGAAGTGGGGGATATTGGGGTGACTGAATGGTTTGTTGTGGGGCTTTTTTGGCAAAGTATGGTTGGGAGGGCTGGAGAGTGTGTATTTTTTGCGGGGATTCTGTAGGGGTAGTATTTTTGGCTGTGTTATGGGCGCTGGAAGAAGATTACTTCTTTTCAACCTGGTGGGAGAGTGTTTGGCTCCCACTGTTTGGTACTGGGTTGGGGTGGTGGACTTGGGGGGATGAAATGAGGGATTTGGGTTTTTAGGAAGGAGTTGACATTGTTTCTTTGACTTTGAAAATGGCAGGGAATGATATTAGGATATTGTTTTATAATGCCTATGGGCTTAATTCTCCCAGCAAACGCTCTGCTCTTTATCGGGAGCTAGTGTGTATCCGGGCATCTGTATATACAGTTCAGGAGACCCACCTCCTGTGAACACATGAGCATTAACTGAGGAATTCCAGGTTTCTTATCTCCTATTGGGCTTCTCGAGTTGGATCTTCCAAGAAGGATGGGGTAGTTATTGTCCTTGCATAGGGATTGAAGATGGAGGTGCAGAGGGTGGTGCATGATCTGCAGGGGAGGTCTCTCATCTTGGGGGTTCTTCTTAATGAAACTTTATATTCTCTAGTTAATATGTATGTTCCTAACGAGGGTCAGGGAGCCTTTCTTCAAGCACTGCTGCCCATTATCCTCCATCGTAGTGAGGGGTCTCTTATAGTGAGGGAAGATTGTAATTTGACGGTAGCCCCTTCTTTGGATAATTCAAGGAGGAAAGGGAGCTAAGGGAAAAGGGATAGCACTTTTTCAGGCCTTCCTGCACACCTTACATGTAGAAGATGAGGGTGTCAGGTCAAAAGCGCGCCGGGACAAAGGTGCGCCCAGACAATTGAGCGCAGCGCGGAGGCACGCGCCGCTCTAAATTACTGTTTTTAGGGCTCCGACGGGGGGGTGTTGGGGGGAAACCCCCCCACTTTACTTAATAGACATTGTGCCGCATTATGGGGGCGTTGTGGGGGGTTTGGGGGTTGTAACCCCCCACATTTTACTGAAAACTTAACTTTTTCCCTGTTTTTAGGGAAAAAGTTAAGTTTACAGTAAAATGTGGAGGGTTACAACCCCCCCAAACCTCCATAACGCCGGCGCGATGTCTATTAAGTAAAGTGGGGGGGTTCCCCCTCACGCCCTCCCATCAGAGCCCTAAAAACAGTAATTTAGAGCGGCGCGCGCCTCCGCGCTGCGCTCAATTGTCCGGGCGCGCCTTTGTCTTTCGCGCTGGTCTATGAACCGAAGATGGGTGGAGATGGTTACATCCTTGGGTTCGAGATTATACACATTTTTCTAGTGCTCATGGGTCTTATTCCTGTATCGATTCTTTTGGTTGATTGTAGTCTGCTACAGAGGGTCGTTGAGGCCTGTATTGAACCAATTACCTGGTCCAATCATGCTCCAGTTTTGCTCCGGGTCCCAGCACTGTCAGGGATGGAAATTCTGGACGCTTAATGATAGTTTGTTGGATGATTCAAGGGGTTGCTTACGGGACTATTTAGACCTGAATGTTGGAAGAGAGGCTTCCCTGAAGTGGTTTGGGAAGGTTTGAAAGAGACTCTGCGGAGACATATAATCACGCTGGCATCCTCTCAAACGTCAGCAGTGAGTGGAGGAGACCTGTTTGATAGATGCTCTGGAGGGTATTCATAAACGACAACCCTGGTTCTTCAATGATTACAGGCTATGCAGCAGGAGTTGGAGTGTTATACCTTGGAGCGTATGAAGTTCCATCTACTGTTAGTACAACAGTACTAAGGCCAGCTGTCTGGTGGCTCAATTATGAGTGTCTCGTAAGCAGAACAATGTTCTTTCTATTCGTGGAGAGTTGAGTGAGGAAATGAGGAGCGATGAAACTATTAGGGCGGGCTTTGTTGTCTATTATCAGCTTTATACCCCAGAATTGGCCCCTGATGCGGCTTAGATAGTGAACTACAGTATATCCAGTCTGTCCACTTGGGGACAATCAATGAGTCGGATGCTCAGCGGCATGATCACCCTATTACCTTAATTGAGACCTGTCATGCGCTTAAGTCTATGAAGGTGGGGAAATCATATGGGTTAGATGAAGTTCTACAAATGCTTTCACAATCTTATCCTATCTCCCCTGCTCCACCTTTTCAATACCTGGCAGTCAATTACCCTTTTCCACATGCCTAGCGGGTATTACAGTCCTCCCTAAAGAAGGGAAGGATCCCAAACTCTGTTCTTCTTACCCGCTGATTACTTTATTGGGGGTGGATACAAAAAACTTCACTTGGGTTTTGGTGGATCATATGATGAGCTGGGTCCTACATTTAATCCATTCTGATCAATCTACATTTATTGCTGGGAGGCAGGTTGGAGATAATGTTCAGCGGGTGATAATGGAGCGGGTCTTACTATATTTCTTTCCATTGATGCTTAAAAGGCCTTTGATCGGGTCTCCTGGCCCTTTCAGTTCAAGGTGTTGGAGTATATAGGGCTGGGACTTCCTTTGTGGGTGTGAATTAGGATACTATATATGAATCCTTTGAGGTGCATAAAGGTGAATGGTAGCTATTCTGCCCCATTCGTCCTGTCTTGTGGTACTAGACAGGGCTGCCCTCTTTCACCCACCTTGTTTGCTTTGGTTACTGAACCGCCAGCGCAGCACGTTTGTGCAAATGTGGGTATCCAAGAGATCCAGACTGTTTCTGGGGAATGCAAGTTGAGTCTGTTCGCGGATGATATTTTATTTACCATTCAGGATGCAGTACCTTTATTGACAGCTATACTGGGGGAATGATTATGGTGATGTTTTGGGTTTTAAAGCTAATTTAAATAAATCTTAGCTGTTAAATGTAAACCTGCCAGATGCAGCTTGTGACGAAATGTGTGCACTTTCCCCTTTTCGTTAGGTAACTTCTATGTTACTTGGGGATTTATTTTTGGGCCCTTGGGTACCGATCTCTATGATTTGAACTATACTCTCTTAATTTATTTCACCTTTGGCACTACTGATTTTATTTAGTTGAGTCAATTGTGGGCTACAGGATGCAGATGGAAGGTATTAGAATGGCTTGGGTTATTTTTGAAGAATCAGCGATTTTAAATAAGAGGAAATCAGGTTACTAACTAAAAATGTCTTACTGGCACCAATCTACACAGCTATCTTTTAAACAAATTATTTTTGCCAAGTTAGTGTGTATTCTCAATCTACATACATAGGCAGATATTTAAACCTTTATTAGAGCATAATGTTCTCTTCAAGAAATACTATAAACATATTGAATACTTGCACTGTCTATTAACTAGGGCTGCACACTAATCATGGTTAATGACACAGCCCACTTTCTGCCACCTGCCCAACCACATGGTCATCAGTCTGGCATCCCTTCTACACATATGGGGGGAGCTCAAAGACCTGCCCCTCTCCAATACACTGCTGGGTATGCCCCAATTTTAATCACTTTTAAAATTTTAATAGAAATGTAGCACTAGGACTACCAAAACTTCAAGAAATGCAACATTCTAATGGAAGATTTGGTTCTTATCCTTGCTAATCTATCTTGTAAACAGGAACATTAGGTCTTGATCAACAGTTATTTACCCTCCCCTACTGTGAAGTCTGTAGAAAGCCTATTTTACATATTCTTCAGCTTCTCCTTTCTCACTCTGGGCTATGCTAAATTTCCTCAGTCTGTATCAAAGCAGCATTGCGCGGACGGTTTCAATGACTTGTCTACAAGTACTCCCAAGTCTCTTTCCTGGGGGCTCTCTCCGAGTATAGCACAGGACATCCTGTATTCGTGCATATGATTCTATTACAAACATGCATCACCTTGCACTTATCCACGTTGAACCTCATTTGCCATTTTGTGGCCCATTCCTCGAGCGTATTTATGTCTCTTTGTAGGTCTTCGCAATCTTCCTGTGTCCTCACTACTTTGAATAACTTTGTATCATCTGCAAATTTAATCACGTTGCTCGTCGTGCCAATTTCTAGGTCGTTTATAAATACAGTCAAACCTCGGTTTGCGAGTAACCCGGATTGCGAGTGTTTTGCAAGACGATCAAAAAACATTCTCGCAAACCCCTCTCCCCCCCCCCGCTCGAACCAGCATCCCCCACCTGAACAACTTGAAACTTACCCCCCTTCTGGCACCGGCACGCAGCCCACAGGACGTGCCAGTGCCACTTGAAGAACTTCCTGCCTCTGCCGAGCCTTGAGCATGCATCTGCGCATGCTCAAGGCCTTCTAATTCTCCCTCTCGCAGATGCACACTCAAGGCCCGGCAGAGGCAGGAAGTTCTTCAAGCGGCACCGGCACGTCCTGTGGGCTGCGTGCTGGTGCCAGACGGGGGGTAAGTTTCATGTTGTTCGGGTGGGGGATGCCGTTAAGCGCGGGGGGGGGGGGGAAGGAAGAAACATAGAAAATGACGGCAGAAAAGGGCTATAGCCCACCAAGTCTGCCCATTCCAAATATCCGCCCCCCTGATTTCACTCCCTTAGAGATCCCATGTGAATATCCCATTTTCTCTTAAAATCTGACATGCTGCTGGCCTCAATCACCTGCAGTGGGAGTTTGTTCCAATGATCCACCACTCTTTCGGTGAAGAAGTATTTTCTGGAGTCGCTATGAAACTTCCCTCCCCTGATTTTCAGCGGATGCCCTATGGTGGTCAAGGGTCCCATGAGGTCGAAGATATCTTCTTCCGACTCGATACGGCCCGTGATGTACTTAAATGTTTCAATCATGTCTCCCCTCTCTCTTCGATTCTCAAGTGAGTACAGTCGCAGTTTATTTAGTCTTTCTTCATACGTGAGATCCTTGAGCCCCAAGACCATCCTAGTGGCCATTTGCTGAACCGACTCGATTCTCAGCACATCTTTCTGGTAGTGTGGTCTCCAGAATTGAACACAATACTCTAAATGAGGCCTCACCATGGATCTGTACAGCGGCATCATGACTTCAGGTTTCCTGCTGACAAAACCTCTACGGATACAACCCATCATTTGCCTTGCCCTGGAGGAAGCCTTCTCCACTTGATTGGCTGCCTTCATGTCCTCACTAATGATCACCCCTAGATCACGTTCCGTCGTGGTCCTGGCTAAGGTCTTGCCACTTAGTACGTAGGTTCTGTGCGGGTTTCTCTTACCCAGGTGCATTACCTTACACTTTTTAGCATTGAAGCCTAGCTGCCAAGTTGCTGACCACCGTTCCAGCAGCAGTAGGTCCTGCGTCATATTATCAGGCAAAATGCTTTTACCTACTATGTTGCAAAGTTTGGCGTCGTCAGCGAACAGCGATACCCTTCCTCTAAGTCCTTGGGTCATATCTCTTATGAATAAGTTGAACAGAATTGGGCCCAAGACCGAGCCCTGTGGCATTCCACTGATCACGTCTGACGTTTTGGATGGGGTACCGTTTACCACCACCCTCTGAAGTCTACCGCTCAGCCAATCCTCAACCCATGTAGTTAGAGTGTCCCCTAATCCTATCGATTTCAGCTTGTTCAATAACCTTCGGTGTGGGACGCTATCAAAATAACAGCTTATATACTGCAATACCGTGAGGTTCTATGCGGTTTACAAAGATTAAGCAAAGGTACAAATTGATTGACTTTAAGAGGGGAGGAAGAAAGAGGGTTAATAGGACAGGAAATCCATTTTTGAGGAGAGAGTGATCAATAGAACAAGTTAATCGCTATAGAGGGGAGAGAGAAGAGAGGATCAGTTGTCTAGATACTTTAGGAACAGGTGTGTTTTCAGACGTTTCCTAAATTCCTCATAAGTATTGGGCGAAAGCAATTGTACTAGGTCTTTACCCCATGATGCTGCTTGGTGCGAGAGAAGATGTTCATGGTGTTTTTTCAGTTTACAACCTCTCACTGGGGGGGAAACGAAGTTGGAATGTGAGCTTCTCTTGTGTCTGTTGGCTGAGAAGACGAAAAGGTCAGTTATATATTTAGGGTCAATTCCGTGTAGTGCTTTGAAGCAGAAGCAGGCAAATTTAAACTTTACGCGCGCCTCCATTGGCAGCCAATGCAGCTGCCGGTAGTAGGGTGTCACGTGGTCAAACTTCCTCAGCCCAAAGATCAGTTTGACCGCTGCATTTTGTGTCAATTGTAAACACTGCATGTTCTTTTGGGAAATTGCTAAATAGGCGATGTTACAGTAGACAAGTAGACTCAGTACGAGGGATTGGACTAGGGTTCTGAATGCCGCTGTATCGAAATAAGCTTTAATGGATCTGAGTTTCCAGAGAGTGAAAAATCCCTTTCTGATCAAGGAGTCCACCTGGTCTCTCATGGTTAGGCACTGACCCAAAGTTACACCTAGTATCTTTATGGTAGGTTGGATAGGGTAATTGAGATTATTGATACATAGTGGTGATTTGGTGTCAAGCGGATGTGGCGAAGCTACAAAGAAAGTTGTCTTTTCTGAATTAAGTTTGAGCCTAAAGGTTGTCATCCAGTGCTCCATCACATTTATGGCTTCTGAAGCTTTAGGAATAGTTTCAGAGATAGAATTAACGAATGGGATGATGATCGTAAAATCATCTGCATAACTAAATAGTTTTATCCCTAACTGGGTTAGCTGCGTGCCTATTGAGGACATGTAGACGTTGAAGAGCAATGGAGATAGCGGAGACCTTGGTGGCACACCGGATGGATTGCTCCAGGTATCTGAAAGTTCATAATTAAAACGTACTTGATAAGTGCGGGACATAAGGAAGCCACGGAACCAATTCAGCACCTCGTCCCTGATACCAATGGCGTCTAGGCATTGCAGCAGTTTCCCGTGGTCTACTAGATCAAAGGCAGAACTCATATTGAATTGCATAACCAGGGCATTAAGGCCCTTACTAAACAGTAGGCGCAGATTGTCTAAAATAGCCGCAATTACTGTCTCAGTACTGAATAACGGTCTAAAACCGGATTGAGTTTCATGTAGGAGAGAGAACTGATCCAGATAATCCATCAGTTGGGTGTGTACCAATCTCTCCATAATATACTATATCCAGTGACTCTCCGGCATCCAGTTGTCTAGTAACCCAGTCAAAAAAGCTAATTAGATTAGATTGGCAGGATCTGCCTTGGGTGAATCCGTGTTGGTGGGGATCACGTAGGTTTTCCTTGTCTAGGATTGTATCAAGATTCCGTTTGATCAGTGTTTCCATGAGCTTGCACACTATAGACGCGAGACTCACTGGCCTGTAGTTTGCCGTCTCTGTCCTGCAGCCCTTTTTGTGGAGTGGGATAACGTTGGCGGTTTTCCAGTCCAAGGGGACTCTTCCTGTGCGTAGGGAGAGGTTGAAAAGAACAGATAATGGTTCTGCCAGGACTTCACTCAACTCCCTGAGCACCCTGGGGTGTAGGTTGTCCGGTCCCATGGCTTTGTTTACTTTGAGTCTTGATAGTTCGTAGTAGATGCTACTGGGCGTAAACTCAAAATCATGAAACGGGTCTTTCTGGCTGTCTCCCGTCTGAAGCTGTGGACCAGCACCGGCGCCTCACAGGTGAAGACTGAGCAGAAGTATTTGTTTAGTAATTCTGCCTTGGCAGAATCTGATTCTACAAAGTTACCGTCTGATTGCTTCAGGCGTTCTATCCCATCTGGCCTCAGGGGGGGGGGGGGGGAAGAAACATATCAAGCGAGTTTCCATTATTTCCTATGGGGAAACTCGCTTTGATATATGAGTATTTTGGTTTACGAGCATGCTTCTGGAACGAATTATGCTCGTAAACCAAGGTTCCACTGTATGTTGAAGAGCACAGGCCTAAGTACCGAACCCTACGTCACTCCACTCGTGACGCTTTTCCATACAATCACACCCAACTCCCGCTCTTCTGTCATGCACATAAGTTATTCACCCCCTGCTCCCTCTGGTTGTTGCAGCCCAAATACATGGCCTTGCATTTCTTAGCATTAAATTTTAGCTGCCAAATTTCAAACTATTCTTCAAGCATCAACAGGTCTTTCTTCATGTTATTCACACCAGCTGGCGGTATCTACTCGATTGCAGATTTTGGTATCATCCGCAAAGAGGCAAATCTTACCCAACCCTTCAGCAATATTGTTTATAAAAATGTTAAAAAGAACAGGCCCAAGAACAGAACCTTGAGGCACACCACTGGTAACATTCCTTTCCTCAGAGCAATCTCCACTGATCACTATCCTCTGTCACCTTCCATTCAACCAGTTCCTGATGCAGCCTGTCACTTTGGGACCCATCCCATCCCATCCCAATGGCACTCAGTTTATTTATTAGACATCTGTGTGGAATACTGTCAAAGGCTGGCTTATCTTTAACTGAAGAACCAAGCAGCCTTTTTGTTACTGGCTGATGCCATGAGATTGAACATCAGTCGCCCCCAGTGCTGTACAATGTTGTCTAAGGCCTCCTGAGACAGGGAACACACCACTCTTCTGGATCCAACGTCTTGATATTTCAGGAAATCCACTTGTACATTGTCCACTCCTGTTACATATGCTGCCAAGAGAGCCTATAGATGGGCCTCAGCCCACTGGAACAGCATTTGAGCCTCCAATCTTAGCAGTGCACTCCTGATGTCTCCCTGCTGGTTGACGTAGGCTACCACTGTGGCATTGTCTGAAGAGAGACCACCTTGTCCTTCAAGATGCTCTCTAGTGCCCGAAGGGCTAGCCTGATTGCTCTCAGTTCCAAGTGGCTGATGGACCAACTTCTGCAAGAGTGACCACCAGCCTTGCAACGGGTGCCCTTGGTAAAGGACTCTCCAGCTGGAAAGGCTGGCATCTGCTGTCAAGATCTCCCACATGGATATTTTATTAAGTATTTATAGACTACTTCTAGCCTAAGTGGTTTACATTCAGGTACTCAAGAATGTCTCCCTAACTGTCCTGGTGGGCTCACAATCTGGCTAATGTACCAGAGACAAAGGAGTGTTAGTGACTTGCCCAGGGTCACAAGGAGCATGCTGGGCTTGAATCTGCAACCTCATGGTGCTGAGACTGTAGCCGTAACCACTAGGCAACCCCGCCACTCTGATGTGTACAGGCATTTTCCAGGATATAGTCCAGGCTGCGCAGAGCTGTGTTTGTCCGAGACAGAGCTAAGTCCAGCACATCCAACTGCGAGAAACATCGGGACAGCAACATCTCCCTTTAGAGGGTGTAAACGCACTCTCACCCACAGCATATCTATCCTTGCCACCATGGATCCTAGCAACTGAAGATAATACTATGCCGTCAGAGCTCGCCTATCCTTTACTGGCAGAATCTGACACCTGAGCTTTGTCCTCTGCGCTTCCAGAAAAAAGACCCTGTTCCGATCTGTATCTGACAGGAATCCCATTTATTCAAAGGACTGTGTCAGAACCAAGTGACTTTCTGAAGTTTATCACCCAGCCTGCAGAAGCTGGACCACTTGGACCATCACTGCTTTTCCTTCTGCCTCAGCAGTGTCCTTAATTAGCCAATTATCCAGGTAAGGGTGTACCTTTATCCCCCACCTTGCAGAGGTGCACAGCTACCATGACCATTATCTTGGTGTAGCTAGTCCAAACAGAAGAGCATAGAACTAGGGATGACATTCTAGTACATGGAACCTCAGGAACTTTGTGAGTCAGGAAGATAGGAATATTCAGATAAGCCTCCATCAGATCTAGGGAGGGAAGGAATTCCCCTGGCGCTACCAATGCAACGACCAACTGGACCATTTCCATATGGAAGCGAGGAATCTTGAGGGCTACATTGACTGACTTCAGATCCAGGATCAATTTCCAGTCTTCCGAGTCTTTAGGCCAGATTAAGTATATTGAGTATCTGCCCGAGTCCCATTCGCCTTCTGGTACGGCCTCAATTGCTCCTAGATCTCTCAGCCTCTATACCATTGCCAGAGCTCTGGCTGCTTTGTCCAGCTTTTTTACAGGATAATTTACAGAGACCCAGAAGGGGTTGAAAGAATTCTAGCTTGTACCCCCTTCCAAATGACATCCAGCAGTCTGAAGAGATCTGCATCCACACATGCAAAAGCTCTGCCAGTCTTCCCCCTCCCCACCCCCCCAAGAAGGGAAGACTACAGGGCTGGTGTCATTGTTGCTTTTGGGGGGCTGCAGTTGAGCAGGATCTGGACGCCTGGCGCTCCTGAACCTCTGTTTTGGTTTCTGGGAAGCTGACACTCCTAAATACTGTCAAAAACGCCTTGAGCCATGAAAATTTCCCTGACTGGACCCTCGTGGGGCCCATGGTCTGCTGTCCAGTAAGTACTTTGGCTTATGATCCACTGCACTGGCTATCAGATTGTAGAAACTCTTGCCAAAGAGCAATTGCCCTTTAACAGGGTGTTTGCTCAATGTCTCCTTAGAGCAGTATATCGCAAACTGTGTGCCCCGGCAGATTCCAGGTGTGCTGCGAGAAGCCGGCGAGGAGAAGAGGTGCTGGCTGTTTACATGACATGTCTCATGGTGAGAGGCACATCCTGTAGTCAGTCAGCTGGTACTTGTGCCTCTCCTCCTCGCCAGAATCTCTGCTCCTTCTTCTCACCTCTCCTTCTGCAGCATACCACACCAGTGGTAACAAGATGCTCAGGGCCTCTGCTGGAAGACATCTGCGCATGCGCGCAATGCCATTTCATCAACGTCCGCGCATTCCCAGATGCCTTACAGCCGCGAGACTAGTATGCTGCACCTTAAAAAGTTTGTAACACACTAACAGAAGCTGAAATATCCCGCTCATTACCTGATCCAGAGCATTCTGCGTGCAGAGATGACATGTTGAGAACTTATTCAAGGTCATATAGCGCTTTTGCTATGTAATCAATCCCCACCAGAAGGAACTGGAGGTCACTGCTGTCGTCTAAGTTTCCTGCCTGGCTGATCTTTGTATGGCATCCTCAGGCAACAAATGACACCGCTGCTGATGCTTTTAGGCCTAGTGCCGCAGCCTCAAATTGTCTCTTAATGACAAAGTCCAGTCTGCGGTCTTGGGAGTCCTTCAGATGCACTCCACCTTCACTGGGAAGGGAGATAAGTTAACTTGCACCACTAGTGAATCCACCTTAGGCATATTAAACAGCTGCTAGAACTTGGCATACATTGGGTAGACCTTTGTCATAGACTTGGCTACCCTCAGGGATCTCCCACTTGGTAATGTCTGGATTCAAGGGAAAGCATGTCATCTGCCCCTTTGTAGTACTCATGAGCAAACACTGTGTGGCAGAGGTCTAGAGTGGCCCCAGCTTTAATTCCTGGAGGGATCCTGTAGTGACTACCTGCAGAGCAGATGGCTTGAACAGCCTGTGTAGCGTCAGGTCCTCTCCAAGTCCAGGACTGCCATTTGATCGTGGACTAGACCATCAATCTGAAATACTGAATCTCCAAGCAGAGAGGATCCCGAATGAGAAAGCAGAGCCATCTTCATCCAAATGCTGTGCTGCCTGGGATCCCGGTACTTGAGTATGGCTTAGACTAGGACTCTGCACCCTTCATGGGAAGAAGCCCAGGCACCAATCTCATCGAGACGCCCCCCCCCCCCACCCCCAAAGGGGCCAGGCCAGCTTCTGTAGCTTAAAAAAAGCTTCATACATCATATGATTTGCAGTTTTAGGACTCGCGATTTTGATTATTCACGATTTCCTAAAACCGGAATCATCCCCACCTCTCTCCAGACCTTACCTGGTGGTCTAGTGGTCTTTCAGGGCAGGAGTGATCTTCCTACGCTCCTGCCCTGTGCAGATTCCCCATCCAAAATGGCTGCTGTAAGTTCCCATCGTAGTCCTGAAAGACCACTAGACCACCAGGTAAGGTCCGGGATGTCGAGGGGAAGGCGGGAGGGAGGCGGGGTGGGTCAAAGTCGGCCCAAAAGTTACTCGCGAATTTTCAATATTCGCAGGTCGGCTATGCCCCTAACCCCCATGAATATTGAGGGAGGAGTGTATTCCTGATGCACTAGAATAGAAAATGGTATCCTAGCATTTGTATAGTGAACAGTTTTTCATAATTTAAAATCAAACAAGAATTTTGATAAATTAAATTCATCCCTTGATATAAGCCATAATCTAAGGTTATGCAGTACCTGTGTCCATGCTCTGGTTCAACTGCTGATCACTTGTTTCTCCATCTTCACTCATATAGCCAGGTGGTGGTGTTTCTAAAACACAAAAAAAAATTATGTGTTTTACAGTTGCATACATAGTAGTAAAAATAAACAATAAAAAACCAACAAGCAAACTATAAGCAAATGCACGTGTGTGTGTTTGTGCATCATATATATGGGGTCAACATTCAAAGCAATTGAACAGGCCAGAAATGGCAATTGGCCAGTTAAAATTGCCTATTCAGGGCTAACCAGTTATATTTAGCAGCAATGGAAGATTAGGTTCTTACCTCTGGTAATCTTCTTTGTTAGTTTCTTACGGAATTCATATTAAAAGTGTTTCACCTCAACCTGCGAACCGGGTCTTGCAGAAATCCAGACTTTTCTTTGCACTGCTTCTCCCACTTACCGTATATACTCGAATATAAGTTGATCCAAATATAAGTCGAGACCCCCATTTTTCCCCTCAAAAGGAGGAAAAATGGGTCACTCAAATATAAGACGGGGGCTTAATATTCAAGTGCCATACCCTGCCAGGATCTGCACCCAGTGTCCTCTCCTTCACACCCTCCCCTGCCAGGCTCTGCACTCAACCCCCCTCCCTACCAGGCTCTGCTCCCATCCCCCTTCCCTCCCTGCCCTACCAGGCTATGCAGCCAGCCCCCCTCACTACTTGCCAGGCTCTGCACTGCACCCTGCCCCCCCCTGCCAGGCTCTGCACCCTTTCCCACCTCCTCTTCCACCTCTGGGGGTCTAGTGATAGGCCAGGACAGGAGAGATCCCTCCCGTCTCCCGGCCGATACAAATAATTTTTTTTTACTCCCCTCCCCCCCCTCTGCGTACCTTTTCAGTTATCTCTGGTGGCCCAGCAGTTCCTACCCTGCGCACCTCCAGCGTTCCCTGCCCTGCGCACCTCCTTCCGGGCTCACGGCACACAGGAGTGAACTTCTGGAGCTCCTGTGCCTCTCACTGAATTGGCTGTCGCCAGGTCCCGCAAGAACTGACAGCAGCCATTCAGCAAGAAGCACTGGGCCGCACAGGAGTTTCAGAAGCTCGCTGCTGCGTGCCTGTGCGCCACAAACCCCGAAGGATGTGCGGTCCTGCCCATACACTGCTGGACCACCAGGGATATCTGATAAGGTACGGGGGGTGAGGGGGGGAAGAAACAGAAAAAGATATGTGTGTAAAAGAAATTTATTTGTATTGGCCGGGCCAGGAGGGATCCCTCTTGTCCCAGCCTATCAGAGGCCGGCATCAAGTCGGGGAAGGGGGGGTTGGATGATGACCCGAATATAGGACGAGATGGCCATTATTTTGGCCCACAAATCTCGTCCTATATTAGAGTATATACGGTAACTACACGGGACTCTGTGTTCCTTAGCTAAGTCCAAACACCACTGAATAGAACTGGAACATAGCATAGATACAAAGGGGGCACAGAGAATTTCCCCGCTACACAACAGCATTCTGGTCTGCTCTGCAACAGAAAAGAACAATTAATAAACAGGCAACAAACACAAACTGGAAATCTACCTCCTATAAAGATATGGACATGCCTGTCAGAATGAATCCCCACAGAACCTGTCTGCTGGCTGGAAGATCCTGAGGCCTGAAAGGAGACATATCCGAGGCAGATATGAGGCGATACTGAGAAACACAGATTAGGTAAAGGGTGGGCAGAATGGATGCCATAAGGAATTAAGAAGATTACCAAAGGTAAGAACCTAATCTTCCATAATTCATACTAAAGTGACATACCAAAGCAATGGCAATGTCTAAGGTGGGACAGAAAAGCTTGCCCTAACACAAAGGCCCAAAATGCGGCATCAGACTGAGTCGCCACATCCACTCTGTAAAATCTGGTAAAGGTGTGACGAGATGACCAAGTGGCCGCTCTACAAATCTTGACTGGATAATCGCTCAAGACCACCCACGAAGCGGCAACACCTCTTGCAAATTAGTTTTGAGAGATACCAGACAGAGGCTGCCTGCCACAGGTGATGTAATTTGAAGAAATCACCATACGAATCCACTTGGCAATAGAGGCCTTAAATACCAGCCTGCTCTGCCTGGACTGGCTAGTTAGGACAAATAGATTGTCAGAAAGACAGAAGTCATTGATTCTCTCCAAGTAATGAATCAACTCTTCAGACATCCAGTTTTCACAAGATCCCAACCTTTTTATCCGATTCAGTGGAATGGAAGGCAGGCAGACGAACTTCTTGGTTGAAGTGGAATTCTGAAACTACTTTTGGAAGAAAAGAAAGAACAGTACGGAGAGCGACCCCAGCCTCCATGAACCTAAGAAAGGGTTCTCAACCAGAGCGAGCCTACAAGTCCGAAATGCACCAAGCTGAGACAATCACCAAGAGGAATATTGTTGACTGTAAGATCCAAGAGAGATGCATGCTTAAGCAGCTCAAAGGGAGCTGCCTTAAGCCCATTCAACACCACATTAAGGTTCCACGTTGGAAAGAGCTGACATGGGGCAGTTGCAGTTGAAGCGTTCCCCTGAAAAATCCAATCATGTTGGGGTGAGAAGTGAGTGAACTGGAACCGGAGTGTGCTCTGAAACAGGAAAGTCCTGCCACCAGGACCTTGAAGGAAGCCACTGGCAGGCCTTTTTCTAAACTAGCTTGCAAAAGAACTAGGATCATCATGATGGGAGCATACAATGACTCTACCTGGTCCCTTGCACACTATTGCACCATAGTAATTGGCTTCTTAGATTTCAAGAGAGTGGCAATCACATCAGAGTATCCGCGTTGTATCAAGGTCTTGTGCTCAAGAGCCAAGCTGTACGACCACAGCAAGGGAGTTCTCCATTGGAACAGGTCCTGACCAGTGTTCCCGCTAAGGTGCGTTGGCCTGCGCGCGCGCACAAAATATTACATCGCAGCGCAAAGTTTCTCTTCACAGCGCACACACGCGTCGCAAAGGTAAGGGGAGGTAAGGTAAGGGGACGCATTGGGGGGATTGCACTTCCCCACAATTGCCATGCTTCGGTTCCTCTTCTTCCTTCCTTCCTTCCCCCCCCCCCCCCCCGCGGGACCCTGCGGCACCATCAACTCTTACTCCCTCTAATGTCGGCCCTGCAGCTCCAGACTTCCTCGCACCTTCTCCCCTCCCCCTTTGGATCGCTATTATTTTAAATGTTATAGCCGCGGAGATGTATCCATCAGTGGAGATGTCTAACCTCGGCCTGCCCCGGAACTCTTACTGCAACAGTGACTTCCTGTTCCTGCCTAGACGGGCGGCTGCTGCAGTAAGAGTTCCGGGGCAGGCCGAGGTTAGACATCTCCACTGATGGATACAGCTCCGCGGCTATAACATTTAAAATAATAGCGATCCAAAGGGGGAGGGGAGAAGGTGCGAGGAAGTCTGGAGCTGCAGGGCCGACATTAGAGGGAGTAAGAGTTGATGGTGCCGCAGGGTCCCGCGGGGGGGGGGGGGGAGGAAGGAAGGAAGAAGAGGAACCGAAGCATGGCAATTGTGGGGAAGTGCAGAGCTGCAGGGAAGAGTGTTGCGGTACCCAGCTGGAGGGAGAAGGAAGATGAGGGAGGGAATTAAAGGAGATGCCAGGGCTTGGAGCATAGGAGGAAGGTATGCCAGTCTAAGGGAAAAGGAAGGGGGAGATGTGAGAGCATGGAGGGGGAACGAAAGATGGAAGAAAAGGAAAGGAGAGAGATGCCAGAGAATCAGGGAAGGGGAGATACCAGACTATGAGGAGAGGTGTGGGAGAGGGAAGGCGAGGAGAGAGATGCCAGACCAATGGGGTGAAAGGAGAGATGGAAGGGGGAGGCATACAGTTTCTGGAAGGGGCATAGAAGGAGAGAAGATGCCATATAGGGGAAGAGAGACGGCAGACAGTGAATGGAAGGAAGAGAGTTACAAGAAGATGAGGAAAGGAGAAACCACAGAAGACAAAGGTAGAAAAAAATTTCTATTTATTTATTGCTTTAGGAGACATGTGTCACTGTTTCTGTGAAGCATTGTATGCAGAGTCCAGCTTCTTGCTGGTTCAATTTAACCTTTGTCTATGTATTTTTATTTTATCCCCCCCTTTTACAAAACTGTGAAGCGTTTTTAGCGGTAGCAGCTCTGATGCTCAGAATTTTATGAGCATCAGAGCTGTTACCTCCGTAGCTAAAATCCACACTACAGTTTTGTAAAAGAGGGAGGGGTTAGTTTGTGATTACATATTCCTTACTAGGCGAAGGTGTTTTCTGTGTTCTGTGTGTTCGAAAGACATGGTTTTCTGTTAGGATTGACGGTGTAGGATTGATCTGTGCTGGTCTGGCTTGTTTAGTTTTACAATGGGTGTATTGATGTACTGCTCACTGCAATATGTAAGATGCTGCCTTTTCCTAGGTACTCATGTGTGACGTGTGGTTTGTTACTAAAAATCATGTTTTTCTTACAGATGGGGGGGGGTGCCAAAAAATGATGGGCCCCGGATGTTACATATGCTAGGTACGCCACTGTATGTAAAGATACCAGAAAGCTGGCGTAGCAAAAACTTCTAAGTTTTGAGTATTTAACCCTCCCACAATCTCACGGGCACTCGTTTCAAGTTTATTGAGATTTTGATTTAAACGCAATATCAAATATTTTCAATGCATATAACAAAAATAAATTTGGGGAAATAAATAAAACCATTTGAACCAGTGTTCCCGCTAAGCTGCGCTGGCGTGCGCTGGCGCACAAAATATTACATCGCAGCGCACACGTTTCTCGTCACAGCGCACGATCGGAAGAGGCGTACGGCAGATGGCAGGGCGGCGAGAGGAGAATCGGGCGAGTTGGCTCATAACTTGCTGGCGCCCGATATTTTTGGCTCACGGTGAAAAAAGTTTGCTCACAACACCCGCCCGCTTAGAGGGAACACTGGTCCTGACTAAGAAAGACTTAATGAAGAGAGAGCCTAACATAAAAACATACAAATTGCCATACTGGGACAGACCGAAGGTCCAAAAACCCAATATCTTATTTCCAACAGAGGCCATCCCAGATCCCAAGTAGTAAACCAAATTTTATGCTGCTTGTCCCAGGAATAAGCAGTGGATTTCATCAAGCTAAGCTATCTCAATAATGGCCTATGGACTTCTCTTAAGAAATCATCCAAGTCTTTTTAATTCTCATAAACTAACTGATTTCACCACATTATCTGGCAATAAATTCCAGAGTTTAATTGCACATTGTCCCTCTGAAGATGTACCAGATCCACATACCATTGCCAGCGAGGTCAGTCTGGCCAATAGAATCACCAGACTTGCATGAGCCACTATTTGACCCACCATAGGCCAAATCGGAAAATACATAAAGGAGCTCTCTAGTCAGCGAGGGCTGAACCAATGCATCTAGTCCTAGGCTTCCTGGCTCTGTACTGTGACTGAAGAAGTGCTTGACTTTGGAGTTTTTGGCCAAAACCATCAAGTCCATCGTTGCTCTGCCCTAGCGACTCAGTGAGACGAGACGCCCTCCGAGACCATTCTCCCGGGTCCAGGATTTGAGGACTGAGAAAGTCCACTCACACATTTTCTATGCCAGCCATGTGAGCTAGGGAACGAGCCAGAAGATGCACTTCCACCCAACGAACAGTCTCGAGAGCATTTCTGGATCCTCCTGTTGATTCACGTATGCTACTGCTGTGGTACAGTCAGAAAACATCCTTGCTGCCTTTCCTTCTAGGGCAGTGGTCTCAAACTCAAAGCTTTTGCAGGGCCACATTTTGGATTTTTAGGTACTTGGAGGGCTGCAGAAAAAGTAGTTAATATCTTATTAAAGAAATGACAATTCTGCATGAGGTAAAACTCTTTATAGTTTATAAATCCCTCCCCCCACCCAAAGGCCTGCATGTTCCCCCCTTCTTTGCAGCATCCTCCAGCTTCCCCCCGGCCTCCCGGTCTTAGTTTCAGCTAATTACTGCAGCCTGCAGAGAGGATCGTCGGTGCAATAGAGTTCCTTGCAGGCTGCCATCGGCCTCCGTAGCACTTTCCCTCTGCCGCAGTCCCACCCCTCCTCTGATGTCAGGGGTAGGATCGCGGTAGAGGGAACGTACTACTGAGGACGACAGCAGCCTGCAAGGAAGGCTACAGCCCCAGGATTCCTCTCTGTAGGCTGTGGTAATTATCTGAAGGTAAGAGCGGGAGGCCAGGGGGGAAGCCAGAGGACACTGCAACAAGTGGGCAGCACTAGTTCAGACTGCGGGCCACAAAATAGTACCTGGTGGGCCACATGTGAATGTGAAATCTCAGGTACTTCTGGTGTCCAAGGAAGATAGGAATATGAAGATAAGCCTCTGTTAAATCCAGTGAAGCCATAAATTCACCCGGAGCCACTGCTGCTATGACTGAACACAGCTTATATCTTAAAATGTAGAACCTGAAGGAAGGCATTGACTGAACACAGCTTATATCTGAAAATGTAGAACCTGAAGGAAGGCATTGACTGACTTGAGATCCAGGATGGGCCTCCAATCTTTCTTTGGTACAATGAAGTATAAGCAGTACCTTCCAGAGCCCAATTCACTGTTGGTAACTGGCTCTACAGCCTAAATGTTTAATAGACATTGCAGAGTCATCTCTACCTTCAAACGTAGGAAAGTCCAAAAACAAATCTGAAGGGAAGCAACAGAAATCTATTTTACAAGTTTTACGATTTGATGTACACGCATAGCGTATTACAAATTAAAAATGGGGAAAACTTTACATATAAAATATAACAATAGACAAACCTTTGGATAGTAAGACTGGTACAAAATGGAAGAGGGAGGAACTACAATAATTATAGTAAAGAGAGGACATGATGTCCAGCACCCATTGGTCTGAAGAGATCTGTTCCCATTCCTGGAGGAACCCCAACAATCAATATGAGGCAGTATGACAGAGACCCTGGTGTCACTGTGACTTCTTAGAAGTGGTGCTGGTGCGATAACCCGAAGCCTGTTAAGTGTCTAGGGTTGTTATATCATTGTCTGTAGCTCTGGGAATACCTTTGGCTGGATGAGCCTAAGGAATTACAAAGACTAGGGGACACTCGAAGTTACAGGGAAATACTTTTAGAACCAATAGGAGGAAATTATTTTCCACTCAGAGAATAGTGAAGCTCTGGAGCATGTTGCCAGAGGATGTGGTAAGAGCAGATAGCGTAGCTGGTTTTAAGAAAGGGTTGGACAAGTTCCTGGAGGAAAAGTCCATAGTCTGTTATTGAGAAAGATATGGGAGAAGCCACTGCTTGCCCTGTATTGGTAACATGGAATGTTGCTACTCCTTGGGTTTTAGCCAGGTACTAGTGACCTGGATTGGCCACCGTGAGAACAGGCTACTGGGCTTGATGACCCAGTAAGGCTATTGTTATGTTCTTAATTCTGGCGAAATCTGTGAAAGGGACTAAAATTACTGCGATCCCCTCTTAGGTCCCAATGGGGCCTGTTATCCATGTGGGATTTCAGATGTCGGTCCACAATACTGGCCCATAAGGTCATCTAACCCTTTGCCAAAAATCACTTGACACTTAAAAGGGGGTCTGCTGAGAGTTATCTTAGAGGCTGAATTACCAGCCTAGTGGCGAATCCAAAGTGTTCTTTGAGTCTACAAAGCATAGGCTGAAACTTTGCCTAGGACCCTAATGAGGTCATATAAGGCTTCAGTGACATAATCCACCTGAAGCATCAGCTGGGGACAGGCATAAAAGCATCTTGACGCAACTTTGTGCCATAAAGCAGGCAGTAGTCATGGCCTTAATACCTGAAGAAGCTACTTCAAAAAGCTTCTTTAAGACCAAGTCCACATAGCGATTCTGAGAATCTTTCAGCACCACTCCACCTTCACTCAGCTTGGTCAGCTGAGTCACTGCCGAATCTACCTTCGGCTGTCTAAAAAGCTGCTGAAAATCTGGCACCAGAGGATAAAGCTTAGCCATAGTCAGTCAGATTAAAGGAACTTTCAGGAGTCTCCCACTGCTCAGTAACCAGAGCTGAGAGATCTAGATGTGAGGGGAAAAATGACATCAGAGTATTAGAATGACTCATGACAGTACGTTGAGAGGTGGAGGACTGAGCTTCTAAGTTAAGTTCCTTTATGGTGTCTGTAATAAAATGGAACAGAGGCTGACTTAAACAGCTTGCGGACAGAAGGGTCATTACCCCCATCAGGGCTCTCCGAGACCACTTGGCTAATGGTGCTGCAAAGGATATCAATGTTATCCAGGGTGGACGTAGTATCCATAGCATCAGCGCACCTCGTCTGTGAGGACAGGGGCATGGGGAACCTGAATAGGAACCTCCGTAATCGAAGGCCCTGGCATAGATGTTTGCAATACAGAAACACAGAATATGAAGGCAGAAAAGGGCCAATGGCCCAACAAGTCTGCCCACTCGAAGAACACTGCCCCCTAAGCACTTCCTCGTAGTGAACCCACATGTTTATCCCATTTTTTCTTAAAATCACACATGTTGCTGGCCACAACTACCTGAAGTGGAAGATCATTCCAACGATCGACCACCCTTTCGGTGAAGAAATACTTCCTCATATCACTGTGAAATCTCCCACTCTTGATTTTTAACGGATGCCCTCTTGTTGCCATAGGTCCTGTAAGGAAAAAGATATATTCTTCCACCTCAATACGGCCAGTAACATATTTGAACGTCTCTATCATGTCTCCCCTCTCTCTGCGTTCCTCGAGAGTAGCTGCAACTTACTTAGACGGTCTTCATATGGAAGATCCTTGAATCCTGAGACCATCCTAGTGGCCATTCACTGAACCGATTCCATTCTCAACACATCCTTTTGATAATGTGGCCTCCAAAATTGAACACAATATTCTAGATGAGGTCTCACCATGGACCTGTACAACGGCATTACAACTTCAAGCTTTCGGCTGACAAAACTTCTTCAGATGCAACCCAGCATTTGTCTAGCCTTGGATGAGGCTTTCTCCACCTCATTGGCAGTCTTCATATCTTCACCAATGATTACTCCTAGGTCCCGTTCTGCCACAGTTCTTGTTAAGGTCTCTCCATTCAGGGTGTACGTTCTGCATGGGTTTCCACTGCCAAGGTGCATAACCTTACACTTTTTGGCATTAAAGCTCAGTTGCCATATTGTGGACCATTGTTCCAGTAAAAGTAGGTCTTGCATCATAGTGTACACTACGTTGCACAGTTTAGCGTCATCTGCAAATAACGCAATTTTACCTCGAATGTGCTCATCAGCTGCACCCCATAGGCTGGGTCTGTAAGAAACACTCTACATGAGCTGAACAAATTCGGGGATAAGCCACATCTCTGGGGTGGCATCGGCTCTCTGTGAGTCCAAGACAAAGACTGCAAGAGGTCCTCTGACTCCACACGCCTGTGCTTCGCATCACCGCCAAAAACAGGCACTGTGCGAGATTTTCTGCCCATTTCTCAGACCCATACAGGCCCTGGAGAACCCAAAGGAGGTGAGGCCCAAAGGTACTTCCCCCTCTTCTCAAAAGCTGCAGCCCGCAGTACACAAACACACTGCCGGCAAAGTGGCGCAATCCACATATGAATTCAAGTCTATGGAGGTGAAGGAGTCCGTCTCTGGCGATTTTAATCAAAATCAGTCACTAAATCGCTAAAATCCAAGATGTCCACTGCCAGGAAATTTGCGTCTAAAATGCCTCATGGAGACTGAATAAAAACACAAAAAACTGATTTAGAGTTTTGGGGTGTGGGAGGGAGACCAGACCCCTATCCCCATGAAAAGCTGAAAAACACTTTTTCAGACTCCCTCCTGATTCTCCCATAGAAGTAATGGGGCTATACTTACAATCTCCAAATGCCTGCCTGTCAGCACTGCCTGTGCAGCAGAAGCAAAGGGAAAGGAACATCTGCTCAAATTTTTTTCTGACAACAGTCTAATTTTCAGGATATTTGGGTTGCCAGTTGGATGGACCCGATAGACCTCTGCCCCCCATGCACAACTGGGGGCGGGAAAACACAGCCTGCACCTTTATACCCTGAGGGCTGTCACTCAGGGTGCAAACAGCCTGCGTTTAAACTTCTGACAAAGTCAAGAGATAAGCATGCTCCCAAGGGGACGTACTCTAAGCTCTGAAGGCGGCACACAGCAGGCTGGCTCCACAGGTCCATCTGAAGTTGCCCAGTGAAGCAGCAGTCCGTGGAACTGTGTCTTTTCCCAGGCAGAGAACCCCTCCAAAGGGATCTCGAGGCACCAAAGCCACCAAAAAGTGACAAACTTTAGCAAAAAAATAAAAAAGAAGCAGAGCAGATCAGAAAGACTTCTGCATGGTTTGTTTGCAGAAATGAAAACTACAGGAGGCTTTAAGTTCCTCATCTAAGTGGGAAAGAGCAGTGCAATTTCTGCAAGACCCAGTTCATAGAAAGAGGTGAAACACCTTTAATATGGATTCCGGAAGGGACGTAACAGAATAAGCAGTTAAGTGCCACTGAAAAATAACTGGTAAGTGCCAAACTGAAAATTGACTATTTTAGTGGTTTTCAGAGGCGAAGTTGGCACTTAACCAGCCAGATTAACCACATAAAATATGACCACATAAAAATCAGGCCTATCTTTTTGCGCTAACCCATAGCCGGTTATATGCTGAATAGCACACATAAACCAGGCTATGAAAAACAAAATGTATTTGGACCACAGTCTGGATGTGCTTAATGGGAGGCTCTGCAGAATCTTGCTGTGTTTGTTGGGCATAGTCTTTTGCCTGCAGGTTTTCCTTTGGTTCTTTGTACATTGCCAACAGCAACATAGTAATATAGTAGATGACGGCAGATAAAGACCTGAATGGTCCATCTAGTCTGCCCAACCTAATTCAATCTAAAAGTTTGTTGGGGTTTTTTTTTTCTTCTCCTCCTTAGCTATTTCTGGGGAAGAATCTAAAGCTCTGCCCAGTACTGTTCTTAGGTTCCAACTACTGAAATCTCCGTCAAAGCTCACTCCAATCCGTCTACACTCTCCCAGCCATTGAAGCCCTCCACAGCCCTAACGATCATATATAGACACAGACTGTGCAAGTCTGCCCAGTACTGGCTTTAGTTCCTCAATATTAACTATTATTTTCTGATTCTAGATCCTCTGTGTTAATCGCACACTTTTTGAACTCTGTCACCGTTTTCCTCTCCACCACCTATCTCGGGAGCACATTCCAGGCATTCACCACCCTCTCCGTAAAGAAGAATTTCCTTACATTGCTCTTGAGTCTCCCTCCCCTCAATCTCAAATTATGTCCTCTGGTTTTACCATTTTCCTTTCTCTGGAAAAAGCACAGTTACTTACTGTAACAGGTGTTATCCAGGGACAGCAGGCAGCTATTCTCACATATGGGTGACGTCACCGACAGAGCCCGGATGCGGACGCCTCGCAAGCAGACTTGCTTGAAGAAACTCGAAGTTTCGAGTCGCCCGCACCACGCATGCGCAAGTGCCTTCCCGCCCAGCGTAGGGCGCGTCTCCTCAGTTCAGATAGCTAGCAGAGAAGCCTACCAGGGGAGGTGGGTGGGTTGCGAGAATAGCTGCCTGCTGTCCCTGGATAACACTTGTTACGGTAAGTAACTGTGCTTTATCCCAGGACAAGCAGGTAGCCTATTCTCACATATGGGTGACCTCCAAGCTAATCAGAATGGGATGGTGGGAGAATAAATTTTGTAATACTGTTTGGCCAAACTGTCCATTCCGTCTGGAGAAAGTATCCAGACAATAGTGAGAAGTGAAGGTATGAACCGAGGACCAAGTAGCAGTTCTACAAATTTCCTCAATAGATGTAGACCTGAGGAAAGCTACTGAAGCTGCCATTGCTCTGACTTTATGGGCTTTGACTTTATTATGAAGGGGTAATCCAGCCTGGGCATAGCAGAAAGAGATACGAGCCGCCATCCAGTTGGAGATGGTATGCTTAGAAACATCCAACTTATTTGGATCGAAGGAGACAAAAAGTTGAGGAGCAGTTCTGTGTGGTTTGGTGCGTTCCAAGTAGAAGGCCAAACCACGTTTGCAGTCCAGAGTATGAAGAGCTGATTCTCCAGGATGAGAATGAGGCTTTGGAAAAAATACTGGAAGGACGATGGATTGGTTGAGATGAAATTCCGAGACCATTTTAGGTAGAAATTTAGGATTAGTACGAAGAATCACCTTGTCATGATGGAACACAGTGAATGGTGGGTCAGTTACTAAAGCTTGCAGTTCACTGACTCTTCGAGCGGAAGTGAGGGCTATGAGAAACACCACTTTCCAAGTGAGATACTTCAGATGAGCCTTATCGATTGGCTCAAATGGAGGCTTCATGAGTTGAGAAAGGACAACATTTGAGGTCCCAAACCACAGGACGCGGTTTGAGAGGAGGGTTAACATTAAAGGAAACGACTGGATGAGCAGAGAGGGGTTTCCCTTCAATAGGCTGATGGAAAGCCGCAATTGTACTGAGATGGACTCAGATAGATGTAGACTTGAGGCCAGAATTGGATAAGTGCAACAGTCCAAAACAGAAGATAAGGAGGAATGCTGAAAAAAACACCACGTAGGAAATCTAGTCCACTTTTGGTGATAGCATTGTCTAGTGGTAGGCTTCCTAGAAGCTTCTAAGACATCTCTTACAGATTGAGAAAACTGAAGAGGAGTTACGTTGAAAGGTACCAAGCTGTCAGGTGTAGAGACGACTACTGTATAACTGAAATGGGTTGGAACCTCTACAATGTAGACAACAGAACAAAAACACACAGGTTCCACATGCAATTGCAATAATCTTTCACCAAGAGGAAAAGACCTCAGAAGCCTGCACCATAAAGAATATTCAATTCTGACAATGGTAACTCAGCAGGACAGGTTCTCTATCATTGGTCTTAAAAACCTCTTGTGACCGATGGGAAAAATTTTTATTATGCGATTGTGTACTTAACACATATCTTGTAATCGGTACTTATGATTAGTAATATAATGCACTTATCTTGAATTACTGATAAGAGCCCAACGGGACCCGTTTCGCCAGGTTATTGGCTTCGTCGGGGGACTTTTTTGATAGCTGAAAAGCAAAAAAGAAAAAAGACAAGTGCTTGCACAACATTCTATCATTTAGATACATCTGAAATACGCGAAGTAGTACTCACTGCATTCAGTCTGAACTTGCTAGCACATCAAAAAATGGTGCCGGTACCTCTAGAGCGCCACGCATGTGTACTTAAAGGGACTCAGAATGACGTCACATACTAAGTTAGAGAAAAGATTAGAAAAAAGAGTGCCAGCCAATATTGCTGTTTAAACCCACGGGTTTCATGGATTTAAGCTGAAATGTCCATCTCGCTTCCCTCTGCAAGAGTTTAGTATGACGATCACCTCCCCGTTCGTGTTTACTTTCATGATCAATACACACACATCTTAACTGATGGAATTCATGTTTAAATTCAAGACAATGTTCTACTATGGGGGCATGAGGTTAGAAAAGCAAAAGGGAAATACGAAGAGGGGCTGGCCAGGGAGGCGAAAAACTTCAAGGCATTCTTCAGTTACGTAAAGGGGAAGCGACCAGCGAGAGAGGAGGTGGGGCCGTTGGACGATGGGGATAGGAAGGGAATGATTAAGGAGGATAAAGAGGTAGCTGAGAGGTTGAACACGTTCTTCTCGTCGGTCTTCACGAGAGAAAACACATCTAATATACCGGACTTAGAGGAGCTCATGAGTGGGGAACAGGCTGAAAAATTGGAGCACATAGAGGTAAGTGAGGAGTATGTCCTCAAACAGATAGACAGGTTAAAATGCGGCAAATCACCGGGTCCGGACGGGATCCACCCAAGGGTTCTGAAGGAACTAAGACAAGAAATAGCGGGCACAATCCAGGATGTTTGCAACCTATCCTTGAAAACTGGAGAGGTACCAGAGGACTGGAAATTGGCGAATGTCACACCTATCTTCAAGAAGGGATCGAGGGGTGACCCCGGGAACTACAGGCCGGTGAGCCTGACTTCAATTATAGGGAAGATGGTGGAAGCTATGATCAAGGACGGCATTTGCGAGCACATTGAGAGAAATGGCCTACTGAGAACAAGCCAGCACGGATTCTGTAAGGGAAGGTCGTGCTTAACGAACCTTCTGTACTTCTTTGAGGGAATAAGCAGTCGGGTGGACAATGGGGAACCCATCGACATCATTTACCTCAATTTTCAAAAGGCTTTCGACAAGGTGCCACATGAAAGGCTGCTTAGGAAGCTGTGGAACCACGGGGTGGGAGGGGATGTGCACAGATGGATCAAGCACTGGTTGTCGGGTAGACTGCAGAGGGTCAGAGTAAAGGGCCAATATTCTGACTGGCAGGGAGTCACGAGCGGTGTGCCACAGGGATCGGTGCTGGGGCCGTTACTCTTCAACATATTTATCAATGACCTGGAAAAGGAGGCAAAGTGCGAGGTTATAAAATTTGCAGACGATACCAAACTGTGCGGCAGAGTTAGCTCCAGGGAGGAGTATGAGGACCTGCAAAGGGACCTAGACAAGCTGGAAGACTGGGCAAACAAATGGCAAATGCGCTTTAACGTGGAAAAATGCAAGGTCATGCATATAGGGAAAAAGAACCCGTTGTTCAACTACAAATTGGGGGGGGCATTGTTGGGAGAAAGCAGTCTTGAGAGAGACTTGGGTGTGCTGGTGGATGCATCACTGAAGCCATCTGCACAGTGCGCAGCGGCATCGAAAAAAGCCAACAGGATGCTGGGCATCATAAAGAGGGGCATAACAACCAGGACGCGGGAAGTCATCATGCCACTGTATCGAGCGATGGTGCGTCCACATCTGGAATACTGCGTTCAATATTGGTCGCCGTACCTCAAGAAGCACATGGCGGTACTTGAGAGAGTCCAAAGGAGAGCAACGAAACTGGTAAGTAGGCTGGAACACTGCCCATACGCCGAGAGGTTGGATAGGCTGGGGCTCTTCTCTCTGGAAAAAAGGAGGCTCGGGGGTGATATGATAGAGACCTTCAAGATCATGAGGGGCATAGAGAGGGTGGATAGGGACAGATTCTTCAGGCTGAAGGGGACAACGAGGGGGCATTCGAAGAAACTGAAGGGAGATAGGTTCAAAACAAATGCAAGGAAGTTTTTTTTCACCCAAAGGGTCGTGGACACTTGGAATGCGCTACCGGAGGAAGTGATCAGGCAGAGTACGGTACAAGGATTCAAACAGAGACTGGACGGATTCCTGAGGGATAAAGGGATCGTGGGATACTGAGATAGCTAAGTATAGAAACCCAACCAGGTCGTGCATGTGCAAGACCGGAGGGCTAGGACTTCGACTCAATAGGAAACCAAGGGGCATGGGGGCCCCTTCTGGTGATTTAGACAGGTCATGACCTGTTTGGGCCGCCGCGGGAGCGGACTGCTGGGCGGGATGGACCTATGGTCTGACCCGGCGGAGGCACTGCTTATGTTCTTATGTTCTTATGTACTAAACTCTTGCAGAGGGAAGCGAGATGGACATTTCAGCTTAAATCCATGAAACCCGTGGGTTTAAACAGCAATATTGGCTGGCACTCTTTTTTCTAATCTTTTCTCTAACTTAGTATGTGACGTCATTCTGAGTCCCTTTAAGTACACATACGTGGCGTTCTAGAGGTACCGGCGCCATTTTTTGATGTGCTAGCAAGTTCAGACTGAATGCAGTGAGTACTACTTCATGTAAATATTGAGACAATTGTATTTCAGATGTATCTAAATGATAGAATGTTGTGCAAGCACTTGACTTTTTTCTTTTTTGCTTTTCAGCTATCAAAAAAGTCCCCCGACGAAGCCAATAACCTGGCGAAACGGGTCCCGTCGGGCTCTTATCAGTAATTCAAGATAAGTGCATTATATTACTAATCATAAGTACCGATTACAAGATATGTGTTAAGTACACAATCGCATAATAAAAATTTTTCCCATCGGTCACAAGAGGTTTTTAAGACCAATGATAGAGAACCTGTCCTGCTGAGTTACGATTGTCAGAATTGAATATTCTTTATGGTGCAGGCTTCTGAGGTCTTTTCCTCTTGGTGAAAGATTATTGCAATTGCAGGTGTAGAGACAAAACAGAGATCCTTGACTCTGTGTAAGCAGAGAAGGAAAAATGGTAGAAGGTATGGCTTCCTGGTGCTCAGTTGAAGTAGAAGGGAGTACCAAGGTTGTCTTGGCCACCGAGGAGCAATGAGAATCATGGTGGCATGATCGTTCTTCAACTTGACCAGAATCTTGAGAATGAGAGGGAATGGAGGGAATGCGTAGAGGAAGAGATTCATCTATTCCAGAAGAAAAGAATCTGCCTCGAGGCGGTGAGGAGAGTATATCCTGGAGCAGAACTGAGGCAGTTTGAAGTTGTGGGGTGCCGCAAAGAGGTCTATCTGAGGGGTTCCCCGTTGTGAAAAAATTTCATGAAGAGGTAAGGAATGGAGAGTCCATTTGTGAGGTTGTAGAAGATGACTCAAGTTGTCTGCCAAGCAATTCTTCGCCCCTTGAATGTAGACAGCTTTGAGGAAGGTGTTGTGGCGGATTGCCCAGTCCCAAACCTTTATCGCTTCTTGACAAAGGGAGGCAGAGCTAGTCCCTCCTTGTTTGTTGACATAATATATGGCGACTTGGTTGTCCATCTGGATGAGGACCACTTGGTCGTGAAGATGTTGAAAAGCGTTTGAGAGCCTTGAAAATCACTCTGAGTTCCAACAGATTTATGTGACATTGACGATCCGTACTGGTCCAGTGGCCTTGAGTATGGAGACAATCTAGATGAGCACTCCAAGCGTAGGTCGAAGAGTCTGTCATGAGGACCTTTTGATGAGGGGGAGTTTGAAAAAGCAAGCCTCTGGAAAGATTGGAAGAGAGCATCCACCAACGGAGAGACTTCTTGAAGGAAGGAGTGACTGAAATGTGTCGGGAAGGAGGGTCGCAAACTTGCATCCATTGAGATGCCAGGGTCCACTGAGGAATTCTGAGGTGAAGTCTGACAAAAGGAGTCACGTGTACTGTGGAAGCCCACTGCTATTGATAAAACCTGACGGATTTTTCACATGTCATTCTGGTTTATAAGCAAGCCTTGTGTTATTGCTTATCAGTTAAGTGATTGCAGTTTCATTCTAAATGCAGCTATTATTTTCAGCCGATATGTTAAACCTTTTCTCTTGTACTGATGTTCACATATACTTTAGTCTGAATTGCTGGAGCCTAAGCGGCTTAGGTCTTTCTTTCCTGTCAGCTTACTGACCCATGGCGTTAGTATATTGTTTACTACAGTTCTATGTGTTCTTGCAGATCTGTACTGTGGAGGCCATGTGACCCAGAAGTACCATCATGTGTCTCGATAAGATGGAAGAGTGGGAAGAGCTGAAGTTGAAGAGCTTCCAGACGTTGTTGTGGAAGGAATGCTCTGAGTTGGACATTGTCCAGAACAGCTCCAATGAATTGTAGAGTCTGTGAGGGCTGAAGTTGAGATTTGGGAAAGTTGATTTCGAATCCCAAACTTTGCAGGAACCAGGTAGTCCGTTGGGTCGCTACAATAACCCCTTGAGATATGGAATCTTTGATGAGCCAGTCGTCGAGGTAGGGAAATACCTGAAGACCATGATTCCGGAGAGCTGCCGCTACCACTACCAGGCACTTGGTGAACACTCTGGGAGACGAGGCCAGACCGAAGGGTAGTACTCTGTATTGAAAATCTGAGATATTGAAGGGAGGCAGGATGAATGGGGATATGAGTGTAGGCCTCCTTGAGATCCAGAGAGCATAACCAGTCGTTCTGCTCGAGAAGGGGATAAAGAGATGCCAGGGACAACATTTGAAACTTTTCTTTGACTAAAAATTTGTTGAGAGCCTCGAGATCCAGGATGGGTCGTAGATCGCCCATCTTATTCGGAACAAGGAAGTAACGGGAGTAAAACCCCCTGTTCTGCTGTTCCAAGGGTTCGATGGCATGGAGAGAAAGCAGAGCTTGAGCTTCCTGAAGAAGAAGGACGGTCTGGGATGGATTGGAAAGATACTTTCTTGGAGGAAGCGCTGGTGGAACCTGAGTGAAATGAAGAGAGTATCCTTCTCTGATGATGGTAAGCACCCAGAGGTCGGATGTAATTATCATCCATCGGTTGTAAAAATGATGGAGACGACCCTCCTATAGGGGGAAAAGGGGTAGAGACAGAACGGTGGAGCTTATGCTCTGTTGTAGCCTTAGGTGTAGCAGAAGATTGGGGTTACTGTTGCTTCTGAGGCTGCTGTTTTTTCACAGGAGGGCGAGTATAAGGAGCCGGCTTTGAAGCAAAACGCCTTTGATAGATAAGAGCAGGGCATGCAGGCTTGGCAGGAGCTGGCTTTGGCTTAGGTCTGACTATAGAAGCAAATGATTTTTCATAGTCAGATAATTTCTTGGTGGCTGCCTCGATGGATTCATCAAAGAGGTCGTTGCCCTCACAAGGAATGTTAGCCAAGCGGTCTTGAAGGTTAGAGTCCATGTCAATGGTACGAAGCCAGGCAAGATGACGCATAGTTACAGAGCAAGCAGCCGCTCAGGCAGATAACTCGAAGGCATCGTAATATGATTGGAGGAGATGCAGACGTAATTGAGAGAAAGAAGCAATGACTTCCTGAAACTCAAAATGCATTTGGGTATCCAAATAATCCAAAAACTTTGGAAGAAGAGAAAGAAGAAATTCAAAGTAAGTGATGAAATAACAATTATAATTGAGGACTTTAGAGGACATCATAGCATTCTGGTAGATGCGACGTTCAAATTTGTCCATAGTTTTCCCTTCCCTTCCAGGGGGGGATGGTGGCGTAAACCTTGGAAGGATGGGACCTTTTCAAGGAGGATTCGACCAGCAGGGATTGATGAGATAACTGAGAATTTTCAAACCCTTTGCGATGCACAGTCTTATATCTAGAGTCTAATTTTCCTGGAACAGCAGGTATGGAAAAAGGTATTTCCATGCAACAACCAAAAGTCTGATTCAAAAGCTTCCAGAGGATGTGATAGGCCAGAGCACATTACAGGGGTTCAAGGAAGGTTTGGATAGGTTCCTAAAGGATAAGGGTATCGAGGGGTACAGATAGAACTAGTGGTAGGTTAGATAGAACTAGAGGTAGGTTATAGAAATAGTCAGAAACCACTTCACAGGTCACAGACCTGATGGGCCGCCGCGGGAGCGGACCGCTGGGCGCGATGGACCTCTGGTCTGACCCAGTGAAGGCAACTTCTTATGTTCTTAAGAGACTCTGCTGGAGGTTGAGGAAGATGCATGACTTCGCGAAACTCCTTAGAATATTTGGAGCCAGTATCCAATTGAACATCCAAGTCCACAGCCATCTGTCGCAGGAAAGACGAGAAAGATAGCTGATCTGCCAATGCTTTGCCTCGAGAAGGACTCGAGGACGTCGAGGCAGCCTGTGTTGAAGAAGCTTCGGCAGGGAAAAAGGCATCAAAGGAACCTGGTGACTTGGACGAAACAATCGAGACTGAACATCCTCGAGGTCTGGCATCAGAGACCTCGAACGAGGAGTCGGTGGTCTGGTCGAGGTTGGAGTAGATCGAGGCTTCGAGGAAGAAGGTCAGTCGTGAGACGAAGAACCATGCCTGGAAGGATGCCTCGATGAAGGTCTCGAATGTCGGTGAGAACTGTGTCTGGAACCAGATCTTGAGGATCGAGGAGACTTTGCCTCGGAGACGTGGGCAGCTGAAGCCGATGTAGGACTAGAGGCTGTAGATCGAAGTTCCAGAGGCTTGGTGGAGGAACCTTGATGCACTCTCAAAGACTCTGCTCCTCGTATAGAATGTGAGGATTCTCGTTGAGGCACTCGCAAAGAATCTGCTCCTTGCTTTACGTGCTTGGATGCCAGACCAGACACTCGCAGAGACTCTGCTACCTGCAAAGAGTGTGCAAATTTAGACTGGGGCAAAGGAAGCGGCTCGACCTCGCAGGAGTCTGCTGAATGCCCAGGCTGGATAAGAGGAAGCAGTTTGGGTCCCATGTTAGTAAGGAACTGAATAAACTGCTTCTCTAACATGGTCTGGAAAGAATCCGGCAAGGATGGATCCGCGTCTGAAACCGGACCACCTGCTGCCTCATAAGTTCTACTCCAAGCATCTCATTACTATGCCACCTCAAATAAAGCTGGACATCAATTGGCCAACTACCTGAAACTAAAGTCGGAAAAGAGAAATATTCCAGCCATCAAGGCTGCGTCCAATGAGATTCTAACGGACGATCAAGATATTTGTCGTCAATTCCACTCCTTTTATAAAGATCTTTACACCATGGAATCACCACCTCTTCCGCTGATAGAGGACTACCTGCTTCATTTTGTTGGTCCTAAATTGGACGATACTGATGACAAGATTCTGTCTTCTCCATTGAACATAAGAGATCTTACTGAAGCTTTAGGATCAATGGCTAAAAACAAGGCTCCTGGCCCCGATGGCCTCTCAGTGGAATTTTACCTGGCTTTCCAGGAACGTATTCTACCAGTGTTGTTGAGTTATTTAGCTCATCTAATGGATCAAGGCACTGCGACAGGATCTTTCACAGAAGCGGTGATCATTGTTTTGCTGAAACCAGATAAAGATCCATTGTATGTCCAACACTATTGCCCACTTTCATTAATAAACGTGGACGCTAAAATATTTGCGAAAATTCTGGCCTCAAGATTACAACTAGTCCTGCCTAAGTTAATCCATATCGATCAAAATGGCTTCATGAAAGGCCGACTTGCCAGTGATAATTCCAGGCTGTTTTCTCATGTCATCTCGCAAGCTTCTCGTGCAGACTCCTCGTACGTTGCCATGGCCATAGATGCTGAGAAGGCCTTCGATCGAGTAGAATGGTCCTACATGTTTAAGATCTTGTCTTGGTTCGGCTTTAGTAACTCCTTCATCTGACCGATACAAGTCCTGTATTCTAATCCAGCCACTAGGCTTCAAATCAATGGAGTATTCTCTGATATGTTCTCACCATCAAGGGGCACTAGACAGGGTTGCCCATTATCTCCATTGTTCAACTTAGCGTTGGAACCCCTGTTGATTGTCATTAGAGCTGACTCCTCCATCAGTGGATTTCAAGTGAATGCTATGATTGTTAAATTGTCAGCTTATGCAGATGATATTCAACTATACACTACATTGGAGTCCCTTCCTGACGTCATTCAAATCATTGATGCATACTCCTCTATATCTGGGTATAAACTCAATATGACAAAAACGAAGTCATGCCGCTCTCTGGATGGCCTTGTGGAGATGTCATTCGTGCACTACACCTCAAATACGCCCCAACCAAATTAAAATATTTGGGTGTGTATTTTGGTCCATCGCTAGAGGAAACTCAGGAATACAACATCTCTTATATCATGGATATTATTCACTCTACTACTTCCAGATGGTCACCTTTGACATTATCATGGTGGGGTCGATTGGATTCCATAAAGATGGTCCTTGCACCTAAAGTCACATATGTTCTCTCTATGCTACCATTTCTCCTTCCAATTGTTGCTTACAAGAAATTTGAATCTTCTTTGGTCAAATTCCTTTGGAAAGATAGGACCCCTCGCATAGCTCTTAAAAAATTAAAATGTACCAAAGACAATGGTGGGGTTAACTTTCCTAGCTTTTATGAATACCACCTGGCCTTTCTATGCAGACAAGGTTCACAATGGCTTGAAACTTCAGATCCCACCTTGATGCCAGCTTGGTTGAAATTGGAACGTGCGCTGCTTCCAATGAGCATCTAATGTATGTCCCCTTTACTTCTGCTAATAATGCTCTGAGTACTAATATCATTTTGACTTCTACAAAAATAGCCTTGAAAGAGTTGGATAACATTGCTCCTGTGCCCTGGAATTCTACTACTAATTCTTCTCTGTGGCGTAACCCACTTCTACTAATTCAGGGGCGCTATATTGAATGGAAATCCTGGCGCAAGAAGGGTATTTGGTCCATAAGACAGTTGTTTTCAGATTGCACTTTTATTAACTACTCTGTCTTTGCTGCGACTTACGGCTTAGATTCAACCCAATATTATAAATGGTTACAAATGAGGCACTGTATATCGACTTATCTTCAGAAGACTAAGTTGTCCTCGGACCTTCCCACTATCTTACAATGGTCCACCTCGATCAACTCTCAACCTGGTCAGGCATTGGCTTGGTATAAATTGTTGCATAAGCAGAAATTCCCACCTCCTCATGCTCTTTATGATATTTGGGCCCGCGACACCTTAATGACTGCTGAAGCCTATGATTGGGAAAATACATGGTTAACCTCGTTTAAAGCCCTCAAATCGACCAACATTATGCACACAGTTTTATTTTTGTACCATCGAGCATATTGGACGCCACTAAAGCTGTCGAATCTTGGAAATTCAGTTTCGAACAAATGTTGGTCCTGCTTGCAAGAAATGAGTACTTTAGATCACATGGTCTTTAATTATCCTCAACTGACCTCATTCTGGTCTGAGGTATGGTCCACCATATGTAAGATACTCCCCATCTCTGAAAAGATTTATTTGGCAATTGTCATATATGGGGCGGCTGCCTTCCAGATTGCTCAAATGTCTATTCTCATTGCAATTAAATCCATTTTGTCCAATTGGAAAGATTTTTCGACTTTACATCATAATTCCTGGTGGAACACTGTCTGCTTATATTCCAAATATGAGCTTATAGCCGCAGAAAAGACTAACTCCTATTATTCTAATTGTAAAGTGTGGTCCTTTGTTATGTCCTATTGTAAATCTGAATAGCTGTTTTTCACTTCATTTCCTTTTGTTCTTCAGCTGCACCTTCCTACATGCTGATTTGAGTCTACTTGTATATTTGATTCATAGATTACTATGTATTGTGCTCCATGTACAATCTACAAATTTCATGTATGTTTGCATATCTGCAAAACACAGTTTGTTTTTTCATTGTTTTTGTATTCTGTATATTTCTAAAACTTAATAAAACTGATTGAACACACACAAAAAAAAGATTTTGTTCTACGTTAATACCTTTCAAGTACTTGAACATCTGAATCGTATCTCCCTTGTCCCTCCTTTCTTCTAAGGTATACATATTCAGGGCTTCCAGTCTCTCCTCATACGTCTTTTGGCGCAAACCTATCATTTTCGTCATCCTCCTCTGGACCGCTTCAAGCCTTTTTGTATCCTTCGCCAGATACGGTCTCCAAAACTGAACACAATACTCCAAGTGGGGCCTTTCCAATAACCTGTACAGGTGCATCAACTCCTTCGTTCTTCTACTGGTTACGCTTCTCTTTATACAGCCCAGCATCCTTCTGGCAGCAGCCACCGCCTTGTCGCACTGTTTTTTCGCCTTTAGATCTTCGGATACTATCACCCCAAGGTCCCTCTCCCCATCCATGCACATCAGCCTCTCCCCTCCCAGCATATATGGCTCCTTCCGATTATTAATCCCCAAATACATTACTCTGTATTTCTTTGCACTGAATTTTAGTTGCCAGATTTTAGACCATTCCTCTAACTTTTGTAGATCCTTTTTCATGTTTTCCACTCCCGCCTGGGTGTCTACTCTATTACAAATTTTGGTATCATCAGCTAAAGGCAAACCTTTCCTTCTAACCCTTCAGCAATGTCACTCACAAACATATTGAACAGGATTGGCCCCAGTACCAAACACTGAGGGACTCCACTACTCACCTTTCCTTCCTCCGAGCGACTTCCATTAATCACCACCCTCTGGTGTCTGTCCATCAACCAGTTTCTAATCCAGTTCACCACTTTGGTTCCTAACTTCAAGCCCTTCAAGTTTGTTCAAGAGCCTCCTATGAGGAACCGTGTCAAAGGCCTTGCTGAAATCTAAGTAAATTACATCTAGCATATGTCCTCGATCCAGCTCTCTGGTCACCCAATCAAAAAATTCAATCAGGTTCATTTGACAAGATTTACCTTTAGTAAAGCCATGTTGCCTCGGATCCTGTAACCCATTAGATTCTAGGAAATTCACTATCCTTTCTTTCAACAACACTTCCATTATTTTTCCAACAACCGAAGTGAGGCTTACCGGCCTGTAGTTTCCCGCTTCATCCCTGTGACCACTTTTATGAATAGGGACCACATCCACTCTCCTCCAATTCCTGGGAACCACTCCCGTCTCCAGAGATTTGTTGAACAAGTCTTTAATAGGACCACTCAGAACCTCTCTGAGCTCCCTCAGTATCCTGGGATGGATCCCATGTGGTCCCATCGCTTTGTCCACCTTCAGTTTTTCATAAACACTTTACTGTGAAAGGCAAAGAATCTACTCCCATTTTCCAATGTAACTTTGCAAGACAGTCTTGGTCCTTCTCCAGGATTTCTTTCGTGAACACAGAGTAGAAGTATTTGTTTAGCACGTTTGCTTTTTCCTCACTCTCCATATATCGGTTCCTAGCATCTTTTGGTTTATCAATTCCATTTTTCATCTTCCTCCTTTCACTGATATCTGAAAAAAATTTGTCTCCCTTTTTTACATTTTTAGCCATTTGCTCTTCCACCTGCGCTTTCGGCAGACGTTATTCTCCCTCTTGGCTTCTTTCAGTTTCATCCGGTAGTCCTTTCTGTACTCTTCTTGGGTTTTTTTTATATTTCAGGAACACCAACTTGTGCCTTTATTTTCTCTGCCACTAGTTTGGAGAACCATGTCGGTTTCCTTTTTCTCTTGTTTTTATTTATTTTCTTCACATAAAGTTCTGTAGCCATTTTTATAGCTCCTTTCAGCTTAGACCACTGTTTTTCCACTTCTCTTATGTCCTCCCATCCCAACAGCTCTTTCTTCAGGTAATCTCCCATTTTAACTAAGTCCAACATTTGAAATCTAGGACTTTTAGTATTGTGCAGCCGCCCTCCACTTTAGCCGTTATATCAAACTAAACTGTTTGATGATCACTACTTCCCAGGTGAGCACCCACTCGTACATTAGATATACTCTCTCCATTTGTGAGGACCAGATCCAATATCGCTTTTTCCCTCGTGGGTTCCATCACCATTTGTATGAGCAGAGCCTCTTGAAAGCCATCCACAATCTCCTCTACATTTTTCCGATTCCGCAGATGGAGCTTTCCAGTCCGCATCCGGCAGGTTTAAATCTCCCACTTCTTCTTTCTTTCCAAACTTTTGGATATCCACAATCAGATCTTTATCAATTTGCTGCGATTGAGTCGGAGGTCTGTAGACTACACTCACGTAGACAGAAGTTCCATCTTCTCTTTTCAGAGCGATCCATATCGCTTCTTCCTCTCCCCAGGTCCCTTGCATTTCAGTCGCTTGGATATCGATCTTTACATAGAGAGCTACTCCTCCACCTCTTTGACTAGTTCTGTCCTTTCTAAAAAGATTATATCCCGGTATGTTTGCATCCCATCCATGGGATTCATTGAACCATGTCTCTGTGATAGCAACAATATCCAGGTCTCCCTATAAAATCAGGGCTTGCAGATCATAAATTTTATTGCTTAGACTGCGAGCATTTGTGGTCATCGCTTTCCATCTATTTTTCAGCGGTAATTTTTTTTTTTTGCATAGTTTTTTGTTTCGTTTCACATCCTGTTGCAATGCTAAGAAGCGAGTTGCTAATATTGTTTGTGTTGGAATCTTTACTACCATCACATCTTGGCTTTTGCTGGGGGTGGTCTCTATAAAATTGTCCTTCATACATATGCCACCCCCACCTTCTAGTTTAAATGCCTAGAAACATATTGTCTAAATTTGTCCACAAGGATTCTTTTTCCTGCTGTAGTAATATGTAGCCCATCAGTACAATATAGCTTCTTGTCCTTCCATGTATTTCCCCATCCTCCTATGTACCTGAAGCCTTCTTGATGACACCAGGCTTTGAGCCACCTATTGAAGTCCTCTGTGTTTTTAACTCTTTGCTCTCCCTTTCCATATACTGGCAGTACTTCGGAAAAAGCTACAGTCCTTACAAATGTTTTCAAGCCCTCTCCAAGCTCCCAAAAGGCTTTCTGAGCTGCAAGTGTGGAGTTGTCGGTTAGGTCATTTGTTCCCCTTGCTTGCTTTTTGCATTTGCCATGCTGATTCTTGTGTGCTGTTCATGCCAATGGAAAAGATACCCTGCAACAGTATCAGAACTACAGACATTGATAAACACAGATTTTTGTACTCAAAGATCATCTAAGAACAGAAGCCTTAATTATAATAATCAGTTACACATGATTTTAATCCAACTGGATTACTGCAATTCTCTATTTTGGGGATTGTCTCATACTATGATTAAGTTATGTCAAGATATACAAAAATTCTTCAACTAGATTGATAACATTTAGCCCCCATTAACAAATACTTTGTTCTTTGCACTGGCTTCCTGTATTTTAGAAAATCAAATTTAAATACTGTCGTTTGTTTGATATATAAGCTTTTGACAGGAAATGCACCATATTTTCTATCATCAATAGTAGAATATACTGTACCTCTTCAAAATCGCTAAGAGACATTAGGAAATTACAGTGGCCTGCTAGTCAACAGTATCTGTTAGTTGAATCACACAGTCATTTTACATTATGTACACCATTTGAATGGAATGCTTTGTTACTTTATATGAGAATAGCAGACTATGCTGTTGCTTTTAGGAAGCAATTGAAAGCTGCTTATTTTTTTCTTTTAAATGTTCATAGGCCTTAGGTATATAGATGCTTGAAGTATAACTATGATGTTATCATGAGAGCAGTGATATAGGTGCACTGCTTTGATCTTTGATAGAAAGTCTGTTTTTGTGTGTTTTGCATTGTATGGTTTTTATTGCCACAATTATGTATGTTAATTTGTTCCTTGCCATGAGCAAGTTAGCATTTATTTATTTTTAAAAAATAATGTGTTTTCAACCTATTAATCAGGCTCATAAAAGTATAACATTACAAAACTTACAACTTCACTCCCCTTTCTATATTCGCAGGTTTAGGATTCATGAATCCGATTATTCACAAGTCTCTAAACCACCCTGCCACCTCCCTCTTGCCTCTCAAACCTTTCCAAACCTTACTTTTAAAGCCTGGTAGTCTAGCTGTGAAGCGGGGCAGGAGCAATATTCCTATGCTTCTGCCCCATGCAGAACCAAGAACAAAAATGGCCATCGTGAGTTCCCATGGTTATGTGAGACATACAGCCATTTTTGTTTGTGGCTCTGCAAAGGCAGGAGCTTAGGAAGATCGCTCCTGCTTTGCTTCACAGCTAGACCACCAGGTTTTTAAAGTAAGGTGCGGAGAGGTCTAGGAAGCGGGGTGCAAATTTTTCTTATTCACCAGGGGGCTGTGCACCTAACCCCCATGAATATGGAGGGGGAAGTGTATTACATAAGCAAGAAAATTCTTATAGTTTTATCATATCAGACACAAATCCATTGACAAAGATTAAGCAAATCTGCTTGATATCAGTACCTGGTATGTAATTGCTCTGTGGTTCAATTCCAGCTGGAAAATTAGTGTTTTCAGGAATGGAATGGGTATAATCATCAAGAGGAGGCAATTCTGTTAAGATCTCAGTATGCCGAGGCACCAACACAGGAGGCAAAACTAAAACCCAAAAAAAAAAAAAAAAAAGGTAGACATTTAGCAAAAAATGTACCCCTTTAAAAATATCAAATATATATTGTGTCTTTTAGGATTGCAAGCTACAGGAATACAATAACAATGGCAAAATGACAGGCAAAAAGAAGTATTTTTCAATAAAGACTACTCACCATAGAGGACTGTACCCGTATGTCCTCCATGGTTACAAGAAGAGGCCCCCCCATCCCCCCAACTACCCCCTCCCTTCCCACCCATCCCCCCAAAAAAAACCCAACACCACAAAGAGTAACCAAGGTCAGACAGGTGGGGTAGGAAACCATGGAAGTCTGTTTAAAATGCGACTCCGACTCCTTGGAGCTAAAATATCCAAATAAGGAGACCAAATGTTGACAAAGTCTCTACTTCTGTGGTGAGAAGAGTGAGCCATTTGGGCCTCCCATTCCATCAGTTCATGGAGTTTATTTCTCCAATACCAAAAGGAGGGAGATACATCAGTCAACCAAAAATTCAAAATACAATTTTCCCCCCAAATATAACATTTACTCAAAAACAGTTTTTCAGCTGAGGTATATACAGAAAACATAGAGAAGTGAGCAAACAACATATGAAGCACTGAGAGAGGAACAGGAACACGCAGCAGCCCCCCAAAAACCCTGTATGCCCTCAGAAAGCCAAAGACCATGAAAGTAAGAATTCACTTCAATACTACAAGTAGAACAAATTTGGATGTCTACACAACCCATATGATAGGCTTGACTTTGGGAAATGTACGCTCTCAATACATAACATAAGAATTGCCGCTGCTGGGTCAGACCAGTGGTCCACTGTGCCCAGCAGTCTGCTCACGCGGCGGCCCTCTGGTCAAAGATCAGCGCCTTAACTGAGACTAGCCCTACCTAAGTACATTCCGGTTCAGCAGGAACTTGTCTGACTGTCTTGAATCCCTGGAGGGTGATTTTCCCTATGACAGACTCAAAGAGCGTTCCAGTTCTCTACCACTCTCTGGGTGAAGAACAACTTCCTTATGTTTTTGCGGTATGTTCCTTTCTTGCATTTCCTTCCCTCTTGTGTCCCTTTTGATCCGTCTTCCCTGTGATCCAGTGAGCCTTTTCCTCTGTCTTCTGCACGGTATCCTCCGGGTATACCTCTCTCTCTCGGTTGACTGTCAGCTTTCTCCTTCTTCCTAGTTTAAAAACTTTTCTCTTGATGTTGCTTGCCAGAAGCCTCGTTCCTTCTCTGCTGAGGTGGAGTCCATCCTTCCTGTATAGCTTGCTCTTCCCCCAGAACGTCGTCCAGTTGTGCACGAAGTGAAATCCTTCTTCCTCACACCAGCGCCGCATCCATGCATTGACTGCTTGCAGCTCCATCTGCCTCTTCTTGTCGGCCCTGGGTACCAGCAGGATCTCCGAGAATGCTATCCTCTGCGTTCTTTTCTTCAGCTTCTTTCCTAGCATCCGGACAAGAACAGGGATACGTTTAAGAGCTCTAAGCAAAAGATCCACCCCAAGGTCTTGGGCTACAAAGATCGCCTCAGAAAACTGGGACTATTCACCCTTGAGAAGAGAAGACTGAGAGGGGATCTGATAGAGACTTTTAAATTGCTAAAAGTAATTGACATAATGGAGCAAGCTCACTCACCAACAGGGGGAAAGGATGGTGAGCAAGAAACAGCGTTATTCACATTGGCAAATGTAACCCAGTCTCGGACCAGAGGTCATGGCCTGAAGCTGAGAGGAGACACGGCCAAGACAAACGTCAGAAAGTTCTGCTTCACACAGCGAGTAGTGAACGCCTGGAACTCTCTCCCGAAAGAGCTGGTGGAGGAAACCACCGTTCTAGGATTTAAGGGAAAATTGGACGCACATCTTCTTGCAGAAGACATTGAGAGATACGAATGACATTGTATTCGCCAGGGTGTGCCTGGCTGGGCCTCTGCGTGTGCGGAACGCCGGACTAGATGGACCCCGGGTCTGATCCGGTGCAGGCATTTCTTATGTTCTTATGTCTCTCCCTAAATCCCGCTGCCAAGCTGCCTACGAAAAAAGGAGACCAAGATTTTGGCCCCCGGGATCCTCCCCCCTCCTCCAAAAAGGTACAAAATCGTATCCCAAAATCCAAAGATAACAAAACCCCAAGCAAAGACCGCACATAATGCAATAATTGATATTGAGCATAAACAAGCCCGGTAGGGGAGATGCCATGCTGCAGCAACTCATTGCAGGATAGGAGCTTCCCATCATCCCGCAAAACATGGGAAAGACACTCAAAGCCCCCAGCCCGCCATCTACTAAAAACAGAAGGAACTAACCCCGGGGGAAAGGAGAAATTACCAGCCAGAGGCAATAAAACACTAACGTGGGGATCCTGACGCCACAGCCACCACACCTCCCAAAGTGATCTAAACAGGAAACTACCTCTACTGGGAAGAGGCACCTCCACCAGGCGAGCATGAAGAAGAGAGAGGAGGTGAACGGGATAGAAATAATCCCGTTCCAAAGTGGTGTCCAGTATACAGAGTAGTACCCAAAACCCAATCCCGAACATGTCATAAAAGACGAGCCTGATTATAGAGAGCACCCCAAAGCCTGATTATATTCGGCACCCCAAAGCCTCCCCGATCCCAGGAGCCCAACAGCAATCGCCAACGCAATTTAGGCTTCCTACCTCCCCAGCAAAACTTAGATAACAAAGAGTATAAGGCCCATACATCTTTCTGCAAGAGACAGAAGGGAAGTGTCTGGAGAACATATAGCCACTTTGGGAACAAAACCATGCAAAATAAGTGCACCCCCCCCTCTTCAAGTAGCCAGAACAGAGCTGGTAATAGAAAGCAGACGGTCCACGTTCAAGCGATAAAGCTGTCGAACATTCATAGACAACTGGATCCCTAAGTACCGAAAAGACCCGGCCCATTTCAAAGGAAAATCTCCTCCCCAGGACCCCCGAAGGTGCACAGAGGAGGCAATCGCCTCTGATTTCTTCAGATTCAGAGCAAAGCTGGAAAAGTCCCCATATTCCTGAACATTTTCCAAAAGAGTGGATAAGGACCGATGTGGGTTAGTCAAAAAAGACCAAAAGGTCGCCAGCAAATGCCGCAACCTTAAAATGAGTAGCTCCCAAGTGAAGGCCGCTGATGTCCATATTAGATTGCAGCTCTCGAATCAAAGGGTCCAAAGGATAGCGCAAACAAGAGCAGCAATAGAGGGCAGCCCTGACAAATCGCAAAGGGGGTCGAGAGACTCCCATTCACCGAGATCTGCGCTACCAGGTTGCCGTACAATGCTTGAACAGCATTAAATTTAAAAAAAGGGCCCCACCCTGTACACATGAAACACAGCAAACAGGAACCCCCACCTCACCCAGTCAAAAGCCTTTTCAGCTTCAAAGCTGATAAGTAAGGAGGGGGGTTCCTTCCACACTAGCCTTCTGCAAGGCCAACAAAATACATTGAATATTCTTAGACACTGGTCGGTCACACACAAATTCCACCTGCTGTTCAGACACTAAAGAGGGCAGCACCTGGGCCAAACAATTAGCAAGGACCATAGCCATCAGTTTTGTCTTAAAATTCAGCAAGGATATGGGCCTATAAGATTCCGGCAAAGCTGGATCCCGTCCTGGCTTGGGAAGGACAATATTCTGGGCCAGATTCAAATACCAAGGGAGGAAGCCCTTAACCACACTTAAGTTAAAGATATCCGCCAACACCGGAGCAATCTCCTCTATGAGCAACTTATAAAAGTCACCTCGATTCCCGTCTGGCCCTAGCGCTTTGCCCAAAGGGCTAGCACGAATCACTCATTATACCTCCTCAGCAGTAACAGAATGCTTCAACATATCTGAATCCCCAACGGAGAGACGAAGCAAATCCAAACTATCTAAATAATTCCTCCCATCTAAGAGATCCGGGCTCGAGTCATACAAAGCTGCAAAAAAGTCCGCAAAATATTATCTACTTCCTCCGTTTTATGATAAAGGGTACCCTGAGAGTCACGCATGGCCGTAATACCCGCGGACCCTTGATGAGAGCGGACCAAATGAGCCAACATTCGGCTACTCTTGTTAGCAAACCTAAATAGCTGAAACTTAGAATGGTCCCTGTTCCTCTGCGCCACTGGTGTAGGAACTTATTCAGTTCTTGCTGCGCCTCCAACAGCTGTGTCTTAAGTGCCAACGAAGCCCGACAGGCATAATGCCTCCTCAAAACTGTCATCCTACGCTCCAGCACAATAATTGCTCGATAGCGCGCTTTAGCCTCAAAGGCCATGATTTTCCTTCTGTAACACTGCTTTTGCCGTTTCCCAATACAGGATGGCATCCTCCCTATGATCCCGACTGTTATGCTTAAAATCCCCCCACTTGTGTAATACAAATGACAAGGGAATTTCCAATGGGCCCCACCCCCCGGGAGGGCTCCCAACACCAGTAAAGCCTCACCCACCCATGATCAGAAATTTCAATGGTGCTGATCACTACCTCCTGTACAACAGGAAGCAACTCTCTAGAAATAAGGATAAGATCAATTCGAGATAGAATCCCATGGGCTCGAGAAAGATGAGAGTATTCCCAATCCATCGGATGTAAAACTCTCCAGATATCCAGAAGGCCGAAAGAAGCCAATAGTACAGCCCCTGTGCTAGTCTTAAGAGTCTCTCTCCCAGAAGAGGCCGAGCGATCTAGCCTCGGGTCAGAAACTTCATTAAAAGCCCCCCCTCCCCCATTGATCATGGGAAGATTCCCAAATTGCAATAATTGGTTACGCAGCATCCGAAAGAATTTGCCTGGGGGATTGTTAGGAGCACAAAGATTACATAAAAGTAAGGACTTATTATTAAGAGTCATTAAGGGGATAAGGTAGTGCCCCTTAGGATCCCTGATAACTTTGAGTCTGCAAAGAAAGACCCTTACAGATCAAAATCTCCACTCCCCCCTAGGGCTGGGGCCTCCAAATGGTCACCCACCCACCAAATACAGAGTTTAGCATGTTCTCCGGAGAACAACCTGGTTTCCTGCAAAAAAGGCCAAAGAAGTCTTTGTACGGCTAAACAATTTTAGCATTTTGTACCGTTTAAAGGGGGAATGGATATCCCCCCACAATCCATAGTCAAACAAACTAAGAAAAGAGAAAAATGCAGATACAGATAAACCCGTTTCGTGAAACCAGAGGGGTGTCCCAGCCACCCCCCCCCCCCCACTCGCAACATATTCCAAGGATCTAGCCAGACCCCCCACCTGTCTTAACCAAAGAAAACCCCTGTCCCCAACCATATCCACCTTACCCTGTCCCACATTCCCTCTCTCGCCCTCCCAACTGCCCCCCAACCCATCCCCTACACCACACACCAATGGGTGTCACTTCCAGAAAGCAGTATACACCTACTACATGATCCCCACAACAGCGCCCTATATCCAAACCCCTCTTTCCCGGGTCCCCAAAAGAGCAGACACAATCCCCCCTCCCCCCCCCCAGTGTACAAAACCCGATGGCTCCTGGAGAGAAAGAAAAAAGGGGCACAAGGTATGAATGGAGCACCTGGACAAGAGGAAATAATCAAAAGAACAGGAAATCCATTACCCCCCACAACACAGCAGCACAGAAGAAAGAGGACCCAAAGAGGTAACCCTGTAAAATCCCAATACAGCAAAACAAATTGGCCAAATCCCAAGCCCATACCCCCAGCTCCCCACCACCGCAGAGCTGAGCTATCTAGAAAGGGTAGAACTGCCGGTCAGACTAAAATGCACACCCAGGTCCAATCATATAATCACAAAGCTCAGCAGCATAAATCCACAGAACCAAAAAAAAAAAAAAAAGGGGGGGGGGAGGCAGAGGGAAACAACCCAGGAAATAAGTGCAATACCATAACATCAGAACTGTTCTGCAAAGCCCCGAATCCACTCCCACCATGGAGTAGCTAGCAAAGTAGAGGAAAACCACAACACCAGACATAACTCCCAAACTGACATCCCCTACACACTCCGGACACACCATCTCCACTCACCCACACAGAACCCAGCCAAACCAAAAAGATCCCCATCACAAAAGCCCACATACACCACCAGCACGTGCTCACCCACCCCCACCCCAGCAAATACCATAGGCACACAACTGCGTCCCGCTCCCATCCCCAAGGGAGGGCGCGATCAAGGCCAAACCAGGTCCAATGCAAGGCAAAAATGCTCCTCTCCAGGGGCCTATACAAAAAGCCTCAAGTCACAGTTCAGACCCTGAAGAGACTACCAACATAGCCCAAGTAAAACCTGCAGAGCTCACGGGGTGGCTTCGGGAATCTTCTCTTCCACAAAGTGCTGAGCAGCCTCTGGAGAGTCAAAGTGATGCACTTTACCCGAGTGCATCACCCGTAAGCATGCTGGATACTGAAGAGAAAAGGGTATATTGTGTCAGACAAGACTGGTACACAGAGGGGAAAACTTGCGGAGAGACTGGGAGACCTCCGCAGAGTAGTCCTGGAACCAGAGGACGGATTTGTTGTTCCATTGTAGTTTCTTCCCCTGATGCAGGGCCTGGAGTACCTCTATCTTATGCTGGTAATTCAGAAGATGGCAGATAACCACCCTCGGGCAATCAGCACCATCCCTCTGCAGCCCCAGGCGATGGGCCCGTTCAATATGCATAAGGCCCAGCTTTTGCGGGAGTGCGAGGGAATCCATCAGCCATTGTTCCAAGATGTCACCCAGGTCACCCTCCACAATAGACTCAGGCAGGCCAATAAACCAGAGATTGTATCTCATCAGGGAAAAAATTTTGCATGTTCTCTAGCGACACTATCCCCTTTTGGATCAAAAAGAATGGCTATGCTCTCTAGACCTCAAAGAGGCTTTTACATATATTTCCATTCATCCAGACCACAGGAAGTTTCTTCGATTCCAAATAGCTCATCAACATTATCAATGCAAGGTTCTTCCTTTCGGCATGGAGTCCTCTCCAAGAGTTTTCACAAAATGTCTGGTAGTTGTGGCAGCAACACTTCAAACTTATGGTCTACAAGTGTTTCCCTATCTGGACATCTCCTCAGGCAGTTTGCTTGGCAACAAAATTAACCATAGAATTTCTTCAACAATTGGAGTTCGAAGTCAATTTTCCAAAGTCTCAACTACAACTCTCTCAACATCTCCAATTTATAGGAGCCATATTAGACACTAATCAGTTACGAGCTTATCTTCCTCAACAGATACAAGACAATATAACTCATCTTTGCGATAAAGTCTCTACTCTGCAAATACTGTCAGCCAGCTAGAAGATGCGACTCATAGGACTCAAAGCATCCACAGTTCATATTACCCCATTCACTCGACTACATCACAGGGTGCCTCGGTGGTCTCAGACCTTCGACCCTTTATCCAAGAAAATCAATGTTGTTTCACCACTCACTCACTGTAACATCAGAAACACTTTCCTCGTTTGTAAGCACTAAGTCCAGTCTGACCCCCATCCTGGTGGGTTCCATTACCAACTGATGGAACAGTTCTCCTTGGCGATACTTGAAAGGGTCCAGAGAAGAGCGACGAAAATGATAAAAGGTATGGAAAACCTTTCATATACAGACAGGTTGGGAAGGCTGGGGCTCTTCTCCCTTGAAAAGAGGAGACTCAGAGGAGATATGATAGAGACTTTCAAGATCATGAAAGGCATAGAGAAGGTAGAAAGGGACAGATTCTTCAGATTATTGGGAACCACAAGCACAAGGGGGCACTCAGAGAAGCTGAAAGGGGACAATTTTAGAACCAATGCTAGGAAGTTCTTTTTTACACAGAGGGTGGTGGACACCTGGAATGCTCTTCCGGAGGTTGTGATAGGACAGAGTACACTACGGGGGTTCAAAGAAGGATTGGATAAATTCCTGAACGATAGGGGGATTGAGGGATACAGATAGAGGTAGAGATAGGTTTTAGGCAGAGTATGGATAGAAGGATAAAAGGGATCAAAGGGCTTAGAGAAGGATCACATTACAGATCATGGGCCTGATGGGCTGCCGCGGTTGCGGACTGCTGGGCACGATGGACCTCTGGTCAGATCCAGTGGAGGCAACTTCTTATGTTCTTATGTTGTAAAGAATCAAGGATCTCCCTACTTCCAGAAGACCCCACAAAAGGAATACCCCAATCAATATCCAGCATGTTAATACCACCTATTAGCAGGCCTTTCTCTTTTTTAGATATATTCTGAATGCCTACTATTAAATCTCTATCTACTTCTTTTGTCTTTGAAGGAGGCCTGTAAATATATTCACCATTCCTTCTTTCCAAATTGATCCACAGTGCCTCTTTGCCCTGCAGATCCTGCAATTGTGTGGCTTTAATGTGATCTTTAACAGGGGTCTCAAAGTCCCTCCTTGAGGGCCGCAATCCAGTCAGGTTTTCAGGATTTCCCCAATGAATATGCATGAGATCTATGCACATTCATTGGGGAAATCCTGAAAAACCGACTGGATTGCGGCCCTCAAGGAGGGACTTTGAGATCCCTGATCTTTAAAATATAATGCTGCTACTCCTCCTTTTCTTCCTACCCTGTGTTTCCTGAATAGAATATAGCCCGGTATAACAACATCCTAGTTATAGTTCTCTGTTAACCATGTCTCTGTGATCACCACCTGGGTGATTAAGTGACTTGCCCAGGGTCACAAGGAGAAAGAGAGAGAAAAAGAGAGAGAAAGAAATTGAGGAATGAACTTCACCTTTGAAGATTTGGTACGAGCAATTTTTTAGAAAACCCTTAAACCAATTTAATACATGGCTAGAAATCCCTATGGCAGGGGTAGGGAACTCCGGTCCTCGAGAGCCATATTCCAGTCAGGTTTTCAGAATTTCCCCAATGAATATGCATTGAAAACAGTGCATGCAAATAGATTTCATGCATATTCATTGGGGAAATCCTGAAAACCCGACTGGAATAAGGCTCTCGAGGACCGGAGTTCCCTACCCCTGCCCTATGGCATCTAAACATTCAAGTATAATATCATGATCTACTCCAGGGACTGAACGGGCAGCTGCTGATTCTTCTTCAGGTTGACAATCCATCCCAGGCCTTGAACGGTCAACAAGACAGTCTAAACCAGTGGTATTCAGCCCAGTCCTCGGGGACCACCTTACCAGTCAGGTTTTCAAAGTCTCTTTCTTCGTTGGGAAATCTGCTGCAAAACTTAAAGCTTAAATTTTTTATTTATGCAGACGATATTACTATAGTCATCCCTCTTATCAGTTTGTCTCCTGAATTTATTAATTTCCTTACATTCATTATAAATCAGATTGAGCTTTGGATCGCACACGCAATGGCTATCTGTTTACCTATCCATCCCCAAAGGGATGCACCTACAAAAGATTCCTTAACAAAACTCTCTCATTCCAAGCTGGCAGATGGACTGACTGCCTGACTACCCTCATCTCATCTGCTCCATCCTATTCATCCTTCAGAAAATCTCTCAAATCTTACCTCTTTGATAAATTTCTTTAGTGTCTGCTCTGAACTGCATTGTACATTCTCTTACATTGTATCCTCGCTGTACATGCAAAGTCTCTTGCATTGTAAACTGCTCTCAACTGCACTGTACTTTCTCATGCATTGTATCTTCGCTGTATATGTACAGTCTCTTACATTGTAAACTGCCCACAACTGCATTGTACATTCTCTTGCATTGTATCTTTGCTGTATATGTACAGTCTCTTGCAATGTAAACCGCTCTGAACTGTTTGTGGTATTGCGGTATACAAAAAATAAAGTTAAAGTTAAGTTAAAGTTAATTTTTTTTTCTAGCGACACTTAATGACAAGCTCAAAGAAACAATGATACAGGTGAATAGGTTGGATTATAAAATAGAATAATCTATAAAAATATTGGGGGTTATGTTGGATAAACATCTTACATTGGAAAATCATACTAATTTTCTAAGAAATGTTTCTCAGTGCTTTGGAAGCTCCGCACCATTAAGAAGTACTTTGACGAAACCTCTTTTCGGCTGTTGGTGCAATCTTCCATTTTAAGTATTCTTGACTACTGTAATATCGTATATTTAGGGGCCCCTATGAAAATTTTAAAGAGACAGAGTAGTTCAAAATACTGCGGTCCACCTTATTTACGGTTTAAAAAAAATGGGAACATGTCTCTCCTTCCTACCTGAAACTACACTGGTTGCCGGTGTAGTTCAGAGTGCTGTTCAAGTTTTCATGCATCTGTTGCACTGAAGCAATGACCGACCAGTCTCCATACAAAAATGAGGCACTTTTGAGACCAGCACTGATGTACTTGGGGTCCAGGATGGGCCTCCAATCGTCAGAGCCTTTCTTGGGCATGACAAAGTATAGGAGTATCTGCCAGAGCTCTAGTTTGGTTCTGGTACCCATTCAATCACATGAATAGCAAGCAACCTTTGGACAGTCGCCTGCACCTGGGCTGCTTCCGCCAGTCTCCCCAAAGGTGAGTCCACAAACCAGGCAGAGAGAGGACACACAAACTCCAACTTGTAGCCATCCATGATGATTTCCAGAACCCATTGGTTGGTCATGATAGCTTCCCAAGGTTCCAGAAGTCGTCCTGCCTCCAATCTTGCTCGTGGAGGCTGGAGGCCTGGCATCATTGCAACTTCTTGGGCTAACCCCCTAAGCAGAAGATGGAGCCCAGGGATTTTCTATTTCCGGATATAATCTCTGCCATGGGCTCTAAAAGGACCTCTGGGATGAGGATCCAGAGGAGAGAAGGTGTGAGCCTTGAAAGAACCCATGGGCCTGCCCTTTAGAAGTCCTAGGTTTGCTGTCTGGGAGTCACTTCGGATGGAGATCCTGGATGCTAGCCAAGAGGTCATCCAACCCCTGACCAAACATCATATTGCCCCTGAAAGGAAGCCTGCCGACAGTGGCTTTGGAGGTAGAATCCCCAGGATTCTGTGAGCAGACATAGAATAAGCGGAGTTACTGCAGCAGATTTGCAACCTATCCTTAAAAACGGGGGTAATACCGGAGGACTGGAGGATAGCAAATGTTACACCTATATTCAAGAAGGGATCCAGAGGCGACCCGGGGAACTATAGACCGGTCAGCTTAACCTCAGTTCCGGGGAAGATGGCCGAAGCGCTAATCAAGGACAGTATCAATGAGCAAATAGAAAGAAATAAGCTGATGAGAACAAGCCAGCACGGTTTCTGTACTGGAAGATCTAGACAAACGAACATGCTGCACTTCTTCGAAGGGATAAGTGAACATTTGGACAAAGGTGACCCCATAGACATAGTATACCTGGACTTCCAGAAAGCCTTTGACAAAGTACCTCACGAGCGCCTACTAAGGAAACTGTGGAACCACGGGGTGGAAGGAGACATACACAGATGGATCGGTAACTGGCTGGCGAACAGGAAGCAGAGGGTAGGAGTAAAGGGACACTATTCTGACTGGAAAGGGGTCATGAGTGGGGTCCCACAGGGGTCAGTGCTGGGACCACTGCTATTCAATATATTTATTAATGACCTGGAAACAGGGACAAAGTGCGAAGTTGTTAAATTTGCAGATGACACGAAACTCTCCAGTAAGGTTAGATCTGTAGAGGAATGTAAAGAACTTCAAGGGGACCTGAACAAACTGAGTGAGTGGACAAATAAATGGCAGATGAGCTTCAATGTAGAGAAATGTAAAGTTAGAAACATAGAAAGATGACGGCAGAAAAGGGCCAAGGCCCATCAAGTCTGCCCACTCTATAGACCCTCCCCTTAATATTATACAATGTTTTACCCTGACCCACTTAGGGATCCCACATGGGCGTCCCATTTATTCTTAAAAGTTATGCACATAGGGAAAGGGAACCCGATGTACAACTACACAATGGGGGGGGGGGGTTGTTCTGGGGGAAGGCAACCTAGAAAAGGACTTGGGGGTTTTGGTAGATAGAACAATGAAACCGGCGGCACAGTGTGCAGCGGCCTCAAAAAAGGCAAACAGAATGTTGGGCATTATCAAAAAAGGTATCACTACCAGAACCAAAGAAGTTATCCTCCCGCTGTATAGGGCGATGGTGCGACTGCATCTGGAGTACTGCGTCCAGTACTGGTCGCCGTACTTTAAGAAGGATATGGCGATTCTCGAGAGGGTCCAGAGAAGAGCGACAAAAATGATAAAGGGCATGGAAAACCTCTCATATGCTGAGAGGCTGGAGCTCTTTTCCCTGGAAAAGCGGAGACTTAGAGGGGATATGATAGAAACTCATAAGATCATGAAGGGTATAGTGAAGGTAGAGAGGGACAGATTCTTCAGACTAGCAGGGGCAACAAAAACTAGAGGGCACTCAAAAAAATTGAAGGGAGATAGGTTCAGAACAAATGCTAGAAAGTTCTTCTTCACGCAGAGGGTGGTGAACACCTGGAATACGCTTCCAGAGGAGGTGGTAGAGCAGAGTACGACTTTGGGGTTCAAAAGGGGATTGGACGAGTTCATGAAGGAAAAGGGGATCCAGGGGTACAATTAAAGGGTTACTATACAGTACAGAAGGCTGTAAAGTAATAGAGTAGTAGAGTAATAGATCACTACAGGTCATTGACCTGGGGGGCCACCGCGGGAGCAGACTGCTGGGTGTGATGGACCTATGGTCTGACTCAGCAGAGGCAATGCTTATGTGCTTATGACTCTGCCCCACTACCTGAAGCAGATCATACAATGCATCAGCCACAAAATCCACTCCCATCAGCAACAGCTGGGTTTGGGGGGGTAGGGGGGGATCTGAATACGCGCCACTCAGGTCTTGCAATTTAGAATAGCACATTAAAGCCACAAAGGAAGATGCTGTAGCAGCCTGCACTTCCAGAGAAAAAGCCTCAAACTGCCTCTTGAGCAACATGTCCAGTCTGCGATACTGATGATCCTTAAGCTGATAAAGAAAAGGCTGAATTACTTAAATATTTCTGTTTTGTGTTCAAGGCTGAAGTGCCGGGAGCGGGACCGCAGAAGACAAACGTGAATAGTGATGGAGGAGTAATAGACCCTGATCGATTTTCGGAGGGTTGTGTGATGATCTTAAGGTGGTCAAACAGGTTGAAAAGCTAGAAGAAAGCTATGTTGCATAGGGAGAGGTATGGCCAGAAGAACAAAAAGGAGTTATTGATGTTTCTGTATAAGACTCTGGCGAGACCTCATTTAGAATATTGCGTACAATTCTGGAGGTCGCACCTTCAAAAAGATATAAAAAGGATGGAGTCGGTCCAGAGGAAGGCTACTAAAATGGTGTATGGTCTTCGTGATAAGGCGTATGGGGACAGACTTAAAGATCTCAATCGTATACTTTGGAGGAAAGATGGGAGAGGGGAGATATGATAGATGTTTAAGTACCTATGTAATATAAATGTGCATGTGTCGAGTCTCTTTCATTTGAAAGAAAACTCTGCAATGAGAGGGAATAGGATGAAGTTAAGAGGTGATAGGCTCCGGAGTAATCTGAGGAAATACTTTTTTACGGAAGGGTGGTAGCTGCGTAAAACAGTCTCCCGGAAGAGGTAGTGGAAACAAACTGTCTGAATTCAAGAGGGCCTGGGATAGGCACGTGGGATCACTTAGAGAGAGAAACAGATACTGGTTACTGGATGGGCAGACTAGATGGGCCATTTGGCCTTTATCTGCCGTCATGTTTCTAAGCCCCTCTGAGAAGGGATGTGCGCTTAGACACCTCAGTTAACAGAGACAATTGAAACTTCTGATCCGGGTGCCACGGAAAGGCAGTAGGGTGAGAGCGGACCCCCGCTCAACAGGGATCAATAGGAAGTAGGCTGAGGAGAATCAGTTTTGAGCTCCTTCAGAGATGCAATGAGAGGATCCATCAGAGAAGCAGACTTGAACAACCTGCAATCTGAGGGGTCCTTGCTCTGGTTCACAGCAGCACTCACACCCTGAATCACTTTGTCCAGTTTCATATCATCTCTGACCAAGGCTTCTTCCTAGGAGAGAGGATAAGCGTCTAGGTAATCATCTTCAGGAACTCCATTCGAACAGCTGTCGGTGTCCAGGGGAGACATAGGCCTCTGTGGTGAAACAGATGTTGGAACACGGTGAGGCTGCACAGATGGTCACTCTCTAGCTGACCCAGAAGGTGCTGCAGTGCCGCCAACACAGGCTTGCCAAAGCAAGTCCCAGTCAAGCATGTAAGAGCAAAGAGCAGTGTTTCTCAACTCGGTTCTGGAGTACCCCCTTGCCAGTCAGGTTTTCAGGATATCCACAATGAATCTGCATAAACTTGATTGCACACACTACCTCCATTATATGCAAATTTCTTTCAAGCATAGTCACTGTAGATATCTTGAAAACCTGACTGGCAAGGGGGCACTCCAGGCAGAGTTGAGAAATACTGGCACAGAGGACCGAGAACCTCCTTCAAAAGGAGGGTTAGAGCACTTTTTCGCTTTGGGGCCATCAGAACCTTTATTAGGCATTGATGCCGCATCATGGGGCCACAAGAGGATAAAATTGTCCCCTATACATCCCAACAGTCATTTGATGGCATTAATAAGGTGGTCAGAGGCTGAACCCAAAGTTCCCACCTCCCCAGCATGCGTGGCGAATACGCGGCACAAGGGCGCTCTTCAGGTGCCCAACCAGCACAAACTTTCATGAATTCATGTTACTGGATCATGATGACTCCGTCCCTGATGGTTAGAATATAAAATGAAAGTTTCTGAAGAAGTTTGAGAACTTAAGAATTTAAATCAGGAAAAATCCCAAGATGGCAGCCGTTAGATTTCTTGCTGAAAAAATTATTTTATTAAGTCGATTTTCTAGCCCATCCTCCGAAAAGAGCCCAGAATGGGTTACAAATTTACATACATAGTAAAAGGCTAGCAACAAGGTTACAAGTTGGCATATGAGCAAACATACATAACAGCGATTAGGGACACGGTAGGCATATTCTTCATAAAAGAGTGATGCTCCTTTAAACTTCTGATATAGGTGTAAAACAACCTAGAGTCAATTTCAAATGATTTTGAGTAAAATTGAGGTGTTTTTGATGCATATTAAGATGGATTTAAAAAATCTAAGAGAGACATCACAGCCGCAATTTCGTGCCAAAAACTGCCCGTGACAGCAATATTAAAAGCCCAAAAAATTCAAAAAAGGGGTTTTTGGAGGTGGGGGACTTAAATCCTAAACCGCAAAACCTCCCAAAAGTTGGATTTTCATACTATCCTCCCTCTTCCTCCCCTCCCCCAAATGTCTCCGATAGATCGTGATAGGCCCTACTCACAATCATGTCAGGTGCCTACCGGCATCAGCTTCACACAGCAGCTGGGCTCTGAAGATTTTCTGCTTCAGACAAGCAAGCAGATCCTCCAGAAGCTTGTCTTTTTGGGCTGTCTTTTAGTCAGTCCAAAGAGACACCTTTGACCCCTCAGGCTCCAGACATGTCTTCAAGGGGCAGATGCAACTGGCACCCACCAATCCTTCAGGACCAATATGGGGGCCAGAAAGCACAGTTACTTACTAACAGGTGTTATCCAGGGACAGCAGGCAGATATTCTCTACATGTGGGTGACGTCACCGACGGAGCTCCCTAGCAGACGTTTTCGCAAGCAGACTTGCTCGAAGACCTTCAGGCTTGCGATTGGCCCGCGCGTGCCCCTCCCACCCTGCCTAGGGCATGCGTCTCCTCAGCGTGTCCTCAGTTCAGATAGCTAGCAAAGAAGCCAACCACGTGGAGGTGGGTGGGTTGCGAGAATATCTGCCTGCTGTCCCTGGATAACACCTGTTATGGTATGTAATTGTGCTTTATCCCAGGACAAGCAGGCACATATTCTCTACATGTGGGAGATCTCCAAGCTAAACAGAATGGGATGGAGGGAGAGTTAGGAATTCAGGAGAACAGATTTCGCAACACCGACTGGCCAAAATGGCCATCACGCCTGGAGAAAGCATCCAGACAGTAATGCGAGGTGAACGTATGGACCACGTGGCAGCTTTACAGATTTCCTCGGTGGGAGTCGAGCGGAGGAAAACAACAAACGCCGCCATCGCTCTGACCTTGTGGCCTGTGACTCGACCCGGCAGGGAGAGATCAGCCTGAGCGTAACAGAAAGAGATACAAGCGGCCAACCAGTTAGAAATAGTCCGCTTAGAAACCGAGCGACCCAAGTGATTGGGATTGAAAGAGAGGAACAGCTGGGGAGCAGAACAATGAGGAGCGGTGCACTTCAAGTAGAATGCCAGAGCACGTTTACAATCAAGAAAATGTAGAGCCACTGCTCCAGGGTGAGAATGGGGCTTCGGAAAAAAACACAGGAAGAACAATGGATTGGTTGATATGAAAATCAGAAACAATCTTAGGCAAGAACTTAGGATGGGTATGGAGGACCACCTTATTACGATGGAAGACAGTGAAAGGTGGGTCCACCACCAAGGCTTGAAGCTCACCAACCCGACGGGCAGAAGTGAGAGCTATAAGAAACACAACCTTTCAAGTAAGATACTTCAAGTGAGCCCTTGCTAGCGGCTCGAACGGGGGTTTCATCAATTGAGCAAGGACCACATTAAGATCCCAAACCACCGGAGGAGGTTTAAGGGACGGATGAACGTGGAAAAGGCCTTTCATGAAGCGTGAAACTACAGGATGAACAGAGATAGGCTTCCCGTCAATCGGCTGATGAAAAGCAGCAATGGCACTAAGGTGGACTCGAACCAAAGAGGACTTGAGCCCAGCACCAGACAAATGCAACAGATAATCCAGGACAGCCGATAAGGAGGCAGACAGCGGCTCCTGCTGCCAAGTAGAACACCAGGAAGAAAAGCGGGTCCACTTCTGATGGTAACATGGGAGAGTGGACTCCTTCCGAGATGCTTCCAGGACATCCAGCACAGGCTGGGAGAACTAGAACGAGGGCATTAAGTCTCGAGGAACCAAGCCGTTAAGTGCAGAGACTGGAGGTTGGGTTGGAGCAGAGAACCCTGACTCTGCGTAAGCAGAGAAGGAAAAACAGGCAGAGGAAGAGGTTCCCTGGAACTGAGTTGCAACAGAAGGGAGAACCACAGCTGTCGGAGCCACCGAAGAGCTATCAGAATCATGGTGGCATACGAAGACCTGAGCTTGACGAGAGTCTTCAGAATCAGAGGGAATGGAGGAAACGCATACAGGAACTCGTTCGTCCAATCCAGAAGGAAGGCATCCGCCTCGATCCTGAGAGGGGTGTAAACCCTGGAGCAGAAGCAGGGCAACTTGTGAGTGAGGGGGGGACGCGAACAGATCGACGTTCGGAGTCCCCCAATGAGCAAACACCTGACACAGGGTCACGGAGTGGAGGGACCACTCGTGAGGCTGCAGAAGATGACTCAACTTGTCTTCCAGACAGTTTCGCTGGCCCTGAATGTAGACAGGTCGAATGAATATGATGTGGCGGATGGCCCAATCCCAGAGCCACATTGCTTCCTGGCACAGGGACCTGGACCCCGTGCCCCCGTTTGTTGATAGAATACATGGCGACCTGGTTGTCTGTGCGAACTAGCACCACCCGGTCGCGAAGCAGGTGACAAAAGGCTTTCAGAGCTAGGAAAATCGCTTGAAGCTCCAGAAGATTGATGTGACAAAGGCGGTCGGCACGGGACCAAAGACCCTGGGTGCACAGACCGTCCAGATGAGCCCCCCAAGCACAGGTCGACGAGTCTGTCGTGAGGACCTTTTGCGGAAGAGGAGCATGAAACAGAAAACCTCTGGAAAGATTGGAAGAGAGCATCCACCAACGGAGAGACCTCTTCAACAAAGGAGTCACGATAATGCGTCGAGAGAGAGAGGATCCTGAACCTGGTTCCATTGGGACGCAAGAGTCCATTGAGGAATACGGAGATGAAGTCTGGCAAAAGGAGTCACGTGAACCGTGGAGGCCATGTGACCTAGGAGGACCATCATGAGTCGAGCCGGCGCCGAGGGCAGATGGGTCACCCTTCAGCACAAACGGATAAGGGCCTCCTGACGAGGCTGAGGCAAGAAGGAGCGGAGACGAACCGTGTCCAGGACCACTCCGATGAACTCAAGAGACTGGGACAGGCAGAGGAGACTTGGGAAAGTTCACATCGAAGCCGAGACTCTGAAGGAGCAAGATGGTTTGACTTGTCCCTCACAGGACTTCGTTGCGAGAAGACGCTTTGATTAACCAGTCGTCGAGGTAGGGAAACACCTGCAGGCCGGAGGCGCAGGGCCATAGCCACCACAACCTGACATTTCGTGAAAACCCTCGGAGAGGACGCCAGGCCGAAGGGAAGAACACGATACTGGAGATGGAGATCCTCCACCCAGAATCTCAAAATACCAGCGAGAGGCCGGATGTATCGGAATGTGCGTGTACGCCTCCTTGAGGTCCAGTGAGCACAGCCAGTCCCCCTCGTCCAAGAGGGGATACAACGTGGGAAGGGTGAGCATTCTGAATCGTTCCCGGACCAGAAACTTGTTCAGATCCCATTCAAACTACCGTAAAACTACTAGGAATGTCTATAGACCGATGCTGCACCATGCAACCGCAAATAAATAAAACAATACAGAAATCCTTCGCAGTGATGAGAAACCTAAGACAAGTCAGGAAATTCTTCAAAAAACACAATTCCAGCTTATACTACAATCCCTAATCCTGTCTACTAGATTACTGCAACATCTTCTACCTCCTCTGCCCTTCTACAATGACTAAACAACTACAAACAATCCAAAATACAGCTCTGAGACTGATCTACTCATTGAGAAAACACGACCATATTACAGAAGCATACATCAACTCACATTGGCTACCAATCCAAGAAAGAATACTATTTAAATTCTACTGTATGTTATTTAAAGCCTTAAACGGAGACAGCCCAACCTACCTGAACAACCACCTCATCCAAATCAGATATAGAAAAACACACCCCATTCACACACCCCTCGATCAAAGAAGTAAAACGGAAAAATCTATACGATGGCCTCCTGGCCACTCAAGCAGCTAAACTAGATAACCAAATCTCCAGATAACAACACCAGACTACAAGATGTTCAGAAAAGAAATAAAAACTATACTCTTCAAGAAATTCCTGAAACAGCCCTAACTTCAGAAAAGAAATAAAAACTACATTCTTCAAGAAATTCCTGAAACAGCCCTAACTTCAAACTTACCGTCCTTCCCCCCCCCCCTCTCTTCCCGCCACACAGAAACTACATAACCTACTCTTTACCTCTCCAGAAAGGACAAATGTTCTTCCATTGTAACCCTCCGTTTTTTATTTCTTTTGTAATCCACCTTGAACCGCAAGGTAATGGCGGAATAGAAATCTCTAATGTAATGTAATGTAACCTCTCTTTTGGTCTTTACTTTAGAACTTAGAAATCTTCCTTTTTATGATAAAAGATTTGGATATTTCCCGATTGAGTTATTTCTGGTAGTGCATTTAATTTCAGTTATTGACTTAATAAACTACCGTATTTTCACGCATTATAACGCACGCGTTATACACTATTTTACAAACCAAGTATAACCATGCGCATTATATTCGTGAGCGCGTTGTTCAAATTTTTTTTTACATAGTTCCCCCCCCACGACGTCCGATTCACCCCGCAGGACCGCTCGCACCCCCACCCCGAAGGACCGCTCGCACCCCCACAGCCTCCCACCTCCCCCCCCATCATGGAGAAGCTGCCTACCGTTGTCCTGCTGCTTCCTCTGCCGGCGGTCCTGCCCCTTCTCTGAGCCCTGCGTCTGCGCTGCTTCCTCTTCCGGCGGTCCCGCCCTTTCTCTGACGTCAGAGAAAGGGCGGGACCGCCGGAAGAGGAAGCAGCGCAGACGCAGGGCTCAGAGAAGGGGCGGGACCGCCGGCAGAGGAAGCAGCAGGACAACGGTAGGCAGCTTCTCCATGATGGGGGGGTGGGAGGCTGTGGGGGTGTGAGCGGTCCATCGGGGTGGGGGTGCGAGCGGTCCTGCAAGGGGGTGAATCAGACGTCGGGGGAGGGGGGCATCAGGCTTTCAGGGTGGGGACAGGACTTCAAGGGGGGACAGGACTTCAAGGGGGAGAGGGGTTATTCCGTGTCAAGTGATCAAGGGCTCCTGCATGACCATCACGGATTTTGATAAAACTTTATGCACAAAGTCCCACATATTTCAAACGAACTTTGGTAAAGTTTTAGTTTCGCCTGTGGAATATTCGTGGAGATATAGCCATTTGTTTGACCCCATACTGCAATGACATACAGTACGACAGTGACATTCTGACAACTTTGAGACACAATATCTCACGAGCTATGTTTCCAAAAAACCTGAAACTTAGCTACCCTGCACAACTTTTGGAGCTCTATTCAGTGCTACCAATAATAATTTTTGTCGAGCACTGAGTGAATGGCTGAATTACAGTAAACTTGGCCGAAAAAATTAGTGCTCCAAAAAAAGTCAAAGTTTGACATTACTTAGCTCCCACAATAATTGAGTAATAAATGCGAAATTTGGCACATAATGTCTCAGTACAACGTTGTTTTCAAAAGTACAATTTCAACCTCCAAGCTCTTTCCATTAGTTTACAAATTAAGTGTAAAGTTGCTAATTTGTGTAAAAAGGCCAAAAATAGGGTATTTTCAGCCTGCTTTTACAGAAAAATACCTTTCAGAAACTCTTGCAAATCAGTCGTATTAGAAAGAGCATATTTCAAACCCCCTAGAAAAGTGGGCTTCATTTTTCAACGCAGGTTAACAATGCCCGAAAAAGGGGGACAAAGTTGGGAGATGTCACCATGGCAACGGCCTACATTTCAACTTACAATTATGTCACTTTTCACACTGTTTTTCCCTGTTTATTTTTACTCAAGCTTTGGGTACAATTATAGTGTTCTTAATTAATGATTATTCCTAACTAGAAATTGAGGTGATAATTTTGTTGCATGCAGATCACAAATTACAACTTGTTTTCTTTTTCAGATCCACATTATTATTAATTCAGTTTAAAATGGATGCCAACGAATCGACTAATAATAATCCTTTTCTGCCTGACTGTACCATTGGGCAAAAATTGTTGTCAAAGTGTCATGACGGCACATTTTATTCTAAAAAATGTGGGTTCATTTTTTTACATAATTTGTCAACCGATGAAAAATTGCTTATCACTCGGCGCTCTGAAGTTGAACTGATGGATAAAGACCAAATCTGCCTCCACCACAAAGCAAAGTATCTCTACAAATACGAATTAAAGCAAACATCGTGCTGTAATCCATTTGAAAAGAAAAATCACATTGTTCAAAGTGGATTGTTAAAAGTCGATCTTGCCATGTCTAATGATTTTAGAAAAGTGGCAAAAATAAATATCAAGCCAGGTCAGAAACTTTGCAGTAGGTGCAAAGCCCAATACGTTTCAATGAGTGAAGGTACTGCAGCATCTTCATCTTCAGACGATTTTGATATCAGCATCTCCGATGCAGTTGATCAAAGCTTGACTGCTTTAGGAACTTCTCCAATGAAAATTCGAAGGTTAGCTAGTAGAGATAAAGCCGGCTATGTGATACGAAAAATTGAACGTGTGCAGAATGTGATAGCCAAGAAGATTACATCTGCTGCTGGAGTTTCAGCTGAAGAAGTTGGGCCGTCTCGTCAGTCTGTAGAATGCAAGTTATGTGAAGATTACACTGACCTCACTGAAGAAATGAAAACGAAAATTGCAATATCCAACAGGTCAATGAAAGTTCAATTATTGACGATGGCCCCAAAAAGTTGGTCAATAAAGGAAACAGCAATGAAGTTTGGGGTTTCAGAGCGCATGGTCAGAACAGCCCAAAAAGTAAAGAAAGAGAAAGGCATTTGTTCTATACCTGATGCAAAAATTGGCAAGTCCCTTCCAAAAGAAATTGCAAATAGAGTTCAAGATTTTTACGAAGACGATAAATTCAGCAGAATATGTCCTGGCAAAAAAGATTGCATTTCAGTCCGCCTCAATGGTTTAAAAGTACAAAAGCAAAAGCGACTGCTGTTGTGTAATTTAAAAGAGCTGTACGTGGCGTACTGTAACAAATATGGAACTGAAATTGGTTTTTCCAAATTCTGTGAGCTCAGGCCAAAGTGGTGTGTAACCGTTGGTGCATCAGGTGCACACTCCGTGTGTGTCTGCACGACATCAAAATGTAAAGCTCATGCTACAAGGCGCCAATGTCAAAGAGAACTACAAAGTTCTTATGGAAAAAACTGTGTGCGACCTAAATGTCAAGGACTGTATGCTACAACGATGTCAAAACTGCCCTGGTGAAGAAGCACTAACAGCATACCTGGAAGAAATATTCAAGGATTTAGATCAAGAAGAATCAATAGAATTTAAGCAATGGGTTCACGCTGACCATGAAACATTAGAAACAAGCGTACTAACCATGGACAACTTTATTGAAAGACTTGCAAGCAAGATTTGGAAGTTGACAAGCCACCATTTCATTTCAAAACATCAAAGTGAATATTTGAAGATGTTGAAGACAGGCTTAATAGAAATGGAAATGATCGTTTTGATGGATTTCGCTGAAAATTACTCATTTGTTGTACAGGATGCCGCCCAAGGCTTTCACTGGGAAAATTCACAAGCTACGGTACATCCTTTTGTTGCATATTACCTCAATGAAGTGGGCACATTGCAAGTTGTAAACTGTTGCATTATTTCTGATCATATGCAACATGATACGATATCTGTACATGTGTTTATTCAAAAGTTGATCGAATTTTTGGTAACTCAAACAAACATTACCAAAAAGCACAGTTACTTACCGTAACAGGTGTTATCCAGGGACAGCAGGCAGATATTCTCACATGTAGGTGACGTCATCCACGGAGCCCCGATGCGGACAGCTTTTCAAGCAAACTTGATTGAAGATTTCAAGTTTGCTAGTGCTGCACCCCGCATGTGTGTGCCTTCCTGATCCACTAGAGGGCGCATCCCCTCCTCATGGTCTTCAGTTTAGATAGCTAGCAAAGAAGCCAACCTTGGGGAGGCGGGCAGGTTGTGAGAATATCTGCCTGCTGTCCCTGGATAACACCTGTTACGGTAAGTAACTGTGCTTTATCCCAGGACAAGCAGGCAGCATATTCTCACATGTGGGTGACCTCCAAGCTAACCAAAAAGGGACGGAGGGAAGTTGGCAATTCAAGAAAACAGATTACGCAAAACCGACTGGCCAAACCGGCCGTCGCTCCTGGATAGAGTATCCAGACAGTAGTGGGAGGTGAAAGAATGAACCGAAGACCAAGTGGCAGCCTTGCAAATCTCCTCGATAGGCGTTGACCTGAGGAAAGCTACAGAAGCCGCCATCGCTCGGACTCTATGTCCCGGGACTCGACCATGTAGCGCGAGACCAGCCTGAGCGTAGCAAACCAGCAGCCAACCAGTTGGACGAAGTGCGCTGGGAAACAGGGCGTCCCACCCGAGTAGGGTCGAAGGACAAAAACAATTGAGGAACCGTCCGATGAGACTGAGTGCGTTGAAGATAAAAAGCCAACGCCCTCTTACAGTCAATCGTATGAAGCGCCACCACGCCAGGATGAGAGTGGGGCTTCGGAAAAAAGACCGGAAGAACAATGGAACGATTGAGATGAAAGTCCGAAACCTTCTTGGGCAAGAACTTGTAATGAGTACGCAGGACCACTGCGTCCTGATAAAATACAGCAGAAGACGGGTCCGCAACCAGAGGATGCAGCTCACGGACTCTACGAATAGACGTGAGACCAACCAGGAATACCACCCGCCAGGTGAAACAGATCAAAAGAGCGTTATCAATGGGTTCAAACGGAGGTTTCACCAATTGAGCCAGGACCACCCTAAGATCCCAAACCACCGGAGGGGGCTTGAGCGGAGGATGAACATTGAAGAGACCCTTCAGAAAGTGGGAAACCGTCGGATGGACGGAGAGCAGCTTCCCATCCAGCGGCCAAGGAAAGGCAGCAATCGCACAGAGGTGGACTCGGATAGATGTCGATTTGAGACCAGACCGAGACAAGTGGAACAGAAAATCCAGCACTGAAGGGAAGGAGGCAGAGAGAGGATCCATGCAGTGCTCAGCACACCACGCAGCAAATCAGGAGCATTTCTGTGAAAAACATTGCCGAGTGGAGCCCATACGAGAAGCCTCGAGAATATCCCCACCGACTGAGAGAAACAGAAGGAGGGAGGCACGTTGCGAGGAACCAAGCTAATAAGTGTAGAGACTGCAGATTGGGAGGCAACAGAAACCTCAACACTGAGACAGCAGAGAAGGGAACATAGGAAGAAGCAGAGGCTCCCTGACACGCTGAAGGAGCAGGGAGAACCACAGCTGTCAGGGCCACAGAGGAGCCAGCAAGATCATGGTGGCGCAGCCCGACAGGAGGTGCATCAAAGATCTGAGAATCAGAGTAAAGGGAGGGAACGCATAGAGGAACCTGCCCATCCAATCGAGAAGGAAAGCATCCACCTCGATGCGAACCCAGGAGAACATCCTCGAGCAATATCGAGGCAACCAGTGAGTGAGGGGCGAAGCGAACAGAACTACCTGTGGGGTTCCCCACCGAACAACCACATGCCGCAGAGTCTGAGAATGGAGCGACCATTCATGCGGCCGAGAAGGGCGACTCAACGTGTCCACCAGACAATGCTGCTCGCCCCGGAAATACACCGCCCGAAGAAATAAGTAGTGGTGTAACACCCCCTGCCAATGACAAAGGGCTCCCCTGCAAAGTAACAGGGAACCTGTACACCCTGGCTTGGTCACAGAATACATCGCCACTGGGATGTCGGGACGCACCAGGACCCCGCAATCTTGCAACCAATAATGAAAATCCACCCCGGCATTATAAATGGCCCAGAGCTCCAGCAGATTGATGCGGCTGCGACGGCCCGCATCCGACCAAAGACCCTGAGTCCGAAGGCCGTCGAGGTGCACCCCTAAGCCTATGCCGAGGAGTCCATCGGCAGAACCTTCTGATGCGGGGATACGAAGAGGTGGCCCACCAACGAAACAAGCGTGTCAAGGAGGGAGGCACCACAATGTGCTTGGAAGCGGGATCCCGATCCTGCCACCACTGAGATGCTCGGGTCCAGCGGGGAACACGAAGATGAAACCAGGCGAACATCGGGACATGAATCGTGGAGACCCATGATCCCAAAAGGATCAGCATCAGCTCGGCCGAGGCCGAAGACTGCGGAGACACCAGCTGACTCAAGCGCAGACAGGCGGCCTGCCGAGGCAGAAAAGACCGGAGGCGGACCAAGGACAGAGGGGCCACCTTCCGGCATAAACAAACAAGGGCCACCCCCTGAGGCAGAGACAAGAAGGAGCGCAGACAAACTGGGTCCAGGTCCGCCCCGACGGACTCCCGAGACTGGGGCGGGCAGAGTCTGAACCACTCCCGGACTAGAACTAGTGCAGGTCATGAAGGGCCTGGACCAGACGCAGATGGGAGGATGGGAATGCCCAACCGACAGAAGCGAGGCTATACTCCCGGTGCGTAGACACGGAGACACCCCTCCCGAAGGGAGGGGAGGAATCCCAGAAGGAGAGCAGCCCAGAGGCTATGCGAGAATAGTCAAAAAGACGGCCAGGAGTCGCCGAAGCCGGCGACTGGACCATAACCCGGCGCTGCTGCAGCTATTGCGGCTGCTGCGAAGGAGGCCGAGAACACAAGAAAGGTATCCGGAGGGCCCCTCCGGAGGAGTCCAAACCACCAAGGCAGACGGGATTCAGCTGAAGGCGTCCCGATAGGAGAAGGACCGGTCGCGTTCTGAGAGGCGGTTAGTGGCCACCGCAAGAGAGGCCTCAAGAAGCGCAGAACTCACGCAAGTAAAAGTGGCGAGATGATCCTGGAGGTTCGGATCCTCAGCCACACTCTGCGCCAAGCGAGATAACGCATGGCAGGAGCAATAGAGCCGGAGCAGGGAGAGAGTCTCCTCCAGGCAACCAAACTCCATACTACAAGATTCCGTCACGGCTGCCCGGAATGAACCGAAGAGAAAGCGGGGAACCCTTTCGAACAGGAGCCGGAGACGCCGAGGCACAGAGCCCCAGATGACGTCGAGACACTAAGCCCCCGTCGATAACGGGGCGCAAACCCGTAGTTGACGCCGAGGCCCAAAGCCTCAGCCGCTGCCGAGATATAAAGCCCCCAGCGACGTTGCGGCACCAAGCCACAGTCGACATCGAGACACAAGGCCACCGCCAACCAAAGGGCAAAGCCCCAAGCGACGTCAAGTCACAAAGCTCCAGTCGACGGCGAGACACGAAGCCCCGGCAACGACGAGGCACAGATCTCCAGCCGACAATGAGGCCCCCAGCCTCAGTCGACGTCGAGGCACAAGCCCCAGTCGACGTCGAGGCACGAAGCCCCAGTCGACGTCGAGGCACGAAGCCCCAGTCGACGTCGAGGCACGAAGCCCCAGTCGACGTCGAGGCACGAGGCCCCAGTCGACGTCGAGGCACGAGGCCCCAGTCGACGTCGAGGCACGAGGCCCCAGTCGACGTCGAGGCACGAGGCCCCAGTCGACGTCGAGGCACGAGGCCCCAGTCGACGTCGAGGCACGAGGCCCCAGTCGACGTCGAGGCACGAAGCCCCAGTCGACGTCGAGGCACGAAGCCCCAGTCGACGTCGAGGCACGAAGCCTCAGTCAACGTCGAGGCACGAAGCCTCAGTCGACGTCGAGGCACGAAGCTCCAGTCGACGTCGAGGCACGAAGCTCCAGTCGACGTCGAGGCACATCGAGGTTCAGAAGTCGGCACCGTACCAATGAAACTGGTAATAAAGGTGCAGCAGTGCGCTCCATAAAGGGAACCTCGAGATGAGTATTTCCATGAAAGGAGGCACGCTTCGAAGGTCTCGTAGAGGCGGGCACGACTGTACTCGATGCCTGGAATGCCTGAGACTCAGCCGGTGGCATTACCGAGGTAACGCAGCTAGAAGAACAGAAAGAAAGAAAGAAGACTTACCGGGGATCGAAGCTACTCAGTCCGATTCCAACGAAGGAAAAATGGTCCTGGCCATCCTGCTCACACGAGGTGAGCCCAGAGAGAGGCCAGGGAAGAAGAAAATACAGCTGCAGCCAAATGAGGCCCAGCCGCATGGCTGAGGCCCAAGAAGGGCCTGCCGGTGGAACCAGCAGAAACACAATAAAAAGTCCTTTTTTTTTTTTGAAACAAAGAAATACACGATCAATCAACAAACGCACAGCGACTCCATAACAAAATAAAGAAGCCACGGTGCTAGAAAGGCACTTATAAGAACGCAGAGAAGAGAGACAGGGCTTTCTGGCTCCGCGGAAAACTAAGAACTGAAGACCATGAGGAGGGGATGCGCCCTCTAGTGGATCAGGAAGGCACACACATGCGTGGTGCAGCACTAGCAAACTTGAAATCTTCAATCAAGTTTGCTTGAAAAGCTGTCCGCATCGGGGCTCCGTGGATGACGTCACCCACATGTGAGAATATGCTGCCTGCTTGTCCTGGGATAATATACTACTTCAGTGATGGCTCAGCTGCACAATATAAAAACTACAAGAACTTTGTGAATTTGTGCAATCACAGAAATGATTTCAACATTGAGGCTGAATGGAATTTTTTTGGAACAAGCCATGGAAAAATCACCCTGCGATGGAGTTGGTGGAACAACTAAACGACTGGCTGCCCGGGCTAGCCTCCAAAGACCATCAATGGATCAAATATTGACGCCAAAGGATCTATTTAACTTTTGTGACCAAAATATACACGGAGTTAAATACATTTATGTTCCAAAAGAAGAAATTGAAGAAAGCAAAAAGTTTCAAGAAGAAAGATGGCATGAAAGCAGCACAGTAGCCGGTACCAGAGAGCACCACCAATTTGTACCAGTCGACTCAAACTCGGTTCGTGTCAGCAAAGTTTCAAATGACACAATAAATTTTGTTGCCAAAATTTCTGATACTGCCATTCCAAATTTGAAAGTGTCCGAAATCTTTCCTGGTTGCTACGTTGCCTGTACTTACGATAATCAATGGTGGATAGGCAACGTTGTTGAAGTCTCAATTGAACAAAATGATGCATTGATAAAATTTATGCATCCTCACGATCCAGCTCATTCATTTTATTGGCCAGAAAGGCAAGACGTTTGTTGGGTTCCAGAGCAACACCTCATCTGCATGCTTTGTGCCCCTTCAGTTACATCATCCGGCCGTCAATATCAATTTCCAGAAACTGCATTGAAGAAAGTGGCTCAAAAATTTAACAGAATGTTATAAAGATTGCTGGCAGTTAAAATCAAAGTGGACTTCACTTCGGCTTGGGAACCATATAAGATACCCAATTTAGGCTTGGGAACCTAGGATAAGACACCCTAATCATTGGCTTTGGAACCAGAAAGATACCAACAAAAGGTTTTGGAACCTTGACAAAGAAACCAAATGCGAGGCTTGGGAACCTGGACGAAGTGGCCCACCCGTGGCTGGTATTGCACAGCTATCGGGCGTGACCCCTATGGCGATGGGGTTGCCAGTTCAAACTCTTGAACTGGTAGTGACAATGTCACCATGGACCAACGCAATAGAGTAGTAGTAATACTACGTCAATACAAAACTGTAACTTTAAAAATGACAGAACTATGTTGAAATAGAGGTTGTTGCCGTGGCAACATCTCCCAACTTTGTCCCCCTTTTTCAGCATTGTTAACCTGCGTTGAAAAATGAAGTCCACTTTTCTAGGGGGTTTGTAATATGCTCTTTCTAATGAGACTGATTTGAAAGAGTTTCTAAAAGGTATTTTTCTGAAAAAGCAGGCTAAAAATACCCTATTTTTGGCCTTTTTACACAAATTAGCAACTTTACACTTAATTTGTAAACTAATGGAAAGAGCTTGGAGGTTGAAATTGTACTTTTGAAAACAACGTTGTACTGAGACATTATGCGCCAAATTTCGCATTTATTACTCAATTATTGTGGGAGCGAAGTAATGTCAAACTTTGACTTTTTTGGAGCACTAATTTTTTCGGCCAAGTTTACTGTAATACTGTTTACTGTAATTCAGGCATTCAATCAGTGCTCGGCAAAAATTGTTATTTGTAGCAATGAACAGAGCTCAAAAAGTTGTGCAGGGTAGCTAAGTTTCAGTTTTTTTGGAAACACAGCTCGAGAGATATTGCGTCTCAAAGTTGTCAGAATGTCATTGTCGTACTGTATTTCATTGTGGTATGGGGTCAAACAAATGGCTATATCTCCACAAATATTCCACAGGCGAAACTAAAACTTTACCAAAGTTCGTTTGAGACATGATGGACTCTGCATATGAAGTTTCATCAAAATCCGTGATGGTCATGCAGGGCACTTTCCAAGAATCTGATCACTTGACATGGAATGACCCAGAGGAGAGTCGGGGCGGGCGAAAGGAGAGTCGGGGCGGCATGCGCGGTATACGGGTGTGCGCGCTATATAAAAATTTATTTACATAAATTACAGTTTCCCGCGCACTATACCCATGTGCGCGTTTTACACGGGTGCGCGGTATATGAGTGAAAATACGGTACTTGACATAACAGTATAAAGCAGATTACAAATAAAAGCAAAATAAGATTTATATATTAACAATTTTTTTATCAATGGTTCTCAAACCTGTCCTGGAGGACACCCAGAAAGTTGGAATTTCAGGATATTCCTAATGAATATGCACGAGACAGATTTGCATACCTGTCATTTCCATTATATGCATGCTGGAATAACCAAGCCTTTAAAGCTTCTCTAAAGGTTACATAACTTGAAAATGTTCTGCAATTCACAGGTTAAAGAATACTACTGACAAAGACCCCTGTAACTAAAACAAACACCGTTTATCTTTACTAAAAATTTCTATACCACTTATACTGATAAGAATATCTGTTCAAAGCAGGTCACAAAAATATTCATAATCAAATTGTACAAATACTTATATTACATTACATTAGGGATTTCTATTCCGCCATTACCTTGCAGTTCAAGACGGATTTCAAAAGAATTATCCAAGATGTATTACAACAAGAACTTACAAAAAAAAAAAAATTGGTCATTTTCAAAAAGAGTAAGAAATAGGTAAGGTTATTTGTTTGGGGTAGTTGGCTTTACTGAGAGGTGGAATTTGAGACTTGCGGTATTATTTCTTTTTTCAGAGTTTTCTTGACGAGTATGGTCTTTATTTCTTTTCTAAAAGTCTTGTAGTCGAGGGATGCCGTCAGTAGATTGGCGATTTGGTTGTCTAGTTTGGCTGCTTGAGTGGCCAGGAGGCCATCATATAGTTTTTTCCGTTTGACCTCCTTAATTGGGGGGGTATGAGAATGGGGTGTGAGTTTTCCTATGTCTGGTTGCGGTGTTGTGGATGAGGTGGTTATTCAGGTAGTTTGGACTGTCTCCGTATAAAGTCTTAAATAGTAGGCAGTAGAATTTAAATTGTATTCTTGCTGGGATCGGAGGCCAGTGCGATTGGAGATATGCTTCTGTAATGTGATCATGTTTCTTTAATGAGTAGATGAGTCTTAGTGTTGTGTTTTGGATAGCTTGTAGTTGTTTTGTTATGGTTATAGGGCAGTGATGGCTAACCTTTTTGAGCCCGAGTGCCCAAACTGCCGCACAAAACCAAAGAATTTTCTCAAAGTGCCAGCACGTCAATTAAACCTTAATAACAAGATTTTAGTATCTAAAAACTCTTTATAAAGTTGCCTGAACTATGTAACATCATTTTTAAAGGTTGGAATCTTTGTATTGTCAGAGAATCAATTTGATTCACAATCCTTTGGTTTTCATTTCAATTTATTGGCAATTTATAATGTTTTAATGATTTCATTCATGGGCCGAATACACACATACTTTTCTCTGTCGCCGCACTCTTTGACCAAAAGATTTGTAAGCCTGCAACCACATCAAGGTAGACTCTTTCAGCAGCTCCCCTCCCTCCCCCTTACCTTTGTGGCCAAGTCAAAATGATCTACCAACAATAAAATTTTAAAAACACAAAGCACGCTGTACGCAGAGAAAATGTTAATTATCATTTATATTCCGCGGGTTTTCAAAGAGGTCAAGGCAGATGACTTTATGCAATGTCACCTCAGTAACAACTATACAAAAATAGACAAATATTCCCCCTCCCTTTTTACTAAACCGCGATAGCGGTTTTTAGCGCAGGGACCTGCGCTGAATGCCCCACGCTGCTCTTGAAGCTCATAGGCTCCCTGCGCTAAAAAACGCTATTGCGGTTTAGTAAAAGGGGGCCATAGTGCAAAATATAGACAGCATATATAAATTCTCAAAACGGACACATTTTGATCACTAAATTGAAAATAAAATCATTTTCCTACCTTTGGTAATTTCATCAGTCTCTGGTTGCACTTTATTCTTCTGACTGCATCCAATATTTATTCCCTTTTTTCAGCCTCCTGTATGCTTTCTCTCCTCCAGACCTCATTCCCTCCCCAAACTTTTTCTTTGTTTCACCCTGCCCCCTTCTTTCTTTTTCTCTCTCCATACCCCCTTTCATTCTGTATGTCTGTCTTTCTCTCTCTCTCCGTGCCCCATTTTTCTTTGTTTCACCCAGCCCTCTTTCTTTTTTTTTTTTTTGGCTCCCTGTCCCCCCCTTTCTTTCTTTCTCCTTGCCCTCCCCTATGCCACCACTATTGGGAAAATGCTGCCACCGCCACTGGGGAATAGGCTGCCACTGCCGCTATCGGGAACAGGCCGGCGCCAAGTTCGCCCTGCTTCTCTTCCCCACAGGGCCGACCAACTCTCGCCACTCGACGTCAATTCTAACATCGGAGAGGACGTTCTGGGCCAGCCAGGCAGCGATTGGCTGGCCCAGAACGTCCTCTCCGACATCAGAATTGACGCGGGTGGCGAGAGTTGGTCGGCCCCACAGGGAAAAGCAGGGAGAACCTGGCACCGGCCTGTTCCCAATGGCGGCGGTGGCACTCAAGTGGCTAAAGAGATGCAGTTTGCCAGCCTAGGGAGAACACTGGAGGGTGGCCAGCTGTGCACCCCCTTGGGGCATAAAACCGGGACAGACCTCCCCCAGCCCCACCTTGGTATGCCACTGTCTGTACCTCACTCCCTCCCTATGACCAAAAATTCTCCTTTCTTCTATTCCCCGTGTACACAACCATCTCTTTCCCTCCCTTCCTCTCTCCCAAGTCCATGCCTTCTGTGTCCAAAAACACATTCCCTCCCCCACCTCAGCATCTATTTCCCTCCCTTCCTCTCTCCCAAGTCCATGCCTTGTGTCCAAAAACCCATTCCCTCCCCCACCTCAGCATCTCTTTCCCTCCCTTCCTCTCTCCCAAGTTCATGCCTTGTGTCCAAAAACCCATTCCCTCCCCCACCTCAGCATCTATTTCCCTCCCTTCCTCTCTCCCAAGTCCATGCCTCCTGTGTCCAAAAACCCATTCCCTCCCCCACCTCAGCATCTATTTCACTCCCTTCCTCTCTCCCAAGTCCATGCCTTCTGTGTGCCCATTCCCTCCCCCACCTCAGCATCTCTTTCCTTCCCTTCCTTTCTCCCAAGTTCATGCCTTGTGTCCAAACGCACTCCCTCCCCTTTTTGTGTTCCCCGTTTGCCTCCCAGCCCATCTTAGCAACTTTCTCAGCAAAATGTAGCTCGAGCCGCGTAGGCTTGTCTTCTATTTCCTGCCTGTCCCGCCGCGCACACATAGCCGATCGGAAATCTTCCCCGACTTCAGCGCTGACGTCGGGGAAGATTTCCGATCGGCTGCGTAAGCGGCAGGGCAGTCGGAGTAGAAGACGAGCCTCGCGGCTCGAGTTGTATTTAACCCCGCGGGTCCCCCATCGTCCCCGTTCAGCTCTCTCTCCTGTGCACCCCCTGGTAGTACTGCCCTGATGGCGGCCCTGCGCGTGCCAGCTGCAAGGCCTTCACGTGCCATAGGTTCGCCATCGCTGTTATAGGGCATGGGAGGTAGAGGATATTACAGTAGTCAAGTAGGCCTAGTATTAAGGACTGAACTATGAGCTGGAATTGAGGTTTCTCGAAGAATTTCCGAACTTGTCTTAAGTTTCTCATGACTAAGAATGACTTTTGTATTGTTTTATTGATTTGCGGTTGCATGGTGCAGCATCTGTCGATAGTTATTCCTAGCAGTTTTAGGGTGGTTTGTAGTTGATTGTGTTGATTTCAATGTTGGTTATGGTTGGTATTTTGTTGTTTTCTAGGAGGATGAATTTCGTTTTATCTGGGTTCAATTTCAGTTTGTGATCTTTCATCCAGGTTGCTATTGATTTTAGTGTTTGGTATATTGTGTTCGTCATGGAGAGTTCAGGTTGATCGAAGGGTATGAGAATGGTAATGTCATCGGCATAGCTGTAGGAGGTTATGCCTTGTTTGTCCAGGTGAGAGCTGAGGGAGGCTGTATAGAGATTGAAGAGAGTCGGGGATAGAGGGGATCCTTGGGGAACTCCGCAGGGGTTTGACCAAGGTTCAGATTTTTGTTTGTCTGATTTTACTCTATAGGTTCTTGATTTAAGGAATCCTTCAAACCATGTGTATACTTTATCTGTGTTACCTATTGTATCCAGGATTTGTAGTAGAATGTTATGGTCCACCAAGTCGAATGCAGCGGTAAGGTCTAGTTGTATGAGCATCATTTTTTTTCCTGTGCTGAGATGTTTTCTGGCTGTGTCCAAGTGATATCCTAGTAGTGTTTCCGTGCTGAATTTGTTTCTGAAGCCGGATTGTGTGGGATGGAGTATGTTATGGTTTTCTAGGTAATTGGAGAGGAATTTGGCAACTAGTCCTTCTATTATTTTGACGTAGAGTGGAATAGAGGCAATGGGTCTGTAGTTGGATTATATATAATCTGCTCACATAATTTAATTCCTCCTCATGCTATATTTAAGCTCAAGTGGACAAGTTAGAAAAAGTAACATACAATCAACTGTATCTAATCATCAAATCATATCCTGGAAAAACCAGGCTTTCAACAGTTTTTAAAATTTATAGACACTGGTTTCCAATTTAAGATCTTTTGGCAGAGCATTCCAGAGTCGGAAACATAACTGAAAGTATCCTGGATCTCAGCCATTGACCTTTTGATCTCTTTCAACTTGGGTACATCTAGTAATAGATCTTGACTTGATCGCAAAGTACTACTGCATGGCACTTATCTTTTCAGCCGATTATGTGTTTTTCAATGCTTTAAACTTCACCAAAATCTTAAATTTAACTCTTGATGCAACTGGTAGCCAATAAAGTTTCTCAGAAGGGGAATCACATATTTCTTTATTGTACCTGACAAATGAATTATTTCAAGTTTCACGTTTATTTCATATTTGATAAAATCGCTTTTTTCAAGGATTACAAAGCGATGTACAATAAATAATTTTCAAATGAGGGGAACATATTATGTAAGGATAGACAAACATACACTTCAAAGGGAAATCGGGGAAGAACTACAATTTGATATAGTAAAGAGAACCCAGACTTCACATCAAACATAATGCTTCAACTTAGTGGAAAGAAACAGACCTTATAAGACCAGGCAAAGTATCTCAAAAGAAATTCTTGCTTCAACTGGAAGTTAATACAATTCAACAAGATTAGGAGTGATGTGATCAATTTTTTTTCTTTCCTATAATCAAGTTGCTTTGGTTTAAACATTAGATCTAGGCACTACTTCCTTATTGTTACTTAAGAGTTATGGGAGTCAAATGCATGTCTTATCCCAGAGCAACTGTGTTCCTTTGTGTTAAGAACCTGAAAAATTCAGTTCTCCCCCTATCCAGATTTTTGGTGTTGAGGATTGTTTTCTTCTTTTAAATTGCCCAGGATGATAATGCATTTAAATGCCTTTCTGATAGTTTCTTGGTTTGTATTTCCAGCTATTTATTTTCTTCCCCTTCAACAGATAATCTAATGAATCCTGGGAATTATTGATTTCCTTTTAAATTTTAATCTATCTTGTTTTCATCTTGGATTAAATTTTCTTGACCAAGTAAATACTTGTATACCACATTTTAACATAGCACTCACTATCTCCTCCTGTCTCTTAAGAGATCCCATGTGCCTATCCCACACTTTCAAGAATTCAGACACAGTTTTCTCCACCACCTCTACCAGGAGACTATTTCATGCATCTACCACCCTTTCTGTAAAACAGTACTTTAGATTACTCCAGAGAATGACAGACACAAATTTATCCCCATCCCCGCAGGATCTATCTCCATCCCGTCCTTTCCCCGTGAGTTCTGTCCCATCCCTGCAAACTCTGTCCTCATCTCAAACACATATGATTTTAAAGTGTTTGAGGCTTGTGCAGATGAGGACAGAGCTTGCAGGGATGAGATGGGGCAGTGACAGGGACAGAACTCTTGGGGATGAAACAGGGATAGTAACTTCATCCTAATAATATATTTTTTTCTGTTAATTTTTTTTTCTATTAATGCTGTTGATAAAATGCTGATTTTACTTAAGGTAAAAAGACTAGTATAATTGGAAGTTAAAAGAAAGATATTTTTAAATAGTGTCTCTCAAAACATTTACAAATATTATTACGCTAAGCTTTGCATAATGCTACTAACATGCCTTTCAAAATCAAAGTAATGTGACAAGCAGCTGCCAAAACAGAGAACACAATGCATACCCATAAATTAAGTTCTTATTATGTATAAAGAGAAATTAAAATAGATATACTTCATTGTCATGCAAGTTTATAAAATTTGGCCCTTTAGAAATATTTATCCTTTAAGAAAAAGAAACTGTAATTAGGGATTTCATACTGTTATCATCAATGATCTATTTTCTTACCTGGAGTTTCTACTCTCTGGTAGTGGTAAGGGTTAACACATACTTCATCTTTTTTAAGATTAAAAGCGTATTCACAGTTTTCAATTGCTTTAAGTTCATGATGACTGTGAAGATCAGGCCAGCGCCACAGGCGGCAGTATATAACATGTGGTAGTCCTTTGCGATGAGATACTTGAAGACGGCCATCAAGCGACCTATAAAGCAGAAGAGGAAAAGTAAAGAAAGTTTCACAATGCTCAAATTTAACATAATTCAATAAGGGGAAAATGTCAAGCTTTAACAAGGTAGAATTGCCACAGAAATAAGAATCTGCAGAAAAACAAAAATATTTTCTACTGATTTTGCAGACACAAAAATAGAATTAATCCTATTTATTCTGAAAGTGTGGTTCCATTGCTAGCATCTATGTGTTCCAAATTTTATGCCAGGGATTCAAAGCATTACTTTAAAAATAAAAAAAAGCTCAAGAACTTCTTCTGCTATCATGCACAAAGCAATGAACACATATTAGAATATAACTAAGCAACCTTTGAATTAAACATGTGAAAGACAATTTTATAACTGGGTGCTCGCAGTTATGAACACCTTGAACAGGTAAGTGCACAGAAGAGAAGCATTTAAACACAAGTACACTACGTGCTGTACTATAAAATAGCACAAACACTAAAGTGCATAACTGAAAGAGGGAATACACATGGGCAGAGCATGGGAAGGGCCTGCGTGTTTCTACAACTTACACACACAACTTACAAAATACTCTAAGTTATGCACATTGCACAGCACTCTTAGGCACATTCTTTTTTGCCAGTCAAACACCTGGCATAAATGATCGTGTCTAAATTTAGTTTTCTACAAGAGAATTAAGGCATCCAGATGACGATATAGAATGGATTGTCCTTGCACTGCAAATGAAGGAACTCTAATATAAACCTACTCCATAGTGAATAAGAAAAAAGTCAGACAAAACATGATCAGGTTGATATTCAAAAGCATTTGTGCATTTGGCAATGGTTCACAACAACTTTTTTTTTTAAAGTCAAATTGACAGCACTTAATACATATAACTTTAGGTGTCTTAGTTACTACATACCATAAACTATACATCTTGGAGAGAGGAGTTCTGGGGGTATAAGAAGGCATGGAAAAATATATTCAACAGCAAAATTTAGTCACTGAACATCTAGTTATACCTTCTATTAAGTGTTGCACTTACAAATAAAACTATACAGATTAAATATGTGAATTTTCAGCAGAGCACTTATATAAATTTTCAGCAGGGGAAATAAATATGAATTTACACAATAACCACCCCACTGAATATTGTGACCTGTATGTCAGCAACTTATTTTACTATGTGGGGTTTTTTATTTGTTTGTTTTTACCACCCCAATACATTAACTCAACAGTCATCAATTCAGCTGTACAGTATACATGTTAAGCTCAGTAGGGATACAACTCCCAATGTCTTCCAAACAAGCCAATCAGCACTCAGCTGCCCAGGAGATTCAGATAGAAGAACGCTAAAGAAAGCATTTGAGCCCAATAAGCTGTGAGAAACAAAGTTCTACAAAAGAAATGAATTTTTGGTTTGCTATTGCCAGTTTGAGTCTTTGGGCTTCTTGAATGAAACTGCATATGTAAATACACAAATGCAGATGTGTATGGTTAAGATGGGATGAGAACAAAAACTTACAATACCAAGAACTTAAGCATACAAAAATGCCTAACAGCTACAGCATTTAAAAAAAAAATTTATGACACTTCAGCATGATTTTCTCAGAACAGATTTTTGCAACACTCTAGCCAAATCTTGTAGTGGTTGTGGGGGTTTTTTTTTTTGTTACTTTTTAAAATAAGTCTGCTCCCCAAGGACATCTTTTCAGAAATGTAAATCTAAAACTCAAAGCACTAATTGGGGGTGTTGCATCTTCCTACCAAACCCAACAATAACATTTTAAATAGTCTGGCCTACCACTAAAAGGTGTGTGGGATATTCTATTTATATACTGCCTGCCTTAGACATAGTTCAAACCAGACAGCAACAGCTTCAGCCAATATCATGTATTAGCATTCGTTTTCCTTCCAGCTCTATTCTATCAATGCTGAAAGAACAAGGAATGAGTCATGTGATGCTTTTATAATACTAAGGGAGAAGCTAAATTTATTGTAAAACCAGGTGAGTCAGATGCTGTACTTTAGCTGCTGTGTACCAAACCAAAGATTTAAAAAAAAAAAAAAAAAAATTATCCATAGACAGAACAGAAACCCATCATAAATCTGTCTTAACAAAAGGTCAGAAAACGATTTGCTGCACCTGACCTTATATAAAACTACCCTTTTAACTTACCCCAGTATAGAAAAAAAAATCTTAAAAAGATTAATTTTTGAAAAATATTGGTACACACTGTCAGCTTATCAAATTTTATTTCATAAATTTCAAAAGCAAGAAAAAGTAATCTCAGAAGCCAAATTCCATTGGTCAAAAACATCAGCTTGAAATATTTAAAACAGGCAGGCAGTAGGGCTTAAACTGCTGTGCCATGGATTTTAATACTTTCCTATTTCATAGTCAATACTGTTGCTATGAAAATTAGACAAACAAATTTATGTTTAGGAAGCATCCTATTTGTTACTAATGCATCACACTATAGATCCTCCAAATCACCTCTTAGTCCATTAAGACCTCTATGATGTGACAGAGTGCAGAATATTCACCTGGTTTGTTCAGAGAAGCTGTAAAGGCCTGTTGTATCCCACTGATCTATCGTATTTGGTGTACTCAGTCCCCAAATTTCAGAGCAAGTGCTGTGCATAAATTGAAAAACAAAAATTGATGTGAACATGGAAGCATGGTTATTCAAAATACCATGATGTAAAACATGGAAAATGTACAGACTACTTCCTTCACATAGAAGCTATAAATTGACATTTTGTAGGTACTCTTTTCAATATGTTCTATGTGAAGAAGGCCAATAAAATGGAACATGTGAGTTAAGTATGATCATGTACAGAAAGTTGAACAGCGAGGAACTTATTTTGAAATCCTTTTGTAGTAGTGTTCCTTAAGAAAAAGGAATGACCATCATAGTTTTCAATGGTTAATACATTTTAAGCTGAAACAGGCCACATGCATTTTCATCTTTCTTTTGCAAAGGATTTCATGAAATGGAAATGGAGATTTTTTTAAAAAATGATGAACAGAAGCTACCAGTGTTGTGTCAGACTTTCATGGTATGGCCAGCTTATTCTAATGTTATATTGGAATGCTAAGAGTAGCATATAACTACAAATATTAAGAGGAAATATTTATACAAATTGACACTGCTTTAAAATTACATAATTTTCTTAAACATTTTTAACCTGTAATAAAGTATTAAAGGAGTATACATTTCCTATAATTACTGTGCAGTGTTTAAGTATACTTAGAGCAGCTCTTTAGAAATGATATACAAATTGAAATGTCCAGTTTGGGCATTCAAGTTCTGCTAATATTTTAGAACAAGATCTGACACAGCTTGTTCTAAAGAAAGATTAGGTTCTTACCTTGCTAATATCTTTTCTAGTAGATAGGTGGGTCATTCTGGACAGTAGGGTATTCTCCCCATGCTTACAAGTTGTGCAGAAGGAATCCATGTCAGGTTTTCAACTCCTCTTTCTCTAGAGGGCTCTGCTCCCCCTTTCAGTTTGTACCAAAGCAGGCGATAGTCCTATCTATGAACACATAATACAGAGGAGTATGGGGAGACTCCCCGAACTACAAATATGTTCTGCTTTGAAACTTTGAGACGCTGTCAGCGTCCGAATCAGAGTACGATCGGATACGTTACACCCTGAGGCAGCTAAATTGTGAAACGCTGGCCACCGTTGGTGTACCGATCTCAGAGAAAGAAAAGATAAGTTGTTTTTTCATCTATTTTACACAATTTTCAAAGTAACAAGTAATACAGCACATTTGCTTGGACTATTATCAACAGGAGGTTTTCAGCCAGTGAAGTGATCACTCCACCACCGTTATTCCACCATTGTGGAGGTGGGTGGGCCCCTGTCTGAGATTTTTTTCTCCGTTAACAATTGGTCTGTTTGCTTGTGCTTTCACATTATTGATATACCTTCCATTTTTGTGAAAGTGTTTTGTTTATCATAAGTAGTTTTCACAATATCCGAGTTTTTCTGCTTTGAAACTATAACAAACATGTTAAACATACAGTATTAATTGAAATATTGAAAACAACAAAACCAATCAGAAGCCTTTACAGAGCTCAAACATTCCCCTATGTTAAAGTAATAATTATGCTTTATACCCTTAAGGACAGACTGACATCAAAATCTCAGTTTGGCTTGAACTTCCTGTATGAGACAGAAGGCAGGCAGAGTAAATAACTGACAAGGAGGGATTTCAGAATGATCCACCTATCTACTAGAAAAGAAATTAGCAAGGTAAGAACCCAATCTCATTTTCTAGTGCAATAGATGTGTCATTCTGGACAGTAGGAACATACAAAACAGTCCCAGAAATCTAGGGCAGGACCTCTGCACTGGCTCATAACACTGAGGACCCAAAGACAATGCCCTTCCATGCTGCCACATCCACTTTGTAGAACTTGGTGAACATATGCAGAGTGGACCAGGTTGCTACCCTACAAATCTCCCTGGGAAAAATTGCTTGAGCTTCCGCCCACAAAGTCACACTTTTCTAATCTCTAAAAACATTTCTTCATCTGCCTACTCATGCTGTTCCGGTGGATGGTAGTATAATTCTCCATTTATAATCTTTCCCTTCACACATTTAATTTCTAACCATATGGACTCCATATTGCTATCTATGATATAGAAAGAGAGAATACATAAGGGCCCAGGGGTAGAAAGTTCAGAGAAGGAGGCTTGAAACTGACCAATGCCCCTCAAGCTAAGGAAAAAACAAAACAAAAAAACAACCCAACAAATTTTTAGATTGAATCAGGTTGGGCAGACTAGATGGACCATTCGAGTCTTTATCTGCAGTCATCTACTATGTTACATGTTTCATTCGTTATATCAAGCAGAAACACTTGTACAGAAAAGAATTACACAGTCTAAATTTAAAAAAATAATCAGGAAATATAATAGACTAATCTTTCTCAAGTCTACTATTTTAAGAAACTGCATTAAGCGTATATAAAAAGCAAAGAATACTTCATCTGACACCAGATTACAGAGAATAAATTCATTCTAAGAGTTCTAGCTTCATACTCCTTGAAGGCGCTTTGCAGAAAGAAAAATAGTTAGGTGAGAAGGTTCAAAGAAACCATATTTTAAAGATTGGTATCTCACTATACATTTGCATGGGTTATCTATATATATAAAATCGGATGTATGTATGTATGTGCCGCGATCACGCAAAAACGGCTTGACCGATTTGAACGAAACTTGGTATGCAGATCCCTCACTACCCGGGATGATATGTTCTGGGGGTCTCGTGGCCCACCTGCACACGTGGACGGAGCTACAAACAGATAATCGGATTTCACCCATTCATGTCAATGGAAAAAATGTAAAGAGCTGCCAACGCAAAAACGGCTTGCCCGATTTGAACGAAACTTGGTATGCCGATCCCTCACTACCTGGGGTGATATGTTCTGGGGGTCTCGCGGCCCACCTGCACACGTGGGCGGAGCTACAAACAGAAAATTTCTCCTCCCAGGAAGAAGGAAGGAAAAGCGAGCATGACATAAGAGAAAGGATGACACCCCCCTAGAAAGAAATAGTGGTACCATCCGAACTGATACCCCATATTTCGGAAATCAGAAATAGGAATCCCCGCTGAACAAGGCCTGCAACATAGAAAACTGCAGAGCTGAAGCCATGGCCACAAGAAACCCCTTGTTCAACGGCACAGCCCTTTAGAGCAGTGGTTCCCAACCCTGTCCTGGAGGAACACCAGGCCAATTGGGTTTTCAGGCTAGCCCTAATGAATATGCATGAAGCAAATCTCTCTCATGCATATTCATTAGGGCTAGCCTGAAAACCCGATTGGCCTGGTGTTCCTCCAGGACAGGGTTGGGAATCACTGCTTTAGAGTCCCAAAAGACAAGGATGAAATGAAGCCTTCGGTAAACTGAGAAGAAGTACGTGAAGATTGTACTCCAAACCGGGCTTTCTAAGAAGCGCATGAATATACTGCACTCTGTTTAGGAACTGAACTACATGAAGCTGAGAAGTAAGCGAAGAGCAATATACCTAGCCCTTGTAACAAGCCAAGAATGGCACTAGAAGCTGAAGGGAATTGAACGCTAAGCCCTCGGCAATATATTTGTGCCAAAAAGGAACTCTGGAGTGGTTCAAATGTTAAGAAGCACCCAAGAAAGGAAAAACCTCCAAATGGAAGCAGAAGCCACAGGAGAAGACGTCCGTAGCACCTGGATAAGAGAAGAAACAACCTGCTTTGCATAACCCTTACACGTCAGCCAAGATTTTTCAAAAAACTAGGTCATAATACTAAAGTAGTACAAATATCCATGTTGATCGGACCCTAGGCGAGCAAAGCTGGAGATACCAGGAAACTTCTTAGTCTGGCTGTCGAAAGACTCATCAAATCCGCATAGTAAGGATGGCACCGCCAATCCAGAGATTCTACAAATACTGTGCCCGGAAAGCGAGCTCGAGATGGCAAATCCAAGTCATCATCAGCCAGCGGAAAACACTGAAAAAGAGAAGGCAGAGGTGAGAAAGGAGCCATGCAGCTACCCCCTCTAACTCCCACTCCCTGGGCCCGCCAAAGAAGCTAGGAAACTTAGAATTGAGAGACGAGGCCATGATGTCTAGGTCAAGGAGATCTCACGTCCATAAAAAAAGCTAGAATGCCTGGGCCACAAATCTCAATATTCAGGATGCAGAAGATTACACTATTACTAACATGCACACTTTCCAGAGCGTACACAGCGCTGTACACTTAACATACAAGAAATGGGCCATGCTCAGATTCCGCGGAGAGAAAGTCTATCCAAACTCTTATCCTAATCCATAAAAGGATTTGCCAACAGAAGACGAGAATGAGAGTCCACCCATTGAAGCAGAACAACTTTACCTGCCAACTGAGTACAACACCTACTGCCCAAGCTGTAGAGAAATACCCCCATCCTAATACTGACCAAAAGGACCCTCAGCGGCAATCGGAAGAATGATCTGAAGCTCCAGAAAGGTAGCCTGACCCTGCTCAAGAGTAGAAGAATGAACAAGTACTGAGTTGCCTCTGAAGACCAGACTCCTGGAGCTGAGGATGGATGCCACCGAGCCCCCCAACCCGACAGCCCGGGATGGTCAGTGGTCATGAGCTAGTCTAGCAAAGACCGAGGCATGCCTTGAAAAGAGAAATTGCGCTGAGCCACCAATCATACAGAGCGATGCAGGAGGAGCATACCAAATAATTGGAGCCCTGAGATACCGGGAACCACCGGAACAAAAGCGACTGCTGTAGCGTAAGAAGAAGGGGAAAGCAAGCCGAAGTTCCCAGTGGAGTCAGCAATATGGATCCTAGAAACTGTACAGAATCCCATACTCTTGGTCATGGTAAGCGAAGAAGAATACCAATCTGAGACCGAGACCCCACGCCCAAGTCTCCGGAAAGAAACACATGTCTCTCCTATATGAATAAAAACATCACCCCGATATACCTATAAATAGTACAGGAGAAAAGAGCGCTGTGCAAATTCGAAGATGCACGTGTAAAGAACTGAGGAAAAGATACCACCCTTTTCGTGTCAGGCAAATGGCCCGACTGGAAGTCATCCGAATCAAGCAGGAGGTCAAGAAGAAATTAGATGAATTGCCTGGTAGCGCCAAAACGGTACCACCGCCCACATCACCTAAAACGTTCGTGAAGCCTTGGGTAGGCGAAATGGCAAGTGCCAAAACCGAAAGCGCTGCTCCAAGAGAGGCAGGCAAACCAAGTGCCGATTCGGAGTCCATAGAGAAAATGTAAATATACTCCCATGTTGTCTGCAGAAATGTGTAACCCCGAGAAACTAATTCAGCAGAATGGGATCCAGCCTGCCCAATGCCCCCGTCTCGGGCACCATGCAGTAAGTGGAACAACGTCCCTTAGTTCCCGAAGAATTACAAGAACTGTCCTGAGGACCAGTAACACTGAAAAGGGAAACACAAAACACAGAGACTCCAAGAACGAGCTGGAATCCTGAGGAGGATGCAAAGATGCAAGCATCCTGAAAAATCTTCACAGCCCCCTGACCTGACATTATAGCGTCTTCTCCCTCATGAGAAAGCCTGAAGAGTCATTGGAAGAAGTCAAGATCCCCTCAGAATGAAGTGCAGAAGGTCAGGGAATGGCAGGATGAGACTGTAGGATCTGCAAGAAGATTCTCCTAGGAAAAATCAAGTTTCACAATATAAAGAGGAATATACTGGAGCCATGAAAACAGTACTAACCCCATGCAACATGAGCGAAATACGTATGTGAATACGTACTAGACTCAATCAAGATGCTGCATCTACCGCCCCGTGGAAAACAACAGCATCCTTACAGGTATCAGACAAAGCTCACATTGCTAATGAGAGCTTCAGGGATGAGGCTAACAGCCACATAGCGCGTGATCCTCCGCGGGTTTGATAGAATAAGTAACTGGCTCCTGGTTAAAAGGAGCTGTACAGCCCTTCCTGTCTGGTCGGGGGGGCCCGTCTAGCATGTGCCATGAGAAAATGGCGACAGGAGAAACCAGCGTGATAAGCATGGAAATTTGAAGTCCAGGCCCCCTCAGAAATAGAGAAAGAGAGTCCTGGCTGCAGGAAGATGTGCAGTGTCATTATGCCCATAGAGACAGCCCGAACTTGGAAACTGTTTGTACTACCTTTAGGCATATATATCCTGTGCCACTACTAGACACATGCAGCTCAGCACAGAGGCCCAAATAAGGACAGTTACCAACAGACAAAGGCTCAATCTGCAGGGACCCCAAGAGAGACAATGTGAAATGTGAGAGACCTGTGTGAAATACAGGGCACTATCTTACTGCTGATTTCACCGTGCCGTGAGTTGCCGTATGTCGCCCCAGTCCGGAGACAAACCAAGACTGGGTGACCTAGCACAGGTCAGAGTCTCTCTGGTAAACCCCTTGAGTGCTAACCCCCGAGTCCGATTAAACAAGCAGCTTCCTTCAAGGGAGTTCAGCAGGAACACAGACATAAGAACATAAGAAGTTGCCTCCGCTGGGGCAGACCAGAGGTCCATCTTGCCCAGCAGTCCGCACCTGCGTCGGCCCATCAGGCCTAATTGCCTGAACAGTACCCCTGACTAACTTTGTAACTGCCACTAATCCTCTAATCCTATCCCTATAACCTACCTCTACTCCTATCTATATCCCTCAATCCCTTTGTCCTCCAGGTACCTATCCAAACCTTCGTTGAAGCCCTGTAGCGTGCTCCTGTTAATCACATCTTCCGGCAGCGCGTTCCATGTATCCACCACCCTCTGGGTGAAAAAGAACTTCCTGGCGTTTGTTCTAAACCTTCCCCCTTTCAATTTCTCTGAGTGTCCCCTTGTACTTGTGGTTCCCCATAATTTAAAAAATCTGTCCCTGTCTACTCTTTCTATGCCCTTCATGATCTTGAAGGTTTCTATCATGTCTCCCCTAAGTCTCCGCTTTTCCAGGGAGAAAAGCCCCAGCTTCTTCAATCTGTCAGTATATGAGAGGTCCTCCTTACCCTTTATTAGCTTAGTTGCTCTTCTCTGGACTCTCTCAAGTACCGCCATGTCCTTCTTGAGGTACGGCGACCAGTACTGGACGCAGTACTCCAGGTGCAGGCACACCATTGCACGGTACAGTGGCAGGATGACTTCCTTCATCTTGGACATGATACCCTTCTTAATGATGCCCAACATTTTGTTTGCCTTCCTTGAGGCTGTGGCGCACTGCGCCGACGCCTTCAATGATGTGTCTACCATCACTCCCAGGTCTCTTTCAAGGGTACTCACCCCTAGCGGTGATCCCCCCATTTTATAAGTGAACATCGGGTTCTTTTTCCCTATATGCATGACCTTGCATTTCCCTATGTTGAAGCTCATTTGCCACTTTTTGGCCCACTCTTCCAGCGCTGTCAGACATAGACATATAAATCTGCCCAAGCTTGTCCCAAAGCTGGTGAAACACATACAACTTGTCTGAACTGGAAAGGAGAGAAGCCCCGGCATACCCTGACCAAAGTCAGCTGGAAACAAACTACCGGAACGCTGCAGCTCTCCCGCCATTGCCGGAAACCCAAGCGCACGCCTGATTCTCGCTGACACGTGGCTGCTGCATCAACGCTCCTAGAAACATAGTCGGATTCAAGCCCCTCAAAATTTACCCTGCCTCGGCTTGCATAGAAAGAAAATCAGACTCAGGGAATAACCAGAAGAACGGCCCACAGCGCCGGAAAAAAATATGTCCCATCTCATGCGCGCTGCTATAAACCGGCACCTGCACAATCAGCTGCACATGGCCGTGACAAACAGCGATGAAAGAGAGCCTCAGAATAAACAGGACTACTATTGCTACACTGAAACCCAACAATGAGAACAAGTGCGAGCATGAAATCGCACCGCTACTGCCACGCTGTAACCAACAAGGAAACCAAGCACGTGCATGCAAAGGGCGGGAAGTCCCGGCTCCCTCCACGGATTTCTAGTCATAAAACTTAGCCTCAATAAAATATCCATTCCTTAAACATACGTTGACCGAACCCACATTACTAAGACTCCCAAACAGAACCTGAAGTTCAACTGACAGTAAAAAACCAGACATACTCACAAGCTTGTTGTTAGGACCAGTTGAAGCCAGTTAAAGCTGGTTGATCAGCAGTAACCGAGCAGAATGCTGCAACTGTGGTCTCTTTTTTTTTTTTTTTTTTACAGAGAAGGGAAAGAAAAAAAAAATTGAGATCCAGTCAGACCCTCTAGCAATGGAGGGAGGGCGAGGCAGGGACCTGGGGGGGGGGGGCAGGTGTAACCCCTAAAGCCAGCACCGTTCAGCCGGACACCCCTGTCTCACTGAAGAGAAAATCTCAACAGGAGAAATAGCACTGCCAGCTCACTGAAGAGAAACCTCAACAGGAGAAACAGAATGGCAGTCTCACTGAAGAGAAACCTCAACAGGAGAAAATAAAGTTCCAGTCACAGCCAGAATTCAGGAGCTAGTTGAATAGCGACCTTTTCCTGCTGGGAGATAGAGAATACTGGATAAACAGTAGGAGTGCCAGCCAATAGGACCATCTGTTAATCAGTTTCTCTATCTCCGCCTGCTGGTAGATTTGTGCTATCCCATTGGTCTCTGGATTCATCTGCTGCTGTTGCTAGGGAAAGTAGTATTGTAGCTGTGTTGCTGAATGTTTATAAATAGAAAATGGAAATACGGTGATCATTTTATTGAACTAATTTTAATACATTTATGACTAACTTTTAGAGGCCAAATTCTTCAGTTTCTCTATCTCCGCCTGCTGGTAGATGTGGGCTATCCCATTGGTCTCTGGATTCATCTGCTGCTGTTGCTAGGGAAAGTAGTATTGTAGCTGTGTTGCTGAATGTTTATAAATAGAAAATGGAAATACGGTGATAATTTTATTGAACTAATTTTAATACATTTATGACTAACTTTCAGAGACCAAATTCTCCAGTGTTCTCCCTAGCGTCTTTTAGCAGGGCGTGCCGCCCGGTTAATTTAGGTGAGCGCCCAGCTGTCATCTCAGTGCGGTGCTTAAGGGCAGTTTGGGTCCTCGTGGTCCGAGCATTTCTCCCTCTAACTGGCCCATCTCCCTCATTTTCGCGGTCACCTCTCTGATGTTTCCTTTGTCAAACGGACTCCACCACCAAATTTTCTCATCCCACCCACCCAACTACTTTTTCATGCCACCCGGCTGGAAAAAATTTCTGGGGAGAACACTGATTAAGGATAGCCTGAAAACTGGCCTGTTCAGTGCTTGAGGACAGAAATTTGGACAAGCCTGTTCTAAGATAACAGAGGCATGCTTAATTCTAAAGCATAGAGACACTTCTTTTGTAGACATCTGTGCAATTTAAAACAAAACGTGCTCTCAGGAAAATGGTTTACCACCCTTGACAAAACTAAGGATGACTGAATTGAACTACGGTACTTTATTATGATGAAACCAAGTATGTCATACATGCTATGGCCTAACCACTACAAAGGCTTTCCATGTGAGATTCTTGAGCTAAGCATTCAATTGGCTCATATGTTTCTATGAGATATGCAAAGATGATATTCAGTACCATTAAACAGGAGACTTCTGTATTGGTGGTTTAACCTTTCACAAACCACAAAATGATGGGACACAGAAGCCAGGGCTCAAGTTACAAAAGACATGATAGGCTGAGGATGCACTGACAATATGCAGCAGCGCCCTCCACAAGCTTGCAAACAGACTCTGAACCTGGCCACTAGATGTCACTTTAAACAAGGATTTACACATCCTGTGGGTAAGCAGAGTTCTAACATCATCTCTAGCTGGCCTGAGGAGAGACACAGTCAGTTTGTTAACCTGAAAATGTTAAAATGATTAATTTATGCTTATGCTTTCAGATTCTTAAAATCAATTCTAAAATAGTAAAAACCCAACACTTAAAGCAAATAATTTCCCTACCACCCTGTGATTATTACACAAAACTAGTTTGGGCATTTAATGTAAGTTTCATGGCTCATCATTTTCTTTTTGGTTGGGCTGAGAACTTTTCAGCAGCCCCTTGTATACGGGGTCAAGAATATCTGTCAAAAAAAACCTTGCAAATTTAAGAAAATAGGACCAAATGTGGCAAACTGATTAATCTAATCTAAGCTTCTATTTCTGCATCACACATACCTAGGCAGGCTCAAGGAAACTTACAAAGAGAAGAGAGAAGAGTGGAGAGAGAAGGGGAGAGAAAGGGGAGGAGAAAAGGGGGGAAAATTTGGGTAGGGGAAGATCTAAGATGTTCAAGTATCAAAGCGGTTGGTTTTCATTTTTTTCCGGAATGTGGTGTAGTTGGGTTCTATTCTGGTCGTTTCAGTGATGTCATTCCAAGTTTTCACTCCTAGGAAGATAAGCATGGAATGAAAAATTTGCTTGTATTGGCTATTCTTTGTTGAAGGAAGGTTTAGTAGTATCCTGTTAAGGGTTCTGTGGGAGGTAGACCATGCCTTTGAGAAGAGTTGGATGAGTGGAGCCACTGAGTTTATGTGAATTATTTGGTATACGATATGAAGTTTAAAATTTTATTCATGATGGGATGTGTAACCAGAGTAGTTGCCTGATGAAGGCTGATAGTCGTATTTTTTCATGTTGAAAATTAGTCTTACAGCTGTGTTTTGTATGAGTTGCATTTTATGGATCAGTGCGCTGTTGATTCCCATGTAGGCAGAGTTACAGTAGTCCAGCTGTGGTAGGATCATTGACTGTACAATCAGAGAAGTTATGTTGATGAAAGTATGGTCTGATGAATCTTAGTTGCCTCATGGTGAAGAGGGACTTTTTCTGAATATTAGAGATTTGAGCTTCCATGGTTAGTGTGGAATCAAGAATGCAGCCTAGGATTTTGGAGGTTTTATCGACAATGAGGGAGAGTGATGCTTGTCGGTGCTATCTGTTGGGAAGTTTAGCACTTTTGGTTTGGTTTAGTTAATGCACATTTAAAAACTAGGACAGATGAGACCAGGAGGGTGGGAGGGGGGCAGAGGTTAAGGGTAAAAAAGTTATATTAGTAATAAGAGGGAAAGCAATTCAGCATCAATGCCTGCAAAATGGGGGAGGGAATAGGGTTACAGAGAAACTCCTTCATAAAAGGCCCAATGCATTTATATGACAGCAGATATAGCTTAACACAGTTTTAGTAATATCCAGCCTTCACCCTTTACTGAATAAGGACATTGTCTCCCTTCTTGTCAGTGGATGAACAGTAACTGGCTCACACTAACAAGAAAAATTTTTTTTAATCCCATTGCCTCCCTTCCAGGTCCCCCAGACCCACATCCCCCAAATCCCTGATGTTCTAGTAGACCAGTGGTTCTCAACCCTATCCTAGGGGACCCCCAGCCAGTTGAGTTTTCAGGATATCCCTAATGAATATGAATGAGAGAGATTTGCATATAATGGAGGAGACAGGCATGCAAATATATCATGCATATTCATTAGGGATATCTTGAAAACCCAACTGGATGGGGGTCCCCCAGGACAGGGTTGAGAACCACTGTAGTAGACCATCTTCATATTATTTTCTTACCTTTATCAATGCTTTCCATCTAACTTGCCAGTGCCTATGTCTGTTCTTATTTTCTTCATTTGGATCCTTTTTCCGTTCTTTAAAGGATTTTTGTTTTTGCTCTAATAGCCTCTTATTTCACCTTTTAACCATGCTGGATCTTGTTTTCACCTTTGTTAATAAGAACATAAGAATTGCCATACTGGAACAGACCGAATATCCATCAAGCCCAGCATTCTTTTTCCAATCATGGCAACACAGGTCCCAAGACTAGCTAGATCCCAAGTAGTAAAACTTATTTTATGCTGCTTATCCTAGGAATTAGTAGTGCATTTCCTCAGGCCATTTCAATAATGGCCTATGGACCTCTCTTTTAGGAAATTATCCAAACCCTATTTAAAACCCTGCTGAGCCATTTCACCACATTCTCCAGTAACAAATTCCAGAGTTTAATTATATGTTGTGGGAAGAAATATTTTCTTCGGTCTCTTTTAAATCTACTAGTTAGTAACTTCATTGCATGCCCCTTAGTCCTAGTACTTTTGGGAAAAGTAAATAAGTGATTCACATCTACACTTTCTACTCCACTCAGGTAGACCCGTTTTGTAATTTCGAGTTTACGCCTAGCAGTGTCTACAGTGAGCTGTCCAAACTCAAGGTTGACAAAGCGATGGGGCCAGACAACCTACACCCCAGGGTACTCAGGAAGTTAAGTGACGCCTTGGCGGAACCGCTATCCGCACTTTTCAATCTCTCCCTTAGTACAGGTAGAGTCCCGTTAGACTGGAAAATGGCTAACATCATTCCACTCCAAGATGGAGACAGCAAACTACAGACCAGTGAGTCTCGCATCAATAGTGAGAAAATTAATGGAAACTCTAATCAAACGCTAATTGGATACAATCCTAAATGAGGATAATCTATGAGAACCCCGTCAATTATTATTATTATTATTATTATTTACAAAGGGAGGTCCTGCCAATCCAACCTGATCAGCTTCTTTGACTGGGTGACGGGGAAGCTGGATATTGGAGAGTCCCTGGACATCGTGTACTTGGACTTCAGCAAAGCATTCGATAGCGTACCACACCGCAGGTTGTTCAGCAAGATGAGCTCTATAGGATTGGGTGACACATTGACTGCATGGGTTTGGGACTGGCTCGGAGGTAGACTTCAGAGGGTGGTGGTGAACAGCACCCCCTCCGAAACGACGGAGGTGATCAGTGGAGTGCCGCAGGGCTCGGTCTTAGGCTATGGATTTACAAAGGGAGGTCCTGCCAATCCAACCTGATCAGCTTCTTTGACTGGGTGACGGGGAAGCTGGATATTGGAGAGTCCCTGGACATCGTGTACTTGGACTTCAGCAAAGCATTCGATAGCGTACCACACCGCAGGTTGTTCAGCAAGATGAGCTCTATAGGATTGGGTGACACATTGACTGCATGGGTTTGGGACTGGCTCGGAGGTAGACTTCAGAGGGTGGTGGTGAACAGCACCCCCTCCAAAACGACGGAGGTGATCAGTGGAGTGCCGCAGGGCTCGGTCTTAGGCCCGATCCTATTCAACATCTTCATAAGGGACTTGGCTGAGAGGCTTCAAGGTAAATTAATGTTATTCGCCAATGACGCCAAACTATGCAATATAGTAGGCAAGAGCACAACAGGGCCTGACAAAAACTCAATGCCCGACAGTATGACGCACGACCTTCTCCTACTGAAGCATTGGTCCAGGACCTGGCAACTAAGTTTCAATGCCAAAAAATGCAAGGCCATGCACCTTGGCAGCAAAAATCCATGCAAGACTTACACCCTTAATGGTGAGATCCTAGCGAGGACTGTAGCAGAATGAGACAGGGGTGATCATCAGTGAGGACATGAAGACTGCTAATCAAGTGGAGAAAGCTTCATCAAAGGCCAGACAAATTATAGGTTGTATACGCAGGAGTTTCGTCAGCCGTAAGCCCAAAGTCATAATGCCATTGTATAGATCCATAGTGAGACCCCATCTGGAATACTGTGTACAATTCTGGAGGCCACATTACCGCAAAGATGTGCTGAGTCGGTCCAACGAATGGCCACCCGGATGGTCTAAGGACTCAGGGATCTCCCGTATGAAGAACGGCTGGATAAATTGCAGCTTTACACACTCGAGGAACGCAGAGAGAGGGGAGACATGATTGAGACATTCAAATACCTCACGGGCTGTATCGAGGTGGAGGAGGATATCTTCTTTTTAAAAGGTCCCACGGCAACAAGAGGGCATCCGTGGAAAATCAGGGGTGGGGAATTGCATAGCGACACCAGGAAATACTTCTTCACCGAGAGGGTGGTTGGTAGAGAATGACACGGTGACAAAATTCATCACCGTTCCCGTCCACGCGGATAACCGCGGTAAACCATCTTCATGTCATTCTTTAAGGAGAGAGGGAAGAATCAGAGTATGAATGGCCACAACCACTGACCCTCAAGCTTTGCTTTGAAGAATGCTGGTGTAGAAGGACTGAGGCTGAAAGACACTAAAAAATGACATGGTTATCCGCGGGGACGGGGACGGTGATGAATTTTGTCACCGTGTCATTCTCTAGTGGTTGGTCGATGGAATAGTCTTCCACTACAGGTAATTGAGGCCAGCAGCGTGCCTGATTTTAAGACTAAATGGGATCGACACATGGGATCTCTTCACAGAGAAAGGTAAGGGAGGGTCATTGGTGAGCAGACTAGATGGGCCGTGGCCCTTATCTGCCGTCACTTTCTATGTAAATGGGATCGACACATGGGATCTCTTCACGGAGAAAGGTAAGGGAGGGTCATTGGTGGGCAGACTAGATGGGCCGTGGCCCTTATCTGCCGTCACTTTCTATGTTTCTATGTATTTTATAGACCTATATCATATCAACCCTGAGCCATCTCTTCTCTAAGCTGAAGAGCCCTAGCCGCTTTAGCTTTTCCTCATATGGAAGTTGTCCTATCCCTTTTATCATTTTGTGCATCCTTCTCTGTACCTTTTCTTTTTTGAGATATGGCGACCAGAATTGCACACAGTATTCGAGGTGCGGCCCTACCATAGAGTGATACAAGGGCATTATAACATTTTCATCTTTGTTTTCCATTCTTTTCCTGATAATTCCTAATATTAAGAACATAAGAATAGCCTTACTGGGTCAGACCAATGGTCCATCAAGCCCAGTAGCCCATTCTCATGGTGGCCAATCCAGGTCACTAATACCTGGCCAAAACCCAAGGTGTAGCAATATTCCATGCTACTGATACAGGGCAAGCAGTGGCTTTCCCCGTGTCTTTCTCAATAACAGACTATTGACTTTTCCTCCAGGAACTTATCCTAACCTTTCTTAAAACCAGCTACACTATCCTTTGGCAATGCATTCCATGTAATCCACCGAATGTATTTCATAGCAACCTAACAATTCATATGTAATCCGCCTTGAACCATAAGGTAATGGCGGAATAAAAATCAACAATGTAATGTAATGTAATATTCCAGAGCTTAACTATTCTCCAAGTGAAAAAAATTTCTTCCTATTGGTTTTAAAAGTATTTCCCTGTAACTTCATCGAGTGTCCCCTAGTCTTTGTAATTTTTGACTTGTACCTGTTCTACTCCACTCAGGATTTTGTAGACTTCAATCATATCTCCCCTCAGCTGTCTGTTTTCCAAGCTGAAGAGCCCTAACCATTTTAGTCTTTCCTCATACGAGAGAAGTTCCATCCCCTTTACCATCTTGGTCGTTCTTCTTTGAACCTTTTCTAGCACCACTATATCTTTCTTGAGGTAAGGGGACCAGAATTGAATGCAATATTCCAGATGAGGTCGCACCATGGAGCGATACAGGGGCATTATAACATTCTTAGTCTTGTTAACCACCTCTTTTTTAAATAATTCCTAGCATCCTATTTGCTTTTCTGGCCGCTGCAGCACATTGGGCGAAAGATCAAGGAAAGTATCAATGAGCATTTAGAAAGAAATAATCTGATGAGAACAAGTCAGCATGGTTTTTGTAAAGGAAGATCATGACAAATTAACCTACTTTATTTCTTTGAGGGGATAAGCGAACAATTGGACAAGGGTGACCCCATAGACATCGTATATCTTGATTTCCAAAAAGCCTTTGACAAGGTACCTCATGAGAGCCTACTAAAAAAAACCGTGGAGCCACAGGGTGGTAGGGGACATGCACAAAAGGATCAGGAATTGGCTGGCGGACAGGAAACAGAGGGTAGGAGTAAAGAGACACTACTCTGACTGGAAAGGGGTCACAAGTGGTGTCCCACAGGGGTCAGTGTTGGGACCGCTGCTGTTCAATATATTCATAAATGACCTGGAAACAGGGACGAAGTGCGAAGTTATAAAATTCACGGACGACACAAAACTCTCCAGCAGGGTCAGAACTGTTGAGGAATGCAAAGATCTACAAAGAGACCTGAGCAAACTGAGCGAGTGGGCAGAAATATGGCAGATGAACTTCAATGTTGAGAAATGTAAAGTCTTGCATATAGGGAAAGGGAACCCGATGTACAGCTACACGAGGGGAGGGAGGGTACTGGGGGAAGGCAACCTAGAAAAAGACTTGGAGGTATTGGTGGACAAAACAATGAAGCCGGCGGAACAATGTGCAGCGGCCTCAAAGAAGGCGAACAGAATGTTGGGCATTATCAAAAAGGGTATCACTACCAGAACGAAGGAAGTTATCCTACCACTGTATCGCGCGATGGTGCGCCTGCATCTGGAGTACTGCGTCCAATACTGGTCGCTGTACCTTAAGAAGGATATGGCGATACTCGAAAGGGTCTAGAGAAGAGCGACTAGGATTATAAAGGGCAATGAAAACCTTTCGTATGCTGAAAGGCTGGAGAAGCTGGGGCTCTTTACCTTGGAAAAGCGGAGACTTAGAGGGGACATGATAGAACTTATAAAATCATGAAAGGCATAGAGAAGGTGGAGAGGGACAGATTCTTCAGATTAGCGGGGACAACAAAAACAAGAGGGCATTCAGAAAAATTGAAAGGAGACAGTTTCAAAACAAATGCTAGGAAGTTCTTCTTCACTCAGAGGGTGCTGGACACCTGGAATGCGCTCCCAGAAGAGGTGATAGGACAGAGTACAATATTGGGTTTCAAAAAGGGATTGGATGACTTCCTGAAGGTGAAGGGGATTGAAGGATACAGATAGAGGGTAACTATACAGGACACTAAATGAATAGGGAATACACGATTTAGGCAAAGGATCACTTACAGGTCATGGACCTGGGGGGCCGTCGCGAGAGCAGACTGCTGGGCATGATGGACCCCTGATCTGACCCGGCAGAAGCAATGCTTATGTGCTTATGTTCTTAAGATTTCATTGTATTGTCTATGATGGCACCCAGATCCTTTTCTTGGGCTCTAATCCCCAAGGTGGACCCTAGCATCCAGTAACTGTGATTCAGGTTATTCTTCCCAATGTGCATCACTTTGCATTTATCCACATAATTTTCATCTGCCATTTGGACGCCCAGTCTTCCAATTTCCTAAGGTCTGCCTGCAATTTTTCACAATCTGCATGCATTTTAACAACTTTAAACAGTTTAGTGTCATCTGCAAATTTAATCACCTCATTCGTCGTTCCAATTTCCAGATCATTTATAAATAAGTTAAATAGCACCGGTTCCAGTACAGACCCCTGCGGCACTCCACTGTTTACTCTCCTTCATTGAGAAAAATTATCATTTAACCCTACCCTCTGTTTTCTATCTGATAACCAATTCCTAATCCACAAAAGAATTTTGCCACCTATCCCATGACACTTTGGGGTCCTTTTATCAAGCTGCGGTAGGGGTTTAACACGCGTTAAACTGCCTGCTGCACTAGCCACTAACGCCTGCATTGAGCAGGAGTTCATTTTTTAGCCAGCCGTGGGGGTTAGCGCGTGATGAAATGTCCAACACACTAACCCGCTAGCGCGGCTTGATAAAAGGACCCCTTTAATTTTCTCATGAGCCTCTCGTGAGGAACTTTATCAAAAGATTTCTGAAAATCTAGATACACTATATCAACCGGCTCACCTTTATCCCATGTTTATTCACACCTTCAAAGAAGTCAAGCAAATTTGTGAGGCAGATCTCCCCAGCTGAACCCATGCTGACTCTGTCTCAAAAAATCATGTTTGTCTATGTGTTCCACAATTTTATTTTTAATAATCATTTCTACCAGTGACCACAACCTCAGGAAAGGTTTCACTAAGTCAAGCACATCAACCAAGGTCCTCAACTTTAAGGGCACAAACTTCGAAAGCATGGGAGATTTCGTCCATCGGGCACTGAAAAACCATGCCGAAAATGTAGAAAACTCTGAAATCAACCTTACACGAAGCAACCAACCGCTACGTCAAATCAGTAAGTAAACGGCGAAGAAACAATAGACCACAGTGGTTCTCTGCGGAGATCTCAGACCTCATAAAAAAGAAAAAAAGAGCGTTCATCATCTACAAACAATCAGGGAAGCAAGAATCCAAGGAATTCTATCTGGCCAAGTCAAAAGCGGTCAAAACGGCAGTCAGAGAGGCCAAACTCCGAATGGAGGAGAACCTTGCAAAGAACATCAAGAAGGGTGATAAATCCTTCTTCCGGTATATTAGTGACAGAAAAAGAAACACAGATGGGATAGTACGCCTTAGGAAACCCGACGGGAACTATGTAGAATCAGACTCTGACAAAGCCAAATTTTTAAATGAATACTTCTGCTCGGTCTTCACTTGCGAGGCGCCGGGATCCGGCCCTCAGCTGCCGATGAGGGAAAACTCGGAAGACCCGTTTTGAAATTTCGAGTTTACGCCCAGCTATCAAGACTCAAGGTGAACAAAGCTATGGGACCGGACAAACTACACCCCAGGGTGCTCAGGGAGTTGAGTGACGTCCTGGCAGAACCGTTATCCGCGCTCTTCAATCTTTCCCTAAGTATAGGAAGAGTCCCGTTGGATTGGAAAATAGCTAACATCATTCCACTCCACAAAAAGGGATGCAGGACGGAGGCTGAGAATTATAGACCAGTGAGTCTCACATCGATAGTGAGTAAACGTATGGAAAAACTAATCAAACGCCAGTTGGATACAATCCTGAACGAGGAGAATCTACGAGATCCCCATCAACATGGTTTTACGAAGGGAAGGTCCTGCCAATCAAATCTGATCAGCTTCTTTGACTGGGTAACAAGAAAGCTGTATATTAGGGAGTCCCTGGACGTCATGTACTTGGACTTCAGCAAAGCGTTTGATAGCGTTCCACACCGCAAGTTATTGAGGAAGATGAGTTCGATGGGACTGGGTAAAACATTAACCGCATGGGTTAGGGACTGGCTTAGAGGTAGACTTCAGAGGGTAGTGGTAAACGGTACCCTCTCCAATACGACGGAGGTGATCAGCGGAGTGCCGCAGGGCTCGGTCTTGGGCCCGATCCTATTTAACATCTTCGTAAGAGACTTGGCTGAGGGACTTTGAGGTAAAATTACATTATTCGCCGATGACGCCAAACTATGCAACATGGTAGGCAACTGCACAACAGATGAAAGCACAGTGCCCGACAAAAGCTCAATGCCCGACAGTATGACGCAGGACCTACTCCTGCTGGAGCATTGGTCAAAGACTTGGCAACTAAGTTTCAATGCCAAAAAATGCAAGGTCATGCACTTTGGTGGCAAAAATCCATGCAGGACTTACACCCTAAATGGTGAGATCCTAGCAAGGACTGTAGCAGAACGTGACTTGGGGGTGATCATTAGCGAAGACATGAAGACTGCCAATCAAGTGGAGAAAGCTTCATCCAGGGCTAGACAAATCATGGGCTGTATCCATAGAAGTTTCTTCAGCCGTAAGCCCAAGGTCATAATGCCATTGTACAGATCCATGGTGAGACCCCATCTGGAATACTGTGTACAATTCTGGAGGCCGCATTATCAAAAAGATGTGAGGGGAGTTGAGTCGGTTCAGCGAATGGCCACCAGGATGATCTCAGGACTCAAGGATCTCCCGTATGAGAAACGACTGGGTAAGTTGCAGCTGTTCTCACTCGAAGAACGCAGAAAGAGGGGAGACATGATCGACATGTTCAAATATGTCACAAGCCGTATCGAGGTGGAAGAGGATCTCTTTTTCCTTAAAGGACCCATGGCAACAAGAGGGCATCCGTTGAAAATCAGGGGTGGGAAATTTCATGGCAACACCAGAAAATATTTCTTCACTGAAAGGGTGGTTGATCGCTGGAATAATCTTCCACAACAGGTAATTGAGGCAAGCAGTGTGCCAGATTTTAAGAAAAGATGGGATTGGCATGTGGGATCTCTTCATGGAGGTAGTTAGGGGGTGGGCCATTAGAGTGGGCAGACTAGATGGGCCGTGGCCCTTT